>NC_140569.1:4972463-5572463 GCF_057381845.1 Rhamphochromis longiceps
CGCCTTCAGGTCTTCCCTGATTTTTCCTTCAACTTGGGCTTTCTTAATACAATCATGTGGTTCTCCTGACCCCATTAGGTCTGCCATATTTATTCCTTCATGTGTGAATGTCAGATTTGGCGCCTCTAAAATTTTGCTCAACCTTTGTTGCGTCAGTGGAGTCATTGTGAATACCTGTGAGTTCACATAGGCCACTAAAACTTCCCTTTTTGATTAAGGTTATAGTTAGTGCTGAAACAGTTGACTCTGAACCCTCCTTTGATTATGCAGTAATAGGCCTAGGCTGCTGGATGTTTCTCATGATGCACTGAGCGGTTCTTCTTTTTTTTTTCTTTTCACTGTCTGTTCTTACACTACATTGCATTTAATCATTAGTAATAATTAATCTCTGTCTCTCTTCCACAATGTGGCTTTTGTACCGTCTCCCTCCCCTCAGCTCCAACCAGTCGTGGCAGATGACTGCCCCTCCTTGTGCCTGGTTCTGCCAGAGGTTTCTTCCTGTTTAGAGAGAGTTTTCCTTCCCACTGTCACTGAGTGCATGCTCATAGTGGATCATCTGCTTTTGGAGGTTTCTCTTTAACTGTATGATATGTTTACCTTATATAAAGGACCTGTTATTGTGATTTGACTTTATATCAATAAAATATAACTTGCTGAAATAAACTGAACTAACTGAATGATGTACCCTTGGCAGATAAAGGATAAAGGCAGCTTTTCAGGAGAAAAATGGTATTAAAAAATCTTATATCAGTTGTCCTGTATGGCAGTATCAGTTCTGTGACAGTTAATATTGGACTATAAGAGGACATGTCAAAAGGATAATGATCATCAGAACATAAGCAATATATGAATAAAGATAAATACATTGTTTTTAAAGTGAGTGGGAAGCGAGTGGGCGGTGTAAGGTCAGGAATGGTCAAATAAAAGCCCAGATTTGAATCCTATTTCCAAAGGCTTTGCACCTCTAGACTTAATTGGCTGTGAAATTAAGACTACCACGCAAAATACTGTGCCATGGGATGTAACAAGAGTTGTTGTTTTGTCTGCTTGTTTCTCTGTACTTATCTGACAAAATAAATCATCTGCTTAATTTGTATTAAATCTCCCCAGTATTTGGCTCCATAAATGCTCTTTGTCTCACACACACAGACACATACACACAGTTGACACACATGCAGACTGTGCAGATCAATACCTATAACACCTGCCAACTTGAAATGAGAAAATTTGGGTAATTGATTGATCTTGATTATGCAGGGAGTCATTTCACTTCCTCAGTCAAGCACACATGCAAATAATATGCAGACTTCATGATGCCCGCATAGAATATACTGAATCTAAAATACAAAACTGACTCTAGAAAAAAAGAGGAAAAAATGTTTTGTGACTTTCAGATTGATGGAATTGAAAGTGGTATCTCAGCATGCCATAACTTTGAAGGTTAAGTAGATGTCAAAACACTTTTTTTGCAGGATCTATGAGGCTTTTTTGACAGTATGACAGAACCTCTGCCCCTCCTAGAGTATTGTCACAGCATTGTCAGGAAACTGTTGGAGGTTCTTTTTGGCATATGATCAAATAAACTGTTGCTGCTGTCTTTCCGGTGAAATAGTGAGTGAAGCCTTATTTCTCAGTCTCAAGATGAACTCATCACTTATCAAAAACTCTTTGGATTGCATATCCACACAAGAGAGAACTTTATGTAGCCCGGATGGGAATTTGGAAGTAGATACTCATAATTCCCATGGACTTAAACGCCACAGTAACACAGTAAGTATGTTAATCATAAAGTATTATTTTATGGTATGTAACTCTGAAGGGAGTTAAAATATTGTTCAGAGTTCTAATTTTCTGGAGGCCTGAGAAGGTAGCATGGGACGGGACCTGTTTTTCTGTTACAATGGAGGAGGAGAAGAGAACGGTATGGAGAGATGCACGAGGTTAGCTGAACCAAAGTGAGAGACTCAGCCAGTTTCACTGAGGTTAACTAGCACAAAAGAGTGTGTGAGTGGAAAGTTAACTGTGTGAGAGCTTCGCAACAGAGTGTCGGTGAAGTGACTTTTTGTTTCCAACGGTCGCACCACCGTGGAAAAAACTGCGTTTCCAGCTAAGGTTAGCCGGGACTGCTTGGCTGCGCCACGGAGGCAGCCGCTATGGACTGCCGGTGAGCTGGGCAGTGACTGGCTAACGCGCTGTAGCAGAGACAGCATCGGTCCGCAGGGAGTGCGGAGAGTGGATTTAGTGTGGGACTGGTGAACGGTAGTGATGTGCGATACCAATTAATATTCAGGGTGGTATCGACGATACTGATCCGATACCGATACTTTGTACAAAAACTTATTTTATTTATTGTATCTCAAATTATAGCGTCATAATGATTACAGGATATCAGATTACTTGTTCTTATCACTTAATAACGCAGAGTTCATCACATAGAAATAAAAAAAAAAAAACTGAAGTTGTGGCTATTTGAACTTGTTGCCTGCCTGCAGCACTAAAGGACTCCGTGAGAGACGTCTGTCTCGCCCTAGCAGCACCTGTCCCTCTCCTCCTCTTCAGTTCGCCTCAACATACGCTCTCATATTCTGTGATATGATTTACTCTGAGGTGTTTGACAAGGTTAGTGATGTTGCCACAACCATACATGCCAACCCTCTCGATTTTTCTGGGAGAATCCCAAATTTCAGTGCCCCTCCCGAAAATCTCCCGGAGCCACCATTCTCCCGAATTTCTCCCGATTTTCCACCCGGACAACAAAATTGAAAAACCATATTGCAGAATTCATAGCGTGGCCCAGCCAATTCCAGTCTCTAACAATGTCGGCAGCAACTTAGTTTTAATATTACTCTTATTTCTCTTTCTGGGTCGCAAAAAAAACTTTTAACATATTTTCAGGTGAGAATGTAGCTGTGTAAACTTCAAATATCTGAGCCTATCAACACATCGTTTTCAAACCCCCGCGGTCTTTTGCTACTCGGGTTAAACATGATATATAAGTCACCTAGAAAACTTGAAAATGTTATTGTTTGGCTTTTTTAGTGTTTTATTTGTAAATCAGTTTGGCTGAGATTAAAGTTATTAGATTAGATCAAATTAAATTTAACTTTATTAATCCCTAGGGAGGGTTCCTCTGGGTTTTCACACAGCTGAATAAACGTCAAACAGAAAATGATTAAACAGAAGAGTTTACGCCAGTGCCCGGTTATATTTTAGATAGCAAGGAGCAGACGGCAGAGTTTCACTCCACCGAGGGAGCTCGTGACGTACTACCCAGCTTTCTTTAGACCGCGAAGGCCGGGTCCTCAAGTGGAAGCAGCCTCTGAATTTGGACAACCCCGCTGTTTCCGGACATTTAACGTACTTTATTTTATCCAATAAATAAACACTGTAAAATGTATTTATCCCCCCAGCAGTCCTTTTGAATATCTCCCTAGTGTGGCCACAACACCTCACGTTTTTGCCACATGTATCGCAAACCACGTTTCAGCTTTTGTGGAGGTAAAAAACGTTCGCACAGTACTCCAATTACGCTCAGCCATTGTTGTGAGTGCGCACGCCAAGGGGCTGCGAGACAGACAGCCGTATTTCGAACATGACTATGAAAGGCGAAAGAGGAAGTAGTTCCTTTGAATGTAGACAATCCAAATGTTATAGTTTCTTTCCACTGTGTTCCTGTTATTGATAGACTACAAATTTACCCTAAATTACTAAAATATCGATATTTTAATGTGAGAATCGATTCTAGAACATAAATGATTGGTATCGGAGGAATTGATATTTCAGGATCGATCCGCACATCACTAGGGAACGGCGACCTACCGAGCAACTGAACTGTAAGTCAGACTTTCGTGCTCTTACTGGGGAGAAGAGGATTTTTCTCCATCGTCCAGCGTGAACAGCAAACAAGCCTGCAACAAGTGTGAATGTGAGTGTGTGTGGGGCCCATGTGTGAATATGGTGTATTTAGTGGATTTATATAGCATATTTTGGAGTGTATATTAGTGAGTGGGGCTGGGCCATATCATACTGTTCACGGTAATACCGGTGTAATGTTGGGCAACGATAAGAAAATTAAATATCGCGATAGAATATGGGTAAAATGCGCATGCGCAGTGCCTTTGTTTTCATATGCACATCGCGGAAAAAGCACGGTGACGGAGAATGAGAAGGGCGAAAGTGGCTCGCTGAATGAAACGGATGGTTGTGTTTACTGACCTCGAAACGATTTTATGTGGTATACGACACTCGTCTGTGAAATGTTTTAGTACGACTTTGCTAAGCTACGAAGCCGCACCGCTTGATGGATTGTCGGAGCATTACGGCTATTGTAGGCGGAGCCTCGCGGAGTGATACGTACTGTGCTTCAACATAATATTACTCTATTGTGTGTGTAACTTCTTTTTTACGTTTTGTGGATATTATACATGGTTATGCTGAGGATATGTACTTCCGCTGAAAAGGCCTTTTGATTAAACTGTCAGCAAGGAATTTGCATTTCCACTGTAAAATTTTTATATAACTTTAATGCACATAAAAAACAGCTGCTTGTTTAAGTGAAAATACATTGATTTTTTTTTTGCACTAATTAAGTTGTGGAGTTGTAAAGTATTTTGTCTAGTGTAAATTATATTGTCGGTTATATCGTTATTGCAAATTTTCAAACGTATATTGTGATAAATATTTTTTGGTCATATCGCCCTGCTCTATTAGTGAGTCACTTACCAAGAGGTGATAACATAAGTTGGGTTGTTTAATATACTTTCAAAGGGAATTATTTCATTTATACAGTATATTTCATTCGGTTAAGGAACTGGATTATCATTTGAGCTAAAATAAAGGGGTGTGTTGTACATTATTTCTTCTGCCCTTACATTCAGTAAAGTTTTGTTTTGTGTTAAGGAGTTGTCTGAGGTCGTTTCTTTACTACTGGTTAAGTTTAACTAGCAGGCCAGGGTTTACTGGTAGTTTCCCTGATTCCTGTCTTTACCAGAACCAGTTGTGGTATCTAGGCTGTAACGAACCTAACACCCCGCCTAGGGGGTCTGAACTGAGGCAAGTGGGTTTAGACTCAGTATAACATTTACATACAGTCATTATGGTGTTATGGTAATTTGAGGCTTTTAATGATTTCTTTGACCTGTTCTTTTTCAAGTGGAATGATTGTGCAGCATATAACATATCCTACCCAATGTTTCTTTTGTAAAGTCATTGAGGTCAGGACTCTATGTAGTGAGAATAATAAATACTGATAAAAAACAAATTCATGTACTGAAATATTGATAAATGATTTGTGTGAGAAACATTTATTTAACCACATATTTGTGTATAGGCCCTGTTAGTCAATGAGGACCAATGATCCCCCACACACACATCAAAATTGGTTTTGGAATGGATCAGCATGCTAGCATTAAGCTTCTGAAATGGTCTTCCCAAATTTCTGAAAATTTAAATTATGCTTAGAAGCTGTGTCTGTGCCAGAAATCAATCAACATAAATCAACTTCCAATTTTGCCTGGAAGAGTGGCCAAAGATCTAGCTATGCCAGAAGTGTGTACCAAATGTGTACCGTCAGGGCGCATCTTGCAAAGGGAGAATTAACCAAATATTAGCATGCGTACACACACACACACACACACACACACACACACACACACACACACACACACACACACACACACACACACACACACACACACATATATATATATATATATATATATATATATATATATATATATTATATATAAAACACCCAGCACACCCCTGCGGGCGGTTTATCCTTCAAGCTCGGGTCCTCTACCAGAGGCCTGGGAGCTTGAGGGTCCTGCGCAGTATCTTAGCTGTTCCCAGGACTGCGCTCTTCTGGACAGAGATCTCCGATGTTGTTCCCGGGATCTGCTGGAGCCACTCGCCTAGCTTGGGAGTCACCGCACCTAGTGCTCCGATTACCACGGGGACCACCGTTACCTTCACCCTCCACATCCTCTCGAGCTCTTCTCTGAGCCCTTGGTATTTCTCCAGCTTCTCGTGTTCCTTCTTCCTGATATTGCTGTCATTCGGAACCGCTACATCGATCACTACGGCCGTCTTCTTCTGTTTGTCTACCACCACTATGTCCGGTTGGTTAGCCACCACCATTTTGTCCGTCTGTATCTGGAAGTCCCACAGGATCTTAGCTCGGTCATTCTCCACCACCCTTGGGGGCATCTCCCATTTTGACCTCGGGACTTCCAGGTTATACTTGGCACAGATGTTCCTGTACACTATGCCGGCCACTTGGTTATGGCGTTCCATGTATGCCTTGCCTGCTAGCATCTTGCACCCTGCTGTTATGTGCTGGATTGTCTCTGGGGCATCTTTACACAGCCTGCACCTGGGGTCTTGCCTGGTGTGATAGACCCCAGCCTCTATGGATCTTGTGCTCAGAGCTTGTTCTTGTGCTGCCATGATTAGTGCCTCTGTGCTGTCTTTCAGTCCAGCTTTGTCCAGCCACTGGTAGGATTTCTGGATATCAGCCACCTCCTCTATCTGCCGGTGGTACATACAGCGCAGGGGCCTGTCCTTCCATGATGGTTCCTCGTCTCCCTCCTCTTTCTTGGGTTTCTGCTGCCTGAGGTATTCACTGAGCACTCGGTCAGTTGGGGCCATCTTCCCAATGTATTCTTGGATGTTCGTTGTCTCATCCTGGACTGTGGTGCTGACACTCACCAGTCCCCGGCCCCCTTCCTTCCGCTTAGCGTACAGCCTCAGGGTGCTGGACTTGGGGTGAAACCCTCCATGCATGGTAAGGAGCTTTCTTGTCTTTATGTCAGTGGCTTCTATCTCCTCCTTTGGCCAGCCTATTACCCCAGCAGGGTACCTGATCACGGGCAGGGCGTACGTGTTGATGGCCCGGATCTTGTTCTTACCATTCAGCTGACTCCTCAGGACTTGCCTGACCCTCTGCAGGTACTTGGTGGTTGCAGCTTTTCTAGCGGCCTCTTCATGGTTCCCATTCGCCTGTGGGATCCCCAGGTACTTGTAACTGTCCTCTATGTCTGCAATGTTGCCTTCTGGTAGTTCAATCCCCTCAGTTCTGACTACCTTCCCTCTCTTTGTTACCATCCGACTACACTTCTCCAGTCCGAACGACATTCCAATGTCATTGCTGTATAGCCTGGTAGTGTGGATCAGTGAATCGATGTCTCGTTCACTCTTGGCATACAGCTTGATGTCATCCATGTACAGGAGGTGGCTGACAACTGCTCCGTTCCGTAGTCGGTATCCGTAGCCAGTCTTGTTAATGATCTCACTGAGGGGGTTCAGGCCTATGCAGAACAGCAGTGGGGACAGAGCATCTCCTTGGTAGATCCCGCACTTGATGGTGACTTGTGCTATGGGCTTGGAGTTGGCCTCTAGTGTTGTACGCCACATCCCCATTGAGTTCCTGATGAAGGCTCTTAGGGTCCCATTGATCTTGTACAATTCTAGGCATTCCAGTATCCAGCTGTGGGCCATTGAGTCATAGGCCTTCTTGTAATCAATCCAGGCAGTGCACAGGTTGGTCAGTCTGGTCTTGCAGTCTCGGCTGATTGTTCTGTCTACCAGTAGCTGGTGTTTTGCGCCTCTGGTATTCTTGCCAATCCCTTTCTGTGTCCCGCTCATGTATTGACCCATGTGCCTGTTCATCTTAGCCGATATGATGCCTGACAGGAGCTTCCATGTAGTACTGAGGCAGGTTATTGGTCGGTAGTTGGAGGGGACCGGTCCCTTCTTGGGGTCCTTGGGGATCAGGACCGTCCGGCCTTCAGTTAGCCATTCCGGGTGTCTCTCGTTAACTAGCAGCTGGTTCATTTGTGCTGCCAGACGCTCGTGGAGTGCAGTCAGCTTCTTCAGCCAGTAGGCGTGAACCATGTCGGGGCCTGGTGCTGTCCAACTCTTCATACTGGAGACCCTTTCTTGGATATCTGCCACTGTGATGGTTACTGGACCCTGTTCAGGGAGGTCGCTGTGGTCTGCCCTCAGATCCTCTAGCCACTGAGCATTGCCGTTATGGGTTGCATCCTTCTCCCATATGCTCTTCCAGTATTGCTCCGTCTCCAGCCTTGGTGGTGCTGTTCTCTTATTGTTCCCTTGCCACTGAGAGTACACCCTAAGGAGATGTAGAGGTGTAAAAAAAAAAAGTACTTAAGAGACAAAACAACGTGGAAAAGTTCAGGCTCAGGAAACATCCCAGGTTGGTAAAAAGCTTCGCCTCATAACACCACACAACCATCACTGGTGGATGGAAAGCTGCAGGTTAACAATTAGGATATATATATTTATATATATATATATATATATATATATATATATATATATATATATATATATATATCAGAGAGAGAGAGAGAGAGAGAGAGAGAGAGAGAGAGAGAGAGAGATTGTGGCCAATTCAAACTTATGCACCATTACTTTTTTCTTTAGGAATTATAAAAATGTTTAATGGTTAATCATTCCACCCTGGAAAAAGGACACTTCAACAAAATCAATAAAAGCTCCACATATTACCATTCATGCCCATAATGAGAGTATGTATGTGTCTGATCTATTTATCATCAAATAATTAGAAGAGAAATCACAGCTGGCTGTAAAACAATCAGTTGAACAATTACATTGAGCAGAAATATGGAAAAACATCCATAATCTTTGAACAGTTTTTGCAATATTTTGCAAATTCCCTTAATCTGATACATAAGATGAAGTGTGCACATTCATTTGCACAGTGACTGTTTAATGGATTGTGGAACTTCACAGGGCAAAGTTAAGAAAAATGTCCTACTTTCCAAAAGATTTTGGGTTTGACTAAATGTGGATGATGTGAATGCACCAATTACGGAGCGTTTGGACAGACAAGGCAGTGACAAAGGAAGACGATCTAAGTATTATATACAGAAGTAGCATAGTGCTACTATTGTGGCCATACACCGCTGGATAAAAGGTAAAGCTGTTCAAGACCAAAGAAAGGGGGGAAAAAAGAAAAAAAAAATCCCAAATGACAGTGAAGACTTCAAACAGAAGCACAGGAAAGACCCTGACTCTTGACAGCAAGAGAAAGAGAGCAACGGTTATCCAGTATACATCAAAGACGTGAAAATCTAATATGTAGCCACATATGTGGTCATGCGTTTTATGGACACTGGTTTGCATGAATGAGCACATCAGTGTGTCATTGTGAATTAACAGAACACAAACCTCTTATTTATCATACTAGCCTTGACACTACATACATAAACTCTACAGAAATTCCCGGAGAAAAACATATTTGTTGTGACAAGCTTTGTGATGTGCTTCAACCTCACAGCACTTCAATTGCATAGGTCTCAAGTAAGTAAGACTGAAAATTCATAATTGAATGAGTGTATAGGAGGAACTAACAATATATAAATATTGTAGTTTATTATATTATATTTAATATATTATTAAACAGGTGACCTATGTAGTCTACTAAAGGAGACATGGAAGACTTAAAACAAAGGAGACACAAAACAGTTCACTTAGTGACTGATAGAGAAAAAAGTGTCTAATTCAGAAATGAAATTGAGTCATCTATTCCATATTTATATATAGGTATGAGTAGGAATCCAACAAATGCAGGCCTTTGACAACAAAGGCTGGCATCCATCATGTATTTGATATAAGATGCCTCATGAGACATGACCCACTTTACTTTGTTTTCCGGTTCACCTTTGAAATGTCATGGACTTGAGTTGAAAATAGAAAAGCATGTAGTCTAAAATCAAGATCAGCTTAAATCTCACACTGTTAAACTTAAAACAATCTGGATCAAAACTGTCCTTTGTGGTGTCCCCATCTGGTTTCTACATTCCTCTGTTTATGTATTGCTCACCAGTCTGCCTGACAACTGCACCAGTTGCTGAGTGAAACAGTATTTGACATTGGCAAAGAGTCCACTCTAACACACCCCCTTTCTTCCCATTGGGATACAAAATATAATCTTTTCTTCGATTAACTCGGGAAAAGTGGTGGCATCAGATGACTCGGGAGCAGAAGCATCGGAACAAACCCGGAACAGACATGAGGCTAATTGATTTAGTGAAAGGAACTGGCTAGAGCTTTGCTGTCTAAAGGCAATAAAGGTGAAGACTGCTGTCCTCAGTGCGAGCAGATGAGAGGACAGCTAACACAGAGGAAGGGCTATCAAGTAGCAAGTTGACTCAGGAGCATAAACATACTGGAGACTAGCCGGCCAGTGGCCAGCCAATTTGGGTGCTGATGCTGACAGTGGGCTGGCAGAGTTTGTAGCAGTCTGGTGGCTATCTGACTCAGATACTGGAACAGAATGGTGGGGAGGGTTATAGTTAAGCAGTCCCACTCTAACCACCTGGGATGCTGATCTGGACGGTGGTTGCCTCAGAGACTGGACTAACCTGGAAGCCAACAAGTCAAAGGCAAGCAGACTTCATGCCCAGCACATCATGTGGAAATCATGAAGACCTAAAAGTTCCTCCAAACATCAGTGGAGACAGATACAAACTTCAGCCATGGACAAAACAGCCATAAGACTGGGCTTAGTTATATTGCACTTGTGTAGGCTGGCAGTCCTTGTAATCTCTGTAAGTCTATGGAGTTGCAGCAGCTGAGTTTAGTCTCACTACAGTATGCTCATCCAATGAAATACCCTACTGTATAGGTGTTACAACCCAGCTCATAAGCCGCAACATAACTAAGGAGACAAACACAAACAAGGCCACCCTGAGGGGAATCAGTTAAAAAAAAGGTTTATTACAAACTTTAAACAGAAAACCGACAGGGCTGTGTTCAACACACCACTGGGCAACCAATTAACACATAAGGCAAACATAGGTGAGAATAACAAATGGCAACTCTAAACAGGCTAAGCTCAACCATACACCAGGGTAACCGCAAAGTTCACCACTATGAACAGAGTTGAGCGGGCACAGTTCACAGAGGGAGTCAGGAAGGGCAAGCTGCACAATCTCCAAAGCAGCCGCCCTGAGTGAAGGATCTCCAGTCGTTTGTAGCGGCAGGTGAGCACGATCAGCCACTGATTGCTTCACGGAGTGCGACAGTTTGGATTTGCTTGAAGGGAAAAGGTGGTCTAACTCCCTCCGAGGCCCAGGGCCATAACTGTCACGGAGGAGCAGGGAGGACTCGGCGCAGACTGAAATCTCAGAAAAACAGGTTTATTTACACACTCCAGGTGCACTATATACAGGTGAAGGAGAAGGGGGCCAGGGTTCCCAGGGGTGCAGAGCGGGGTCGGGAAAAGCGTCCAGAGTCTCCAAACCAAACACGAGAAATCTGCATACAGAGAACAAGGGTTAGCACGGAACTTTCACGGACAGAGCTCAAAACTGGCTGAGGCTAAAGTAGCACTGACGAGCGTTAGTCAATTGTCCAGCGGCGAGGTGCTCTCAGTCACTGCCTTAAGTAGCGGGAGCAAACAAGGTGAGGAGCCACAGGTGATTGCCTACAGGTGGTGGAGGCCGGGAGCTCACAATGAGCTCCGCCCAGGCAGCGAGCAGAGAGAGAGGAGAGAGAGAAAAGACAAAACATAACATGTAGCCACACAGGGCCAGCCGAGCAGGCACGGGGACCATGACAATAACAATACAGGATTTGAGCTCAAGATTCATGTCTGCTGAGTACATCAGTTTGTACTTATAGCAATAGATCTAAGCGACAACAGAGAGGAAAGCAGATAAATGTGAGCGTCATCCTCCCGTTCCTAAACAGCACATTGTCGATTCTTGTACTTAACTCCTCTCGTCAACTCCTAGTCCCTCCCACCAGCAAGCAGAGGACACAAAGAAAGGACATGAGGAGAGAAACACAAGTGTTATATTTGTTATACGACTGCATTTTACGATCTCATTAAAAAAAATTCTTTTTAATCACAAAAAGAAACAACGGAAGACAGAAAGGACTAATCATGCAAAGAGTCATCCAATAATTGCATCTTCCAGCTGCATACTTCACCTCTTTCACATTTGAAGGTAAAAACATTTCCACAAAGGGTACGCCTGCACATCACTGATTACAGCTCCTCTGGCAAGTTTCTTCAGTCTTTTCTCCTCTGTGCTTCAGAATCATTTACTGCTTTAGTATTATGTACTGCGACTGATTTCCAGGTCAAAGAGGTGAAATGAAGAAAATGAGAAAAGTCCACCGAACATACTGCATCATTGAGAAAGTCCATCAAATTATTAAATAGAGATATTTAAATAGTACAACATGCAACCAGCTAAATCAAAGGAGATCCAAGGCGCACTGACATGACACGACAGGCAGGGAGAGATGCTGGAGGTTAACCAGGAGAACAGCCAGGGAACACCGATGTATTGCATCAGTGAAGAATGGAGAGAAAATACACACACAGAGACAGATGGGGTGATGAGATGCAGGTGGAAACAATTAGGGCGGAGCAGATAATCACAGGCGCAGAAACACAAAGGAAGAAACACACTGTCCCGAACTCGAAAATATTGAGGAGGAAAACAAAATAACACTGGTCCCGAAGAGTCTGGTCAAACAATGATTTTATTGAACACACGCGCGGGGTGATGGATACTGCACACAATCAGCATAGATCTCCACCCAAGAATACACAAGCAATTGCTTTTATAATGTCAGGGTTTGACAAGAACATTATTTGCATCTTGAGAACATTATTTGCATCTTTTACAGACAATGATCAATTTTAAGAGATAAATGCAGACACTGAAGTTCCCCTCTCTAGCATCTTCTTCCAAATATGGCGATGAATTCAGGCCCTGAAGGTCCACAGGGACTTGTCTTCTTTTTGGCACATCTTCTGTCACCTGTTACTAAGCAAACTCAAACGCCACAGGTTGCTGAATAGTTTG
Organism: Rhamphochromis longiceps; assembly: GCF_057381845.1. NCBI lineage: Eukaryota > Metazoa > Chordata > Actinopteri > Cichliformes > Cichlidae > Rhamphochromis > Rhamphochromis longiceps. The sequence continues at coordinate 4,985,333 of NC_140569.1, forward strand.
CTCAGGCCTGTTTCTAGATTATGTGTACTATATGTGTTTTGTAAGTGTGTACGCAGTTTTAACCTTCTATAGCTCCAAATCACTTATACAATAGATCATCCGGACATCGCGCCGAACGAGGCTTATGACCTTTTCTTAATTGACTGAGCTTCCACTCTTTAATAAGCACAAAATGCAATGTGTGTATACAATTATTATGGCTGCACCTGTAATACAAGGTTAATGTGAGGCCAGCAGGTTTAATAACCATCTTAAAGCAATATCAATGCTGTAGATTATATTGTTAATGCAATGTTAATGCTGCAGGATATATTGTAGCTGTAAAAAAATTTCTTTAATTCCACAACACATAACAAAAGTGATATTTTCAAAATAATGAAGGAAACAGCAAAACCAAAACCAAAATTCAATAACCTCCCCGCATGAGGAGTAACAGACACACACACACACTTACACAACTTTTTTTCAGTAAATATGTCATAACACTCCAGCTATAACCTTCGGATGCTCAAAAACAGTGACTCAATCTGTATACATGAATTGCTTATTGCTCCCCAGAAATCAAATCATTCTGCTGGTTGCTGACAAGAAAATTGTCACCTTGAACGCCTCCCTCCCACACACCCACCCACACACCCACCCACACACACACACACACACACACACACACTCATGCAGCCAGAGCATTTTCACCTGCACTAGGATCCTTTACTTTTCTTTCATTCCTTCTCTTCTTCATCTTTGCCTCTCACTAGCTGTTCAGGTAGGCTTTTTTAATAGAGGCTTACTAAGGAACACAGTGCTGCTGTTATGTAGCCCACTCACCTGATTGTGTCTCACATTAATATGTTTGAATTTTTCAAGGTCAAATGACTCAAGCAGCTGACAAACTGACAAATACCCCAGCATACTGAAAGGCAACCATGGCAACCCATACCTACAATTATGTTTCACAATCTCTAAATAGAATCTCTTATTTTCCACACATAATCTCTTGATCAGTCTAACATATAAATACCATGGTGCTTTTGCTTTGGATGTAAGATCATTTGCAATGTAGAAAAATAGGTGAAGTGCACTGCTCATACATAACTTGTGCTGACAGTGTTGCATGTTGCTTTCATATTAAAATATTGTCAGACTCACTTTTCTGTTACAGTCTTGATAGGATGTGTCTAGGCAGAACTAGTGACATTTAAGTAGACATTTGCAGATGTATGCTTTCAGATGTCTGTTTATCACTTTCTGTCCAGTTATACATTTGTCAACTACTCAAGCTTTAGGGACACTATATGTTTCCATGGGAATTAAGAATAAGTAGCAGCCAGTTGCACTTTTAAATAAGTGCAAATCTGCAGTTTTGCTAATCTGGAGCATTCAGGTATGTGATAAGACACCTGAAACGTTAATACAACACTCCAAAATGGAGGTCATTGCAAATTCACCTCAAGTTGACACCATGCAATTCCAAAAGAAACCCACGAGCGCTGCACCACTCCATGATCTCTAAGCAAATGCTAAATGTTAAAGTTCATGACAATATAATTTGAAAAAGACTAAACAAAGTGTGGCTTGTTTGAAATTGCCAGGAGAAAACCTCTGATCTCTAAAAAGGAGATGTCAGTACATCTTAGGTTTGCAAAGCTGTAGCTGAACAAACTGGAACATTTTCATTTGGACAGATAAAATAAAGGTGGGGATGTTTGATGCACAGCGTCACATTTGGCAACAACCAAACACAACAGGTCAAGAGACACCTCATACCAAACATGGTAGTGGAGGGCTGATGATTTTCAGTGTTATGCAGCCCCAGGACCTGGGCAGCTTACAGTCAATGTGCCAACCATGAACATCTCTGTTTGCCAAAGAATTCCTGTCATGTGAGATCATATGTGAGGCGATCACTACAATGATCCCAAGCACACCAACAACAGAGCGGCTACAAAAGAACCGAGGCGTTGCACTGACCCAGTCAAAGTCCAGACCACAACACTGCTGAACTGCTGAGGATTCAAGAAAGATGTATGTCAATCAATGCAAATCAAAGTTGTAAGGAAGCGTCAGCCAAAATTCATCCACAGTGATGTGAAAGAATGATAAAGTCATAAACAAAACAATGTTTTCAAGATTTTATGTAACTTAATGATTAGGTGTACTAAGGTTTTCACAGGATTGAATCTCATGGCTTGTGATAGACGTAAGCTAAAATAATTAAAGTAGCAATTCATATTGATCAGTGCTGAAACTCTCAGGTAGAAGCACCATAAAAATACACGACAAGTTTAACTTAAATGTTTTGAATTTCTCCTAAGAGCCCTGGAAGTGTTAAACATTTAATCAAAGCTGAAATTAAATTTAGATTTAATATAGCCAATTTAATATGGCCACAATAGTTTATAGTGTTTACACATTCATTGTTATTTATATGATTTACTTTTTGGCAAAAGCATGCTTCAGAATTTTAGCTTAGTTGAGTTTTTGTCTCTTCTTTTAATCCCACTGATATAAGATTTGCTAAAGTAATTCCTGATGCCTCGCTGTGACATGGTGTGAATATGGTCGTGACCGAGCTATCATCCTCCACCCAGCATTTTGCAGCTCACACGACACAACCAAGAGCAAATGCCACATCTTAAAGTCACAAAATGTGCACAGCAGAGTGAGAATAGCCACAGCTGCAGTACAACTCCAGGCCCAAGGTCAGGGGCAGATGGCTCCGTGTCATGTGACTTGTGTTCATGTTGTGCTGCTCAACATAGTCAAGATGGCGCTAGAGTGACGGCAGCCTTTCCAAGTAGCTCTGCAACACCGCACCTTTTTTCTTAACTTTAACTTTTTTAGACTAGGCTTTTCAAAGTTTTTTTTTCACCTTCCTCTACTTATACCTCTTAGATATAGCGATACAAGATGGATAATGCACTTTTCAAAACTTCTGGAACCAGCTCCTTCATTTATTCGAGAGCGGAGCTGCTGGCACTAAAAACAAAGGGACAGACCGGCATGCGACACAACATCCCGGCCGAGCTAAAGAGGAGCTACAGAGGCTGCAAAGCTGGAGCGAGGAGAGCGGATCACCGGAGGCGCTTCAAACCATCAATCCTGACAGTGATCATGGGCAACGTGAACTCGTTACAGAATAGTGATGGGATTTCCGGCTCTTTTTAGAGATCCGGCTCTTTCGGTTCGGCTCACTAAAAAGAGCCGGCTCTTTCGGCTCCGAACCGGCTCTTCAGGTTGTTTTGTTGCTTTAATTAATTTATTATTAACAATAATATAAAATTATGCACAAAAGGAATTACTAACGTAAAAACAAGTGGTTTTATTTATATATGTTTATATATAAATATATGCGGTGGCCCCTAGAGACAAAACACGTACAAACTCCAAAACACATTTCTAGCATGAACTGAACTTCCAAAGCAGAGCTACTAGATCACTTAAATTACACAATTGAAAGCATGTGTGTATTGTTTGTGTATTTATACACAGGCACTCATATATATATATTCAAATAATTTTAAAAAAAGTTCATTTACCTGTTATTACCACACACCAAATCCGGTCATTGGTACTTGCTGGCTTGTGTAGCCACAAGATAACAAAGGCTCAACACTGCGCCCAGCATCCTGGAGCACTTCTGTTGTTCTTTTGTACGTGTTTTGAGTTTTTATGTGCTTCTGAGTTTTTATATGCTTGAGTTTTTACGTGCTTCGGAGTTTGTACGTGTTTTTACGTGTTTTGGAGTTTTTACGTGTTTTGGAGTTTGTACGTGTTTTTACGTGTTTTGGAGTTTTTACGTGTTTTGGAGTTTGTACATGCTTCAGAGTTCGTACGTGATTTGTCTCTAGGGGCCACCGTAAATATACTTTTATTTATTCACTCCACATAAAATGTAATAAATAAATCATCTAATACAAAAATCAACTATTCACATTTCAAGTTTTAACTATTTACATTTTCAGCTTTTTCCTTTCACAAATTTAAAGTGAAAAGAACACAAAACACTGCAAACCACAACACAATTAAATATAAATTATAATATGAAAACTAAAAGAACATGCATATTCTCTGTCATATGGACCTGCATGAATAAACTTTCTCAATCCTTTATCATCTGCAACCGAAAATAGTTGTGGATGATTACTATACCTTTCTAATGTTGTTGTCCCTGCCTCTCTTTCTCTTTCTCTGGCTCTGTTCCTGTGCTACTGAGTGTAACTACCGCCCCTCCCCCCTCTGCCCAGCGTAAAGCACAAGGCTCGCGTGCAGAGTGAAACGGAAAAAAAGTGCGAGAGAGAGGCTGAGAGAAAGAAAAAAAAAAAAAAAAACCCACGTGACGGCTCGCGATAAGGAGCCGGCTCGCGTCGTTCACGTCAAAGAGCCGGCTCTAAGAGCCATTTCGTTCGCGAACGACCCATCACTATTACAGAATAAGATTGACGAACTGTGCGCTCTGAACAACCACAGACTATACCGTGAGTGCAGCTTGTTTATCTTCACGGAGACGTGGCTAACCGAGCTAACGCCGCAGGCTAACGTAGACCTATGCGGTTTCACATCCGTGAGAGCCGATAGGGACACGCAGGCCAGCGGAAAAAGCAGAGGTGGGGGACTCATTGTCTACGTTAACAACAGATACTGTAACCCTGGACACGTCTCCGTTAAAGTTTCGGTATGCCGTCCGGACCTGGAGCTGCTAGCTGTTAGCTTGCGGCCATATTATCTACCTCGGGAGTTCAGTCATGTGATCTGTGTGTGTGTTTACATCCCTCCGAGGGCCGACGCAACAGCTGCCTGTGAGAAAATACACACAGTCACAGCAAGACTTCAGACACAAAACCCCGAGGCTTTCATTATTATATCTGGAGACTTTAACCATGCCACACTGGATTCTACTCTGGCTGCTTTTCACCAGTTTGTGAATTGTCCCACAAGGAGCAACAGGACAATTGACCTACTGTATGCTAATGTGAGAGATGCATACAGAGCCACCCCCCTCCCCCCACTAGGGAAGTCAGACCACAACCTGGTTTACCTACAGCCACAATACACACCCCTCGTCCAAAGGCAGCCTGTCACAACGCGCTCCATCCGGAGATGGACCCCAGAAAAGGAGGATGCTCTGAGAGACTGCTATGACACCACAGACTGGGATGTGCTCCTGAGCCCACATGGTGAGGACATAGAGGGGGCGACACACTGTCTTACAGACTACCTCAACTTTTGTGTGGACACAGTCGCCCCTGCTAAGACGGTACGGTGTTATCCTAATAACAAACCGTGGGTAACACAGGAAGTCAAAGCTGTCCTCAACATGAAGAAGGCTTTCAGGAGCAAAGTGAAGGAGGAGATGAAAGCAGCACAGCGGGAGGTGAAACGCTGCCTGAGGGAAGCAAAGGACACCTACAGGAGGAAGGTGGAGCAGAAATTGGAGAGGAACAATATGAGGGAGGTCTGGAATGGTGTGAAAACCATCACAGGCCACAACACCAAGAAAAGCACAGTGGGGGGGACTGTGGAGAAGGCAAACGAACTCAACAACTTCTTCAACAGGTTTGACCAGCCCACAACCCCCCCACCCTCACCTTCACTACAGAGTCCTCTCCCCACTCTCCTGCCTCCCTCGCTTCCCCCCCTTCCTGACACCATGACACCCCCCTCCTCCAATCCCTCTCTCAGCAGCAAGACATCCCCCCCCCTTCCCTCCTCCCAAACATCTCCCAGTGTCACAGTGGATCAGGTCAGGAGGCAACTGAGGAAGCTTCGCCCCAGAAAGGCAGCAGGCCCAGACAAGGTGTGTCCTAGGATGCTTAAGGCGTGTGCTGCTGAACTTGGGGAGCCGCTACAACGAGTCTTCAACCTCAGTCTGCGACTGGGGAGAGTGCCCGCCCTATGGAAGACATCCTGCATCGTCCCGGTCCCCAAAAAGAACCGGCCCAATGAGCTGAATGACTTCCGACCGGTGGCACTGACGTCACATCTTATGAAGACTCTAGAGCGGCTCTTCCTCAACTTCCTCCGACCACAGGTACAACATGCCCAGGACCCACTACAGTTTGCATACAAGGCGGGTGTCGGAGTGGAGGATGCCATCCTGTACCTCTTACACAGAGCCCACTCACACCTGGATGGGGGAAAAGGCACGGTCAGGATACTGTTTCTTGACTTTTCCAGTGCCTTTACAGTTTTTTCTGAATGCTTAAACCCTAACTGTGATTCCTGTAGCACAATCTCTAAAACTATTCAGACTTATGGCAAAACCACTCACTGAGTTTGCAAAACTAAAAGCACAAAAACTGCTTTGCACTCAGTTTGCAATTTTGTAACACACACTTTGCAAAACTGTAGGCACAATTCACTGCACAACACTCAATTACCAAATTTCCAACACACTCCTAGCAAAAGTATACACATGTATGGCTATCATTAACACTAATTTGCCAACTGTCTGGCACACTTTCACATGTGAAAACTTCTTTAGATAATTAGTTCACTTTGCAATCAGCCTAAGCACTATAATACAGGTAAGCTGTGTGTGCGGAGTACAATGGAGGGAGCAGAAAGTGTGAGAAGTAGAGGAGGCCGAGGAAGAGGACGTGGAGGTGAAGAAGTAGGATGAAGAGGACGACAAGGACAAGGAGGAGCAAGAGGAAGACGAGGAGGGGGGAGAGGAAGATGAGGAGGGGGGAGAGGAAGGGTAGGAAGAGTAAGAAATAGAATTGCTGATGACATCAGAGCTACAATAGTGGACCATGTAATCATATGCCAATGAGAAACACACCAATACCATTGATGTAAAAATACTGAAATTGTTACTTTACAGAATTGCTAGATGACCAGATGCTGGGGGCAGAGGAAGCATGTTCACTGCAGACCAAGTAACCCATATAGTCATTATGGTGATTGCAAATAATCCTATACTTGGAAATAAACACTTGTGTTTGTTTTGATGTGTTTGAATAAACACCAGTACTTGAAGTTTGGATCCCTCTATGCTTATGGATCTATGACAGAAGTATGAGCTCAAACTGACATAGCCTACCTTGTGCACAGAGAAAGCAAAAGCCAGATGTGTTTTGTATTCATACCATCAGTGTGCAGTTGGCGCATTGTGTGCTTAGTAGATGATGGCTTGTGTGTACTGTTTGATACGGAAACACCATTTTTACGAAGGTGTGAAGAGTTAATCTCGCTGTGTTTGCTTTTGCAAGAGAACTACAATGTTTTGATGATTGGGTGACAGGTTTTCTTATTTGTGTGAAGAGTTTTGCAAAATTAGCAAATAGTTACAAAAAATGTGCTTAAGCAATCAGAAAAAACTGTAATACCATCCGGCCCTGTATGCTTCAGGAAAAACTGAACAGGATGGAGGTGGACCCCTGCCTGGTGGCTTGGATCTCCGACTACCTCACCGACAGACCACAGTACGTCAGGCTGAAGGACATCACGTCTGACACTGTGGTCAGCAGCACAGGAGCACCACAGGGAACTGTGCTGTCCCCTCTTCTCTTCACCCTGTACACCTCTGACTTCTGCTACAACTCTGAATTATGCCATATTCAGAAGTTTGCAGATGACACGGCCATCATGGGGTGTATCTGGGATGATCAGGAAGAGGAGTACAGAAGTCTGGTGAGGAACTTTGTCGCATGGAGTCACACAAACCACCTGCAACTCAACACCTCAAAGACTAAGGAACTGGTTGTGGACTTCGGGAGGTCCAGAGAAGGTCCACTGCCGGTTCAGATAGAGGGGGAGGAGGTGGAGGTGGTCAACAAGTACAAGTACCTCGGGCTGTGGGTGGACAATAAACTGGACTAGTCATGCAACACAGAGCACCTGTATAAAAAAGCCCAAAGCCGACTGTACTTCCTCAGGAGGCTGAGGTCTTTTAACATCTGCAGGAAGCTCCTGAGGATGTTTTACCAGTCGGTGGTTGCTGGAGTACTTTTCTATGCTGTGGTGTGCTGGGGGAGCAGCACAGCAAAGAAGGACTCATCCAGGCTGGAGAAACTGATCAGGAAGGCTGGCTCTGTGGTCGGCATGAAGCTGGACACTCTGGTGACAGTGGCAGAGAAAAGGACATTAAAGAAACTGCTGGACATTATGAACAATGCTGGGCATCCTCTGCACACGGCCATAAACAATCAGAAGAGTCTGTTCAGTGACAGGTTGCTTCTCCCCAAGACAAGAACTAACAGACTTAAAAACTCCTTTGTCCCACACGCCATCAGACTGTTTAACTCCTCTCTGGAGGGGAGAGGGAGGGGAAACAGGAGGACAAAGGAGGGGGGAACAACTAAGCTGTAGTGCCTCTTCACCTCACTGTACAATACCTTGTGCAATACTTTTTGTAAATAGTCAACAGTGCAATAGACTCAATACTTGAAATGTGCAATTCACTTGTATTTTTATTTTTTATTCCTATTTATTCTATTTATCCCCTTTGTATATTTTATTTATATTTGTCTCTGTATTTATATATGTGTGTGTGTGTGTATATATATATATATATATATATATATATATATATACATATATATATATAACAATTCTGTAACTGTAACTTCGGTCGTTGCTGTGCTTTTTTTGGAAGTCGAATTTCCCAGAGGAACCCACCCGAGGGATTAATAAAGTTCTATCTTATCTTATCTTAACATTTAGTATTTAGTATTTATTTATTTATTGTCATTGTCAAGAACAATGAAATTGCGTTTGGGGCTTCCATACAACCCAAAAAAAAGAAGAAAATAATAAATACCCCTTAAAACCCAAGTGTACATATTTAACCCAGTGTGACTCCAATGCAATAAGACAATCCTTAGCAATAATGTTCGTAGAAATTCAGACAAAGACCTGAGAAACATGACAAAATACAACAATGCAACCCATTCAATATTATTGTACTGTGAGATATGATATCAGATATGATAGTTATCTATTTAAGAAAGAGGGGGGGGGCAGGAGGGGGAAGAGAATAAAGATATGATGCACCAATGCAGACCAGTTCATTGCTATTAAGAAGTTGGATATGGTTATTGTCCGTGAGAGGGGGGCAGAGAGTTCAGGAGCCTCACAGCCTGTGGATACAGGCTGTTGGCCAGTCTGGATGTTCTGGCCTGTATAGACCTGTACCTTCTCCCTGAGGGCAGCAGATGGAAAAGGTGGCGCGCAGGGTGATGTTGGTCCCGCAGGATACTGTGCACCCTCCTCAGACAGCGAGTGGGGAAGATATTACTGATCTCTGGCAGACTTGTTCCAATAATTCTGCCAGCTTCCTTCACCACCCGCTGGAGTGCTTGCTGATCGGCCTTGGTGCAGCTGGGGAACCACACTAGAAATCCATACGTCAGAACGCTGCTGATGGCACAGTTGTAGAAGTTCAACATCAGAGATCTGGGAATGTGTGCGCTCCGCAGTCTCCTCAGGTAGTAGAGGCGCTGTTGGGCCTTCCGTACAACTGAGGTGATATGGTTGCCCCAGGACAGGTCCTCGGTCACAGTTACCCCCAAGAATTTAAAACTGCTCACCCTCTCCACCGCCTCACTGCCAATGAAGAGAGGCAGATGGTTGTTATGACCCCTCTTCCGGAAATCTACAATGATCTCCTTGGTCTTTTTGGTGTTTAAGACCAAGTTATTGTCGTGGCACCATGACTCTAGTTGTTGCACCTCTGTCCTATAGTTTGTCTCATCATTGTTGGATATAAGTCCGAGCACTGTAGTGTCATCTGCAAACTTAACAATGAGATTGGACGCACAGGAGGAAATACAGTCATGGGTGAAGAGAGTGTATAGCAGAGGGCTCAGAACACACCCCTGAGGGGCACCGGTGTTGACCACAAGGGTGGAAGAGGTGTTCTTACCCACTCTGACACTCTGTCTACGGTTAGTGAGGAAGTCCACAATCCAGTTGCACAGAGAGGAGTTAAGTCCCAGTTGGTGGAGTTTGGGACGGAGTTTGTATGGCCGGATGGTATTAAAAGCCGAGCTGTAGTCTACAAAGAGGAGCCGTGCATAGGTATTCCTGTGTTCCAAGTGCTTCAGTAATGTGTGCAGCACTGTGGCGATCGCATCCTCGGTTGACCGGTTCTCCCTGTATGCAAACTGGTGCGAGTCCAGGGATGGTGGAAAAGCAGCTCTGATGTGTTTAATGACCAGTCTCTCCAGGCATTTGGCGGGAATGGGGGTGAGTGCCACAGGTCTGAAATCGTTCAGACATGTGACATTTGACTGTTTTGGGATGGGAACGATGGTTGCTGCTTTGAAACAGGATGGTACCAGTGAACAGGACAACGAGGTGTTATATATAGAGGTGAAGACGTCCGCCAGGTCCGCAGCACAGTCTTTTAGCACCCGGCCCAGCACTCCATCCGGCCCGGCCGCCTTCCTGGTGTTAATGCTCCGGAACACACGCCTCAGCTCATGAGTGCTCAGGACCGGAGCAGGGTCGGTTGAGGGGAGAGGGGACAGGACAGGGTCGGTGTTCTCCCTGTCAAAACGGGCATAAAAGAGATTTAGATCCTCAGCCAGAGTAGAACTGTCGGCTGAGGGTGATGGTGTTCTTCTTTTGTAGTCCGTGATAGCCCTGATGCCCTCCCAGACCTGCCTTGGGTTTGTGTTGTTCTCAAACCTGGCCTCGATACGCCTCCTGTGCTGCTGCTTGGCAGTCTTGATGCCTCTTCTCAGGTTGGCCCTGGCAGCACTGTATGCCTCCTGGTCCCCGGATTTGAAAGCGTTGTTCCTTGTTCGAATAAGTTGTTGAACTCCGTGTGTCATCCAGGGTGGATTATTAGGGAACACACGGAATCGTTTCCAAGTTGTTACATTGTCCACACAGAAACAGATGTAGTCCAAGACAGTGGAGGTGTAACTGTCCAATGCGACACGATTGTCAGTGTCCTGCACCTTGAATACATCCCAGTCTGTGCAGTGGAAACAGTCCTGAAGCATCGGAATAGCATCCTGCGGCCATGTTCTCACGGTTTTGGTTGTAATCCCAGTGCTCTTGATCTTTTGTGTGTATATTGGGTGTAGCAGAAGGGAGAGATGGTCTGACAGACCCAGGTGGGGATAAGCCTGGGCTCTGTACGCATTCGCCATGTTGGTGTACACCTGGTCCAACGTTCTATCTCCTCTGGTAGCACACTTCACATTACGGTGGAAATTGTGAAGTACAGATTTCAGGTCCGCGTGGTTAAAATCCCCAGCCGCAATAAAGACACTGTCCGGGTGTGCTACCAGGCTGTTATTGATGCTGCTGCTCAATTGTGCTAACGCTAGCTTAGCATTAGCATCTGGTGGAATCAGAGGTGTGGACTCGAGTCACATGACTTGGACTCGAGTCAGACTCGAGTCATTAATTTTATGACTTTAGACTTGACTTGAAAAAATGTTCTCAGACTTGTGACTTGACTTGGACTTTTACACCAATGACTTGGGACTTGAATTGGACTTGAACCGGTTTACTTGAAAAGACTTGATATTTTACCCCAAATATAAAATTTAACATGCATATTATATAGAGATTGAAAATGTGACGTCATTCACGGGTAGAACCGCAAAGGATTCTGGGAACTCGTGGCAAGCGGTACTAGCGCACGCAGGCTTTCAATTAAAATCAGTCACACAGCGATAAAAAGAAACACAAAAATGTCAAGAAGCCGTTGTATTATTAACTGCAATAGCCGGTCGCATGACAGCCACGGGAAGCCGACGGGTAAAGAGATCGGTTGTTATCGGATTATGTCGTTGAAGAGAAATTGTTCAAGCCATGTTTCCGAAGTAACAAAGACGCGACGGATGGCCTGGATCGCAGCCATTCAAAGATCAAATATAACGTCCCAGAACACTCCAGCTCACAGGTTAGTCTGCTCCAAGCATTTACACGAAGGTCAGTGTTTTTTAGTAGTTAATACGTCATTTTCATAACATAATTGGTGATATAGGTTACAAGCAAGTCTGGCGCTGAACAGAAATTGTCGCGCTATGCTCCTTTATTTATTGTGCATAAATAGTGAATTGTCCTGACACAATATTGCGTTTCGCTTCTGTTATTATGGTACATTGACAAAAACATATACTTTTATTCACAGGATAAAACAGTTGTTTTGTATCACTAATTGCCCAGTACGATTACAGCATACAGTATTATTGTCACTGCTACATTTCTGTGATGGGTACCAGAAATTATTTCCACTACTAATTAATTACCGTTGAGCTCAAAGGTCCTATTAATAAACGGTTAACGAATGTGTATTTATGACGACGATTTGTGAGACTGGTAAACTTATGATAGGTACGATGGTCTTTACTTTCCACACGGTGCATTTCAAGGTCCTGCACCCATCCGGCGGTAAACTGTACCTGGGCTTGTTGCAGTGACCTGAAGTTACTAAACTTCATGAGTGTGTGCACTCACTCCAAGAACCGTATGATTATAAATATGCATATAAATATGCTAAGATGAGATAGCTGACTTCATCTAACTAGCAAATGTTGTCCAGGCTACGTTGGTGATACAGTTTTTTTTAATGTGTATGATATTTTTGTCATGCGATTTTAAAGCTGGTCCTACAACCGCATCCAAGAATAACATGCAGCTTATCTCAGAACTGTTGGTGAAAATTATTCTTGGAGCTAAGTTTAATTGAGCTGCATTTTAAAGAGGTGCAATTTCACAATTTGTGTATATTTTCTAAGTTCACTATTTTGTCATGTGTTGAGAAAAACACAGATTTTAAAATTACATGGTCTAATATTTACATTTAGCATAACTGCAACATTGTTTTTTCATTTTTTTTTTTTAAAGACTCGAAAGGACTTGAAATTCAAAGTTTCAGACTTGTGACTTGACTCGGACTTTTACACCAGTGACTTGAGACTCGACTCTGACTTGCCTGACATTACTTGAGACTTGACTTGAGACTTGAGGATAAAGACTTGAGACTTACTTGAGACTTGCAAAACAATGACTTGGTCCCACCTCTGGGTGGAATGTAAACAGCGCAGATGTAAACGGCAGAAAATTCCCGAGGGAGATAGAATGGACGGCACTTTAACACCAACAGTTCTACCTCTGTACTGCACAGTCTTTCCATTACCGTGACGTTCGTGCACCAAAGGTTGTTAATATAGATGCACAGCCCCCCGCCAGTCTTCTTACCCGAGTCCGCAGACCTGTCGGCTCGATAGGCGGTGCGGCCTGCTAGATCGATAGCCGCATCGGGAATGGCGCTGTCCAGCCAGGTTTCAGTGAAAATCATGCACGAACAGTTATTAAAAGTCCGTCGAGTGGCGATCTGCAGTCGTATTTCATCCAGTTTGTAACGGATTGAACGGGCGTTGGAGAGGAATATGATCGGGAGTGGTGGTTTAAACGGACTAGTCTTTAGCCGTGCCCACAGGCCTCCCCGCTTGCCTCTCTTCTGCCTCCGCTCGCAACGTCTCCTCCTGCGGCTTGCTGTTGCGGGTAGCCCCGGGGGTTGCTTAACGATCTCCGGGGGGATGAGATACTCGGATGTTAGTTGAAGATCTCCACGGCTTAGTTGTAGTAGATCATCTCTGTTGTATTGAAGTAACCCCAGACTGTGTGAAATAATACACAGTACCACCAAAAGTGCAAAAGTGTAGGAGCTCCGGGCCGCTGCGTCTGTGCGCGCCGCCATCTTGGTTGCAGTGATCAGTTATCAGTAACATAAACACAGGTGATCATTGTGAGCAGAGTCGTGAACGGCGTCACAGTTTCAGGAGCACACATCTGTGGTCAGCTTTAGTTACACTAATAAAACATATTCCATCTATAATGAGTATATATTTGTAAAGCATTTAAGAATTTCAAGAAATCAAAACAATTTATTTTAAAATAAAAAGCTATTTTGTTTCACAAATGAGTATAAAAGCAAGTGGATTCACTTAATGGTAAGAGTGTTAAAGATGTTTACTGATGAAGATGTATTTATTGTTGTTTCAGAGAAATTGTTTTGACACAAAAGCTTAAACTTGTGCTTCATCAACTTGAAAAGAAATATTTTGCTTTAGCGGCTCCAAAAATAGGCTATTTATTAATAATAACACAATCAATTCAAATGTAAATTGTTTTACAAATCCATCTGGGGATTACACAGATCATTATCTCATAAATATCCAGTAAACATCTGAATTTAAAAAGAAAACAGAAAAATAAATAAAGCTTCATTTATTTCAGAGGCTAGATATAAAAATGAACAAATCAATATGATGATGTTTGTGCTGAACTTCAGTAAAAGTAGTAAAAATTTTAATACAAAATTTAAGACATATAACATATATCCCGAAAGTAGAACTGTGTAGCAGGAGATAAGTGGAAAATAATTCATGAAGAGACAAAAACAAGGAGAAACGATTAATGGAGGAAACTTGATAAGGACCGTTGTGAAGTGACTTGCAGTGTAGAGGCTCCACATCTATCTAATAGCTGGAACTGTGACTCTGTATAAACGTCTGGAGGTGTCTGACAGCTGATTTAGAGGCTTGGCCGTAGCAAATGAACCAAAGCGCTAATGATCCTTCCTGCCATGGCTAGCTTTAATGGACATACCCACAGAGCACTGGGCAGAGAACAAGAGCATTGCCAGCATGCTGGGTGTGGGAAGTGGAAGGGGGTGAAGCAGGAATGGAGGGGACAGAGAAAAAACCCCCCAAAAAAAAGCAATCTGAAGAACAGAAAAGTGGTGAATCCTGTGGTTTCAGCGCATTGTTGTTTGAGGAGAAGAGGCCAAAGCATGGAGGAAAGGCAATCTCATTTGATAAATAGGATATTAATATCAAACATTAGTTTTACTTGACTCAGCAGTTGTCCAGCTACCTGACTCTCATTCACCCTCCCCTTCAGCCATCTTTCTTGTCTCTTGCTCTTCATCTCTTTCCTCCTGATCACCAATGACCTCTAAGAAAACATTTTCAGCACCCAGGAGCATTTTCCCTTTGACAGAAATCATTAATCCACTCTCAAAATTTAATTCAAGGCGGCTTTGAGAGTCTTTACCTTCAGTGCTAAAAGGATTTCAAAAAGACATTCATTTAATTAGGACGAATTAAGCCAAATTAAATTTGGTTGCTTCTGATGCTACGCAGTGGCGAGGATTACTTGCAAACACTGACAACTTCTTTTTACAGTTTTTCTCAAATGCTAAAACACATTTCACAAACGTTACCACCAGGTCCCCCAATGTCCAAACACAACACCCTTCTCTAAAGCTACATAAACACAACCACACCTTCCCACTGCAAAACTCAAACTCCCACACCAAGAGAGCAGCTCGAAGCTGTCAAAACTGTAAACACTATACACAGCATTACACACTACAGCAAAACAATTGAAAACACAATGCTCAATTTGTGAGAAGGTTCTTTGTTTCATAACTGCCAATGCATATTTTAGAAACTATACAGTAACGGATCGTCGTAGATCTCTGCAGAGGATTAGGCATTTAGATTTGTGAGTTTCATATGAGTAGTATAAATCTATAGAAAATCCTGCATGTACGTACACTACTGTAACACAACTCAATGCAAAAACAGAATCTATTGCACACAACAGTAATCTTGAAAACATGAACAGGGTGTGAAGTTTTTTTATTTACGTTATTCACACCACACACACACCACAATCACTGTGCGGCATCATGTCGCTGAGCTGTTGCTCGCATCTCGTCCGTAATGATGGTGCGAGGTTGTCTTGCTCTCCCTCCTGGACCTTCTCCTCTCCCATGTTGGCCTTCTCCTCTTCCTCATTGGCCTGCTCCTCTTCTTCCAGGGCCAGCTCTTCTCCCTCCTCTGCATCAAATTCCTCTTCCCCTGACTCTGCCTTCATCCATTGTGTTTGTTTGGAACCTTCAGCATACTGTGCACTCTGAACTTGCTTTTACATGTGGGTACAGCATTAGCAACAAGTGTCTTCAATTTTGAGTCATTGTGTGTAGTGAATGACGCCAGGTGTGTTCCCTGTGTTCAAAGATTGGTGACTGTGGCAAGCATTTTGCATCACATGGGCTTTCATTTGAGGATATGAGCAGAGTTGTTTTGCAACATGTGTTTTAGCAAGGAAAAATGTGTTTAGATTTATGAGTACAGAGGGTTGTGTTTTGTGAATTGTGTCTTCATGTGACATGTGTTTATGGTACTGGAATATGGTGGCTACATTTAGTAAATGTGTTTAGACTACTGGTCATTTGGGTTACAGGATTGGCTTTTGTGTTTTAACATTTGAGAAAAACTGTAAACAACAATCTTAAAAATCAACTCTACTTAAAAGTTATTCAGTGCTATTTCCTAATGAAAAAAACAAGGTCCGTAATTGCTCTTATGTATGGTTTGAAATGAGTCTGACTGTAATATCCACGGACTTCCAGGTAAAAACAAGCATGAATCTGTCTTCAGTTGTTTTTTTTAACTCTCTTGTACAAGTTCAGCTGTTATAGCATGCAACTATATTATTACTGCTTCTATTATACATTTCAATAATGCAGCTATTGTCATATTTAGCTACAATGTGAGAGGGGAAAGCAAACAAATTTTCATCACTTTTTGATGGCGCTAAGCTGCAGGGGGAGCTGTATACAGCTCCATTTCCATCCTTGTTAACATGTGTCAAAGTTACCAGTGAAGCCCAGTGTTTTTTTGTCTGTAGCTTTGTTTTATAGCCCCAAGTGCAAGGATCATGCGGACATCCTGCTTCCACTTTCATGCCTCTAAGGCTTTCCTAACTGTTTGGGTGGCCCTTGCTAATTACAATTCAAATGCTGTCTCCCTGCCTGTCTGCTTGTGTTGTGCTCGGCTGGGCTCATATAGGAATTGTTTGTGTGAATGTGCCCTCAAAAGACCCTGACGGTCCTCAGATGCTCCCATCTTTCATGTTCATTTCGCAGCCAGCAGCCAGTGACTTTCCTGATGGGAGTTTGTAAATTCATGAGATGTATGACATGGATTGCCATCACCCCACTCTTCCTGCAACGAAATACCTTTTGACAAATTCACCCTAAACGTAATTTATTCCAATAACGTCAGCTTCAGAGTTAATAAAATTAACATCAAAGGGTAACACTATCACCACATTCCTTTCCTCTATGGTTTCATGTTTAAAAACAGAAAGGACATGACAGGAATGGAAGTCAGTTGAGTTAGCATTCTGATTAATGGTTAAAAAAGGCGTTTACATTTGTTTAATTTGTTTTCAATTACTGAATTGATTTTCAAGAAATGTGACGGTATGCATGCTGCACATACAATCCTAACAACTTTGGTGACCACTCAACTATTCTCTTAATTTATCACCTACTGAATGCTTTGACACTAAATGTGCTCCATATTGCACTCAGATTGTTTTGCAATTCACTGATTTTTCAATTACTCAGTTAGGTTTGTATTAGTTGCAATGTGTTTTTGGTTTTTCTTTTGTTTCTTGCAAAGGGACTTTGATTCTTCATGCCTCTTGTGTTTATTCTGTTTGTATCTGTGTGTGTGTGTGTGTGTGTGTGTGTGTGTGTGTGTGTGTGTGTGTGTGTGTGTGTGTGTGTCTGCGTGTGTGCCATTTATCATCATTTATTTAATTATATAGCACTTTAAAAACACACCTGGTAAACCAAAGTGCTGTACAATACTAATATGCACATAGTAATAAAAAAATAAATAAATCAGTTACCCACAGAGTTAAAAGCCAGGGGAAAAAATAGGTTTTTAATAAAGACTTAAAAACTGGCACTGATGTAGCCTGTCTAATATGGAGAGGAAGATTATTCCAAAGCATCGGCGCAGCAACAGAGAATGCTCGGTCTTCTCTAAGTTTCAGCCGTGACTTTGGGACCGAAAGCAGCAACTGCTCAGCTGACAGAAGGGAACGAGTGGGGACGTGGGGCTTCAACAAGTCAGACAAATAAACAGGTGCCAGACCATTTAGAGATTTAAAAACCAATAAAAGGACTTTAAAACGGATCCTAAATTCAATTGGAAGCCAGTGTAGAGAGGCCAAAATCAGAGTGATGTGATCAAATTTTCTTCTGTCAGTTAAAAATTGTGCCGCAGCATTTTGCACTAATTGCAAGCGTGACAAAGTGCCCTGCCCAGCCCCTATTAAAAGAGAATTACAATAATCTAAACCAGAGGTAATAAAGGCATGAATAACGCTTTCCAAGTCACGTGTGTGTGTGTGTGTGTGTGTGTGTGTGTGTGTGTGTGTGTGTGTGTGTGTGTGTGTGTGTGTGTGTGTGTGTGTGTGTGTCTAAATAACAGATGACCTTCTGTGGTTTGTTTTTACTCTGTCTCTAGATTTTGTGTTTGGATCTTTGCTGTAGTGTCTGAATCCACATCATAAATCTAATGTCTCACATAAATACGGGGACATCAGGCACCAATACACCACTGCGCCATGGAGTTTTCACCTTACATAAAGGGATACTTTTAACAACACAGCTGAATGGTAAAAGTGAATTTTAATAATGTGCTGTATAACTGTCCAATCTGAGCACAATTCGTTCCAAGACTGGGCTGTATTGGCTTTTTTACTGACAATCATGCTGTTACGCATTCAGTGTGGTACAGAGAGACAGTTTTGGAACAGCAGATGCGATTATGTCTATTTATTTAAAAACAAAAGGAATGATTATTTAGCTTTCAGTACATTATTATTTCCTTCTGGTCATTCACAGTTTTCTTAAACTTCACAAGCCAGAAATGTTTAGAACTACAGTTTAATACATAAGATATTAAACCTTAAGATAATAAAATGATATTATCTTGAAAGGATAATATCATATTGAAATGATGTATTTTTTATTTTACTAATTTTTAATATATTCAATTTTTGTTGGCTTACTGAAGAATATGGATGTTTTCTCATCTTGTGCTGATAGATCAGGTGTTCCTTGTTCACCAACTGTCTTCTTCTTTTTCCTATGGTCTGTTAGTCTTTTTCCTTTTTAAAACAGCTTTAGATGTCCAAAGTTTTCTTCTGTTACCTGAGCCACATGGAGAGTCTCAGGGGAAGCAATATTCAGTTCCTGTGTTATTTTAGCCTGAGCTCTGCAAAAATACTTTGGAAAGATTCACCTCCCCCCTGTTTCAGTTTCTTCAGTTGGATTTTTATCCAGCATTGTCACAGCTTTCTCCATGAGCCACCTCCAGGTAAAAGTGTTTCCTTATGAAGAGAAAAGGTGCCGTGGTAGTATGCAGATTGTGTGTAGCGAGCATAAGCCCATAGATTTAGAATGATTCTGATTCAGTGTAGTGAGAGCATGCACATTTTCATAAATCTGATGGTAAATTTGTGCTTGTAGACTTATTTTTGGAACAGGTAATAACATTCCAATAAAAAATTGTAAATTGGGCCCATTGCGATCAATCCAAGTATTTTTTTATTATTATATATTTATTTATTGTTTGTTGGTTTTTACTCCTTAATGTAATCATTTTTTATTCTCAGATTGGGTAGGAAAGTAATTAGAGACTGGAGTGGTTAGCCTATTTTATATTTGTCTGTGACTTATTTTCTGTTAGAAAATAAAGCTTGATATATTGATCTTTTGATGTTGCAGCCAGTTTTGGACTGTCCAGTCATTTTTTGGATACAATGGGTTTTGTGTGTTATGCACTGGTTCTTATAAGCCTTTGGTTTAGTCATGAATTTACTCCAACGGGTCACGGCAGATGGCCCCGCCCCTCCCTGAGCCTGATTCTGCTGGAGGTTTCTTCTTGTTCCTGTTTTTCCTTCCCACTGCCACCAAGTGCTTGCTCAAAGGGGGTCATACGATTGTTGGGTTTTTCTCTGTATGTATTACAGTGGGGCAAAAAAGTATTTAGTCAGCCACCGATTGTGCAAGTTCCCCCACCTAAAATGATGACAGAGGTCAGAATGTGAAAAAAAATCCATGAATTCACATGGTAGGATTTGTAAAGAATTTATTCGTAAATTAGGGTGGAAAATAAGTATTTGGTCACCTCAAACATGGAAAATCTCTGGCTCTCACAGACCTGTAACGTCTTCTGTAAGAAGCTTTTCTGTCCCCCACTCGTTACCTGTATGAATGGCACCTGTTTGAACTCATCATCTGTATAAAAGACACCTGTCCACAGCCTCAAACAGTCAGACTCCAAACGCCGCCATGGCCAAGACCAAAGAGCTTTTGAAGGACACCAGGAAAAGTATTGTAGACCTGCACCAGACTGGGAAGAGTGAATCTACAATAGGCAAGCAGCTTGGTGTGAAAAAATCAACTGTGGGAGCAATCATCAGAAAATGGAAGACATACAAGACCACTGATAATCTCCCTCGATCTGGGGCTCCACGCAAGATCTCATCCCGTGGGGTCAAAATTATCATGAGAACGGTAAGCAAAGATCCCAGAACCACACGGGGGGACCTGGTGAATGACCTGCAGAGAGCTGGGACCAAAGTAACAAAGGTCACCATCAGTAACACACTACAACGGCAGGGAATCAAATCCCGCAGTGCCAGACGTGTTCCGCTGCTGAAGCCAGTGCATGTCCAGGCCCGTCTGAAGTTTGCCAGAGAGCACATGGATGATACAGCAGAGGATTGGGAGAATGTCATGTGGTCAGATGAAACCAAAGTAGAACTTTTTGGTATAAACTCAACTCGTCGTGTTTGGAGGAAGAAGAATACTGAGTTGCATCCCAAGAACACCATACCTACTGTGAAGCATGGGGGTGGAAACATCATGCTATGGGGCTGTTTTTCTGCCAAGGGGACAGGACGACTGATCCGTGTAAAGGACAGAATGAATGGGGCCATGTATCGTGAGATTTTGAGCCAAAACCTCCTTCCATCAGTGAGAACTTTGAAGATGAAACGAGGCTGGGTCTTCCAACATGACAATGATCCAAAACACACGGCCCGGGCAACAAAGGAGTGGCTCCGTAAGAAGCATTTGAAAGTCCTGGAGTGGCCTAGCCAGTCTCCAGACCTCAACCCCATAGAAAATCTGTGGCGGGAGTTGAAAGTCCGTGTTGCTCGGCGACAGCCCCAAAACATCACTGCTCTCGAGAAGATCTGCATGGAGGAATGGGCCAAAATACCAGCTGCTGTGTGTGCAAACCTGGTAAAGACCTATAGTAAACGTCTGACCTCTGTTATTGCCAACAAAGGTTATGTTACAAAGTATTGAGTTGTATTTTTGTTATTGACCAAATACTTATTTTCCACCCTGATTTACAAATAAATTCTTTACAAATCCTACCATGTGGATTCATGGATTTTTTTCTCACATTCTGTCTCTCACAGTTGAAGTGTACCTCTGGTGCAAATTACTGACCTTTGTCTTCATTTAAGGTGGGGGAACTTGCACAATCGGTGGCTGACTAAATACTTTTTTGCCCCACTGTATTCTAGGGTCTATCTTACAATATAAAGCGGCTTGAGGCGACTGTTGTTGTCATTTGGCGCTGTATAAATACAACTGAATTGAATTGAACTGAATTGAATTGATGCTGAGAAAACACCTTCTTCCTAATAATTTGACTTCTGGTACTCGCACTGATGCTACTTTTTCCATTTTCAGAAGTCTACCTGTGGCAACGCCACTTGTAAATTTGTGGTGAAATGGTAAATGGCCTGCATTTGTATAGCGCTTTTCTAGTCCATAGGACCCCAAAGCGCTTTACACTACATTCAGTCATCCACCCATTCACGCACACATTCACACACTGGCGATAGCAAGCTACATTGTAGCCACAGCTGCCCTGGGGCGCACTGACAGAGGCGAGGCTGCCGGACACAGGCGCCACCGGGCCCTCTGACCACCACCAGTAGGCAAACACGGGGTTAGTATCTTGCCCAAGGATATTTGGCATGCAGCCAGGATGCAGCCTGGGATCGAACCACCGACCTTCTGATTAGTGGCTGACCTGCTCTGCCACCTGACCTACAGCCACCCCAATCATACTCTTCATGAAGGTACTCTCTCATTACCTAAAGTTACATTATTTAAACCAATATCCAAATGGTTAACAGTTCTTTTATAATATAATAAAAACAAGCTGAAAAAAAGCCACAAATTGTATTTTAAATGCTTTCTTATTATCTCTGAATTGTGAAAGGCTCCAGCTTTTTTTATCAGTCTGTGGTAATACTTGTGAAAAACTAGGTTTATTCTTAAGGTAATTACGTGAGGTTGTTATCATTATCATCTTGTTTTATTTGGTACACTCAAGTACCAAATAAAACAAAACTAAAGACTCTTGCTAATTAAGCTACAAATAATATGTCAAAGCTATGGTGTCTAATTTTATTCTGTCTTGTTTCTTGTTCTGGGTAAAAACAAAGTTGGGAGAAACTGCATCATTCTTCTAGTCCTCTACTTTTAATGAAATTATATCACTTTGTCAATGTAGCAATAAGATTTGTATTGACAGGACCTCTCAGCCCAGTGTAGCAGTGCTTTGCCTACTATTCAAAAAAATCAATTTCTGGCAGTGTGATAATCACCAAGCTACAGACTGCAGCCATGGGGAAAAAAGAGAGCTATTGGCTTTCCTCACTCTAGCCTACTGTTTGTGAAAAGCAGTTGAATATTTTCTTAATATAAACATTAATTATATTTATTTAAATCTTTATTTAAATATTTAAAGTTCTAACAAATAACCTATGTTTATATATTTTTAAACTATCTATCTATGCTCTTACTGTAAAATCCTGCCCCCCTGTAATGCATTCTCCTTACTGGAAACATTCCTTGGGGGATGGATGAGAAGCATGCAGGAGGTAGGACACATGACACCCACTGAATCACCTCGAATCTTCCAGTAAATTACCTTCTGCCTTTTCTTGTATGTACTTAAACTGGGGTTTGCACAGAATTGGTAAACTGGAGTTGGGAAGTCCATTTAAAGTCCAGTCCAAGTGCATGCAAAATCTGGGTTGGGTTGTTGTTGCTAGATAATTTCTCTAAAAGTTCATGACTTCATGGTTCATGAATCTTTGCTCCTGAACATAGTGCTTCAGCTTTCCTTTCCTCTTTTGTTATTGTGCCGACCAGGAAATTAATTTAATCACCCATGAACCATAAGTGTTTTTTTCCTGATTGGACTGTGGCATATTGCACCAGTGGATTAGAACATGAAATTCAAAGATGTCAGATGAAGCAAAACCTTAATCATATTCAGGCAAGAAAAAAAAATCGGTTTAAAAAATACAAAGTTAATAGCTTTAAACATAACCTTAACTTCATTCATTTAAAATTTATCCAATATGCTAAATGTATATTGCTGTTTTTTTCTCTTTTATTTCTTGATTATTTATTCTATTGTTCTATGGAATAATAGATTTTTTGTGTGAGTTAGCGTTGAGGGGTTTCTCACTGTAACCTTTTTAAACAGCCATTAAGACGCCAGATATCTAAGTAACACTTGTACCAATACAGCTGACAAATACAGCTGTTGGACTACAGAACAACTCAAGGCAAGCCACAGAGTGGCCTGTCCAGCCTTTCAAACACAGCTTCCTCAAACATTACCCGATTCCTGTGCACCACTCTAGAGGAGCAGTTTGTAGCACCTGGACAAGGTGAGAACAGTCTCTGGATTTATAGTGGAATTCGCATCACCTCAAGGTGAACTAGCCAGTAATGATACTATCTCTACACTCATTCCTCTCTTTCATCTTCACACCTCCTAGGAAGCAAAATGTGTCCAGAGTCAAGCATCCTGCCAGCTCCTGCCACTATTTCTTGGCGACATTTTCCATCAGAATAATGGTCATTCTTTTAGAGAGATGTCCCCCATTCACACTAAAGAGCCTGTAATGTTGTTGAATGACTCAAGAAGTCTTTCAGATGTCGCTTACAGATGCCTTTAAATCTCAAAAGAGAGAAGTGAGCCTAAAGCACTTGGGATGGAGTGAGAGTGAGTTATTGATAAGACACAATCACATAAAGTCGACAAATGAGTGGTCATCAAAATGTGCTGAAAGATAAAATGGAACATAAAACAGATTTTGTAGAATACAGGACACAAGCTTCAAACCTGTGTGTAATGCTGTGTGTGTTTGTGTGTGTGCATGAAGGAATCTGGTGTCATGGTCCGGGGAAGTGTCTTGTGTTTTCGTGGTTTTGGCCTTGCCTGTTTGGGCAAGGTGTGCCGACAGTGCTGGCCCAACCTCATCTGTAAACCATCAGCAGCAATGAGCGGTCCTGCATTTAAGGCCAGCACGGATTTCCACTGGTCCCCAGATCATCTCCTACTCTCGGTGGTAAATCGGCCTCCATGTCTGAACTCAAGTTTGATTTTTTCCTAGTGATAATATTTTGTCTCCCTGTGCCACAGTCTCCACACTTCCACAGCTCCCCAGATCGCTGGTCATTCCTGCAACGACTCACCTGCTTTCTTGTTCTCGGAGCTTTGGATTTCCTGGATCACTCACCTCCCTGCCTCTCTGCTTCTGGAAACACCTGTCACAGGACTTCCTTGGATCCTTCTCTGTCTGGAACATCTAGACACTTACTTGGATGATTCCCTTCTCCCCTCCAAGCTCTGCGACTTTGCTGACAGAGTAAGAAAAACACATATCACATCCACAATGGCTCCCTCCTGCATTTTGCAACAACTAACACACTTCTCCCTGTGTTTCAGTGGATTCCTCACCAGTGACTCTAGTTTTCCCTCCTGAAATGTGATTAAATCTTCTGAGAAAAGAATAAATAAAGCTTTCTATTCCAGTGAAACATTGTCTTTTTGTACCACCTTTTCACTGTGGCACAATCTGCCTTGTGACATCTGATGACATGCTGTAGATTTTAAATGTAAAGAGGATACTTGTATTTTTTTTTTCTTTTATGTCTGTTTTTTGAGTTTTGCATTCTTGTTAATATTTGGATTCTGGGATGGGTTTAATTATATGATTTGTTTTTAGTTGAGTTTTGATTCATTGTATATTTTCTAATCATTCCAGGTTTTTTTTTTTTTTTTTCAAATTTTGTATCCTCATTTTCCATTTCCTGATTTATCTTTAGATTTGTAGTCTTTAGGTTTAGCTACACGAGAAATTAATTACTACTGGTGATCATATTATTAACCAAGGACAGACTTCACAGCCCATTCCACCTGTTCATTCAGTGGTTTCAGACATTGTGCAAATGTACTGTTTATAAGTTTGGGGAAAACCTGCAGTCAGCTGAGGCTGAAGAAGTCACTTGGATGGAACGTTTATCCCTCTGAAAACCATACGTCCAGATGACCAGAATCAACTTTATGGGATTTCTCTACCTGGATGACTGAGCATGCATATAGACATTGGTATTTAGACTCTGTTTATATCTGATCCCTTACATTTTGAGCCTTCTCCTTCGCGTTCCCCGCCCTCTTTGTCTCACATTAGGTTTTACTTTCTTTGTTCCTTTGTTTTCCTCCTGTGCCCGATTACCTGTGTATGTATAAATAGTCTTGCTCCCCTTAAGTCTCTGTCAGTGTCTCTATGTACTTTTTCCTGAAGTTCTTTTTTCTTTTTTTTTCAATCATCACTGCTTCATGTTCTTATTAAGAATTAGGTTTTGGATTTTGGACTTTTTACTTTAAACCTTAATTAATAGTATTTTATCCTTTATCCCTCCCTGTGCATTTGGGTCATTTTCCTGCTAAACTGACAGAAGCATACAGACAGATGTTAGTCTGCACTTATCTTGTTGCAACACAAAACCCTATGATCATAGAACAATAATAACAATGGATTGCATTTATATAGCGCTTTACAGTTCCACTATTCATTCACTCTCACATTCACACACTGGTGGAGGCAGCTACAGTTGTAGCCACAGCTGCCCTGGGGCAGACTGACAGAAGCGAGGCTGCCATATCGCGCCATCGGCCCCTCTGGCCATCACCAGTAGGCGGTAGGTGAAGTGTCTTGCCCAAGGACACAACGACCAAGACAGACAGAGCTGGGGATCGAAAGGCATCTGCGTGTAGAGAGCAGAGAAAGAATTTCATTGCACAGAGAACTGCTTTTTCTTGCACACATGACAATAAATGCTTTGTAGATTCAAGATTCAAGACTCAAAGATTCAATGTATTTAGGACTGCCAGGATCCCAGATAGACCAGAAAAACAAATTAACAAATTCCACAAAAACTCATGTTCTGTTACATAAGCTTATTACAGACATGTTTTTTTTTTCAAATATATTTTTCAACTAATTAATTAATCTCTGCTTTGTTTATTCATTTGTTTGTTTTCCCTGGATGCAGTTGCACATCTCTTTCAGAGTCACAGAGTCCCACCTCCGCAATTCCCTTACCATCACTGCCTACCACACACCTCCCCACCCATCTCATTAGCTCCCCAGTATGCCACGAGCACAGACAGCTCCTCTTTGCTAAAAAGTATTTTGTGTTTGACGTAGGACTTCCTTCATTTCTTCTGCCTGCATGTTGTGGGAGTCTATGGCTATTGGCTAACCATTTTGGTATTGTTTGCCTGTCTCTTGTAAATGCTTTTTTTGAGCATGATGCACCCACCAAATTACAAAAAACAGGAACTCGGGAAACACAAGGATACAAATCCATGGATCCTAATTTGATCAAGCATGAAGTTCAAGAAAAGCCTGATTTATGGTTACATTCCATAATCCATCAGAACCCACAAATCTGCTGCAACTGTATTGCTGCCAGTCACCGCTGAACATCCATAATGGTCCCATATATCTGCTCCAACATTTCAGAGCTTGCAGAATGAGAACAATTTAAACTAAACAGTTTTAATGTTGTGGCTGATAAATTTCTAAACTTCTTAATGGTGAAACTTTGATTAGCCTCCTAAGCCCTGAATGCTATAGATGCTGAGCTCTATTCTGAAGTGTAAACTTGCCAAATCCAGCATTATATTCCTTTCATATTTTGTGTCTCTCTATAGACTAAAAAATGGATGGTAATGAATAAGAAAGAACAAAGAGAAAGCACTCTTTGCTCCAAATCTGGGACTAGCTGGGGTCAGTCAAACCTGTACAGTATACGGATGAACTGAAACTGAGTAACACTCAGAGGAAACACTGATAAGATTAGGATAGGTAGAATCCTAGACAGCATTCCCTTTCTGTCTTATAGACAGGAATGGATTCTGCTTCACTGTAAACTCAGGTCTCAGTGTGTATCAGTGGTCTCTGCTCATTTACTTCATCTATAAAGTCACACCACAGGAAGCAGCCAGAGTCTGAGTCATTCACTTCAACATTTGCTATGATCAGAGTGACTTTTATCTGTCAGGGACTCCATCGCTGAGGTGAGACTACACATAGAAATACTTAACATTACCTGATAAATCTGTACTGGCCATCTGTCTAGACCCAGAACAAGATCAGAAGGCTCCTTATTTGTCACGGTGTCCAAATGTGTTGTTAATTGGACTGACAAGCTAATAAACTAACCCATAATACATAAGCATGCATCTGTTCTAGGACACCAATTTTTGTAACAATCTGTTCTGTGTATGTTTGGATGTGTAGAGCTCATTCATATTCTACATCTGACACAGTCATTTTGGGAAGCGTGCAACCACAGCAGAATTGCAAGAGGCAGCTAAAAAAGATAACTTAATGTGTTTGTGGAATGAAAACTAATCACCTTCAGGAGAGCACTTATTGGAGCATTGAAAACAAATCATAGTGAAAAATTGAGCTATTCAAGTCCAGGAACAAAGCCTTTACTCTCCAGGAGAGGACAAAAGAAGACATTAAAGAATTAAGAGTCCCTGCAATGACAGACACACCCTCTCCCCAGCTGTTTTCTCTTGTTTAATTTGCAGCTGGGCCCAAAATGCTGCTGCTCTCTCTAATATAAATTAATTCATGAAACTTTTAACACAGAGACTATTTAAAATCTCTGCAGAAATAAACAGTTGAGTTACTATTTGGAAACAAAGACTCCCAAAATTACTTAGAACAACCTACAAGATGTAACTCAGACATTTTCTTGTCAAATAAATTGTGAATACTTTGATATTCAATTCAATTCAATTTTATTTATATAGCACCAAATCACAACAAAAGTCGCCTCAAGGCGCTTCATAGATACAGAGAAAAACCCAACAATCATATGACCCCTATGAGCAAGCACTTTGGCGACAGTGGGAAGGAAAAACTCCCTTTTAACAGGAAGAAACCTCCGGCAGAACCAGGCTCAAGGAGGGGCGGCCATCTGCTGCGACCGGTTGGGGTGAGAGAAGGAAGACAGGATAAAGACATGCTGTGGAAGAGAGACAGAGGTTAATAACAGATATGATTCAATGCAGAGAGGTCTGTTAACACATAGTGAGTGAGAAAGGTGACTGGAAAGGAAAAACTCAATGCATCATGGGAATCCCCCGGCAGCCTACGTCTATTGCAGCATAACTAAAGGAGGATTCAGGGTCACCTGGTCCAGCCCTAACTATATGCTTTAGCAAAAAGTAAAGTTTTAAGCCTAATCTTAAAAGTAGAGATAGTGTCTGTCTCCTGAATCCAAACTGGAAGCTGGTTCCACAGAAGAGGGGCCTGAAAACTGAAGGCTCTGCCTCCCATTCTACGTTTAAATACTCTAGGAACAACAAGTAATTCTGCAGAGCGAGAGCGAAGTGCTCTAATAGGGTGATATGGTACTACAAGGTCATTAAGATAAGATGGGGCCTGATTATTTAAGACCTTGTATTTGAGGCGCAGGATTTTGAATTCAATTCTGGATTTAACAGGAAGCCAATGAAGGGAAGCCAAAACAGGAGAAATCTGCTCTCTCTTTCTAGTCCCTGTCAGGACTCTTGCTGCAGCATTTTGGATTAGCTGAAGGTCTTTCAGCGAGATTTTTGGACATCCTGATAATAATGAATTACAGTAGTCCAGCCTGGAAGTAATAAATGCATGAATTAGTTTTTCAGCGTCACTCTGAGACAGGATATTTCTAATTTTAGAGATGTTGCGCAAATGGAAGAAAGCAGTCTTACATATTTGTTTAATATGTGCATTGAAGGACATGTACTGGTCAAAAATGACTCCAAGGTTCCTCACAGCGTTACTGGAGGCCAAGGTAATGCCATCCAGAGTAAGAATCTGGTTAGATATCATGTTTCTAAGATTTTCAGGGCCGAGTACAATAACCTCAGTTTGATCTGAATTAAGAAGCAGAAAGTTAGCGGCCATCCAGGTCTTTATGTCTTTAAGACATTCCTGCAGTTTAACTAATTGGTGTGTGTTATCTGTCCATGAAGCCAGATAACACACACCAATGAGTTAAATTGCTGCGTGTCATCTGCATAGCAGTGTAAATGTATGCTATGTCTTCTAATGATGCTGCCTAAGGTTAGATAGTGTAAACAGAATTGGTCCTAGCACTGAACCCTGTGGAACTCCATAATTAACCTCAGTGTGTGAAGAGGACTCTCCATTTACATGTACAAATTGGAGTCTATTAGATAGATATGATACAAACCACTGCAGCACAGTACCTGTAATACCTACAACGTGCTCTAATCGTGCTAATAGGATATTATGGTCGACAGTATCGAATGTTGCACTGAGGTCTAGCAGGACAAGCACAGAGATGAGTCCACTGTCAGAGGCCATAAGAAGATCATTTGTAACCTTCACTAAAGCTGTTTCTGTGCTGTGATGAGCTCTGAAACCTGATTGAATCTCTTCAAATAAGCCATTCCTCTGCAGATGATCTGTTAGCTGTTTGACATCTACTCTTTCAAGGATGTTTGATATGAAGGGAAGGTTGGAGATTGGCCTATAATTAGCTAAGACTGCTGGGTCTAGAGATGCTTTTTGAGTAAAGGTTTAACTACAGCCAGCTTGAAGGCCAGTGGTAAATAGCCAATTATTAGAGATAGGTTGATCATATTTAAGATCGAAGAATTAATTAATGGCAGGATTTCTTTGAGCAGTTTTGTAGGAATGGGGTCTAAAAGACACGTTGATGGTTTGGAGGAAGTAATTATTGAAGTTAACTCAGAAAGATCAATTAGAGAAAAAGAGTCTAACTTAACATCAATGGTACTAAGAGTAGCTGTAGATAATATTACATCTGTGGGATGATTATTGGTCATTTTTTCTCTAATGATAGAAATTTTATTTGTGAAGAAGTTCATGAAGTCATTACTAGTTAACGTTAAAGGGATGGTTGGCTCAAAAGAGCTCTGACTTTTTGTCAGCCTGGCTACAATATCACAGAGCCACGTGGTTTCCAACTCAAGACACACCCTTAGAAAACCACAGCACCCTGGGACTCGAGACAAAGTGAAGTAAATCTCAGGAGAGGACATCTCAGTGTTTCCAAGCTCTGTAGTTAGAAATTGAGAATTAATGAAATATTATTGTTCAACAATATAGATATGTACAATTTTTATTTAGATGATACACTCTAATCCATATCATTCTATACACTCTAAAAACTAATTCAGAGGCTTAGTAAATATCACTATAAATATAAGTTAGATGAGCCTGATAAAATCTATGAATATCCTTTTAGTAATTTTGTGAGTTTGGTAAGTTGAAATAAATGTCTAAAATGTTAACTTATGTGTTTGTATTAAATTAAGGTATTTATTTACATTTATCTCAGACAAAAAATTCAGTATGTGGTTCACAGAATACCTTTTTTGCATGTACTTAATATTTTTGTTTAAAATTTAATCAAAATATTTGAGAAATATGTATCTATACTCATCAGTATCTTGTACTAAAATCATTCATTTTTCAAATCAATATTATTTATTGTCAACATCTACAACTGAAAAGTGTAAATAAAACACGAATAATTGTCTACCATGATCCTTTTTCATTGTTTTGTTCATTTTGTTTTTTAAATACTCTGAGCTTTTGTGTTTGCTCTCTTGGTTTGCCATTTATCCTTCAAGTATGTAAGGCTTTGAGCTAAAAGGGAAAAGGCTCTTGTCTGTTTAGTGCTTGTTTATTTCGAGTTATTGAACATGTTTATGAAAATTACATTTTCGTTTGGAAAAATGTTTAACATGTGGTCATTTCTCATACATGTATTATGAAACACACAACTACATATTAGTTTGTTTGGTTTTTTAGACTTAGACTACCAGTGAACATTCATATTTGAATGTTAGGGGGCAATCGCGGCTCAAGATTTGGCAGTTCGTCTTGCAATCGGAAGGTTGCCAGTTCGAGCCCCGGGGCAGACAGTCTCGGTTGCCTACTGGTTGCCTGCTGCCTACTGGTGGTGGTCAGAGGGCCCGGTGGCGCCAGTGTCCGGCAGTCTCACCTCTGTCAGTGTGCCCCAGGGTAGCTGTGGCTGCAATGTAGCATGCCATCACTTAGTCCCTATGGACCCCAAAGCACTTTACACTACATTAAGTTATCCTGAATGTGTGTTTGAATCCTTCAGTCGTTCACACACTCAGGATGACTAAATGTAGTGCCATACAAATACAGGCCATTTACCATATTTAATATTAAGTACAATTTTGATTACGTTCAGTTTACAATATTAAGTAAATGGAACAAAATTTTGGATTAACTGACCATATATATATATCTATATATATATATATATCTATATATATATATATATATATATATATATATATATAGATATATATATTAGGGGTGCAACGATATTCGTATCGATATTGAACCGTTCGATACAGTGCTTTCGGTTCGGTACGCATATGTATCGAACAATACAATTTTTTTCAATTTTTTTTTTTTTTTTTTTTTTTTTTGTGTCCCGTTTGGATCTATAGCCATCAGAATTGTTGTCTTGAGGCCAAGAAAGATGCCAAGAGGATTTATTTTAAGTGGATCATCATATTGGTCCATTTGATTGACCTTTATTATAATTATGAATTTCTTTTATTTTCAGTTGCAAACGGGACAGACATGACTGTGGGATAGGACAGGGGGAAAGAATGAAAGAAAGAGGGGGAGAGAAAGAAAGAAAACCAAAGGGGAGAAAAAAAAAGAACAATACAAAATTTGTAATTTATTTTATCAACTTTCCTTCTGACGATGCTGTCTGTGTTGAGCGCTCAGTGAATCTGCATTTGACTACTCCGCCTAGGCTCGAGAGTGCAGCCTAGGCGGAGTAGTCGAACGCAGATTCACTGAGCACTCAACACAGACAGCATGGTCAGAAGGAAGAGCGCAGGGCAAGTTAGCGAGACAGAAGTGGACCTCCCCACCCTCATTCAGATCTGGCGTTTGGAATTATTTTGGTTTTCATGTGACGTATGACCCTGAAGGTAAGCGAGTCATGGACTAAAGTAAAAC
This sequence comes from Rhamphochromis longiceps, assembly GCF_057381845.1. Taxonomy (NCBI): domain Eukaryota; kingdom Metazoa; phylum Chordata; class Actinopteri; order Cichliformes; family Cichlidae; genus Rhamphochromis; species Rhamphochromis longiceps. The sequence goes on from NC_140569.1 coordinate 5,017,577, forward strand.
AGTATGTTGGATGTGCCGTGCAATGCTCAATTACATGGGTGGGAGCTAGTGTGTTAGCGCAGTTAGCTCGTTAACGTGTTGGCCGTCTAGCCCCTCTGTATAGGGTAGCTCGTTAACGGAGATTTGCCGTGTTGTGGCGTTAAGGTTATTTCAACGAGATTAACCTGAAAGCACTAGTGGGAACACAACGAATATGACTGCACATTTACACCGACATCATCCTAGTGCAAAGACAAAAACAACAAGCATGCATGCTACAAACTTTAGCCGAGTCATTTAGACAGCTGTTAGCACAGGATTCTCCTTATGGAGACCTGATATGTTTAATATGCTGCTGAGAATATAGCCCAGAAGAAGCGGATAGTATAGCTTTTATTTTGGAAAGAGACATTTCTCTGTAATAAACTCTCTTTTCCAAAGATGAGTGATTCCTCAATCAGATACAGGGCTCGCAATATCGCTAGCCCGACGTCCCGGGGCTATCTCTGCCCTGCTTGTCGGGCTATTGTAGGAAGGAAAAATATATGTCAATGCTTTTGCATTCTTTCAGAAATGTAGCTGGGTAATTATGTCATTGGGTGAGCCACTGTCAATATGTGACATATTGAAATCGTGTTTGAATTTGCGCTTGTTTTTTTGCTTTCACTTTGCAATCGTGCGAACTGTGTATAGAGAGCGACAGCACTGATCTGTGAGTGATGATAATTTGTGCACCAATTCCTCTGACATCATCTTATTAATTGTTAGCTTACTATGCAAACATGACAAGTGAAATCTCCCGCAGCTTAAACATGTGAGAGGTTGATCGCGCAGAGAATCGCTGAGCTTATGTGAGTGCGGCAGGATATATATTTCACTACGATGACCTGGATGATTGAGAACCTTCACAGACAGATATATATTTTAGTTCTGCTGAGCCAAATAAGACAGGTCAGGGTGAAGAAGTGACAGCCAAAGAAAAGCTTACCACAAAACGGAGAAGTTATGACAAATCAGACTATAAGGCAAAAAGAAAGTGCAGCTTTATGGTTTCATGGACAAAAGAATTTCTGTGGCTGCAATATGACGAGCTAAAAAACAACACGCACAAGGGTTAGGGTTAAATTTAAAAACTGTACTTTTGTGTTAAAATATATATTTATAATTTTAATAAATGACAAATTAAAAAGGCATGAACATTTTTTTTTTGTATCGAAAAAATATCGAACCGTGACACCAAAGTATCGAACCGAACCGAACCGTGAATTTTGTGTATATATATATATATATATATATATATATATACACATATACATATATTTCAGTTACATTGACCAAGTTACAGTTAAATTGACCAAGTATTTCAGTGTTATTTACCCAATTATTTCATGTTTGTGTAACAACTACAATTATTCATTTCAACTTAATATGTTTAAGCTTTAGTTATTGAATTGATCAAGTATATTGAACAGATTTGACTGGTTTCCAATCTACTCAATATTTTTAAGTGTAAAAGTGTTGCCTCAAAAATTTTAAGTAAATGTCAGTTGTAGTTTTTAGAGTGTAGATAAACGTTGAGCAGAACAGCTATGTTAATTGGAAAATAATGTGCAGCCTGATTAGACCTGTATGTATGGTATTACAGCCACTGAGTGGTAGAAATGAAGAACACTGCCTGATATTTTTACAATTTTTTAAAGTTAACCCATGCACAACTTTTTATTGGATGTCATGCAGTTTCAGTTATTGGATGCCACAAACACATTGGTATGGATGTTTCTGTGATGGATCGGACCAAACTACTTTTTAAACATCAGAAATCGATCCTTCCGAGGGTTTTCAATGTAGATTATATATTTATTTACAGGGACCCATTGAGGAGTATGTAATATAGATTTTATATCTTAGGCCCAAAGTAGAGCTGGGCGATAGAACGATAACGATATGTATCGCGATATAACTTTTACTCGATAGAGAAATTAAGCTATCGCGATAGACCTCGCCGCTCTTGTCCTCAAAAAAAAAAGGTCAGCCAATCCAAATTAAGTAGCGCAGAGCCGAACCAATCACAGCCGCAGCGTCACGTCGCGTGACTTGTTACGTACAGCACAAGTGCCAAGCCACACGTGTGTTTGTTTGGGAAGCAGCCAGCGGGTAATGGAGGAAATGAGTGTGCCGACTAGAAAAATCAACCGAGCGTGACCGAAGAGAAAACAGATGATGGTTGCAATGCCGGAGAGATTGTCGAACGGAAGAGCCATAGAAGTTCCGTAGTGTGAAGGTATTTCGGCTATTTCAAGTCTGACAAAAAACAGAGTAGCGTGCACTGTAAATTGTGCCGAAAGCAAGTCTGGAAATACAATAAACTGGTGCATGCGTCACACTGTGCGCCACGTTATTGTTTCGGTGAAATGAATTTCTACAATACTGTTACTGTTAATTGTACTCTCTGCAGTGTTTAAATGCTTACATATACACACAGTTACTGTCCGTCCACACATACGACTCGGTTCTGCTTCTATGCCCCAGCTTTGTTTACTTTTTCCCACCGAGGCTTCTAGACTTCTGATTGGCCAACATTTCTGCACGGTTAGGAATCTAGCGCCACCTGCTGCTTTGGCATGTTCATAGCAGCGTTTTCCTTCATTTCTGCCTTTATGTGTGGACGGGATTATTTTTAAAACGAAAACGGAAAATCTCCGTTTTCAAAAATACCCGTGTACGTGTGGACGTAGCCTGAGTCTCTGACTGGAAGCGCTAATTCGTCATTCGGCTTTTGTCAGACTAAAGTAACTGTTAAAACTGTTTGAAAAGCTAAGCTATACAACAAGGAGAGATTGAGAATTTCCTTTTAGTTCTCAGTTTATTTGATATTGACAAAAGTTAGTCAGTTTTGTCTGTTCTTCTGTAAAACAAACTAAGATTTATTTTTAGAATTAATATTTTGTTTCTAAGTGGAATTGACAATTTAGTCTGTTTCGTTTGTTCTATTTTGAAACTTAAACGCTTTAGCGGCTGCCTTTTGTGTAGTTTGCAATATTTGCCTTTATCTATCTGAAAAAGTCTCATGTTCCTTAAGTACATCTACCCTGTTGAACTTATTATGGGAAATAAATATTTAAATAAAAACAAGCTGCTGATTATTTCACATTTTACTTGTGAGCAACGGCACATTTAAATCTTACAAATATAGTTATTTGGCTTATATCGTGATAGATATCGTTATCGCCTGAAATGAAAAAAACATATCGTGATATGAAAAAATCTCATATCGCCCAGCTCTAGCCCAAAGTAAGGTTTCCTCCATAATTTGCCTAACTTTTTCTTCATGAGTGATCAGGATCAATAATATAGGATTACTAGTAGGTACAAAATGACACCTGTAGGCTTTTTAGAGTGATTAGAATTGATAATAGCCATTTGGTGCTCCGAAGGCTCTCAAAGCAAGTGGACAGACACTTTGCTTCCATACAACACGATGATATTATGAATAAAAGCAACTGTAGCATCAAGAACAAACCAAACGGATTATAAAATTTCTTGTCAGCTTCTATAATCTTTTTCTTTTATTATTTTAACAGCTGACTGTCTTCCTGACATCCAGTGACAGCACAATGAAACGGTCTTTTTGTATTGTATGTTGGATCTTTAATGCGCTTAAAGCCCCTCCTCTGTCCCAGATTTGTGCGTGATTTGAGAGTGCAAGTATTGGCCATGGCTGTCAACAGAGCAAACATAAAAATTTCTGAGTGACTAGATAAGTGGCAAGATAGCAGAAGGTAATGAGAGGAGAATTTCATTAAATCGGACACATTTTTCACCCAAATGGAGAAAGAAAACAACAGTCCTATTCTTATCATCAAATGGCATCAAAATAGAGAGAGCTTTTTATGCTTTAGTGACTGATTAGCTGTGTGCATTTCCCCTCTGTGTCTAAACACTGTTGACACTTTGTACGTTTTCTAGAATGGTAGCCTAATCAATTACAATTCCTCAACTTTTCCCAAATGCAAATATACAAAGCAATTTCTGTAGTTTCGATACGCCGGCTTTCAGCTTAGCTGGAGATGTATGAATTATGAGATTGCTGTATGGAATAAAATGGTCATATCTGGATTCAGAGATTGCTTGCATTTTGATGACGGGGGTTAGAAAAGAGGGGAGAGCGAGTGAAAGGTGTGTATATGAGAGAGAGACTAAGTGTGTTTTGTGTCTGCAATGCTGTAGCAGAGCAGTGACAATGAAGGGGAGAAAAAGACAACATGATTGAGTGGGACATTTTGTCAGCTATAGACGTGAGGTGGAGGCTCGATGGGTAGTGTGTGTGCATGTGTGCGTGTATGTGTGTATGTACGGTTTACCAAAGTGTGAGTCACCCTGGACCTGTTCTTTCTTATTTTATTGCCTTTCTAAAGCAGTCGGGTCTATACTAACCTGAGCAGTGCTGCCATTTTTGATATCGCTGCCAGAGCCCATGTTCCTGCTGCATGCGCTTGTGAACTTAGGGTCAGATTTACTAACGTGCTGTGCCAGAACAAATGGGCTTCGGCATGTAAAAGTACTGGTTGGTATTTACAAATAGAAAATTGGGTAACAGAGCTTGGAAAGATGAGCTTTATGAGACTAAGCCTCTTGCATATGCATTTTTGGGAATTCTTTTCTTAAGGCACAAAATATAAGGAGGGCAATATTCAAATTAAGCTAGCAAACTTATTTCCTTATATTTGTAGCATGCAGTTTAGTCATAATTGTGCCAGTATTTAAAACATTTATATTTATTGAATATATTTAAAAATGTATTTATTATTTTTTTGTGCTTTATATGGAGCCATTTATTGTTGAGGCATGCAGGGATTTAAGAGTGCGTGCTGGAAGAGTGAGGCATTCCTGTACTCATGTCAATTTATTTGGAACACCAGATGAAGGTGTGATTAAAAAGTGTAGCTTAGGAAGGCAGCTAATTCTGAATTTGCTCAATGAACTCAAAAGTAGTCACACAATACCAGCAGATCTAACACAGAGAGACAGACAATCAAACTCACATTCACACATATGGAACATTTAGAATCACCAATCAGCCTAACTCCAATAATTGAATGTCTTTGGACTGTGGGAGTAAGCCAGAGTACCTGGAGACAATCCATGCAAACATGGGGAGAATATGCGTGACTCCACACAGGAAGGCCCAGGCCAGAAGGTGGAGTTGAACTCAGGATCTTCTTGCTGTGAGGAAAAACAGTCCTTACTACCATGACACCATGCTGTTCATCACCTAGTGTTGTGGTCTTTTATTTTGTTATAATCCTCTGTCTCTTTCTTCCCTTTCTGTTGATACTTACATAACTAATATGACTTCTTGTGTTTGATCAGTCAGCATACTCTTATTTTGGAACAATCGCACTACACATAAGTTACTCAAAGGCTACGTCTACACTAGCCCGGATAAATTTGAAAATGGCACATACATCTGAAAACGCTCCACGTCAACACTATCATTTTCATAGAGTTGTTCATCCACACTGAAACAGCTGAAAATGCTTACGTTCCAGTACTGCGCATGCGTGCAACTCAAGACGATTTGACCTGCCTCATTTCTGTCTGCCGTTTATTTACTTTCCGGCTCTGTTAAAGGTCACGGCAAAATGTTGAGGAAAAACACAGAGTTTTTTAAATGGACTAACAATTAGGTGGAATTGTTTCTCTGAGTAACACAAAAGTACAAAGTTGCAAAAGCGAGTGAGAATTTGCAGAAAAGCTACCTGGAGCATGTACAAACAGATATTAATCTTTAATAGGACTGTCAAAATTCAGAGCAAACAAAACAACTGCTGTATAATGCCCTCTGCTATCTTAGTTTAATTGGTCACATGACTGAATCACATGACTAAAATGCGTCATCGTTTTCAAAAAGGCTCCGGGTTCGCTGTCCACACTGCGACGCAAAAACTGTGTTTCCAAATGTATCCACTTTGGAGAGCGTTTTCAAAATGCTCTGTTTTCTTTGACCGAAAACTCTGTCTCAGTGTGGATGGAAGGCCAAAGCTGAGAGAAAAAGATGCGTTTTCAAATGAAAACTTATTAGTGTGGACATGGCCAAAGCTTCAGTTTCTGCAGTGTGAAAAAATGAAGTACTACATACAACACTTACTATAGCACACACAGCTATTCACATTAACACAGCTCTTTTTTCCCTCTTATTGTATATGTGTCGTCCTTAATCCCCCTCATGCCATACCTGAGAACATTCCAGAGTCACAGGCCCTCAAAACTGCAACTACAGAAACAATGATTTGACGTCATTAAGAGGAATGTGCTAGAAGATTTACATAGCATGGATCCGATTACTGGATCACAGATCACAGGATTATGGATTTAAAGCTCCTGTGGTGACTTAACTCAATCAGATGTCCTCGTAACTATAGAAAAACACTTCTCTCTGTGTGTATGTGTGTCACTTTGTAATGGTGGCTTTCAAAAACAAGTGGACATAAACCAATGGTTAATTTAATAGTGTTTGTGGGAGACAAAGCCGACTTTTTCTTCTAAATTGTGCCACTTAGGCGCCAGAATCAAAAGGATTATAGTATGAAAGGGATTAAAGTCCTTTTGTGACAACAAATTAAACAACATGCATGAATGTTGGAACACAGTTTTTCGTGTTCATGCAAATGCACAAAAACACACATACACATGTAAAAAGCCCCAGGAGTGAACCACATAGCTCCAGTACAGAGTTTGAAACAGACTGGTTCCCTTTCAAAGGACAGATGGCTGAGAGGAACACACTCTCCTAAAATTTATCCAGTCCTGCTCTGAATTTCATTTTTTTTTTTATTAATCTCATTTCTATAGTCTCCAAAAGTTGATTCTGATCATCTGGACGTAGCGTTTTTAGTGGGAGAAACGTTTCGTCACTCATCCAAGTGACTTTTTCAGTCTCAGCTGACTGCAGGTTTCCCCAATCTTATAAACAGTACATTTGCATAATGACTGAAACCAGCCCACTGAAGGGGCTGGGAGGTCAGTTCCTTAATCATAATTATGCAAATTCTGATGACCATTAATCAACAACTACTGATCAATGCCCACTGATCAATGGCCATGAGTACCATTCACAGAGAGTTGGGGAATGGCTGGAATCACAGCATTGCAAGACGGTGAAACCAGCGTTCCTCCCTGTCCAGGATGTGTACATCCTCATCATTGAAAGAGTGTCCACTGGCCTGTAGGTGTAAATAGACTGCAGAGTCCTGGCCTGACGAGGTAGCTCTTCTGTGTTATCTCATCCACTTCACCAGAGGTTGTTTGGTTTCCCCGATGTATAAATCCTGAAAGAAATGCATTGCAACTGCTCTGATACTCCTGACACATACGGAATCACTACAGGTTTTCGCTTAGGCACTGCTTGTCCTTCTCTCCTGGATCGGCTGGAGCTTTCCTTTTGCGCCCTCCCAGCTTTGACAAAAGTCCAGCTGGGATAACCACCCTTAGTCAGGGCCTTCTTGATGTGCTGTTCTTCTGCTTCCCTGGCCGCAGTGTCAGTGGGGATGGTGTTCGCTGTGTTGTAGCATCCTGATGACACAAAGTTTGTGCTCCAGTGGATGATGAGAGTCAAACCTTAAATACTGATCCATATCCGTAGGTTTCCAGTACACATCAGCTTTTAGATGTCCCCCATTACTGATGGAAATCTCACAGTCTAAGAAGGCTAACCTGCCACTTTTCATATCCTCCCTTGTGAATTTGATGTGTCGGTCCACTGGGTTATTGTGATCTGTGAATTGTGGCACGTCCTGGTTTTGATTTTCACCCAGGTGTCATCCACATACCTGAACCAATGATCTGGTGGTGTTCCAGGGTAGGATAACAAAACCCTCTTTTCCAGTTCTTCCATGTACAAATTGTCTACGATGGGTGAAACTGGGGAACCCATGGCACACCCATGTTTCTGCCTGTAGTACTGACCCTTGTATGTGAAGTAAGTGGAATGAAGACACAGTTCCAAAAGCAAACACACTTGGTCGATGCTGAGAGTGGTCCTTGTTGCTGAGGTTTGGGTCATCCTGTAATCTCTTACGAATTACCTCCAATGCTTCCGTGACTGGGACGCAAGAGAAGAGAGATGTAACATCGTACGAGACCATGGTTTCATCTGCCTCCATAATCAACTTTTGGAGATTTACTTACCTGGATGATTGAGCATGCATCAAGACTCACTTCAATAGGTTACTCATAGAGAACTCCTCAAGTGTGGCTAAATGGTGTAGCATTTTACACATTTGCTTAAAACATCAAACATCTGGCACTACTCGCTATGGCAACCCCTTTTAAATTAGAGTGCAGCTGAAAGTAGCTTCATAGACAATGCCTAAAAGTCAGGATTTTGGGATCTTTAACTGGAAAAAAAACCCCAAAACAATATACGAGCATATCATTAAACAGTAGTAAGGTAATTTGTTTATCATAACTTGAACAGACATCGAACAGTATTTGAAAAAAAAAAAAATCGCACCGCAAGTTGCCTTTAATTTTCAAGTTTGGATCCCCTACAAGAGGTGTGGGAGCTTAAGGTGCTTGTCTACCATCTTTGCTGTACATATGACACAGAGATCTCAGGTGTTTTTCCTGGGATCTGCTGGAGCCACTCACCAAGTATGTTTGGTCATTCTCAGCTACCCTAAGGGGCGTCTCCCATTTTGACCTTGGGACTTCCAGGCCACACTCAGCATACACTCAGTACCTGGTTGAGTGCTCTGCCGGTGGTACATACCATGCAGGGGCCTCTCTTCCCATGATGGTTCCTCTTCTTGCTCCTCTTGTTTCTCACGCTTCTGGTGCCTGAGGTATTCTCTAAGCGTGCGATCAGTTGTGGCCATCTTCCTGATGGACTCATGGATTTTTATTGTTTGATCTTGGATAGTGGTTTTGACACTCAATAGTCCTTGGCCGCCTTCCTCCTCCTCCTTCTTGTCTTATTGCCACTGGCTTCTATCTCCTCTTTTGGTCAGTTTATTATCCCAGTAGAGTATCTAATGACCAGCAGGGCATAGGTGTTGATTACTCAGACCTTTTTTGTCACATCGAGTTGACTCCTCTAGACATGCCTGACATTCGGTAGATATTTGGTTAAAAGGTATTTTTGCAGAATTCTAAGTTACTTCACATGTTTGTTTTTTTGTTTGTTTCCTTTTTTGTCTTTTTTGCAAATTCATACATAGCTATAACTTGGTTAAACAAGAGACCTTAGAGCCATTCACTGAATGTGTTGAAATCCATCTAGGTGAGTGTACACAGTCTTGTTTCCTCACCTCAATCCCTTATTCTCTTCATCCCTGAGCATCTGTTTGCATCCCCTCGCTCAGCTTCTTGTCTCGGCTTCTATATTTTTTTTCTTTTTCGTTTCTGTTCCCTGGTTACCATGTGGGCACAGCGTGAGATGAGTTTGTTTGTCTCCTTTGGCAATATGTTTCCCAGACAAAGAAGAAAACCGGAGTAGCGTGCAAACTTACATTTATACACACATCAACACGTTTTTTCCCCCAACAAACACAAATGCACTTTGGTGTTAAAGACAGTAATATGAAAAACTGTTGAGAAGTATATCACTGTAATATCTAAAAAAATATTTAAAACTGCTCTAACTAGATATAAAGTATTTTATTTTAGAGGGTTTTTTTTCTTAGTGTTTTATAACTGCGGCTGGTAACACTTAACCATTTAAACTAAATGTTTCAGAAATATAGATGATTGTAAGTATGGTGTTAATCTCACTTCAATATCCTGACTGTGCCACTTGTGTAAATTTTGGTGTCTAACCAAATATATGTTGAGGTGAAAAGAGCTGACATGATTTGCTTATCTTTATTGTTTTCTTGGTGGCAGATGACTCAGGGCAAATTCACCCACAGTCAAACTTAATATAAATACTTTCATCAAAATACCACAGCCACCTCTCAGGAATACATACGCATTATCAATACTGGACAAACACATTTTTCTGTGTTTCAGTGGTATCTGTGTGTACTGCAGACAGCATTCAGAGGAACCCAAGCCTTTTTGTCCACTTCAGTTTTTTTGAAAAACAAAAAAACAAAAAAACAATTCAAGGATGTGACAGAAAGACCTAATCTTGAAAACAATTTTTTACTGCATGATGAAGCATGCTTTCAATTGGTCCTGTCAGATATAATGAAATTCTTTTCAGTATATTTATAATCATGACAGGCCAGTGCCTATCTAATGAGAAAAAAAACATTTCAGTTTGACTGGAGCACCACCTCCTTTTGTGTCTGACAAAACACGAAGAAAGGTGAGTTGTCATAAAAAAATGAATACTGATTGTGGCATTTTTGATCAACTGAAGGCAGAGTTTACTTGATGAAAACAAATGAACAAATATGGCACATGCCTATACAGTCATCCATTCTTCCACTAATAACATTGTGAGGTTTGCAGATGACACCAGTATAGTGGGTCTTATATCAGATAATGACCAGACCCACCAAAGAGAGGAGGTCCAGCATCTGATCCAAGCAATCTGGTCCTGAACACCATCAAGACCAAAGAGGTCATTGTGACTACAGGAGGTCCAGAAAGGCACAGCAGGAGGTAGAACAGGTGAACAACATCAAGTTCCTGGATATTCACAGCACAGCTGACCTGACCTGGGCCTTGAATACATCTCACCTGGTGAAGAAGACTGAGCAAAAAGCTATTTTTCCTGAGGAATCTCAAGCAGGCCAGGCCTTTCTCTTAGCTGCTGACAAACTGCTACAGTTCCACTACAGAAAGCATTCTCTGTCTCAGTATGACAGTCTGCACAAAAACAGGACAGGAAGGACTTGGCCCGAGTAGTGAAAACAGCACAGGAGATTGTGGGTCATCCTCTCCAAAACCTGGACTCAGTGTATGCTAACCATATCTAGAAGAAGGGCAACCACGCTGCTACAGAGTCTGCCCACTCAGGAAATAAACCGTTCACCCCTCTGCCTTCTCAAAGAGTGTATAGGACTCTAAAAACAAGAACCGCTGAACTGAGACACGGCTTCTTCCCTATAGCTATGAACTCCAGACAACTGCGCTTTACCACACTTAATACAGCACTATTATTTAAAATTATTTGCCTATTCCACATCCTATTGTTTACGACCTTTCCCTATTGTGTACATTTATTTATTGTGTGTTTTTCTGTGTTCTAAAACTGTATGTTCTACACTGAGAGGCACAATTTCATCACACGAAGACATAATGATAACAAAGAATTTTGAATCAGACGTATGCACTGCTGTGAGAACAGATGGGAGAGGTGCTGTGCTTGTACCAAACACACAACCACATTTGTATAGTTTCCCCCAAATCTAATAGCTGCGTTCATTCAAACATACCTGATTTTATTGTCATAGCAGGAGTAAAGGCAAATCTGAGCTTTGCTGGTGGCTATTGTGGAGCAGGGAAATTATTTTACTGCTATTGTTAAATAATTGTCATCATTACCATTGCATTAATAATATAATCTGGAGTTTATATTGCATTCAGGGGTTGAACAGTGTGTGTTTTTCAGAAAAGCTAAAAGTCACAGGCTGACAGGAAACAGGCTTGGAGAGTTTTGCAGAAGTGGAAGTTATTTTGAGCAGCAGGCTAAGACGAGGTTTTAACAATGTAACAGATAGCTTTAAGAAGGCCTTAAGCAGTTATGACTATTTTATACACAATGCATATCTGTGCTTATTAAAGAGTTGGAGCTCGGTCAATTAATTGGGGGTCGGAAGCTTTGTTCGGACAATCTATTGTGCAAGTGACTTGGAGCCATAGAAGGAATTGCAATACATGCTTACAAAACACTTATATATCAGATCATTTTATATTAAGCTTTTAAGTAGAGGTTCTTGGTTAAAACATTTATTTAGTAGAAGACATACACATAGTCTCAGTGAGCCTCTGGTCTAGTGAAAGCTCAGAAGTGCAACAGGTGAATTGAGAAAGAGCATTTGAGGACGAGACACAGACAGTTAAGAGGTGACACAAAGAGCATGTGAGGTCAACACATACACACACATTAGTCAGATTTATTTAGAGGAGAGATTAGTTATGTCTCGACAAGAAAGAGGAACAATTCACTTTAAGATAACGGAAAGTACCAGCCATGAAAATAGAAGATGATCTTCTAGGTGAAAAGTCATTCTGGTGTTGATCTGATCTATGTATAAAATGTATCTGTGACGCATGAAGGGGCGTCAGTAAATCAAACCCTGATGCTATAAAATATCTGTTCATGCTTTGATTAAGTCGAGGACTACTGGCTGTCTGCGTACAGAGTGTCTTCCCACACGTGTGTTCATTAAAATCATTGTTTGACCAAAGAGCTTCTGGACCAAGAGTGGTTTGTACTCTCCCTCCTCAATTTTGAACCTTAACACTATAACAAAGGTTATAGCCACCAGCAAATCTGAGCTTTGCTGGTGGCTATAACAAAGGTTATAAAAGGCACTCTGTAAAGGCAGAGAAAGTCAAGGTCAATATTGCATCTAGATAAAAATGATGAAGCTATCAAGTCTCTGTTAAAATGACTTTCCCATCACTTTGTGTTTTCAGATTGATTAAAATGATCATACATTTGTATTACCATCAAGACCAGTAAAGATTATAGCTCCTGAAGGCTTCTAAATCTGGCCCTAAACTTGAACCGACTGAATTTTCTTATTAATTACTGCTCCAACTGCACATATGTATCCATGGGTTACATACACACACACACAGTGTGATGAGTGATTGATTACAGCTCTAATCAGCATATGAGCTGCAGCTGCTTCCCTGATTTTAGGAGCAAGCAGACAGATGTTCAAAGAGTGTTAGGGTATTAGGTTTTGACGCTTTCTCCATCCATCCCTTCTAACCTGTTCTCTTATCCTCACTCTCATCTGCTTTCCCTCCTACAGTTGCTTCACCTCTATGTTACCCCCCTTTAATAAGATTCCCCCTATTCAGGAGCAAGGTGATTCTCTTATTTCAACGTTTTCCTGTAGGGCGCTGCAGTCGTGCTGTGCATGAAACATTGCCTCTCTGTTCAAGCTGTCAATTCTGCTTTGGTTTATTATGCCATCTCACCAAAGCAAAGTGTGGCTGTCAGAGTCTCTCTAGTGCAGTGCAAGAACATTTTCCTCAAAATAGATCTAAAGTCATTAGTCACTGGACTTTGCAAAAGAATGAGCAGTGACAAAGGGCTTATTAAGAAAATACAAATCTACAGTTGTTTAAGATAGTCATATTTATTTATTTTTTGCTAAGATGGCATTCTAGCTCCAATTCCAATTCCTCTAACAAATAAAAACAGGACAGAGGTTGAAATTTAGAGGAATAAGGGTCACCATGACAACATGATATTGTCAAGCAATGACCTGAAGCATGCACTGCAGTGGTTTGCGGTATGAAGCATCTATGGTAAGAAACAAAATCTATGGGTCTGCTTCTCTTCTAGATTGCCTCAGGTAGCCTTAGTATTTGCCTCAAGTGCCAGAGTTTAACTAGCTTGAGGTCTTGGTTAGCAGCGGGACATTGAAAAAAACGGAGCAGAAGATGAATAGATCGACCAGGTATACCTGCAGTAATGATGTTTGTTCTCCCGACACAAACCATGAATCATATTCATCTTAATTGTCTGTATACTGTGCCCCCTGGCCCAAATCCGACAAAAGGTGTATTTCCCTGAGGAGAGTCAATCCCACCAGCGCATTTTTAGAAAAAGGAAAAAAGTCCCAATCACTCTCATAATGGATTTTAATAAACAATTTCTATAAAGTGCAGGTAAATTTGCTGTTTTGGGTTGGGGCAGTTTTTCATGTGACTATATCAGTGATTTCCCTAAGCAGTTTTGCCTGAAAAATGACAACTTCCTAAAGCCTTAACATAACATAATATAATTTCATACAAGTCTCCGAATAAAATAATGTTTTTTTTTGTTCTTGTGTAATATCACAGTTGAGTAAATGCAAGCTTTTTCAACAGGAATTCCACAAATTTGGTTTTAGGTTTGGGGATTTCTATCTTAGCCATCTGCTGGTTTGCCTGTGTTTTCAAATGCTTGTTTCATGTGTTTTTGTGTTCTGTTTTTACTTCTGTTGGGACTGAAGAAGGTTTTGTATGAACTTTCTACTCTAAAATCAAAGATCTTTTACGTGGTCTGCTTTATTAGCTTTAGTTAAGTTGAGAAAATAATCCTAAATGTCAAAGCCACAAGGATCCAAACTGAATTCTTTGTAGGTTGCAGTTGCACATCACATGGAAATCTCCATGTTGCTTTGAACACCTTCTAGAGGCTCTTTATGCTCAGTTGCCAGGACAACAAAAGTAATGAAGCAACTTAAGAGTGAGTGATTGACCATCCTTTCATGAAATTGGTTCAATCAACGGGAAACCTCTCAAGGGTTCATCTGATCTCTGCTCATCTGCTATAATCATGCATCCTCAGCATTTTAAAATGTCACACCTCTGCATACATGTTCGTATCGGTGGGTGCAAATGAACTCTGTGGGGGGCCAATAGTATGGCTTTATTTTTGTGCCACTATTATCAGTGCACGTAAAAAAAAAGATTGCAGGTGCAAGTGTTGCATTTTGAGGAGAAATTTATTTTGAGTGAGGAAAAGCTAAATTTGAGTGAACAAAATTCATTGCTGCATGCAAAAAATGTATTTCAGTGTTTCCTATTATCCACACACACACACACACACACACACACACACACACACACACACACACACACACACACAATAGCAGCCCTTCTCACTCAGTTTTTGCATTTGCGCTTGCTCGCAATGTGTTGCTCGCGCTCTCAATATTTCTGCCGTGCGCGCTCAACTCTTTCTGTACACCGTTATATTTGTGCCACACAACCAGCCAATCACAGACTTGGATGCAAAAAAAATCTGATTGGCTGTTTTGATCTCCAAACAGCTCGAAATGCCGAAATGCAATATCCCAGAATCCATTTCGTCCAAAACTCAAACGAGGCAGTGGCAGAGGAACACAGAGTGGTGGAGGTTGAAATATTACTTTTTCTGGGTCACAAAATAAACTTTTAAGATATTTTCATGCGAGAATGGTGCTGTGTAAACTTCGAATATCTGCTCGATTTATCAAGACATCACATATTTGCATAAGTGCTCCTAAACCCAAGTTTGGACATTCAACTTTTCTTTTTTCTATTTCATGATGTTTGTCTCTGTCAATAACTTTTTTTTTAAATTGCACTTCAACCACACATGGACAATTTGCACTGCTTGTTCTAACAACTAAATGCAGTATGACTGTGAATATGTAGAGTATGTATGGTTCTCTGTGTGTGGGTGGTTGTTGTTTATGTCACTATTTTGGTGGCTTGTTATTACCTCAAACCTCTGATCCAAGAACTACTACAAATGGTAGCATAGCAACTTCTGAAAAGCTAAGAAAAAAAACCCATTTAAATACATGAATATGACGTGTGCGTTTTTCAAACCCTTTTTATCAAAGGAGACAAGAAAATCTGTGTTATGAATATCTTAATATATATATATATTTATCTGCAAGTGTGCAGTAGATAGAAATGTTTCTGTTATGATAAATAAACAAAAGGAGAAAGCCCACTATCTATGTTTTTCCTACAACTGACAAAAAACAAAGAAAAGAAGGTGAATTTTGCAAATTTTCAATCCAGTTCTTTGTCCTTTTTCATTTGTCACAGAAATTGAAAACGGCTCATTTCAAATACTGATCACAACACTGACGACAAACACAAGACAGAAAACATCAGGACAAAATGAGAGGCATCAAAAATCATGGGCCAGAAGCAATCTCCCTGACTGAAATCTGCATTATTAGACTGCAAATAAGGGGACATGGAATTCTTCACAACTCTTTCACCCGACTTTGCATCTTTTTAACTTTCTCCTCTTAGGAGGATCAAAAAGTATCAGAAGCAGCCAGTTTCTTTACTTACTCTGAGCATACTTTTGCCAGAAAGTGCTCCTTTTTTAAAATAAAACATGTGTGTATATATGTATGTATATTTATATACATTACAAATATTACTCTTGTTGGTAGGAGTCCTAATTGAGCCCTTCAAGTTTTACCAGTAACTAACTAACATTAGTTAGAAGAGAAAATCCAGACATGTAATGTGAGAGAAGATGATGCTAGGGATAGGATGAGATGGAGGTAAATGTGGCAAACACAAAAGGGAACATCCAACTTCAAATTACCGTGTCTGATCTAGGATTGGTTGTATCCTTTGAATACAGAAAGTTATAGCTTAGGGCAGCGCTCCCCAACCTTTTTTGCGGACCGGTTTATGTCGAACAATACTGTCACGGACCAGCCTTTAAGGTGTCGCAGATAAATACAACAAAATAAAACCAGTACCAAAAAAAGAAAGTTTTATTCATAACATACAGGAAAAGACCCAGGGAAAAGAGTTAACGATAAAAACTATAAAAACATATTGATATAAACCGATAAAAAACATAAATTTCACACCTGAGCCTCTACTCGTGCGGCCCAGTACCAAACGACTCATGGATCGGTACTGCTCCGTGGCCCGGGTGTTGGGGGCCGCTGGCTTAAGGCCTTTTTCTTCTAGCCAGGATACTAAGTGTGACAGATGCCATGTGCCACCTTAAAGGACTCTAGCAGGTACTTCACATAATGGAATAAGGCTGGTTTAAGCAGGAGGCGTGTAATGATGTGTACACTCACACAGTCATTTGCATCAAACTCACAAATCACTTGATTTAATCAAAATGTCCTATTTTTCGATGCACACATCCCTCAATATTCACTCCCAATATCTGTGCCAGGATTATTATTATTATTTTGGAGAGTAATGTCTTCATACTGCTCAGCATTTTGACTCAAACGAACTCTGATTCCTCCTGACAGACTGTTCCTGCTGTTTGTCAGCTGGTGAGAAAGAAAAAGGTCAGCTAACATGGAGCGTATTATCACTCAATTCCGCTGTCCTCTCCTCTTTCTCAATCTTAACACCACTGGCCTCAGACAGACAGATACACCGTAAGTGAGGAACCAGTTTACCAAAAAAAAATCCATAGCCAGTGTTGTCCATTGTATTACATTAGCATTTTGATAACTCAAGGCAAGTCCCTTTGTGTCACCTATTTTCCTTCCCGTGTGTGTGTGTGTGTGTGTGTGTGTGTGTGTGTGTTGTAGTCTTAACCTCAACCTGTCTCCGTTTCTATCTCCCTGCTTCTTTCTTTTCTACTTGTACATATACTGATAAAAAAATGACAAAGTTTATATTTCCCTCTCTGTTAATGAGAGATCCTTGCCTAGAGAGGTTTTCAGAGACATTATGTTGAATTGTTTTTTATTTGTTTTATAGCCAGGAGAGAATAAGCAGAATTCTGGTTACGATAGGAGTCAGAAGCTGAAAGCATCAGTCCAGGTTTCTAGATTTTTACCCAAATTCTGTGAGTAAAGCTTTTGTTTATCTACATGTGCTTTTATCATGGTTAACAACGACAGACTTTATGTCAGGCAATCAATCAATAAATATAAAAAGCAAACTGCAATGTGGAGTAGAAATCCCTGTTAGTTATATTGATATGTAGATTCATAACTGCATCACTTTCAGATGGTAGCTTGAAAACTAATAAACTGGGCAAAAAGTATTTTTGAGATACAAACATGTCCAATTGCCTCAAATATGTTTAATCAATTTCTCGTTTAATCAGTTTTTTGTTTTTTTTAGATTTAACCCATTATTTTGTCTCGATGCATGCTCAATCATTCAGGTTTAAAAATGAGAGTGCATTGGTGGATTTCACTTGTGATCATCATCATTAAAATAGTAGCAGTCCAAATGGATTGTTGAGATAAAATCAATGGTTTCCTTAGGTTGTCTTCATATTGCTTAGCACATTCATAGAGATTTGTACAAAGATAAATTTGAGCTAATATCCCAGTAAATATTTGAGGTATAAATGTTCTTTACATTTTTTTCTCTCTTTACAAATACTTGCCAAGCCTACAGACAGACTAATTAGACTACAGGTAGTTGTGGATACCAGCACTGTCACTATAATGAAAATTAAAGTTGGTGAGATTTTTAAAGCTTCCAGATACTGAGGCCTATTTGGCAAAAATCAATGAATAAAAAAACTAAACTAAAGACTTTTGTGTGGGACATGGTATTAATTGATCTGAATAACTGGACTGCCAGACGTGCCGCGACATGTCCTGCAGTCACATTTTCAGGAATTGTCAAAAAATAAACTGCCAGCCCCAAATGGCAAGGAATATTCAGAAGTGTTAAACTGCCATACAGCTTTTGGCTGTAGTTTCCACATGGCTAGAGGTGTTGATAGGGATCAGTGAACTGTGTCATTTCTGATCAGCATTCATGTTGCCTGAATATACACGCTTGTAGTGGTAGAATATGCAGCAGTGTATATCCTCTCTCTCCTGGTGACAGGTGTTTCCTCAATATAACAGTGGATTTGAGAATGTTGTGGGAAAGTCAACCCTTCATCTCCTACTGCTTTATGAATAAATGCAGCAAGGAATTTAAATCTTATTCAGGGATTGTGAATTATAGCTATACACTCTCTAAGTGATTGCTAAAAACCCCGTAACCACTTCCTTCCTAAAAGATTCCTACAGCGGCCCGGGCCAAATTTCCTATTAAAATAAGTCTGGTGTCATTTTAAAAGCTTGTTAACCATGCTACATTTACTGAGGAGCCCTCCTACAGACTAAAATGAATGTAATATTGTTGTGCTTTATTTTTCTTGTGAACCTTTTCAACTTCATCTCTACCAGTTTTGATACAGTTCAGCTCAGTTCTCTTCTATTTGTATACTGCCAAATCACAAACCTCAAGGCGCTTTATAACAGTATAACAGAGCGAAAACCCCAACAATCGGACAACCCCCAAATCAGCAAGCGCTTGGTTGTGCCTGTGAAGGTTCTCAGTCATCCAGGTCATTGTAATCTAAGGAGCTTGGAAAGAAAAGCATCTGTACTTCTTGAAGTTTCCTTGAAGACGTTTCACCTCTCATCCAAGAAGCTTCTTCAGTTCTAAGGTCAAATGGTGGAGAATCCCAGATTTAAGTCCTATGGGAGTTTCCCCAGGGGGTTATGGACCCCCTATTGATGCTCTACCTAATCACACGAGCCAAGGTGTGAAAACGGGTGTGGGTCACTATCAGCCAAGGTTTCAGGCGAACCCATTGTGAAGCCTGGGTCTAGGCTGGGCTAGCCTAGACTTCACAGTGGGTTCACCCAAAACCTTGGCTCATTGTGACCCACACCTAGGTAGAGGATCAATAGGGGGTACATGACCCTCTTGGGGAGACTCCTATAGGGCTTAAAATCTGCAACTCTTCACCATTTGAGAACTAAAGAAGCTTCTCAGATGAGATGTGAAACGTCTTCAAGGAAACGTAAAAAAGTCCGAATGCTTTTCTTTCCATGCTCCTTAGACTATAGTTGCAATGCTAATTATTCAAAATAAAGTCGAGTTCTTCAAATTCAACTGGATAGGTCACCTTAAGCTCAAATTCAACTTGTTGGGGATGGTTGGAGGGGTTCACATGATGGTGTTCTGTGTTTTCTGTTTTGCTCACTCACTTTTTTTTTAGTTCTTTGTTTGTTTTTAAAATTCTTTCTGTAATTATCAATGTTGTTATGTTATTATTATTATTATGCTTGTATTTTCTGTGTTTGGTTTTCGGATGTCTGAGGTTATCCTTGAAAGGCATAGATAGAGAGTGTGCACCTGCGAGTGCTTCTGTCGTCACATGGCCTGCCATGTTGTGGTTATTTGTTGATAATTGCTCTGTCCCATAGTTGTGAGCTTTCTGTTTGTTTGCTTTGTTTGTTTGTTTTTGTTTGTTTTCCAATTTAAAAATGAAAATAAAGCTTAAGAAATTTAAAAAAAAAATTCAACTTGTTTCCACATTTCAGTGAGTACATTTGTGTTAATGTTAAAGTAGTTTTTTGCATTTTCCATGCATCCATACATGATGTAGTATGCTAAGCTAACATACGTGTAGCTTCTTGTGCTATAAAAGGATAGGAAGAAAGTATGCCAGAACTTGCCTGGCAACAACTAAAAGCTACCCTTGATGAATCCCTACCCATTGCTCATAACAGGCCACAAAACCAATTTGAGCCTTCAGCATGGCGCCATGATACATCAGATTAATTTGACGTAACCAATTTAAAATGTCACTGTGGTGGAATGATGTATGGCACCCGTCTTGACATGGTTGGTGAAAACAGTGAAATACACATGTCATTTATTTCACCTTCCTACTGTGCCTTGACCTGCCCTTTATGTAGCAGGAAACTCCCCCTGGGAAAAGTGAGGATAATGTGTGTTAAACAGACATGGTTTTGAAACCCTCTGCATATCTGGGAGACCTGCGCATTTATGTAGGTTGTTTGCCTGAACTATCTATTGATGAAGTGTTGTTAAGTTCAATTTTGTATGCAGTTAATTTTTCTCAAAATGTTATCGGTATTCAGCTGTGTCCAAAAGTACATAAAAGTAAATTTAAAAAACTACTTGACAATCATTCCCTAAGGACAAATGGGTACACGAAGATGCTGCAGCATATTTATTCTGTGGATGCAGCTGGAAATGGTCCAGGAAATAAAATTACCTGTGAACTGTAGCAATGAAGCACAATATAAAGAACTTGAACCCAAACGGCAATCTACACATGCAAAATGCCAAAGATAACACAGTTGCACTGGCACAATGTAGGTAATAAGGTTATTTCCAAACCACTACTGCCCGAAAACTTGGCAGTGTGTCCTTAAATTATTTAACTAAACTGAACAAATGGAGGACAAAAGAATTTCAAGTCATTTTCTTAAATAGGAACAAATCTAGCAAAGACCTGACATTGGTCTCAATAGACCAATGGCTGTATGGACAGGTTTTATTATAGGTCAACTGTTGACCTATTATTTACTTTCCCAGTAAATACTAATTATATATATATATATATATATATATATATATATATATATATATATATATATATATATGCTACACGCATGCTACAAACTTTACCCGAGTCATTTAGACAGCCGTTAGCACATGATTCTCCTTATGGGGACCTGATATGTTTAATATGCTGCTGAGAATATACCTCAGAAGAAGCGTATAGTATAGCTTCTTCTACATTTTGTGTATTTTGTGAGAATTTTGTGTATCGTTGCACCCCTAATAAATATATATATATAAAAAATATCAAACACAATTTTTAAGTTTATAACAGTGGGCTTAAACAAGATGAGAAGATCAATGAAATAAACCCCAACGAGGATTAACATATTTCTTTTTAAAGAGATTTTTCAAAAGTATGAAACCTTCAGCAAATTCTGTCTCCTCCACCATAATCCCTAATGCTCTATTTTCCAATTGCCAAAATAATTTTTCAGTGTATAGAGTTATGAACTGGTTTTGATCATGGGAAACTTGGCTGTGGTTTTGTTTCAGGTTTTATTAACAGCATCATTATGCTGATCATTTGGCTGCGTGTGTGCAGCAGTCACATTTGTGCTTCACTTTAAACACTATCTATGAGGTTTTGAGTTATGATTGGAAAATTCACATTTCCACTGCACCATCTACTTTTATTTAAGGATAATGCTCACTTTGGGCCTTAGTCAAATGGGCCTCACTTTTACTCCAAAGTCAACTGGGCAGTATAAAATATAATGGAGTGTCAAAAACAAACAATAATTAAGATGTGATTAAGATATTCACAGAACAATTCTCCATCTAAATGTTTAATACCTCTGGCCTTGAAGAAATATTTAAAAGTAGGGATGGGAAGGTAGAAGGTATTCCGATTCCATTATTGACATCACTTGTCACTACTTCTCTGGGTTCTCGCTGGCTTTGCTTTGAGAATCACCACCCTTGCTAAGCAGGATATCAGACATTACATCTGAGCAAATTAATTGCATGCTATGTGGTCAAATGTCTGTAAAACAATGTGAAATGCAATGTCTCACAATTAACATTTAACAATATACACCTAAAGGCTACAGTCAAAACACACCAACACAAATCTATATCCTAAAAATGACACATATATAATCTTTCTCTCAAGATTTAAGTATGAACACAAAACAATTGTCACAGTGATTCTGTCATGGTCCCTGTGCCTGCCCAGCCGGCTTCACAAGGCTACACTTGTGTTTTTGCTTTTTCTCTCTCTCCCCTACCTCTCTGCCTGGGCGGAGCTCACAGCTGGCTCCCACCCTTGGCTCACACAGCTGTTGGCGATCAGCTGATGGCGATCAGCTGATTACCGATCTACTATTTGAGGCTGGGTCACAGATCCTCTCATCGCTGGATGATTGAGCTACTGACGTTAGTCTTTCTTTTGGTCTTATACCTTTACGCCCTACCTTCGTGATTTGTGAGTGATTTCTCCCTTCCCTATTCCAGTTTATCTTCCCGGACCTGTGACCTCCCCGCGGTACGGACGTGTGTGAGTCGGATGTAAGGACGTGAGCGAGCGTGAGAGAGAGAGAGAGAGAGAGCCTTCCCCTAATCCCCTGGAATCCTGGACTTTCCCCCGTCACTGTATATAGTATTGCACTGGTGTGTAAATAAATCGTGTTCTGATACGTCAACCTGCTCTGCGCTTGAGTCCCTGCTTTCAGTTTGTGACAGATTCCACTTTAGACACATGAATAAGTGAATCATATGAGTCACTGCCTTTGTTACCTGTTGAAGTTTAAGGTCTAACTGCTGGGCTGAGGTCAGCATTCACTAAGCTTTAACATCACTCTGGGTTCTTGGCTAGCTTAGTGTTAACATGCCGTCTGTAGTGTCGTGGCCCCTGTGTCTCCATGGCTGGCTCACTCCAGGGGTCCGTTCTTCGTACCTCGCTTACTACATCCAAGATCAAATGACACATCCAAGATCAAATCATCGCGCTAACTTTGAGCTCGCTATTCCGGTTCTTCGAACACACCTGTTGTTGACGATTAGTACAGCTGGATGAAGTAATGTGAGATCACTGGGTGGCTTAACAGGGGCTACACATCGATAGTAGAAACATTGATCGGCAACCCTTTGATTGGTCGGCGAAAATGTCGAAGGAGCGCGCTCGGTATTTTTCGGCAGCAGAGGAAGAACCCTTGATTGAGGGATTTCAGGAGTTTCAGAGTTTAATTAAAATGCAAGGGAACACTGCAAAGGCTGCAAAAGCAAGGAGAGAGTGCTGGCAGAAAGTTGCTGACAAATTAAACTCGTAAGTAATTTAATAATAATAATAATGGATTGGATTTATATAGCGCTTTTCAAGGCACCCAAAGCGCTTTACAATGCCACTATTCATTCACTCTCACATTCACACACTGGTGGAGGCAAGCTACGGTTGTAGCCACAGCTGCCCTGGGGCAGACTGGCAGAAGCCAGGCTGCCATATCGCTGCATCGGCCCCTCTGGCCAACACCAGTAGGCGGTAGGGTAAATTTATTATATTATATTACTCTTCTTCTTATCCTCTTTCAGGGCAGCACGGTGGCACGGTGGTTAGCACTGTTGCCGCACAGCAAGAAGGTCCTGAGTTCAATTCCATCATCAGGCCGGGGTCTTTCTGTGTGGAGTTTGCATGTTCTCCCCGTGTTTGCGTGGGTTCCCTCCGGGTACTCCGGCTTCCTCCCACCGTCCAAAGACATGCAACTTGTGGGGATAGGTTAATTGGATAATCCAAATTGCCACTAGGTTCGAATGTGCGAGTGAATGTGAGCGCGAATGGTTGTCTGTCCCTGTGTGTTGGCCCTGCGACAGACTGGCGACCTGTCCAGGGTGTACCCTGCCTCTCGCCCTATGACAGCTGGGATAGGCTCCAGCACCCCCCCGCGACCCTGAAAAAGGATAAGCGGAAGCGGATGGATGGATATATCCTCTTTCACATTAGAGCTACGACAGGACCCACTAGAACATGGGAACAAGTAAAAGTGAAATATAAGAACATTCTACAGAATGGTAATATTTATCACTTATATTGCTTTTAGTCTCTTGAAAAGAGACCCTGAAATAATCTGTTTGTTTGTTTATAACAGCAACCAAGAAAAGGGCAGAGCAAAAAAAGACAGGTGGTGGTCCTGCACCCCCTCGTCAACAAGTTGGTTAAGTAAATAATACCCTCACGGGAATATCGATATCTCTCTATGAGCACACTGTCGCGCTGAGCTAAAGGATCCTGTCTATCCCGCAATATACGCTGAATTCTGAAAACTCTCCTTATCAATCTTGCACCTTCCGCAATGGGTGGCTCGCGTATACAGACAGGACATGGCTGCGACAGACTTCCCAAATCCACCTTCGCTTTTATAGCCGTGGTCTCTCATCTTGCTTACATGAAGTAATTTACTATTACTACTCTAAAATATGAATTACATCTGAAATAATCAAATACATGAAATAGAATGATTAATAGTACATTTCCCTTTTTTTAGGAAATGACCTGCATGTATCTGTATGAAATCAATAAAAGGATCAAGTACTGCATTATCTTTAGTTACATTGATAATATTTATTTATGGTAAAATATCGCTGTTGCTTTCGTATACATGAAGCGGACATACCTGAGTGGCCGCGATCTAATCTTGTTAGATCAGGTTTACGAGCAGGTTTACGCTTACGGATATGTTGCTATGACAGCAAGTCCCAGATGAGCTTCGGAGAACCGAACGATCCAAGATCACGCGAAATCGTCAACAATCAAATCCAGCTAACTTACTTAGCGAGGTACGAAGAACGGACCCCAGGCCACATGATGTTATTGTTTCTCTCTCTCTCGCCTCGTTCTCATGTCTGCCTGGGCGGAGCTCATTATGGGGTCCCGCCTTTGGCCTATGCACCTGTCCTGATTATCCACCTGCTGCTGCTCGTTGACCAAGTTTTCCTGCCACTAAGGATGGCTCAGAGCTTCTCTGTAATTGTAAATACAATCGCGAACCATCTCTTTCAAAACTCTGAGTCTGCACCTGAGTCAGGTCCGTCCACCTTGACAACAAGTGCTTGTAAACAGCCAAAGTTGTGTAAGCACCATAATATGGATGTTTCTGTTTTGGATGCAGTTTGCACTTTGCCATTGTGCTCTCACGCTTTTGTGTAATAAGGATTAAAGTAACAGCCACATTCATGGTGTAAATTGTGCCATTTTTTTTTCTTCCTCCAGCACACAAACATGAGATTGCTTTTACCTAAATGTATTATTTTTTCTTCATCAGCTGATTGTAGCACAAGTGGAACCAATAAGTGAGATCAATAAATAAAAAGACTAACAATTCCAAGGAATTGAACTACTGGGAACCAGTTCTCCACACAAACTGGTTCTTGATTCCAATTAAAATTCAAAAGTTGACCTAACTTTAAAAAAAACTAAAGTTTTTTTTTTCTACATGGTACATTGTAAATGCACTATTTAGGCCAAATAGTCATACTTTCAAAATAAGGACATCCATTTTCTTCAAATTTCAGGAGACTTCTGTCTTGATTCTGTTGTTCGATTGTCTTTTTGTCTTTAGAACTACTAGAAATACAGAGTCTACACCACAGGCCATGTGACACCAAAAATGAATGATGAAAGTGGACAGTCTGACTTGTGGAGAACAAGAGCAAAAGTGGGAAGTCAAGCCAAGAAGAAAAATAGAAACTCCAAATGGTTAACTTGAAGGCAATCCTTTTATTCATTTACACACTTGGCTAAGCCAAATAATAACAGCTTCTCATATTTTAATTAAAAAAATCATCTGCTCTCATTTTACAATATTGATGCACTCCACATCAGAATAGCTCATCCCATATTTCGTCTTCTGCAGTACCAACTTGAGTTCAGTATTTTTGTTTTTCTTTCTGGCCTGAAACTAAAAGTTGAAGTAGCTGTTACCAATGTCTGGGCTGGGTGCATGCAGACTCATAAATGTGATATTCAGACTCATGCCTTCCATTTCTTTTTGCATGTGCTTTGCTTGTAGTATGGCATTGGTTGCATGCAGGTATGTGAAGAGTGAGAGAAATTGTGTTTACCTAAATGTATTCATTTATTCTTTATCTATGGTCAGCTTATCTATTTAATAATCTATATAATTATTCATTGTAACATTTTTTCATGTTGCCTGAATTTATCTGCCTTTAGTGACTGGTCAATGAATCCATGTGTTTAATCAGATATCCTGGTTACATTGCAAAATGCTGTTCCCAAAGGGTAGGTCAGCAGACTAGCTATAAGATTTGCACTTGATTTCCACTATGCTCAATTCAAAGGAAATCATCAGTTAAAAACTGCATTTTTATTTATTCAGGTTATCTTTGTATAATAAAATTAGAATTACTTTGCTGATCTGAAACATAAGTGTAAGAAATAAGAACAAACCTAAATGGTAAATGTACTGGTTCCTATATAGCATATTATTAAGACAATGTCAAACCGCATACTGCAGCTTTTATGACGCCTAGGTTTCAGAGTAAAAGAGACGAGGTACTATAGCAGCCTGTGCGTAGCTGAGACCTTTCACAAACTCAAAATGCATGCAATGAAAAATACAATAATGACCAAGGACTTTTGAGCAGGTAGAATCCAAGAATGGGACAATATCTTTCCAAAAACTCCAGCAACTGGTCTGCTCAGTTCCTAGACATTTATGGACTGGACTGGTTCATGGTCCTGTTCCAACTTTTCAAATGGTGCATTGCATTCTTTTTTATAAATGTGCATTTTGATCGGGCAACATCTGAGATTATGAGAAAAATCAAATTTAAAGCCTATTATTGAGTCAGTTATTTCCTAGACTCTCAGCTGAGCCTTGAAACTCTCCTCAAATCAACATTTTTTTTCCTGCTTCACAGAGATCTGAGCATCCTACATGAGGACGGATGGCTGCAACAAAAATAGCAAGAGACATCAAAACAGAGGAATCAATTCAAAGGTGCTCCTACAAAAGAGAAACAGGGGCAATGCAATTAAATGCAAGGCTACATGGGATGTCAAGGTCAATCTACTAATTGTATTCAACATGTATACATTCATACACTCCCCCGTTCTACCAAACGACAAAAACAATAAAAAAAAGTTGCCCTTTATTTCATCTTACATCATCCTTGTTGTTATGCATTATAATCCACAGAAGTAACTGTTAATCCTTTTGAAAACATTTATGTATTTTTAGGGAAAAGTAGCTTGAATAAAAACAGCTCGATGTGATGTTTCTTAGACAGATCAATACTCAGTGGGTGTCAGGCTCTCTGCTCTGTAACGAATCACATGAGCTGATGTTCCCTACAGAGAGCAGACAAAAATGCAAACAATTAGTAAAAGAAAACAACTTTGAAATAACCAAACCATAAAGTCTGCAAGTTGTACAGTAATATTTGTTAATCCCACTACAATGTCCAAGTCTTACACATTGACTATTGCATGGTTTCAGTATAGTATACTGAATAGTTTCTACTTTGTACTCTTTCTTTCCCCCTGATACTTAACAAAAGAAAATCAATTTCATGGTCCCAGGCCTCCCAGGTTTGGGATTTTTTGGGTAATTGATATTGAAACTGAAATTTTTGGTTATTAATGATATGTATTTCTGAATGGGTTTTATTGTTATTTCAAATTTCACGAAGTATAAATTCTTTTTGGATTCCTGTTTTGATTTTTTTATTATTCCAGTATGAGTGTTAGTCTTTTTAAGTGTAGTTACTGCTTTGACTTGTTTGTACTTATTTTGTTTAGTTCTTGTTTTGTCTTCTTTCATATACAGTTTACAGTCTTCCCTGATTCCCTTAGTGTTCTCACCCATGTTAATTACTTTTACAAATGCTCTGTTTCTTTCTCCTGTTTCTTGATGAGAAATTCATCTTGTGTTTCCTTTTTTAAGGGGAACTAAAAAAAAGCCTTGTTATGTATTATTATTCTTTTTTTCTAGTATCTCTCTGGAGTCTAGCTTTGGTTGCACTTTTTTTTCCAAATACAACTTTTTCAACTTTTTTTTTTTTTTTTTTTTTAATCTGGCTTAGCCAATCACCCCCAGGAACAGGCTAGGTAATGACCAAAAATAGCTTGGTGGAGGACTACTGGAGCGGCACCGGATAGCATGGGGAGACGATATCAAGGGTAGGAGGGGTTGGCAGCCAAACCTGCATCTTCCGTGAGGAAGAACCCATTTAAGCTACAGATCAACCCGTTGAAACATACCCAAAGGTTTCCACAGAAAGGAGTGAGGGTGGGAGCACCCCAGTAGGGTGGACTTTAAGATGCTGACTTCAGATAATGGACTATCAACAATGGCAAGCGGATATAGCAGCAGTAGAGCTGTATGAACGAGATCTGAAAATCAGACAGGTGCAGGCAGGCCTGAAGTGGTGAGCTCAAGAGGGGATGGAAGTGACAGACTGTCGGCTTAGATAAAAACCCCTTGTTGGGCACAGTGGTGACAGGACGTGCAGGGCTGGGATCCAACTCACTGCTCTGATACAACAAGGAACAGGGCAATAAAAAAATCCAATCCAATCCTCCAAGAGGAGAGAGCAAGCATTGAGGAGGTCAGGACCAGCAGGCATACAGCATCAGGGGCCATTGATGAAACAGGAAGACAAACTAGGGGTGAGGCTGACCTGTGATGACATTTGATGTGCAGAAGGTCAGTGTATCCGGTTTATGCTCAGAGTGCTACCCAGTCCAGGAAACCTGCATATCTGAGGCAAAAGTGAGCACATGCCCTTTCTGCCCAAAGGGTACGCTAGAGCAGGCTACTTGCGTACAGACTCCATAGTCAGAGCAAGTCCTTTGCACTTCAAAGCATTTTGTTATCTAATGTGTGCCTTTCCCTCGTTTTGAATTTATTCCTTTTGATTGTATATATTTCTCCTGATTGTTATTTATTCCTGCTGTCTTACTTTTTATATTGTATTCCTTCACAGTTGGCATGGAGTACCCATAATTTTGTTGTACAATAGTAGAATAGCCTTTTATTGTACAATAACAATAAAGGGCTATTCTACTGTATTCTACTGTATCCTCCCCACTGTCTAATAGTCCTTGGGGAGGACGACTGTCACTCACACTATAACCAGTTGCTGAAGTTTTTGGTGAATGTCATCTTCAATGCAGTGGCCACCAATAAGCAGTTCTGTGGCCAAAGGACAGTCTCCTTTGTAAGGGCTGGAGTGAAGCCTCAGCCAAACTCGAAATCATCAGTCAGACTATTCTCTTCATGGATTTGGGCAAGCAGTTTAAGTTTCCAGACCAAGTAGCACCAACTTCCATTCTTCCAAACAGGCCCTTGTAGGTAAGCTTACAGTTCCCTCAGTTCCCTAGGATGTGGAAGAAGCAAATTGATGCAAATGGCTGAAATACAAAGAGGAATGAGGAGCTAGAGAACATACTGTGAGCCAAAATAATTGTAGGTGGTTTTGGATCAAAAGGTCCAAATTGTGGGCCTATGTTGCTGGGACATAAGTCTGAGCCTGATCACCTATGACTGGGTCACCTGAGTGAGTTGTCTGATGTTGCCAGACCCCAAACACCTGATGGCCATCACTGATGAAGTATCCCAGTCCATCTATGGACGTATAGATGTGCTAACCCATCGTATTGTTGGTACACCTCAGATATATATCACTCCTGTCATTGTTGGCACTCTCCTATTGACGGACTAGCTGTCCTTTACCTTTCATTCAGTTTTATATTAAACATAACTTACCAATATCTCAGAAACCTCAATAACTGTGTGAGAGAAACTGTCAGGCTACACTTTAACACTTAAAGTGTAACTTTTCCTATGAATTGCTAAGTCAGAATACAATTTTATTGAGTCATTATGCTGAACTATGTTGTTATCAAAGTTCAGAAAAAGTCTCAGAGGTGGAAAAAAGAAAACCTGACATTGCAATATTAAATTACAGCATCCAGCTCTCCAAACATAGGGATTTTTGTGAGCAAAGAAATGTGTTTGCAGCATACTCTGCAAGGACGAGTCACAGCTGTGTTTCAGGAATCTGAATCAGTGGAGTCAAACAGATCGTTGTGCATAAATATTCCCATTTAAAACTTATTTTGATGAAGAATATTAGAACTTCAGAAGGGAAACATTTGCTCCGGGTCCTTTAACTCCTCTATTCAGCTTTCCATTCTCTTGATAAAGGAAAGATATTTATTGTCTGACTCTTTTGTCACTCTCAGCAAGCAGCCAATGTCAGCACCTATTACAAATTCCCACAAAGGCTTTACCACAGGAAAGGTGATTAATTAAAGCAATTAAGGCAATGACGGTTTCAATTAGGGGAGTTATGAGCTCTGAGTTGAGTAGTGTAGAAGATGCCTTTGGGCTGGGAAGGTGGCAAAGAGAGAGAGTGAGAGAATATGGCCAGCTGAATGTAATGAAATGAATGAGGAAAGCCACCTGAGGAAAGATGGGGAGATAGAAAGGGAGGGGAATAGAGACAGAGCGAGAAAAACCAAGAAATTAATTAGTACTGAGTTCATCTGTTACACTTTCCCTGAAGCTGAGATTGTGATCATTTTATCAAGCAACATATTTATTTCAACCATAGATTATACATATGTTTGTGTGTCCAAACAGGTGACTATGTTAGTCTGCATTCGCTGATGTTTTACATAATTGCCTTTCCTGACTTGTAAATGTATTCTTGTGATAATGTAGCTTCTGATTAACATGCATGGAGACAGTAATGCAACCGCTGCCTATGCTGTGGCTTGGTTAATATTTTGATTGCAGCAATCACATCATTGTGCAAACTGACAAGTGATCACTTTACAAGTTATTGATGTGAGAAAAAGTGATTTACAAACTCATGCGCACTAAAAACTGTTGTGCAAAAAAAAAAGTCAGAATAATAAATCAAAAACTGGAATTAAATGTGGTAAAACAAGACAAAAATGATTAAGAATAATTTTATGCATTAAAAAGCCAAATAAATGCTATTAAACATTATACTATAATGCTAAAATAGAAAATAATGGTCCACAAGAAAATGTTGATTAAAAACAAAATAAAAAAGAATGAATGATTCTAAAAATGATAAACAAAAATTGTTGCAAAGGTTGAGGAACTGATTAAACAGCCGGTGAAATCACAATACGTTTGTCAAAAATGACAACAATGTTTCTGCATTGAGTTTTTTTTTTTTTTTAGAGTGAACATACACTGAGATTAAATCCTTAAAGTGTGACAAATCAAATTATTAATATGATCAAGGCAAATGTAGTATGAAGTGCTTTCTAGATCTAGATTTCTAGATCTCTCTCTCTCTCTCTCTCTCTCTCTCTCTCTCTCTCTCTATATATATATATATATATATATATATATATATACACAACAACATGACAGAAAATAGCTTCTGAACTCATCAATCTTAACACTGATTGTTTTTCTGCTTTCTGCCAAAGAACTGGCATGTCTATTTATTCCAACCAGACCTGTATTACTGATTTGTCTGTCCGCTGTTTAGTGGTTTGGATTCTTAGAAAAGGGTACTATGTGGGCTATCTTTTGGGATATGCAAGTGTACTAATTTGTTTAATCATCTTGAGCTTTAGCACTGATGTGGAAATGCAAATTCAAATAAAGATGAGAATCATTTTTCTGACGTTCATTTTGGGAAGTTCAAGTTACCGGAACTGTTGGTGGACTTGATACAAACACACAAATGTGTAGGTTCATATCCAACTAATTCATTGATGGAATATATATATATATATATATATATATATATATATATATATATATATATATATATATATATATATATATATATATATATATATATGCTCAAATTCACACAGAAATTTAAACAAATGTTCACATACACAGCAAACTATCCTCTTTCAGCTGGATACAATTTAACTGACAACATTTCACAGCAAAAAGACCTGAACAGAATTCGAGAGCCATACTTTCATTTTATTTTATTCTATATATTAATTTAATTTAATTTTTTAATTGGACAGAATCTTAGGTGTGGGTATCAGGCATTTTGGTTTCCTACTACAGTTCACAGGCATAGAATAGATGAAGTAAAGACTACATTCCCCTATCGCCTTCTTCAGGGTAAATGTTTCAAAAAATTGAAATTATACACTGCAAAAAAGTATTTTACCATTATATCAAACAAAATTCATATTATTGTGTTTAAAAAGTACTACCATGATCTGTCAGACACATTTTGTCAGAGAACCTACACAGATGATTGAATGAATCAGTAATTATAAAGTATAATTCAACAAGCAGTTGATGTCAGTCAACGCCTTAATGCTATTGCCCCGCTCAAGGCTGTCACATAAAGTAAGAATACCGCCATAATTACACAAATTAACCAACTGAAAGGTCATCATATGATGTGCTATGAATGTGTCTTTATGTAAAAGTGTAACGCGGAGCATCATTAGAAGAAAAGGATAAAATGTTTTTGGAATCTAGATATTGAGTCACCTGACGAGTGCCATGTGTCAAGTTACACAATAATGCAGACATTATTTTTAGTTTTGTATTTGTATTCACTGTTGTTGTGTTTTGGCGCTATATAAATAAAATTCACAAGATTAAGGATAAATTGAAAAAATAGCTCTCGGTACATGCTATGGGGCCCTTCACAAGTATATTTGTGATAAACCCATCTGACTTTTTCTAAAACCTGGTGCATAATGGCACTGATGAACCTTACATGAGACGTTACAGGTTTAAAAAATTGGGAATGAGGAACTGCTAGACTATGAAACAGCTGGTAGAGTGAGATAAAGATTTCTGTACCATGTGGATTTTTTTTCCCCTTAATGGATGAGATGTTTAATGCCTTAAAATACCTTTGGCTGGCTCATTTGGTGGAGCAGTTTTTGACTGGCCTGATAAACACTAGTTATAACTTTGTCACAACAGCTGGCTGCAGCTCCCCACTGTGTCCTGCTCATCATCACAAACACAAAGTCATGGGGATGTGACCAATCTCTCTCACACATACACGCATTCACTGACATATTTCCATAAATATACACACACACACGCACACACACACTAGAAATGTTGTGAGAATACATACATGCCCACTCATCATCCATCTGTGGAGGTTCTACATTTTCTAGAAGCTTGAATGACACCCTGACAGATTTTGTCCTAGATTAGCCATATTTTTTCCCCACCTCTGTTCTGTTCTATAAGTGGTGACGTGACATCACATGCAAATGGGGGAGTGAGAAATTGCCTCATTACTGTTGTAACTTAGAGGGAAAAGCCATAACACGAATTAAAGGTGGATGTTCTGCAATTAAATGAGAGAGAGAGAGAGAGAGAGAGAGAGAGAGAGTGAGTGTGTGTGTGTGTGTGTGTGTGTGTGTGTGCGCGTGTGTGTGTGTGTGTGTGTGTGTTAGAGGAGTACAGCAGCTTGAAGAAAAAAAATATAAGTTTGTCCTTGAACAACAACAAAAAACGCAGAGCTATGATACATGGGAGGACAGCCAAGGACATAAATGTTGTTTGAAATTTGTGATTCTATAAGCTGAGTTTGAATAAGGTTTCTAACAGGTTTGAAACAGCCTCTTAATTAGATCAAACAGCTGGCACATGGAGCCAAGCAAATGCAGCACAGTTGTAAAGCATAGCTGTCATATGTCCTCTAAGCAATATGCTTTGCAACTTGTATTACTAATTGGTACGTTGTGTAACATGCCATTATGTACTCCAGTTTAACACAAAATTGAGACAGAAGCTGCCAGGTGGAATGTCTTTAACTCAAGCAATGTTGCTTTATGTAGGTAGTATGCAATCTGTAATTAAAGAGGTGTTTTACATGGGTGATCCACAATCATAGCATGCTGTGAACAGCTTGTCTGCCTGCAGCTTAGACCTCTCTTTGTGTGGAAAAAAAGCCAATAGTGATGTTTTTTTTCTTTGTTTGTTTTTTACTGGTAGGTGTGTGAAGTGGCAGTTGCTAAATCTATGACTAGAAAGCAAATGTTTGCTATATGAAATTCAGATTTTATTGTATAGGTTCATTAGCTTTTGGATTTACTGAGGCTACCGTCAGTTGTCTTCAACATTCTCCAACCTCATTTGGTGGCTAAAAAGAAATGTGTGTATACTGCAGGTAAGACCCTGTTATACTTTTTATAGGTTTCCTAAATGTTCTTCCTTTGTTTAAAAGAATGCATTTTTGTGGAATTAAATAAATAAAAGGCATAGTTTAATGGGGAGAAAAGGACAAATTTGCTAATATTTTCAAAGTGGGCGGATAAAGATTCTTAAAAATACATTTTCATTTGTCTCTTCATAACACTATTACAACTTTTTAATTTCTAAAGGGAGAAGTAGAGTGGGACAAATGGTGAGAAGAAATCCCATTTAAATGCAGCTAATGAACTTTGTTTTGGCACGTAAGCAAGTATCATTGATGCATTGTGTTCACTGGCATTATTGTTTCCTGTGCAGCAGCAACTAGTGTTGTTGAGTTTATGCAACAAAGCCACATTTGACTTCTAAGAAGCCAAACATTTTCCATCTTATGTTCCATCTTATGCTACTCTGGTTACAAAAACTACTTTTTTATGCCCTCAGTTCTTTTTAATTCATGTCTTTAGTAAACAGTTTCCTGATATGTTTATGGCTTCAGTCACTAGTTTGAAGTGATACTGAATACAACACAATGTGTGTTTTGTAAATGATGGTCCCCATTAGAATCCAGAAGAGCAATAAAGCAAGATGTGCATTTGGGTTACATTGTGATTGAAAATATGTGAAAGTGCACACTCATTTTGTAGCAGATTATAAGAGTCTGATCACCTTAGCAGCTCACTCTTGAAACTCTTGTTTCAAAAAGCTGAAATGTTGAGCAAGAGGCTTAAAACAGCATCTTGCAAACAAATGAGTGACATCACGTTCTGCTTCTTTAAGACCTTTAGATGAATTATTAGGTTATTGTTATCACAGCAACATCTGTAGTATTTCAGCTTTTCAGATTTTCCAATGCAAAGTAAAAATAATTTCTTCTATGGATGCTTCTGTCTGGCTCTGTCTTATAATTGTATCCATCTGATTGCTGTTGCAAGTAAAAGTCAGAATGAGACATTAAAATTATCTTAATGCAAGCCTTTAACTGAGCAAATCTGACAAAGCATTGCTGCGAAACAGTCATAATCTTTGATAACCACAGCCTTGAGACATTTACGTAAAGTTTGAACTCTGGGAAATACAAAAAGTCATTTGTTGGCTTGTCAGCTGTGACAGTTGAATAGACAGAACCAAGAGCTGTGAAGTGCTGGGATTTTGAAAATACCCACATTACTGATGCTTTAATGCTACTGCATTATTTTGTTCACTCTCTTCAAAGGCTTAGTGCACGCATGGCTACGTGTATACACATGCACACAGACAGTTCTGCAGCGACCAACTGCAAAGTGATGTTTTCATTGAGCTATTTCCCTTTAGATAACGTAATTCCATCCTTAAATTCAGAAAGCAGTCAGGAACCATTAAAAGCAAAGCACTGGTGCTGAAAACACACATTAAGGCTTACAGCGCAGAGAAAATTGACTCACAATCAAGATGCGTCTAATCCATTTTGAACCGTCAAGGGTTAGCATCCTTATCTCCTATGTAGACTAGAGCAACCCTTTAGGGATTGGATGACTGTATGAATGGGCCTGTGCCACAGTGTGTTCACAAGTTTTTACAGGACTAGTTTCTACTTGCGTGTGCGTGACTGAATTTCTTAAGGTATCAAGCAATGCACCAAATATGAGAGACACCGCAGCTGGAAGATACCAAAGTCGGACACTGCATCTATTTGTCATCTATTTTACTTTCCCATGCACCATATCCTCTGCCTATTGATCTCTTTCTGCAAACCAGTCCCTCTCTTCCTCTTCTCTTCATTTGTCTCACACTTCCCTATCCTCCGTTCAATCCTCTTACCCTCCCCATCATATTATCATTATCTCCACTCTTTCTTTCTCTCTTGTTCTGTCTTACCTCGCTGACTGACAGTGCAGACTAGTGATGGGATTTCCGGCTCTTTTTAGAGATCCGGCTCTTTCGGTTCGGCTCACTAAAAAGAGCCGGCTCTTTCGGCTCCGAACCGGCTCTTCAGGTTGTTTTGTTGCTTTAATTAATTTATTATTAACAATAATATAAAATTATACACAAAAGGAATTACTAACGTAAAAAAAAAGTGGTTTTATTTATATATGTTTATATATAAATATATGCGGTGGCCCCTAGAGACAAAACACGTACAAACTCCAAAACACATTTCTAGCATGAACTGAACTTCCAAAGCAGAGCTACTAGATCACTTAAATTACACAATTGAAAGCATGTGTGTATTGTTTGTGTATTTATACACAGGCACTCATATATATTCAAATAATTTAAAAAAAAGTTCATTTACCTGTTACTACCACACACCAAATCCGGTCGTTGGTACTTGCTGGCTTGTGTAGCCACAAGACAACAAAAGCTCAACATTGCGCCCAGCATCCTGGAGCACTTCTGTTATCTTTTGTACGTGTTTTGAGTTTTTATGTGCTTCTGAGTTTTTACGTGTTTTGGAGTTTGTACGTGTTTTTACGTGTTTTGGAGTTTTTACGTGTTTTGGAGTTTGTACATGCTTCAGAGTTCGTACGTGATTTGAAGTTTATATGTGCTTTGTCTCTAGGGGCCACCGTAAATATACTTTTATTTATTCACTCCACATAAAATGTAATAAATAAATCATATAATACAAAAATCAACTATTCACATTTCAAGTTTTAACTATTTAAATTTTCAGCTTTTTCCTTTTACAAATTTAAAGTGAAAACAACACAAAACACTGCAAACCACAACACAATTAAATATAAATTATAATATTAAAACAAAAAGAACATGCATATTCTCTGTCATATGGGCCTGCATGAATAAACTTTCTGAATCCTTTATCATCTGCAACCAAAAATAGTTGTGGATGATTACTATACCTTTCTAATGTGACGTTGTTGTCCCTGGCTCTCTTTCTCTCTCTCTCCCTCTGGATCTGTTCGTGTGCTACTGAGTGTAACTACCGCCCCTCCCCCCTCTGCCCAGCGTAAAGCACAAGGCTCGCGTGCAGAGTGAAGCGGAAAAAAAGTGCGAGAGGGTGAGAGAAAGAAAGAAAAAAAACCCACGTGACGGCTCGCGATAAGGAGCCGGCTCGCGTCGTTCACGTCAAAGAGCCGGCTCTAAGAGCCATTTCGTTCGCGAACGACCCATCACTAGTGCAGACACGCCGAGGTAAATTGGGATGTAGCCACAATGACAGGCCCTTTGTATTGATTTGCTCATCTTCATCATCCATCAAAGTGTCCACCCAATCCTCAAACGCACACAAACAGACACACTCACACTTACACACTTACAGTGCTTGAAGCTAGAGGAAACCTGTTTTTGTCCCAAGCCTAGTAAACTAATCACATTACCTTGATGGAGTGGACCAGTGAACCTCACAAGGCTACAGTGCTGGAGAGAAACGGAGAGAATACCTTTCTGAGAATACTTGAGATCATTTTAAAACAATAAACAAAATGAATGAGCATAAAGCACATTTTGCTGTATTTCTTTCCCCGTTTTCTCTGTTCATTCTGTGATTTTGTGTTGTTGTGTAAAGCTAGTTTTGCCCAAACATCTTTGACTGTCTGAGCCAGAGTGCCACAGTGAAGCACAGACGTGGAACGGCTGTAGAGTACCTGTCATAGAATCAGACGACACGAGTGTTGGGGAGATTACTTTTAGGTTAGATTATGTTAAGACTATTAAAGATGAAGACATTTTCCTTGTCAGACATTGCTTTGTAAGCAGCAGCATGGTGTGTCAAGTGATTATAGTGACACTACAAGTATGCGAGTGAAATTACTGATTCTTTTTTTGTTGTTTTTAAATAGCATTTTGTGGCTGGTCCTTGTACAATCAACTTGTAGCTTATTTTGATGGAAATTAGGTTGTGGCTTATTGTTTACCACACTGTGCTTGGAAAGGGCATTGTTTTGTGTTTTAAAAACATTTCTCTTACAACTTATTGATTGGGGAGGTTCAAATCTATGAATAATTTTTTAACATAACTGATGTCTTTGTGCTTGTTGTGTTCATGAGAACAAACTTGGGTGAAAACTGTATATTGTGGCCTTAACAAGGGGACAAATTGTATCTACAATGAGATTTGATTTTAAGCACTTGTTATGTGTATATATATATATATATATATATATATATATATATATATATATATATCTTAGTATATTCAGGTCCCTCCTCAGCACTTTACAGTAGAACTCATGAACATTGCAATCCCAAGGGAGAAATTCATAGTTCACAAGCACCTGAATATCAGAAATATTCTGATTGGCCCCATGACCTTATACAACCCTTTGTCCTTGGGAATCTTCCACTATAAACGTCTTATCCAGGGACCCAACTCTCATCACCAGCAATCAACTTAATAAAACAGCAATTATTTGCTCTTTCAACCTGGGCAGTACTTATATGTTATTGAGTAACTGCAGTGTAATTATGGAATTTCAGTACTTCTCTGAGTTCCTGATTTATAGAACACATGATATATCTCGTTCAGTAAATGAAGTCTGTTGGTGGAGACCACAGAGAATCTGAACTGTCTGGCTTCATGCTTGATAGCAGTGCCAGTGTGCCTGTAGTATATCTGCTGCCACTCTCATATTCTAAAAATGATTGTCATTTATAACAACTCAAAGAAAATGGGACGTCAGGCAACCCTTCAATTACTTTGACTGTTTTAAGAGTCTTTCTCTGTGACAAAGACTCCAAAACATGTCCCAGGAGTGTGCGGGACATCTTCACCTTCACACCTAAAAGACAGGAAAAGTGTCGTGTAAGAGCTGAAATTATGCCACTTGGTGAAACCGTTTTGAACTTTATCATCACCATCAAAAGGAATTTGCATGTGTCATTAGATGTTTGGGGTATTTTGCAGGACCACGATCAGAGACTCATATTTGAGTGACGTGCCACATTGTAAAAGCTGGAGAAAAAGCGTTCTTTGGGATTACAGAAGATGTGACATAGGGCCACTCTGGAGAAAGCACTGAGGAGGTAATAATGGAACAATGATGATAAGATTGTCTGAAGAAGATAGAAACCATGAAGGACAGGGGCGTATTTTGGAAAAATAAAAAATCTGATTCATCCCCATCCCCAATGCCTTTTATATTTACAGGCTGAGTCTAAAAAGAAGAAAACAAAACAGCGTTATCAGGAAGATCTGGTAAACAACAGGTGAAGTGGAAAAGTTACAGTCAACATGGTCCAAAAAATAAGCAAAACTGGTGCTCCACCACAGTCTGTGGCTTTTTTTTTTTTGCAATAAGCATTGTACTATAAATAATATTAGTACAGACTAATACACCTGACAGAATGAATTTAAATCACAAGGTCAAGTTCCATATTATCTATGACTTTCCTCTCTCTTTAAGCCATTTCAGCCTTTAATGATGACAATGTAAAGATGTACAAGTTAAAATAATGATTTTAACAATTTACTGAATTTTGAAAAAATTTATTATGTAATAATAGTTTAATAATTGCTTAATAAACATTTTCAGTTTCTTCTTGAGATCAGGATGAGATCACTAATACTTGTTCAATGTAGATTTATATTTTTTGGAACAAACATAAATCTACATTGAACAACTTGTGAGCTTATCATAATGAAGGTTAAATAACTTAAATCATGTTAATTTCCGTTAGATTATCTTTATCTTATCTTCTTCTTACATTCAGTCCATCTTAAAGATTTCAGGGTTTTTTTCTTTATTATTGTTTGGGGTTTTTTTTTGGGGGGGGGGGGGGGGGGGGGGGTTGGGTTTTTTTTAACAGAAAAAAATGTTCTACTTGTTCCCAGGCTAGATGAGCTGTACAATCTCTCCAGCAAATTCTGTCTCTACCATTGGATCACCTCCTAGCAGGCCATGCCTATAAAACCTCCAAGGGGAGACATGAGGCATCCTGATTAGAAGCCTAAACCACTCTGTTGGCTCCTTTTCCTCTGGATGTTTGAGCTCATCACCCTATTTCTAAGGCTGAGCACAGCCACCGTATGGAGGAACTCATTTCGACAGCTTGTATCCATGACCTCATTCTTTCAGTCACTTCCCAGAGCTCATGACCATAGGTGAGGGCTGGAACGTAGATTGACTGGTAAATCTAAAACTTTGCCTTTCGGCTCAGCTCCCGAATCACAATAGTTTTGTACTGAGAAAGAAGTTTCAGTAGAGTCAAATGTAAGTTGTGATGCATGCATTGCATTTACTGCATTTACAAGAGACAACCAAGGCAACATTACATCCTTACAGGTTTTACTAAATCCCCAGTTCTGAGAATATCCTCCATCGGTACATTTGTATGCAACAGACAAATATTATGTTCATCAGTTCATTCTGATAAGGTATTTTGTAATCTTTGGCCTACAGCTGAGCCTTTTCCCCTTCATGTTGTTACAGACACAAGTAAGTGTAAGACCGACAGATGCCAGAGGAATGCTTTAAGGCCACTAATAGAAGCCACTCATGAAGCCTTTGGGAACTTTCTGATAGAAAAACCAAGACATTATCTAAAATTTTCTATTAGTTACTACACAGCATAACTGCTGACACTGCACCGATTCCTGTCACTTGTTAACAAGATCCCAAGATACTTGTTGCAGTATCTCTCCCAGCCCACAGGAAGCAATCAACCATTATTCTGGCAGAGATATGTCCTTGTTGTTTAATATGAAGTTTAAAGTGTACACTGCTTTACTGAACAATATGTGTGATGGTTTGTTCGCCTGGGGCAATTATTTCCTGGAGTCCCATCTTTACAATAAGCCAGTGAAGAAAAGTCTGACTTTAAAAAATAAATTGATTAACTCCTTGTTTTTTTCACAGTTTTTGTTTCAAATAATTAAATAAAAGTGATATGACTCAATATTTGAGTGTTGGAGGTGCTGATGCACAGATTTTCTTCTTTTTTGATGAAAGATTTATCCCAGTGCTCAAGGACATGCACTGTCTTGGCTATCCTGCTGACAAACGCACACAATTTCACTCACACTCAACACGTAGAATTACTGTTGTCCTCTGGCTTTCTGTCAGAGTTATGTAAGAGTGTCAGAACATTAGTCTATGTTCTGCATTGCCTTCTCTCCCCATCACACTCACCCTCTGATAGATACACTCACATGCAGGCAAGCAGGGACACACACTCACACGTTTGTACAGAGACACAAACGTTCACAGCTCTAAGTGTGTCTGTCACATCGCTGCACCAGACCAAGAACAAACTTGCAGCTCTCTGTTTCATTTGAAATCTTGGCTTTTGATCCAACACACATGAAAGGGAAAAGGTACTGAACTTACATGTGATGTCAAACAGCCATTCAAGGACAGGAAAATATGAAAGTTTAAAAAGTATGATCATGTAACACCCCCCCCCCGGACCATCTGGCAAAACAACAGTGAGTTGAGATAAAAAGGGCTGGTTAGCAACCAAAAGTAGAGCACTGGGACTACAAGGCAGCTGTTAAATGGCTTCTTGTGAGTATGCGTAAAAATAGGCTTACTGCTTGTAGGTTGGAAGAGTAGGTCTTTGAAATTTGGTCCAAATCTGTTTGGATTAACAGTAACAAAGCAACTTCCACTCTGAAAACCACGCACGCACGCGTGTGTGCGCCTGTGTGTGTGTTTCCTTGCAAGATTCACAGTATTTAAATAAAGTTGTTTTTGTCTAGAGATTGCATATTCCTTGTGGATTTTCTCCTGGAGCTTCGGGTTCCTTCCACTTCCCTTTTATGTTTCTCTGTTTGTAATGACAGAAAACATTTTGTATGAACTGTTTTTATTTCCATTTATTTATTGTGCAATTTCACATATTTATGATAAACAGAAGGCTGTTTGGCAACACTATTGTCATAATGGCTCTAACACACATAACACAAACCATTATGATAAGCATCCTGGCAACTGAAACGTATTATCTTATGGTTCCCTTCAGTAAACGTATCAACATAAATGTGCCTTTACCTCAAAGGCATATATGATGCTATCATAGAGCCACACATACCCTCAGTATGTTACTTTTTACTGTATCTAATCTCTGTGGATGGTTTTCTTCTGCTATCATGTCATAAAGGCAATGTGCACAGCCTTTTGCTTTTCAGTCATGCAGCTACAACACACACACACACACACATTACATTGCATATATCATATTTTTTTAGCAACAAATTAATGATTCTTTCATTTCTTGCATTAAATATGAATATGAAAGAATATATGAATATGGCCTTATACCTAAGGGCCATTAAAAGGAAAATATATAACAACAACAAAAAGCACACATCCCTGTGCTGATATCTCAAATATAATTCAGATAATATTTTGTTATTTATTTCCTCCATTATTCAGCATACAGCAGGTCAAATTCTTAATTATTTTTTGGAAATTGAAGATTAGCTTTGTGCATTTTCTTTGCTGTGATAGTTGATAGATGAGGTAACACAGGAGTCTCCATGGACTATGATGTTTGCACATGACATTATAATTTGTAGTGAGAATAGGGAGCAGGTAGAAGGTATGCACTTGTGAAAAGAGGAATGGAAGTCAGTAGACAGAATACATGTGTGTTAATGAGAGGGGGGCAGTTGTAAGGAGTAGAGATAGTGATGGTAGATGATTTAAAATACCATAATGTGTGGTTTTATGGTTGAAGAGCGAGGAAGTCGAGTTGGAGGTGGCAAAGTTAAAGACATTAAGATTTGCATTGGGAGTGACCACATTGAAAAAGGAGGCTGGGCATCTCTTGGATTTATGTAAGCATCCTGGGTGTATTTAACACAATTGCCTCATGTTTTAAAGTTAAATTAACTCAGTTGTTTAAGTTGCCGCTAAAGCAAAACATCTGTATGTCCAGTGTAGAAATAAGTACATCCAACATGTTATTTTATTCAGTGCAGGTTGACCAGAATCAGAAATAAGTACATGAGAGGGACCACTCAGCGTGAACATTGTGGAGACAAAGTTCTAGCGAGACAAGGCTGAGATGGTTTGGACAGAGGAGGGACAGAGAATAGACTGGACAAAGTATCATGTGACACATGTCCCTGTGGCTCGATGACATGATTGCAGTGGCCCTCACACTAACAGTGATGAAGCTAACTAGGTTCAAGGTTCAAGGTTTATTTGTCACATGCATAGTGCAAAACTCTGCCCTACGTCCCACTAACTCTACCTGCACTGTAACACACTCTCACACCAGTTACTTTCATATCTTTAATGCTGCAGACTGTCTTTGGCACTTTACTGCAACTATGTGCACCACTGCTGCTGTTGTTGACTGCAATCTGTCCATGTATGACTCACAAGCTGCTCTGTTTATTTATTTATTTTATTCATATCTTGCACTAGTGCACTATTATACATAGATTTGACTGTCATAGATTTCCCTAGAGTGTCCTTTATCTGTCTCAGTTCTTAATTCTTCTTATTTTTTATTTGCAGTAAGGCGAGAGAATCATGACTTCAATTCTCCTATATGTCCTCTTCATATAGATAATAAATCTGTTTGAATGTTGAAAGTCTTTTATCCTCCTGCTTTCTGTTTATGACAGTTTATGAATGTTCATTCTAAATAACTCATGTATTTTGTTTAAAGTTTGAAATACGCAGGCATTTAGAACTTTTAAAAGACATTTCTCTGATGAAATGAATGCACCAAAAGTAGTTTTGCCTTTTGTTGCATCAGTTCACCCTGTTGTGGATGTGCTATTCAAACGGTTCAGTTCTGTGTGGGTTCTG
The DNA here is from genome assembly GCF_057381845.1 of Rhamphochromis longiceps. Lineage (NCBI taxonomy): Eukaryota > Metazoa > Chordata > Actinopteri > Cichliformes > Cichlidae > Rhamphochromis > Rhamphochromis longiceps. Next base: position 5,061,408 of record NC_140569.1, read on the forward strand.
TCAAATGAAACATTAGGGACAGTAAAAACATGGAGACGGTGGCTCTCCATATTGATTCGATTTTCACCACAGGTAGTAATGTCCATTTGCATTTCTTGTGATGTTATATAGCTTTTTTTTTGCTTTTTTTTTTTAATCTCTGACTTATTTCTTCTTTCTTTAAATGCCATGAAAGCTATAAACCATTTCAAGAATCTATCTCACTCACAGACACACACAATAACAAAAAATACAAATCTGCAAATTTACTCACACCTCTGACATGTAATCAATCACTCTGCTGGAAGCGTATGTGTCCGAGGGTCTGCAGACGTTCACTGTACTGCAAGATGTCTTGGTTAAACCAGTCAGCAGGCAGTTATTGTTCTATTAAGTATACAGGCACCAGTGTTGGGGAGTAACGGAATACATGTACCACCGTTACGTATTTAAAATAGAAAATATGAGTAACTGTATTCCATTACAGTTACCGTTTAAAAAGGTGGTATTTAGAATACAGTTACTTTGTTGAAATAAATGGGTTACACGGTGGTATTTTCCTGTTTCATATTGTGGCGGGTCAGGACTATTTGGGTTTTGTTTGACAGCTACGTTCTGTTGTTCCAGGCGGCAGCGTTACGGTTGCCATGGTTACAGGGCAACGCTCTCTCTCTCTCTCTCTCTGCGACTGTGTTTCCTGGGTGAGAGTGTGCCTTGTTGTTGTTGTTGTTGTTGTTGTTGTTGTTGTGCTAAGCTAATAGGCAGAATGCTACAGGCATAGCTCTAAAGAATGTAGCCTCATGGGCAGTGTAGTCCGTGCTGCAGGGAGAATGGACTGCCATACCCGTTATGTGTCTGTGAGCGAGGAGGGAGAAAAAGGAGAGTGGAAAAGTACGAGGTGTCATCGAGCAAAAACGGGAGCTGGAAGCATGTAAATATAATAATAACCACTGCAGCCAAGAAGAGTGCCTGACAAGCCCAGTTGTAAGTAAGCTATTTAGACTCGACTGTACACCGTGTTCGTGTTTTCCTCCGAAACAATAAGTTCTGTTGGAGCAGCCTTTCAACGCCTCTCTCTGTCTCTGGCTAACAAAGTTGACCCACACAACAAAGTAAAGCTAGTTTTCGGCTACGAGCCCCACACGAACCCGACGTATTAGAGAGAGGTCCCTTTACTACGGTTCGGAGCTGCGGACCTTCAGTAATAGTAATAAATCACACAGCAATAGTACATTCACGTTGTTGTAAAAAGCATGATAATATATTAAGTAATCCAAAGTATTCAGAATACGTTACTCTCATTGAGTAACGTAACGGAATACGTTACAGAATACATTTTGGGGCATGTATTCTGTAATCTGTAATGGAATACATTTTAAAAGTAACCTTCCCAACACTGACAGGCACACATACAAACACACATGCACACACATTTCACAACACATACATGCACAAAATATCTACATACTCTGGAAGTTAATGATAGAAACAGAGGCTCTTGAAGAAGAGGCATAAGGGTGAAAGGGCAATGAGCATGAGTAGATGGTGTTATAATCTTTGACTAATCTTTATCCAAGGAAGCCTCCCCTCAAGCAAAGCAGAAGAGAGCTCCAATTGCCATTCTTTTGTGCATTGAAAAAGTTTCCATTGCTCAAGAAGAAGCAAATGGGATAGATACACTTAATAAGAATACAAACACAAAGTGAAACTAACAGCTCAGTTTGCTTATATTCATCCACCAAAGAAATGAATACTCACAGGAAATCTTCAGCTGAGAATTCTGAATATCTCCTAATCTAGACTTTTTCAAGGGTGAGGATCAAGAATGTTTTGAGGTTGTGAGATTTAAAAAAAAATTGTTTTTCATGCTAGTTCAGATATATTGGATAGCATACAGTGAGGAGGGACAGCATGTCACTCCTCACTGTATGAGAGGGAGTTCAAGGATGACACGCACGAGGGGTCCTGAGCCAGATTCATCCCATCATCCTTTGATGAGTACCTGCTATTTGCTTTAACCTACTGAGCTGCCGTAACACTCCTGGGATTATGTGTGTGTGTGTGTGTGTGTGTGTGTGTGTGTGTGCGCGTGTGTGTGCGCGTGTGTGTGCGTGTGTGTGTGTGTGTGTGTGTGTGTGTGTGTGTGTGTGTGTGTGTGTGTGTGTGTGTTTACTGAGGTGTGATGATGAGTTGTATGTTTGAGTGGGCCTGGGGCTCATTGCACAGTGTGACTCAGACTTTGCGTCCTGTTAACAGTGTGCTTCTCAGACATGCAAGTCTGTCAGGAGCTGTGTAGTCCAGCTATGTGTGAGCAAAAAACTTCTGTTTCCGTGTATATGTGTAAGAGAGAAGGAGATCCCATCATACACTGCCTCCACCTCTAATAAAAGGAGGATTCAAGTTTGGGATGTAATTGTCATCAGTTCTCTTTCTGTGACAATATAAAACTAGTCGTAATGTTTCCACATAATGAAACTTCATTTATGGAACAACAAAGGAAATCTGATTAGGCTATATGTGTAGCTAAAATTACATTTCTGGAAAAGCAGTGTAACTGTGAGAGTTCAAGTACAGCCACAGCTGATTAAATATAAACTGTATTAAAACAATGTAAGAAAAACCACTACTTATTGTTTTATGAAGCCCAGTTTTATCTTAATTTTTAGGATAATTATTAAATATATATATAGCTGGATAGCGTAGTGGTTAGACTACACGCCTTTGGAACAGAGGATCGCAAGTTTGATTCCTGCCTGGGGCGTCTATATCCAGTAAGGGTCCTAAGGCTAGACCCCCTATGCTAAGCAAGCCTATCGCAGACATGAGCGAGACAGATAAATATGAAGGCATGCCGGCTCGGACGTCGCCCGGATCAACAAGGTCCGCGTCAGGTGTTGAGGAACCAGGGCACCCTGACGAAAAGTGGGCTACTGGAACAAGAAGGCATCGGTGGGCAAGAGACGAAAACAGGGCATTGCTGGAATGCTACTACGCAAGTAACGCCGGCGGAAGGGGCTACATGAATAGGATGCGGGACCTATGGATTCTTCGATACCCAACATCCACAATGACGGCGAAACAACTAGTAGCTCAGTGTTCCAACATTCGAAAGAAGGGACTGCTCTCACAGCTAGAGATTGACGAGGTACAACACAAATGCTATGGCAAGGAGGAGTCAGGACGCCAGGTCAGGGGGGAGATATCATCACCCCCACCCGAGATTGGGTACATAGCCCCAAGTGCGATAGGAGAAGGATCGTTGAGGAACTGACCTGAAAAATAGGATCATGGCCAAGCTTGAAACCTGTATCCCCCGTAGTCGGTTACCAAGATTACGTGAAGTACCCTCAGAAGGTCTGCTAGATGATGTTAATGCAGCACTACGGACGATACCTACAACCACGATTACCGACACTAACAAGTTGATCTACAATATGGCAGCAGTGATCAGTGAGATGCTTGGCTACAAGTTGAACAGCCACAAGGGGCAGTACCCTCCATGGAGAAGGAGGCTAGAGGGCAAGATCAAAGTAGCACGGAGGGAGGTTAGCCAAGTAACGGAGTTGCAGAAAGGTGCGACAAAGAAGGTGCATAAGAAATACAGCAAGCTGTCCATACCTAAGGCCTTGGAAACTGCCAAGCAAAGACTCATAGCCTTGGCCAGCCGCTTGAGGAGGTATACCAGAGAGATAGAAGGCAGGAGAATAAACCAGCTGTTCTCCACAGAACCAGCAATGGTGTACTCTCAGTGGCAAGGGAACAATACGAGAACAGCACCACCAAGGCCGGAGACGGAGCAATACTGGAAGAGCATATGGGAGAAGGACGCAACCCATAACGGCAATGCTCAGTGGCTAGTGGATCTGAGGGCAGACCACAGCGACCTCCCTGAACAGGGTCCAGTAACCATCACAGTGGCAGATATCCAAGAAAGGGTCTCAAGTATGAAGAGTTGGACAGCACCAGAGCCCGACATGGTTCACGCCTACTGGCTGAAGAAGCTGACTGCACTCCACGAGCGTCTGGCAGCACAAATGAACCAGCTGCTAGTTAACGAGAGACACCCGGAATGGCTAACCGAAGGTCGGACGGTCCTGATCCCCAAGGACCCCAAGAAGGGACCGGTCCCCTCCAACTACCGACCAATAACCTGCCTCAGTACTACATGGAAGCTCCTGTCAGGCATCATATCGGCTAAGATGAACAGGCACATGGGTCAATACATGAGCGGGACACAGAAAGGGATTGGCAAGAATACCAGAGGCGCAAAACACCAGCTACTGGTAGAACAGTCAGCCGAGACTGCAAGACCAGACTGACCAACCTGTGCACTGCCTGGATTGATTACAAGAAGGCCTATGACTCAATGCCCCACAGCTGGATACTGGAATGCCTAGAATTGTACAAGATCAATGGGACCCTAAGAGCCTTCATCAGGAACTCAATGGGGATGTGGCGTACAACACTAGAGGCCAACTCCAAGCCCATAGCACAAGTCACCATCAAGTGCGGGATCTACCAAGGAGATGCTCTGTCCCCACTGCTGTTCTGCATAGGCCTGAACCCCCTCAGTGAGATCATTAACAAGACTGGCTACGGATACCGACTACGGAACGGAGCAGTTGTCAGCCACCTCCTGTAAATGGATGACATCAAGCTGTATGCCAAGAGTGAACGAGACATCGATTCACTGATCCACACTACCAGGCTATACAGCAATGACATTGGAATGTCATTCGGACTGGAGAAGTGTAGTCGGATGGTAACAAAGAGAGGGAAGGTAGTCAGAACTGAGGGGATTGAACTACCAGAAGGCAACATTGCAGACATAGAGGACAGTTACAAGTACCTGGGGATCCCGCAGGCGAATGGGAACCATGAAGAGGCCGCTAGAAAAGCTGCAACCACCAAGTACCTGCAGAGGGTCAGGCAAGTCCTGAGGAGTCAGCTGAATGGTAAGAACAAGATCCGGGCCATCAACACGTACGCCCTGCCCGTGATCAGGTACCCTGCTGGGGTAATAGGCTGGCCAAAGGAGGAGATAGAAGCCACTGACATAAAGACAAGAAAGCTCCTTACCATGCATGGAGGGTTTCACCCCAAGTCCAGCACCCTGAGGCTGTACGCTAAGCGGAAGGAAGGGGGCCGGGGACTGGTGAGTGTCAGCACCACAGTCCAGGATGAGACAACGAACATCCAAGAATACATTGGGAAGATGGCCCCAACTGACCGAGTGCTCAGTGAATACCTCAGGCAGCAGAAACCCAAGAAAGAGGAGGGAGACGAGGAACCATCATGGAAGGACAGGCCCCTGCACGGTATGTACCACCGGCAGATAGAGGAGGTGGCTGATATCCAGAAATCCTACCAGTGGCTGGACAAAGCTGGACTGAAAGACAGCACAGAGGCACTAATCATGGCAGCACAAGAACAAGCTCTGAGCACAAGATCCATAGAGGCTGGGGTCTATCACACCAGGCAAGACCCCAGGTGCAGGCTGTGTAAAGATGCCCCAGAGACAATCCAGCACATAACAGCAGGGTGCAAGATGCTAGCAGGCAAGGCATACATGGAACGCCATAACCAAGTGGCCGGCATAGTGTACAGGAACATTTGTGCCGAGTATAATCTGGAAGTCCCGAGGTCAAAATGGGAGATGCCCCCAAGGGTGGTGGAGAATGACCGAGCTAAGATCCTGTGGGACTTCCAGATACAGACGGACAAAATGGTGGTGGCTAACCAACCGGACATAGTGGTGGTAGACAAACAGAAGAAGACGGCCGTAGTGATCGATGTAGCGGTTCCGAATGACAGCAATATCAGGAAGAAGGAACACGAGAAGCTGGAGAAATACCAAGGGCTCAGAGAAGAGCTCGAGAGGATGTGGAGGGTGAAGGTAACGGTGGTCCCCGTGGTAATCGGAGCACTAGGTGCGGTGACTCCCAAGCTAGGCGAGTGGCTCCAGCAGATCCCGGGAATAACATCGGAGATCTCTGTCCAGAAGAGCGCAGTCCTGGGAACAGCTAAGATACTGCGCAGGACCCTCAAGCTCCCAGGCCTCTGGTAGAGGACCCGAGCTTGAAGGATAAACCGCCCGCAGGGGCGTGCTGGGTGTTTTTATATATATATATATATATATATATATACACACACATTAGTTGAAGTGAGAAGAAGAAACTACCACCTCCAGTTGGTGTGTGGTCATCCACCTGTCCAACCCCTAACTTTAAGCTTTAATATTAATAATTATACTTTCAAGGTTTTGCTTTTAAAAAATAAATAAACAACTAAACAATTGTGGGGACCAGACATTGTTTTTTGGGCCATCCTTTGTTTACTTCTGCTGTAAATTTTGGTAGTTTGCTTTTTCTGGAGATTTCCTTGCTTTTATAGTGAGCCTCAAATGTCCATTAGTCGAATTAATTTTTTTTATTCCTCTGGATTGGTTTTGTTATTCAGCCCAGGAAGTTGGACCTGAGAGAACAATTTGACTTTATTCTAGTGTTGTGTATTATGCACTTTAACACATAATTCACATACATTGCCATAATAGCAATTACTCTTTCAAAAAAATATTTTTTTATTATGCTGGAAATTGCAATTAGCTTTTCTGATGGGACATTCACTTTGTAAACAAGATGGATAATTGCTTGGGTATTTTTATTTTGCTAAGGACTACGGCTCACTTACAACAAGTAATTAGGAGAAAAAGAGAAATGCACACATTATATTAAAAAAAAAACAAAAAAAACATAGCCCTCATTATCTTCAGTGTTTATTTTCAGCAGCGACAGCCAGATCTACTTAAGAACATAAATCCCAAAGTGGCAACTGGGTACATTCTCGCCCCACCAAAAAATAAATAAAAAATCAAATTCATTCAGGATGTACTTGAGTTTGACTTTGAGTAATTCTCAAAATTACTGATGATAAAGTGTCATTCCCATTGCTGCAGCAGTTTCAATAAAAGTCCCAGATGAAGGTTCACAAGGGATGGTCTCAATGTCAAGAAATGAAAATGAGAATAATTCATGCCAAGGCTCTTCACCACACGGGTGGGATGGATGAATAAACCAGCGCACTAAGTCTAACTCACCTACAATCAAGGACAAGCCCTCAAATGCTTGGAGGTACTAAAGTTATCACCCCACAGCCTGCATTAGTCTAAACAAAGTCTTTACAAAGTTCTTTCCCCATTTGGCCAATGTTTCTTGGATAATGCACAGGAAAATGTTTTAGTGCCTAATTTGATTCCAAAATCTTAATATGAGGGTTTCCACAGGCTGTGTGAATAGCTGTCAAACTGATCATTTGGAGTTATTTTTGTAAGTTCATATTTTCTTAAATGTCAAAATTTCAAAGTGATATTGGACAGAAGTTCACAAAGGCACATCAGAAATTCATAACCCTCTGGCAACACAATGGAATAAAGCTGAAAATTCTATTCCCACAGTTCATGCCTCTGTCTCTGTGTCAGGTCCACGTCTCTGTGTTATACTTCCTGTTTTACTTTGATAGTCTCTCGTTGGCGTGCGTCATGTTCTGTTTTGCTCTCCCCATCAAGTCAGTGTAATTAGTGACAGCTGTGTTTCGCTTTTATATTTAGTGTTTGCATCTTCCTCCGCTTTTCATTGCGTTACTTTTGCCAAGCCTGCCTTCCGGCCTAGTTGATTCCCAGTTTAGTTAATGTTGGTTATCAGCGATAAAGCTGTTTTTGAGTTCCCTGTCTCCATTTGGGTCCTCACTTCCTGCCTGCCGCACACAGTACATGACCTCAATTTTCTAACCTAGAGAAGATAAAAGCATGTATAACTGTCTCTATCTCCTTTTGGACACAGCTGAGCTGTGTAATTTGCATAAAAGTGATGATTCAAACTATGATTGTGAATGACTATCCTAGAAATAATGTGTATAAAGAAAAGAGTAGAGGGCCAAGGACAGACTCCTGAGGTTCTCCACAGGTCTTCATAGAAGATGAATGTGACATTCCAACATCAACAGCAGAAGACCGACCCTAAGTAAAAATAAAACCAACTTTGTTCTGGAAACACCAACCAGGTATTTGAGGTGAGTGAATAAAATACATCAATCTGTACTGTCAAATTCAGTACTCAAATCTAATAAAACTAAAACTTGAGTGTCTGCAGCAACCAGCAAATGTTTCATGAGCTAATGAGCTTTCAAAACAGCAGTTTCTCTACAAACGGTAAGTTTGGGTTTTAAGAAGAAGGTTGCATTTTGTTTTCAGTGAAAAAAAATCCCATTTCACTTATCTGGGTGACTTCCTCAGTCTGTTTTAAGGCTTTTCATTTGCATTCAGCCTAAAAATATTCTAAGTTCAGTACAATTATGCTGTCAATAAACCAAGTCAGATAATGTTTAAGGGATTTTTCATTTTAAGTACAGCTTGATCTAAGTTATTCAGGATTGTGTCAGTATTAAAACTATACAACAATCCAATGAAAAAGAGCTTTTTTATCTGACTATACTGGAGGTCATAATAGTATGAACTTTTATAAGAAAATATATGATTTTTTTTTTAAAGGTAATGTGATATTTTAAAGGGGCCAAAGTAAGAACTCAAATATTCCTTACATGCAATTATATATTTGTCACGGTTAGCCGGGCAAACCGTGTGGATTATTAACGGACCCAAGATGTGGAGTGTGCACATACAACAAAAGGCGAGGGTGGCAATAAAAGAACTGAGTAAAACCTAAACTGGAAAAAACTAAGAATAAAGCTAACCGGAAACCTTGAGACACAAACGGAGATGCAGGGAGATGTAGAGAATGATGCAGCGAGTGAACATAGAATGACGGACGGAGAGACGCAGACGAACCAGCAACGAGGACAAGGTAACACACACTATAAATACACACACCAGGAATCAAGGGATGGGAATTTTCAATAACTGACACATAGTGTCAATGTCTTCTGCAGAAGACTAAACTATATTTGCTGGTATATTGATAGACTGTAACTTTCATTAACAGCAAAACTACTATGAACTTGTACAGTGTGTACAGTAACTTACTGGCATCCAGCTGCCACTCACTGTAAAATTACTGCAACCTGTTTACAGATTTTTCCTTCAAAGTTACATACACAGTCAATTTAAGTGTAATAAAATGAAATCAAATATTGTGATTGTGTTGTTCTGCATCATGTAGAAACTTAGTGTAGAAAGGGAGCTAGAACATGCTTTGTGAGGAGGAAGCCTTTATGTAAACATGAGTTAAGGTAAGGGGTTAGATTGTGCTCGATCTGCGATATCAGAAAGTCCCCTGATACCCATGAGGGGTATTTTTATCATCATAGCACAATCTACACCTGTAGATTTAAGAATGTGAGGTCAAAATCCAAGCACTTCCTTTCATCTAAGGTTTACGTCCATGTCTGACAAATACTTTAAAATATGCAAAATCAATATGCAAAATATGCAAAATCACTCTTAAAGTTTTTTTTTTTACTCATCTTTGACAAGCACTAATTAACAGAGGGACCAAACCAAAGTTTGCTTCATCACTGTTTGAATATTTTGTGCTTGTTTAAAACATGGCATCTCGTGTGTGTGTGTGTGTGTGTGTGTGTGTGTGTGTGTGTGTGTGTGTGTGTGTACTAAAGGGCAAATGAAACATCAAGAGAGGTCGCTTGGGAAGGTATGCATCAGTCAGCTGATAACATGTTCAGTAAAACCATCCAATTTAAATAGCACAATGTAACCAACTGAGCACCAAAGTGTTATCTGTAATGAAAGGTGCAAGGTCAGAGAGACTGCCGCATCCTTCCTATGGAGAATCCTCCCTCCCTCTCTCCCTCCCTCCCTCTTCTTGCTACACCACACACCTCACAGCATAAAGCAGGACAGGTGCCTCTTAAAGCATGTAAACAAAACAAAAGCAGGGGAGAAACCTTGCAGCATCGTAAGCAGGACACCCCTAGATTTCCTTCTGAAAGTAAGTAACCATTTGCCCTTCAGTGTCGCATTTTAAGCATGTAATCAACTCCAGAGTAATTGAATACGTGGAAAGCATTCAAAGGAGAAGAGAAGAATGAACAGGTGAGAGAAACAGGAAGGAGTAGAAACATGGATAAAAAGAACCAAAAGAAAAGTAGGAAGAGATGAAAAGTAGGAGGAGAGAACAAAAGAGCATAAAGGGGCGACACGAAGGAATGATGAAAAGGAGACGGGTGGAAACACAAAGATGGAACATTAAAAGAAACAAGAAGCAAGATGTGGAAAAGTAGATTAAGATGAGAAAGAACCACGGAAGAAAAGGAGAGGAAACAAGTTAATAAAGAGTAGAAGAAAAGAGAGTAAAAAATGAAGGAAATATTAAAGAACATGTATTTAAGAATATTACCAGAGAGGAAATAAAAAAGACCAAAAAGGGAAGGGAGGAGGTGAAAAGATAAGAAGGTAAGAAGACAAGATAATGGAATAAGAGAAAGACAAGAGGGGTGGGAAGGAGAGGAAACAATGCAATGTAGAAGACAGCACTGCAAGAAAACAGAATAAAGGGAGAAAAGTAGACAGAGAAAACACTGAATACGACTGTGGAGTCAAAATACTGAGTGACAGAAATAAGAGAAGGGAGGAAACAAGGGGAGGAGAGAACCAAAAGGGGAAAAAATTAGGTGAATATGCACTGCACAAGGGGGGGGGAGTAGTTACAAACGGTAACCCAAAAGGAATAGGAAGGGAAACAGATGGAGCTGTAACAAAATGGAGAGGGGGAACAAAGAGGAGGAAATGAAAGGAAGGGAGAGGCGAGAAAGACAGAAGAGGAAGGTAACCGGCCAGATATTCCGCCCTACATCTACAGCTCTGCATTTTGGATAATGAAGAGGAGCAGGTGGGCGAATATTTTCTGTCACAGTCTACAAGACACGAGGACACTGGCAGTGTGTACGTGTCTGTATGTAAAAGTGCTTGAACACACAGAAAAACACACACAACAGCAGGCATTCCAACAGATCCACCATAGTTACGACATCACTAATTCTGAGGATGGATCCTCTCTCTCCCTTTTGTGTGTGTGTGTGTGTGTGTGTGTGTGTGTGTGTGTGTGTGTGTGTGAGTGTGTGTGAGTGAGAGTATATCTTTTTTAGACAGGCTCAGTGAGCAGACTACAGAGGTCTAGGTAATTATCTTCCAAACAAAGTGCCAAGTACAAATCTGTTTTCTTCACTCCATAGTGAGTCAGAGAGAAAGAAAGAGAGAATATGTTGATAAAAACAGGAAAGTGTGAGGAGAAGCTGACATAGACTGAAGAGATTCACGATTGTCATCTGATTTTCAAGCTTCGTCAGATTTTTATTAAACTATTATTATATTACCATAGGCAGGTTTGGCAGGCTTTCTGTAATGCTTACTATTTATGTAATCACATTCTGTGTATTCAGGATCCAAAGGAGAAGCAGGGAAATATCAGTGGAACACTTTTGCTAAAACACAGCCTCATGGGCGAGAAGTGGCGATCACATGTTAGGTGACAAGAGTAGATTTTACTTTTTCATGGAAGATTTAAAAAAAAAAAGATTAATGCAAATATACTTAATATTTCAGCACCAATATCAGTATTACAAATATTTTTCTTTATTTTAAAATAATGTAGACAGGATAGTGGATATGGATAGCAGTAATGGCTTAGGATAAGTGTGGTTGGTTATATGTTGTGTACAAATGTGTGTTTAAATATGGGATCTAACCTTTTTTAGAAACATCGCACTTAAAAGAAGCACACGTGGCCAATATGTGATGACTTAGAAGATATCTAACTGTCACCATAAAGCCAGTGGATTGCTGGTTAGGACACCTATTGCATATCTGGGAGACACAAAGTTGTTTTGAATAACTATCAGTATGTAATACCCTGGAATACTAAAATTTCAGTGCTGGAATCCAAAATGTAAAGTGTGCTTTTTATGATGAGATACGTTTATTTTGAAGTCAACATGTATTCTGACGAGATAATCTTATTTGTTGAAACTGCAAGTTACAGATGTGTAATATAATTGCTCCAAATAAGCTGGCAAAAATCTTCAGATGTGCTCATTAAGTACAATATGTAATTTAGCCTCAGCCAAGTTTTTCTTCAAGAAGAGAACTAATAGAGACATCAGTGTACCTACAAGATTACAGAATTAACCAGTTTAAGATGATAGTACTCAGAGCGACCATGGACTTTGCAGGGCTGCTCTTGAATCGCCTCTTACAAGTTGATATTAAAGCAGGCGCATACAAATTGTTGACATACAATCAACCTCACTTATCTTAAATCATTACGACTTCACCACGCTGCCAAATCCTGTTGAACGCTTTGTCTATCCCGATCTTGCCCAAATTAGTGTTAAAGCCATTAAAAAACAGCTTTTAAATGAGGCAAACACACTGCATGTGGATAAATAATACCTGTTTAATGACTGTCTACATTAATGAAAAAATATAATGATAGTGAGTTACTGAGTTAGGCTTGTTGGTATTTTGTTGCTTGAGAATCAAACTTGTTTTGTTTATTTTAGAGAAAAGATTATTTCTTCTTTCAAAAGCTAGTCCTACTCTAAGAAAACAGTAGCTTTTCTTGTAATGCAATGTGCACATACAATAAACTTGTACTTTTGTTCTCAACATGTGGGAGAAAGGAAGAAGGTCCATATCCCCTTGATGTGCCTTGTTCTTCTTTCACCACCATTTCCAGTCTTTTTTTAGGTAACTGTGTCCATCGCCTTTCTCTCATACCACCGTCTTTTCCTGCCTGCTCACAGAGGAAGCAGATAAAGAGTTGGCCCCTGTGGATGGAAAGGGAACACACTGTAGAAAATATCTCTTCACTGCCTAACCAAACAGCAGCTTGGCCTTACATTCTCTTTCCCTCCATCAACCTCTTTTTCTCTCTTACACTGTCTGTCTCTCTCAAGTGTTCCCAATGCATGCTCTCCAACAAAAATTACACACACTCGGCAAACCAACCAGGAGCGATGTTTTTGATTATTCACAAACTCCAAAAGCGCACTAAAAGCTCCTCTGAGACAACGGATGGAGGAATGTGTGAAGGACAAACTGCTTCTACTTGGGGGGAAAAAAAACATGAAAAACATGATTTCAAACCAGAATAAATCATGCAAAGTGGTTCAGTCTTTACAGATAATGAGTGTTCAAAGTAATCAAATTATTGCTTTTTCTTGATCATGGAGATAATTTTATTAAAATTACTGAACACAGGAGGGTTCTTTTAATAATTCTGTTCCTATGCCGTCTTGGCTGGGAACATGTGCCACCTCCTACACATGCAACAGTACAAGCCAATCAGCAATGTCAGTCACTTGTTATCTGTCAAGAAAAAATATTATTTGTAAAGTCTAATGCAGATTTAAGATTCCAGATTTAAGTTTTCTAAATCTTAACCTCAACCACTTAAAACATTGATATTCAAATTTCTGCGCTTAAAGCAAAGCATAGATACAGCTGTCATTCCCCTTTGCCCAGATTGCATAACTATAGAGTAACATTAAATGAATCGAGTGCCTAGCAGCTTAAAAAATGACAAATAATAGAGATATCAAGAGTCACAGTTGTGGCATTTCAACAGACAAGAAAGATCATGTCAGAAAGCAGCACAAAGAGAAGCCATCAAGAGACCAAAGAAATGATGCAGAACACATGACAGTAAGTGGAGAATGAGAGTGTACATGATTCAGTGAGAACTAGCTGAGTAGAGAATTGCTCTGGGCCATAGCTCATACTGAACATTTCAATCTTACTTTTTTTAATATTAGTGAAAAATTCAGTTGTCCATGTGAAGAACTGGAATTGGTAAGAGTCAAGTTGTGCAGAGAGGTGACCAAGGAAAGCAAAAGAAGTTGAAATCCCCATCGCTGTGTGTGTGTAGAGCTGATGTATGACCTCAACATATGAGGTCACTGGTCTCACAGAAGCTCTTCACACTGAAACCAGGATTAATAAATCCACATCAAGCTGTCAAACAGGTGGACTGAAAGCAGTGCAGAGGGGAAGTAATGAAAGACAATGTCAAGAACCTTAAGTGTTGCAGTTTGTGACTTTCTGTGTATTATGTGAAATGTAATGCTCTGAAGAAGCCTTGTTCTCAGGGGGAAAGTATTATCTGGGGGATCTCTCTTGATTAAGCTGTTAAAAACACAACCTTTAGCGTAAAGCTAGCGACCAAATCCCAGTGAGTATGTGCATGTTTGACTGAAATGTAACGCAACATAAGAATGTCCTCATGAAGTCTGTTTGTGGCCTGATGAAAGATAAATTGTTGCCTAACAAGTGCTGCCATGCATGCTCTCCATTCCATTATCTTTTCAGATATTGCAATTATGTATTACTTACAGCTTTTCACTCTGTGTTTCTTTTGTCTGTTTATCCAGCACGGACACACAAACACAATAAAACTTTCCCTCCTCCAATCTATCTTTCTTTTTCTCCATCTCCACAGGGGTGACTGATAAAGAGCTGGCCTTCATGCATGAGGAGGGAATATGGGATCCTTCTTTCTGCTTTGGTGAAGACAACGGAGTAAACAGAGAGTCCACAGCTGAAGAAAAAGAAAAACCATATGCATACTGGATAGAAGACATATTTATTGACGAGCAGAGAAAAACAGCAGGACAGCAATACTGTGAAAGACCACTGAAGGTACCAAAGAGGAGTCCTTAGTTAAGAGAAAAACCACAAGGGACATTTACAGCTTAAAGACATACTTACATATACTCTTGTGCTTGTTCTCCAGCTCTACATGAGATCAGCTGAGCGTTAATTGTCTGTTGCTCCTTGAATGACTACAATAAATCACTGAATGACTAGCATCAGTCAGAGTAACGCCCCGTAAACAATGAAGTATAAAAATGTTACAAACTGAATTTTAACAGATTCTATTATAAAGTAAATCACACCGCTGAAAAGATGCACTGTGTTTTATCACAACCTCTGGAGCCTTTTTGTAATGAGAGAAACACAGCTTTTGTTCACAATTATCAACTTCACCTTGCACAGAGCTCGGTCAAGTCCTCAAATAAGTAGCTAATCAGATGGTTTCTTCACCTACGCTAAAAATTGCTGCTTTGTTCACAAAATAATGAAGAACACTGAAACAGATTTTAGTCAATTAAAGAGAAAATCACCACAACATGGTGATGGGAAATCTATTTAGAATAGCCTTTAGAATAGCCTTTATTGTCATTGTACAGAGTACAACGAAATTGGAGTGCCACTCCCTTGGTGCAAGTTTCAATAATAAATATAAATGTAAAATATAAAAAGTACAAAAAAAACAATCGTAAGTACTCAAACAATAGTATGTACAATATATACAGGATAGCAGCATTAATATAATGACAGTATAAATAGCAGCATAATATAATGACAGTGACGGTATGGAATAGGTTCAATTGTTTTTGTGCTTATTTACTACGGTGATAGCTCTGGGAAAGAAGCTATCCCTGAATCTGTTTGTCCTGGTTTTATGTGACCTGTACCGTCGGCCTGACGGTAATAGTTCAAACAGTTGGTTGCTGGGGTGAGAGTGGTCCTTGATGATATTGCCAGCTCTGCTGAGGTACTGAGAGTTTGCAGTGACCTCCAGGCTGGGCAGAGAGCAGCCAGTGATCTTCTGGGCTGTGTTGATGACCCTCTGCAGTACTTTCCTGTCCGCAGCTGAGCACCCTGCATACCATGTTGTTATGCCGTACGTTAGGATGCTCTCTATGGTGGCTCTGTAAAATGTCACCAGCAGCCTCTCCTCCAGGTTGTTCCTCCTGAGCACTCTCAGAAAGTGGAGACTCTGCTGGGCCTTTTTAACCACCGCCGTGGTATTTGCAGTCCAGGAGAGGTCATCAGAGATCTGCACGCCCAGAAACCTCATGGAGTGTACCCTCTCCACACAGTTCCCGTGAATGTAAAGTGGGGCCGGGTCTGCTCTGCCCTTCCTGAAGTCCAAGATAAGTTCTTTAGTTTTCGTGGTGTTCAGTTGGAGGTTGTTAACTGAACACCACTCAGTCAGTCTTTTGACCTCATCTCTGTAGTCCGACTCATCCCCCCTTGAGATGAGTCCAACCACTGTGGTGTCATCCGCGAACTTTATGATGGTGTTTGAGAGATGGGTAGGGGAGCAGTCGGATGTGTAGAGCGTAAACAGGAGGGGACTCAAAACACATCCTTGTGGAGACCGGGTGCTGAGTGTGATGGTGCTGGACCGGTGGGGGCCGAGTCTGACAGACTGTGGTCTATTTGTCAGGAAGTCCTTGATCCAGAGGCAGATGGGGGTGGAGAGTCCCAGGTGAGACAGTTCCTGGACCAGGATCTCCGGGATGATGTGATTGAATGTTGAGCTGAAGTCCAGAAAGAGCATTCTCACATAGCTTCCTCTGTGCTCCAGGTGACTCAGCGCAGTGTGGAGCGCTATGGCGATAGCGTCCTCGGTGGATCGATTTGTCCTGTAGGCAAATTGGTGGGGGTCCAGAGTGGGAGGCAGACCGGCCCTGATGTGCTGACAGACCAGTCTCTCAAAGCACTTCATCACTACAGGCGTAAGTGCAACAGGCCTGTAGTCATTTGGGCTGGCCACAGCTGTCTTCTTGGCGATGGGGATGATGGTGGAGGTTTTGAGGCAGGGGGGGACGGTGTTTGATGACAAGGAAAGGTTGAAGATTTTAGTGAAGACTCCGGTCAGTTTGTCAGCACATGCTCTGAGAACCTTTCCATGTATTCCATCAGGACCTGCCGCCTTCCTGGGATTCACTGACCTTAGAACACACCTCACTTGATGCTCCCTGAGTGTTAGTGTGCCAGTGCTGGGGGCGGGTGGAAGTGGTGTGGCAGCTGAGGGCCTGGTCGTCTCAAAGCGGGCGAAGAAACGGTTTAGATCCTCAGCCAGTGAGGCATCAGTCCTAGATGTTGCCTGGTTATTGCTTCTGTAGTTGGTAATGTAATATGATTGTTGGGTTTTTCTCTGTATCTATGAAGCGCCTTGAGGCGACTTTTGTTGTGATTTGGCGCTATATAAATAAAATTTAATTGAATTGAATTGAATTAATGTGATTGATCCCCTGCCACATTTTTCTGGGGTCGTTGTCAGCAAAGTGATCTTCAATCCTCCTCCTATAGGCAGCCTTAGCTTTCCTGATGATTTGTGTTTGAGAATACACAATAACAATAATTTTTGCCTCATAACTTTTGCACTGTCCACTTCCTGCTGTGACAAAACAAATTTCCCACGTGTGGGACTAATAAAGGTTATCTTATCTTATCTTATCTTATCTTATCTTAACAGAGTAAAGTTTGCAGTTTTTGGATTTTCAAACCCCACATTTGTTTGTGCGTGGTTGTGTCAGGCAAGTCAGGCACTGTTAGAGCAAATTTTTTTTTTTACCCCCAAACACGCTGTATAAAATGACCCGTTGTTTTTTCCTTGTTTCCCAGTGCCATGTTTTCAGTTTACATACATTTACATTCACTAGAGGTTCTCGGTTCATAGAACTGCACTGTACTTTTTCAGATATATTAGAAAGTCTGAGCAGCAACTGCTTTACTTTTACAATTTAAAATACAATTGGACCAGGAGTTCTATTTAGTATTGAGTTTGTGGCAGAGAAGCAGAGAAATATTGAAATTTTTATTTATTTATTATTAATTTTGTTGGATGATCTTGGCCAGGTTTATCCTTCTCCGTCAACATAATGAAAGGTGATTTTGTAATGCATCCCCATTAAATAGAAAATGAAAATCTAATCATTTTAAAATTCTATAATTATTACATACAGAAAGACAATTTTGAAAAAGTGAGTATTTTATGGAGATATCTGCTTTAAATACCATTCTTAACACCCCCAACACAGGCACTGGCATGGCCTTTGTGTGAGTGCCTCATTTCATATCTACAGGTTCAGTGTAAGAAGTAGGTTCAGTGCAGTATAAGGTGCGATGTGATTGATGGTATTGCACATTGAGTAAAGGGTAGGACTGCTGGTTGCTACTGTACAGTTATATAAATAGAGGTAGAGATAGAGGTAACAATACATCGATTTAAAATAGACATGTAGCAGCATGTTAGCATAGAGCTGGGCGATAGAACGATAACGATATGTATCGCGATATAACTTTTACTCGATAGAGAAATTAAGCTATCGCAATAGACCTCGCCGCTCTTGTCCTCAAAAAAAAAAGGTCAGCCAATCCAAATTAAGTAGCGCAGAGCCGAACCAATCACAGCCGCAGCGTCACGTCGCGTGACTTGTTACGTACAGCACAAGTGCCAAGCCGCACGTGTGTTTGTTTGGGAAGCAGCCAGCGGGTAATGGAGCCAGCGCGTAATGGAGGAAATGAGTGTGCCGACTAGAAAAATCAACCGAGCGTGACCGAAGAGAAAACAGATGATGGTTGCAATGCCGGAGAGATTGTCGAACGGAAGAGCCATAGAAGTTCCGTAGTGTGAAGGTATTTCGGCTATTTCAAGTCTGACAAAAAACAGAGTAGCGTGCACTGTAAATTGTGCCGAAAGCAAGTCTGGAAATACAATAAACTGGTGCATGCGTCACACTGTGCGCCACGTTATTGTTTCAGTGAAATGAATTTCTACAATACTGTTACTGTTAATTCTACTCTCTGCAGTGTTTAAATGCTTACATATACACACAGTTACTGTCCCTCCACACTTACGACTCGGTTCTGCTTCTATGCCCCAGCTTTGTTTACTTTTTCCCACCGAGGCTTCTAGACTTCTGATTGGCCAACATTTAGGCACGGTTAGGAATCTAGCGCCACCTGCTGCTTTGGCATGTTCATAGCAGCGTTTTCCTTCATTTCTGCCTTTATGTGTGGATGGGATTATTTTTTAAAACGAAAATGGAAAATCTCCGTTTTCAAAAATACCCGTGTACGTGTGGACGTAGCCTCAGTCTCTGACTGGAAGCGCTAATTCATCATTCGGCTTTTGTCAGACTAAAGTAACTGTTAAAACTGTTTGAAAAGCTCAGCTATACAACAAGGAGAGATTGAGAATTTCCTTTTAGTTCTCAGTTTATTTGATATTGACAAAAGTTAGTCAGTTTTGTCTGTTCTTCTGTAAAACAAACTAAGATTTATTTTTAGAATTAATATTTTGTTTCTAAGTGGAATTGACAATTTAGTCTGTTTCGTTTGTCCTATTTTGAAACTTAAACGCTTTAGCGGCTGCCTTTTGTGTAGTTTGCAATATTTGCCTTTATTTATCTGAAAAAGTCTCATGTTCCTTAAGTACATCTACCCTGTTGAACTTATTATGGGAAATAAATATTTAAATAAAAACAAGCTGCTGATTATTTCACATTTTACTTGTGAGCAACGGCACATTTAAATCTTACAAATATAGTTATTTGGCTTATATCGTGATAGATATCGTTATCGCCTGAAATGAAAAAAACATATCGTGATATGAAAAAATCTCATATCGCCCAGCTCTATGTTAGCATAAAGTGTTTTGTGCTTTACCAAGACACATGGATGTCCATGCTAAGGAGCTCAGGTTTATGAAGATCCAAAAATCTTACCCTAGAAAACATACCAGAAAGCATACAGATCATATACATTTTTATTGCTAACGAATTGCATTTGTTACATTTAGAAGTACTTTAAAAGTGTTTTACAAAAGTGTACAGTAGTAAGAACCTTGTGCTTTGAGTGTTACAAACACAGACAGTAGGTATAAGATTTGAGAAGAGCGATATCTTCCCTTCTTCATGGCTGAGGATTGCTGCTGCTCCTGAGGTTAGACGGCTCATTGCCAGGGAGGGAATTCATTGTCACTTGCATTTGGATTGGAGAGACAAGAACAAGGAGAAAAGAGTGGTGCTGATAAAAATGAGGGCACACAGACTGGAGTACGAGATAGAATACAAAAGGAACTGAAGGGAAAGATAAAAGGGAGGAAAAAACTAAAAAGTTATAGAGAAGTGTAAAGAGAGAGTGAAATTGCAGATGGTGCTTCAAGAGTAGAGAGAGTATAAGAGCTTAACAGAATACCAAGTCCTCTGCATTTCAATTTTCCTCAGCTTACTAACGCTCTGTTGTCAGTCATTCTCTCTTCTATTTATGGTTCCATTACGTTGTTTTCATCCCAATTTGCTTCTGCACCTTTATTTATTTTCTTCCTGTTATAGCATGAAAAACAAACTATAATAATAATTAGTTTTGCTTTTGAGGTACAGTAAAGCTCTTGGTGGCTCTTAGGAAAAGAGATAGAAAAAAAAATTCCTCATCTTTTTCTATTTACATAGATGCAGATATGCATAAAGATCTTCATATCTATTTTTGTGGCCAAAGTAGGTAAAAGGATCAATACAGAATTTAAACACCACTGCGTCTTGAAGCAAGCCTCACCATACAGCAGTCTGGGGCAGTAACCTTAATTTAAATGGTCAGTGGGAGGTGCATGTGGCACTATTACAGGTATAGTCACCAGGTAAATATACCTTTCATGGTGCTAACACAAAAAAACTTCTCAGGCTAATTCAAGTTATGAAGAAGAAGACTCTTAATTGCAATTAATTATTACTTAGTTATTTTGTCCTTCCATGTTTTTCAGTTTTATGTGTAGCTTTATAAAAATCTGCATAAATTCCACATTAGTAACAGATATGCAAATGTCACATACCCTGCAGTAGAAGGGATGTTTTGGGGTTTGTTTTTGCAATTTTCTAAATATTTGTTGGATTTTTCATATCAAAAGACGGATGTTGACAATTTTTGATATTGACAAATTCATCTTGTATTTGTCAGTAACAGTGATTAGAGGATCATTTTGCAACGTACAGTGCTGGCACAGTTCAGTCAGTGGATGTGCTGTAACCATAAAAATATGTCATCACTGTCAAACAGTGCTGATATAACTGTAAAGGGGTCGAGCTAATAAGACTGCAACAGATATGGAAAATGAACTACCTAAAAACTACAATGACATGACTTGACATTATTATGTCATTGTCTAATATTTGGCACATTCAACTAACATCAAAGATAAAATAGAAACATCAAAACAAGAATAAGTATATTGATGTTACAATCTAGGAAGAAAGATATGCATACACTTCTCTTCATTACAATGCAGAGCAATGCAGATTTACTGTGTTACTTGGCCTGAAGAGCCATTTAATCTCTTACTGAAACAGCAACCCCCAGTGGTTGCAGGAAACACTGCAATATTTACGCAGCCTGTGGAATCATTTAGATGTTGCTGAAGGGCAGGACAGGGTTGTAACTGACTGCAATGATGTCTTTTTTATTCTCTTCATCACACTATGTCTGTATCTTTCTCACTAAAACAATACCTTGTACCTGCAGAGATGCATTTACTTTTAGCACTGCTAAACAAAACAGCAATTTATATGTTATCATGGGATTGTGTATTACTACATATTATATGTGCATGTTGTTTATATACTTCTCTTCTGGTTGTTCTCTTCTAGGAAACCTGTGGAGGCGAACGACGGAACAGTGGCAGAAATCTTTGGACAGCTGTTAGACAGCACATCTTCATTTACAGTATAAACAAAATACTAAAGTTCAGCTGCACTACTACCTAATGTACTGCATCACCTGCTGAAGGAAATTCAAAAGCAGTCTTTATTTTGTGTTTCTGAAAAAAAGGGATAGGTGGGCTTAAAAACTGTGTGTCTGGGCTCAGGGGCCTATTGTCTGATAATCTGTCCTCAAGTATGGAGTCTGGAACCTGATAACATTATTTCTTATTAAATATGGAATAAAAATATCACTTTTCAATTAGCTACACAACAGAGAGCAGCCACAAGCGTCAGCCGATGTATGAAGACAATTCTCACAGGAAGATGGTTTTCGGGCCACTAATTCCAGATCTGTGTAAGTGTGAAGTGTCAGTGTGTAACTGTTGTCATAGAGCCATGTGGCTACAGGAAGAGCCACGATGAGTGGTTAAGTACCAGTAATTGGTTCCATTTATCCTCTTCAGACCTTTTGGGCACACATACAAAAGAAAGTGTTATCGTAGAGGTTCCCATGCACCCACAAAGACACACAAGCTTCTTGTCTGGCCTACTACTATGAGCCAAAGGAGCCTCTTTTGGACTTTCCTGGCTTTATGGGATTCCAGGCTGGAAAGAAGAGTTGAGCTGGGAGCTCCCGGACAGAGATTCAAGCTTTCATGCCAAGAGTACATTTCTGTCTGACTCCTTGTCTTCTCCTAAAGACAATTATTGAATCAGTGTGTGACAGTCGATTGCCTCAGCATGATTTCTTTTTATGCTCTAAGAAAGGTGAGAGTCGTGGCCATTTAGAGAAACACTAAACCTGTTTTTGTTCTCTTATTTAAAGCTGTTTGCTGACATTAACCTAAAGCTATCTGGCATATGCTATTAGCCAGAATGACTCACTGCGCATGGAAAGCAATATATTCACAGTTGGGGTTGGCCCAGTGGAAATGAATCTGAGTGGTGTGGCAGCTGAAGGTGTTAGCGTAACGCTACATCCAATGAGCTGAACATCTGATAATGAGATGTCACTGGTCATGATAATGGATTGTATTCTGGCTTTTCCAAGTGCTGCTGTTATACATCACTTTGGCATGAAGGAGCTGTAGAGCCTAATCTACAAAGAATATAATAAATATAATATACCTAACTGAGCTGAACTTCTGTATCTATCACTTGGAAAAGCTGTAAAAATTGATTACTTGAGATTTGTGTTAAAATTTTCATTACTAATGCAGTGAGGAGGAATCCTGCAATTTATAAGGTTAAATGGGTTAGACAAAGTTAGAGATATATGGCAAAGTGCTGCTGTTTAAAAATACCCGTTAACACTGTACTATCTTTTTTTTTAAAGATTAAATAGCCAATTTAAAAAGCAGTGGGTGACTGAAACCGGTAGTTCTGAATTCAAGTCAATCCACAGTTAAACTGCACCGCCACATAACATTATTTTGTCACTGACCCAGTTTAAATTCAAGGTAACATGTTCAAAAGTGTTTCTTTAACTCTAGTAATTGATTTTCATACTGTACAAAAATCTGTCTGTAAAGCCTTTTGAGTTATGTATTGATTTATTTAAACAGAACCTACTGAATCTTTATTATTCAAATGAAATCAAAAATACCTGCCTGGTATTGAACTGTGGCAGGCATGCATTACTGGAATGCAGAGATGGAGGAACATTCTTATAATGTACAGACATAACAGCATGTGTCTCCAAAAGAATGTTTGTAAATTGGTGTTTGGTTTGTATACAAATGAAATTGTTTTTGACTACACTGTATGTCTCTGGCCACCCTATCTCAAAGACTTTAAATCTGTGAAGAATTACAGATGCCCCACTCCAAATGTGCAAGTACATTTGAATCCTTAATCTTCAATTTCTGAAATTTCACAGTCCAACAGCTATGAAACATTAACTTGTATTAGCATTAGCTTGATAATTGAGAATGTTGTTCTTTTTTGTTTTTTGTTTTTTTACACACTGCAAATGTATATTTAAAAAATTATGATATTGGACCAACTAAGCTGCATACCTTTATGGGATATCACAAATCTGGAGTGAAAACCTTTTACACCTGTCAGTTGCTTGTCAGTTGTTCCACCTGTCATTGAATAATCAGCGACACCACCTCTCTGGGGACATCTCAGGCCCTCCAAGGTTTGGAGGCCTATCTCCACCCACCACCACTTCCCCTGCCAGTGGCGGACTCCCTCAGACATCGGTGCATTGGTGGTTCTTTGTGTCCGGGGATGGGCGTCCAGGTACACACCGGCTCACTCCTTGGCGGCCGCTTATCGGGGCCTGGAGCCTGGGGCTCGCTTGGGCCACTTCAGAGGTGGGGTGCCCCCGGCCTCTCGGCCTGGGGATCGGTCACTCAGGCACAGCTGGCTGCCGGCGGAGCTCACGGGCGCGTCACTGCAACTCCTCCTGGCTTCTGCTCCGCGGCTGCTGAGTGAGCCCTCATCTGGGACTCTCCTCAGCTCTTACTGGGACAGTGGCGCGGCTGCCCCTCTGTTGGTCTTCCTTGGTCTCTTGTGTTCTGGGGGCCTCTGGATGTCTGGAGTTTTGATCTCCTCCATACCTGCTTCATACCCTGGAGGACGGGGCTGTGGCTCCCCACACTCCCTAGCAGATCGTTACATGGAGAAACCTTTGGAATACAAGCATGCTGATCCACACAGGTATGCACACAGGTGTACACACGGGTATTCACAGACGCGGACTACAGCTTTCTTGGCTGCTGCCTCAAAGCACATTGTGCGCTGTCTATCTTGCGTGCTGCACAATATCGTTTATTATTTAGTATCTACTGATATCTACTGCTAGCTAGTTTATTGTGATGGTGCTGTTTTTTTTTATCATGTTGCTCTTTGTTGTTTGCTTTCTCTTCTGTTTTTTTTCTCCATACAGGTGATCCAGGTGTTTTATCTTT
Organism: Rhamphochromis longiceps; assembly: GCF_057381845.1. Lineage (NCBI taxonomy): Eukaryota > Metazoa > Chordata > Actinopteri > Cichliformes > Cichlidae > Rhamphochromis > Rhamphochromis longiceps. The sequence continues at coordinate 5,085,824 of NC_140569.1, forward strand.
TTGTTTGTTTGTTTTTTTCTTTCTTCCCCCCCTTCTCACCGTCTCTTCTCCCCTTTGGTTTTCTTTCTCTCCCTCTCTTTCTTTCATTCTTTCTCCCTGTCCTATCCCCCAGTCATGTCTGTCCCGTTTGTAGCAACTGAAAATAAAATAAATTCATAATTATAATAAAGGTCAATCAAATGGACCAACATGGCAAGGCCATGATGATCCACTTGGTAAAATAAATCCGCTTGGCATCTTTCTTGGCCTTAAGACAACAATTCTGATGGCTAAAGATCCAAACGGGACACACAAAAAAAAAAAAGAATAATCAGATTTTTGTGTGCTTGTTTGTTTTTTAAACACTTGTGACACCTAAACACAATTATTGCATTTGCAAAAATATTTTCACCTCTTTATTTAAAATAAAGCAATTTATTTTTTATTTTTTCTTAGTGTCATGTTTCCTTCTTAAAGACACAGAATAAGCAGTCAGACCAAACAATACAAACGTACCCTGCCAGAAATAAATCCCTCTTTCGCACATAGCATCATATGGTCAGGCATGCAAACTTCAATAACTTACATGAAATCATTTGGAAATGTAAAGATACAGCATGCTGTCAGCCAAATAAATAAAAAATAAATATTTGAGCTACAGTCAGTCTGCAAATCAAGATATGTTGAGGATGGACGTCTGAGCTTCTCTTGTTCTCTTTGGGTAGGGGCTTCCATCATTGGCATGTAACTCCTCCTCTCCATATATCTGGAGATAACCCTTGGTCCATTATAGATGAAAAAAAAAAAAGAATAAATAACTAGTCCAGAGAGTCAATAAGTGGAGCGAAATATGTGAAGAAGAAAATGAGTTGTTGCCTCTGTAGCATGTTTGACAGCATCATGGTGATTCATGCAGTGAATGACTGTCAGATTAGGATTGATCTTCCCACATCGGAGTGTGTCTGCTCCTCTCATGGCAGCTGCGCCATCAGCTGGTAACATTTCTTTTGATGTACCCTGCACATCACGGCTTTTTAACAGGATGTCACAGATAGTAACCCCAGTCCATGATTGTGATACAAAAGCTGAAAGAAGGTGAATTCAAGTTTATATAATGATTTGGAATCAGGACTCCTCCAAAACATACAGAGACTGAAAACTCTACATGTTTGTTTGTTTGTTTTTTCCCTTTTTGCTTTTTTGGTGTTCACTCATAGATTAACCTTTCAAGGCTTCCAGCATCTGTGATTGAAGCACAATTAATATTAATCCTAAAAGTTGATAATACAGCTAAAGGACATTAAAGAAACTGATGGACATTATGAACAATGCTGGCCATCCTCTGCACGCGGCCATTAACAACCAGAAGAGTCTGTTCAGTGACAGGTTGCTTCTCCCCAAGACAAGAACTAACAGACTTAAAAACTCCTTTGTCCCACACGCCATCAGACTGTTTAACTCCTCTCTGGAGGGGAGAGGGAGGGGAAACAGGAGGACAAAGGAGGGGGGAACAACTAAGCTGTAGTGCCTCTTCACCTCACTGTACAATACCTTGTGCAATACTTTTTGTAAATAGTCAATGGTGCAATAGACTCAATACTTGAAATGTGCAATTCACTTGTATTTTTATTTTTTATTCCTATTTATTCTATTTATCCCCTTTGTATATTTTATTTATATTTGTCTCTGTATTTATATATGTGTGTATGTGTGTGTATATATATATATATATAAATAATATTCTGTAACTCTGTAACTTCTGTCGGTGCTGTGCTTTTTGGAAATCGAATTTCCCAGAGGAACCCACCCGAGGGATTAATAAAGTTCTATCTTATCTTATCTTAAATTCAAAGTAAGAATGTCACAAATACAACACTTAGATTGCAGCCATCACCTAACATTTCAATAGAAATAATAATTCTTGTTTATAGTACTTTTTTAAACTTAGGCCATCAAACATTTCACACAAGGCAACAACATCAAATTTCAAAAAGATTATAGCATAAGATGGAAAATAACAGTTATTACTTATCAGGAAGGCCAGCTCTGTTCTGGGATGCACCCTGGACCCAGTGCAGGTGGTGGGAGACAGAAGGACTCTGGCCAAAATAACATCTCTGATGGACAGAGTCTCCCACCGCATGCATGTAAATGTTGCTGAACTGCAGAGCTCCTTCAGTGACAGACTGCTGCATCCTAGATGCACGGAGGAGCGTTTCTGAAGGTCCTTCCTCCCTGCAGCTGTCAGACTGTACAATCAGAACTTCTCCCAACAAACATAGATGTTTACATCTGCACTGTAACTGCAATAAGTTAATTAACTGATTCGCACTAAAACCTGGTTTGCCTCTTATCTGTAGTTATTTTTATTTAATTTAATAACTGTACAGTACTCTGTTTATAGTAACCATTGTCCATATGTAAAAATGTAAATATGTAAGAAAAATTGTGTATGTTTCTGTTCTGTGTCCTGTGTACTGTTTGTTTGTACATGTGTCTTCTTAGCTGCTGTTACAACCAAATTTCCCCTTGTGGGACAATTAAAGGATTATTCTATTCTATTCTATTCTAGATACATTCTGTCACAGCCAGGTTTTTTAGTTCGTTTTTTCCTCCTCAAGTTGACTAAAGTGGTTCCACTCTTGGGCAGAGCTCTGCCTCTGGTACTCTTTGTCCATACCTGGCCTGCATTTCCTTGGCTGTACTTTAGGGCAGCGCAGGCAACATATCTCTGCCAGATCATCATCACCCCTGCAGTGGTAATCAGCTTCGTTAGTTGTGGGGTTCAATTCTCAGCAAGTAATTATCTTCTCTCTCCACCTCAGCTGCTCACTTCTAGTTCGGTTCCTTGTCATCTGTCTCAAGCCTGCCCATTCCTCAGGGTATCTGCACTTGTAAGAGTTTCTGCCTATAAAAACATATGCCTGCCCACTCCTTACGTAACCACTTACCTTCCCGGGAAAATCATGTAGAAAGACTTGGAAACCCCCATGGAAAACATAAGACAGTCTCACCTTCAGTTTTCTGAAAGTGTCTCATTTGCCTCGGAATCCCTGTTAACATTTTTCTTTCTTTCCCTGCAGAATCCCTGGGTGTGAGTTTGCCATGGTTCCTTCATTCCACGGTTTGTTAAATAAAGTCTTTTGCAAACTGCTGACCGGTCTCTCTGAGTCTGAATCTTGAGTCATGGTTTTCTGGCAGTATGACAATTTCAGAAACGAGACTGACCACATCCAGGAATTCCCTCATGTATCCATATCAAACATGCAGGTGCTGCCAATTAATATTTGTGAGCTTAGGCCAGAGGTTGGACATTGCAGTTGAGCAAAGGTCAGTGGGCTACATTGTGGGCTGGAACATTTCCCGGAATACATTAGGGAAAAGACAAAGAAACATGCAAACCTGAAAAGGATAGTCTTACTATAATTTCAATCATGCTTAGGCTGGATTGGATTGAAAATTATTAAGTGACAAATAAGACTGTGTTGTCTTGCTGTCATCTGTCTTATAAAATATTTCATGTTTCTATTTTAATATGAGCAACCTGGCCACGTTATAACACATTACAAACAATTAACAGTGAACATTCTGGATAATTTGTTTAAAGGAAATTCAAATTTGCATGTATTTTGGAGAAGCACCTTCAGAAAAAAAACCCTAAAATGTTATAACGTTAGATTAAATATGCATATATTTGTATATAATTTCACAAAATATGCAGTAAATGACTCATAAACGAAACGTGTCTGCACATGCAGCGAGAGTGTATATGCTATGCTACGAGATGATGCTTCATTTTATTTGTTGTGACACTGGTTTTATGCTGAAGCAGTACCGGAAGTATAAGACAAGCCTTTATTGACATAGACTGTGTATAGATAAGGCGGTAATCTGTCTGTTCCTCTGAAACTGACCAAGATAAGAAATGAAACACCAAACTGTCATGTGATACAGGCTAATTACTGTTTGCATACTAGGTAGAGACTGTATTTCTTTCTCTCCTTTAGAGAGGATTGATACAGCAGTTTACACTGAGAAGAACAGAACACAGTAGCTCAGAGCGTGAATGCATTTGGTCATAATAAATTACCTAGTCTGTCAATTAACTCTTTAGTAATTGCTTACAGTAAATAAGTAAACAGCAGCAATATTGGTTTGGTTATTTTTACAGAATAACTTTCTGGAAACTATTTAGATGTTTTCTGCTTCGACAACGAGCCTTTGTGAGTCACAGATAAGAACCAACCCACTGGGAAGTGCACATCTCTGTGTGAAGCTTAACTCAAAGTAAATCATTATCATTTCATGTTTATTCGGAAATTGTTTTGTCATAACTAAAACAGCATTGTTCATTTAAGGATCATCATGGACACATCCCTCCCTGCCAGTTTCATATGTGCTAATCATTTAAGAAATATACAGTTACGTGTTTATTCTTTTTGTCACACTCTACCCTGCTACATGTACAATATGTTTCCACAGCTCAATGAGAGAAATTGTGTCGGGGTCTTCTGCTTGGCTCCTTATTCACTTTGGTGTTCCTCCTCTGTTTAAAAATCATTAAGCTGCTCCCCACAAACTACTCAGACTTCAGCTTACAAGGGAAGTGTGTGCATGCTGGCTATTAGTGGTAATTAAAAACATGCCTGTGTGTTGTTTTACTGTGACTTTGTGTATTTTAACCTCTGTGTTCACGTATGAGTGGAAAGGAGCAAGAAAGTCATGCATAGAAACAATGCACAGAAACCCACATGTGTGTCTGTTGCAAACATGATATCAGTTTTTTTAGTCTCTCTTGATCATAGACACAGAAAGACAGCAAACTTGTTATGTTCAGCGTCACCATGGAAATGAAGAGTACCAGCATTCCCACTGGTGAAGAACGTGTCAAACAGCTGACAAAGAGCAGACTTGCCTTGGAGTGTGTGCGACCAAGTGACAAATATGGATAATGAGCTGAAGCACTCAGTGAGAAAACGACTTGTTGAAGGACTTTGAGTATTCTGACTGCTTGTCTTAACCGTGTTCATGGGTCTGGTGGACCCGCTAGAGTTTTGGCTTTCCAAATTAACACTATCAAACAATTTTATGTTAAATTACTCAACAGATGTTTACTTCATCCCAATTACAAGCCATATGAACAGCAAACATGGTTCATTTTTTCCCTTTACCTTTATTAGATCACATTTATGAATTAATGTGCTTCTCGTTTTTTTTAATAAAGTGTTATAAAAAATAAAATCAGTTATAATCAAGTGGAGTGAGTGGAAAGACAACACATTTACACATGAAGCAATATGTTTCACAACTAAATGGCATCAGCTGCTCATCAGTGGTGACATTAGGCCCAGGGGTGTAAAACAGGGGGAGGCGGTGCACCCACTAATCCCACACTGTCCTGATGGCAGCTAGCTTGTCTCTCTGCCATTGAGCTGGTCTGTCATCTCGGTTATCAAAACGGAAAATCCTGGAAATTTTGTGGAAGTTTTCCAGAGACATTGATGCACGGAAAAGTTCTCTGCCGGTTTCTGCATCCCACAGAGATTCTGTGGATTCCCCTTTGGACCTGAAAACTCCAGCAAGGAAAAGAACCCCACAGTAGGCATGTAGATCAATTTGGTCCATCTTACCTTCCTTCTAGATTACTGCAATCCAGAATAATTTTTTGGATGGAATCTTGGCTGAAAATCTCAAATGAAGACTTGATGTCCTGCACATGAGTAACTGCCAGCCGTGTTGGCCTTGGTTGCATCCTTATTACATTAGCAACTCTGCAGGCTGGCTCATTTCTTGGGCAAGAAGACCATTCAATTTCACCATTTTTTTACATTCATTTTTCTTCACTTGCTGTCTGATGGGCCTGTTCTGGTCCTGGAGCTTGCTACTGATGGGGTACTTGTCTTCGTTTTGTTATGAAATGGTGCTCAACCTCATCCTCTTCTTCAAAGTCACTGTCAGACTCATGTCCTCATGTTCTCTGAAATGCGATCCTCATATTCTGAAACCTTTTCCTCGACATCATCATCAGAAGCTCCTCTCTCTTCCAAAATCAATTGCAAGGCCATCGCAGCAGATAATCCTTTGGCCATCTTGATCAGTTGTGATAAGGAACCATATTGGCAAAGTCTTATTTATAGTATTATGCCCCTAATTTTCATGTGGGACAGGCTATGAGAAAATAAAATTTGGATACCTCAAGAAAGAGGGTAAAATGTGCGAGATGTAAGAGCAGACGGTGTTGATAGTTGAATTTTCAATAATGTTGCAACTTTGTGCAGGAGCAAAAACACTATCAGCAGCACCAGAAAGGAGGAAGACAGAGTGTGGGAACACAGGACCTACACTTTCAACACTTTTGTTAGACCTGGGTCCAGTGGACCCGAACACCTTGTATGTAATGCAAATGCGTGGGAGGAGGTACAGTATACAGTCATTGAAAATTTGTTCGGATTTATGTTCTTCACAGAAAAAAAGCCAAAGCCAATGAATTTCAGGTTGAACAAATAATTGATTGTTTAATTTGTCTTTTGAAAAAAACTGAAAACAGGTCTCACAGACCCGAACACCATACAAGGGTTAAGATGTATACATCTTGGGAGGATCATTCATTTATCCGATAAAATATCCAAATTGATCTAAATCACAAAAATCGAGCCTCACATTAGGTTCACGTCTAGAAAACTAAGAAACAAAAGAAAAGGGTGGTAAAGATGTTTTTTTAAATGCCCTACAATGCCTTAGGTTTTTTTTTTATATTGTTGCACAATGCAGCCCAGTAGGCATGACTGCACTGCAGCCAACAATGTTAAATTTAAACATTAAATTGCCCCAAGTGCTACAATTAAAACAGGGATCACTGTTGCATTCACCCTGCACATCTTCTCATGATCCTCTTTTAGCCCCTGGTACTTTTTGAGTTCTCATCTTCCTTTTTCCTGGATTAATTGTCACTTGGTATAGCTTGGTATCCACCACTACTATGTCTGGTTGGTTAACCATCATCAGTGTTTCTGCCCTGGAAGTCCCAAAGGATCTTAGCACGGTCATTTTCAACCACCCTAGTGTCATGGTCCTGGGTCGGTGACCCAGCGCTTTAAGTTTATTATTATCATTTTTCTAGTTTATTCCAATTTTGTATTTGTTCTTAGGGTTTGAGTTGTGTGTTTCTATCATCCCTACCTGTGTCTCTCCTCTGTGTTCTGTTCGTGTCCCCGAGTTGGTAATGTAAAACAGTCTGTGAGTTTCCGGTTTTACTTTGTAGGTTTGTGTCTCGTTATGTCCATTAGTTCCAGCTGTGTCCCCGCCTGTCTGCCATTTCCTAATTACCTGGTGTGTGTATTTATGCTGCGTGTCTGCCTGTGCTCCTCGTCGCGTTGTCTGTGTACCTCTGTGTACCTAGCATACTCAGCATTATTCCGTGTTTCTCCATGTCTCTCTGCTCCTTGCTCCGTGTCCTCCTTTTTGTATTAGTTTTCCCACTTTAGGTTTATGTTCGGTTCTGCCCATACCTTGGTTTTGTGCACTGTAAATAAAACCCACTTGCACCTCCGCCACTGTCTGCTATTGGATCCTCCTTTCTCACCTTCACTCGACTGCTGCCCCAGTCGTGACACCTAGGGGGCGTGTCCCATTTTGACCTTGCGACTTCAAATTCAAATTCAAATTTTATTTGTCACATACACAGTCATACACAGTACGATATGCAGTGAAATGCTTAGACAACTACTCGTGACCTAAAGAAAAAAAGACTATGAATAGGACAGGAAATAAATATGAAAATTAAAATGAAGGGTAAATTTAGCTAGGAAGGAATAAAATATACAAATTAAAGTTAAGAATAAAATAACTGTACAACAACAAATTAAAATGAAGGGTAAATTTAACTAGGAAAAGAATAAAATAAAATATAACAATTAAAGTTAAAAATAAAATAAGTGTACAACAAAATACACAATACACAAATACACAATATAGAAATATATAAGAATATATGAAGAAATATAGAATAATAACAGCAGCTGTACAAGTACTAAAAGGTATGAAGAAATATAATGTCCAGGGTTGTGCAATCCACATGTGTAAGTGTCTTGTGCAGTGCAAATATTCTTAAAGTGATTTATTTAAGTGACTTGTGATAAAGTGATTAGATTAGATGACCACGCAGTGTAGTTGTGCAGTGGCCACTAGTGTAAACAAATGTCCAGAATGTCCAGTGTGTGTGTAAATACCATATGTGTGGGTCAGTACTATGTGGTGGTGTGATTGAGAGACTGTATCGCCTGTGGGAAGAAGCTCCTCCTCAGTCTCTCTGTGTTGGTCTTTAGGGAGCGGAATCGCTTTCCTGACCTCAACAGAGAGAACAGTCCATTGTTGGGATGGCTGAGGTCCTTCACGATCTTCCTGGCCTTGGTCCAGCACCGCCTGTTGTAGATTGAGTGCAGGTCAGGGAGCTCGAAGCAGATGGTGCACTTAGCTGATCGCACAACCCTCTGTAGAGCTCGTCTGTCCTGCATGGTGCTGTTTCCGAACCAGGTTGAGATGTTTCCCGTCAGGATGCTCTCTATGGTGCAGGAGTAAAAGTTCCTGAGCAACTTGGAGGCCAGTCGGAAGTCTCTCAAGCGTCTGAGGTGGTAGAGACGCTGTCGGGCCTTTTTCACCACGGTGTTGATGTGACAGGACCATGACAGGTCCTGCGTGATGTGAACTCCGAGGTATTTGAAGCTGTCCACTCTCTCCACTGGGCACTCGTTGATGATGGGGGTCTGGTAGTTCCTCTCCTGCTTGGTGCTGAAGTCCACTATCAGCTCCTTTGTCTTACTGACGTTTAGAAGGAGGTTGTTCCTCTGGCACCAGTTCTCCAGATTCTTAATCTCCTTCAGGTAGGCCGTCTCGTTGTTATCAGAGATCAGGCCCACCACGACGGTGTCGTCAGCAAAATTAATGATGGTGGTGGAGCTGGTAGTGGCCACACAGTCATATGTGTACAAAGAGTACAGCAGGGGGCTCAGAACACACCCCTGGGGGGCTCCAGTGATGAGAGTGATGGAGGCTGAGACATGTCCGCCCATCCTTACTGCCTGTGGTCTGCCAGTTAGGAAGTTGGAGATCCACTGACACATAGATGAGCTGAGTCCCAAATGCTCCAGCTTGGTGGTGAGTGTGGAGGGAATTATGGTGTTAAATGCAGAGCTGTAGTCTATGAAGAGCATTTTAACATAATTCCCCCTTCTAGTGTCCAAGTGAGTGAGTGATGTGTGGAGGAGATGAGAGATGGCATCGTCTGTGGAACGATTTGGACGGTAAGCGAACTGTAGTGGGTCCAGTATGTCTGGTAGTGAAGAAATGATGAAGTCTCTGACCAGGCGTTCAAAGCACTTCATCACTACTGAGGTGAGGGCTACAGGGCGATAGTCATTGAGAGAAGCAGGGTGGGGTGTCTTCGGGACAGGAACAATGATGGACTCCTTGAAGCATGTGGGGATCACTGACTGAGATAAAGAGATGTTGAATATCTCAGTGAACACAGGTGCTAGCTGGTATGCGTAGACTCTGAGGATACAACCTGAGATGCCGTCTGGTCCTGCTGCTTTCCTGGTGTTCACTCTCTTAAAGGCTCTCCTCACGTCATGCTGGGAGATGATGAGCACGTTTCCGGTGCTAGCAGTATCTTCCTGTCTGCAGCCGTTAGCGCCACTAGCGTTAGCATCGTTAGTGTCTTTAGCTGCAGCCTCGAAGCGAGCATAGAAAGTGTTCAGATCGTCTGCCAGAGTCACGTCCGCGTTCGTCATACCGGTTGTTGGTGCTTTATAATCCGTTATTGACCTTAATCCCCGCCACAGGCTCCTAGAGTAACTCTGTTGGAGTTGTGACTCTAGTTTCCTCCCGTAGTGCTGCTTCGCCTCTTTCACCGCCTTCCGCACGTTATATGATGCGGCTTTGTACAGGTCCATGTCCCCCGTCGCGAGTCCCGTGTTGTAGGGAACGGTGCGGGATCTCAGAGTGTTGCAGATGGTTTTATCCACCCACGGCTTCTGGTTGGGAAACGTTGTGATATTCTTTATCTCCACGGTATCATCCGCTAGTTTCCCGATGAATCCCACAACTACTTCCGTAAACACGTTGGCGTCATCATCGGAGCTGTTTCTGAACATGTCCAGTCTGCGTCATCGAGTGCGTCCTGTAACACGGCCACCGATTGGTCCATCCAGCGCGCGACCTTCCTCTGAACCGGAACTTCCTGTTTCAGCCTTTGTTTGTATTTTGGCATGAGGAAGATGGCGGCGTGATTGGATTTGCCAAACGGAGGGTGAGATTGTGCCTTGTAGCCGTCCTTGACCGTCGTGTAGCAGTGGTCCAGTGTCCTTTCACCTCTGGTGGGGCAGGTGATATGTTTATGAAAGTTCGGCGCTGCGCATTTGAGGTTGGCACTATTAAAGTCCCCCGTCACAATAAGCGCGGTGTCCCGGTGTTGTGTCTGGTGCTGTGTGAGTGCCTCATGCAGCTCGCATAAGGCACTGACCGTGTCCGCTTGTGGTGGAATATAAACGGCACTTATAATGACCGATGTAAACTCCCGAGGTAGATAAAAAGGACGACACATGATGGACAGCAGTTCCAGATTTGGTGTGCAGGAGCGTGTGAGAGGAACAACACTCGCGCTGTTGCAGCAATTGTTGTTCACTATTAAACACATGCCGCCTCCCCTTGACTTCCCCGAGTCCCATCCTGTCCATGCGGTGAACCGAGAAGAACTCGGCCGGCTGGATGGTGTGGTCCTTCAATGCCATACTCAGCACAGATGTTCCTGCATATTATGCCGGGCACCTGGTTATGGTGTTCATGTATTCCCTGCCTGCGACCATCTTGCATCCTGCTGGTATGTGCTGGATTGTCTCAGGGGCATCTTTGCACAGCTTGCACCTGGTGTGGTAGACCCCTCTAGACCCCAGCCTGGATGTTGTGCTTAGAGCTTGTCCCTGAGTCCCTGTCCTGCAACGATTAGTTCCTCTGTGCTTGTCTTTTAGTCCACTTTTGTCTAGCCACTGGTAGGATTTCTGGATGTCAACAACTTCTTCTATCTGCCGGTGGTACATACCCATACCATCCTTCCATGATTGTTATGTCTCTGCTTCTCCTCTTTCTTGGGTTTATGCCACCTGAAGTATTCACTAAGCATACTATCAGCCATCTTCTTGATGTACTCACAGATGTTCACTGTCTCATCCTGGACAGTGGTTCTGACACTTACTAGTTCCTGGGCCTCCTTCCTTCCGCTTTGTGTGCAGTCTCAGAGTGTCAATGTCTTGTTCAGCTTGATGATATCCATGAAGAGGAGGTGGCTGATATTTGCTCCATTCCATAGTTGATAAAGGGGTTCAGGTTCATGCAGAAGAGCAGTGGGGACAGAGCTTCTCCTTGGTAAATCCTGCACTCGATGGCAACTTGTGCAATTGGCTTGATGTTGGCCTCTAGTGTTGTTCACCATATCCCCACTGAATTTCTGATGAAGGCTTTTAGGTTCCCATTGATCTTGTATCATTCTAGGCATTCAAGGATCCATGTGTGAGGCACAGAGTTATAATTCAATTCAATTCAATTTTATTTATATAGCGCCAAATCACAACATAAGTCACCTCAAGGCGCTTCATACTGAGAGTACTGAGAGTTATAGGCTTTCTTATAGTCAGTCCAGGCGATGAACAGTTTGGGACTGCTCTGTCTACCAATAGCTGGTGTTTAGCCCTTCGGGTGTCCCTGTCAATTCCGTTCTGTGCACCACTCGTGTATTGCCTGTTCAGTTTGCCAATATGATGCTTGACAGGAATTTCCATGTTGTGCTGAAGCAGGTTATTGGCTGGTAGTTGGATGGGTCAGTTAAATTTGCCTCAAAACCCTACATGGGCATGCAACTCTCTCAAGCAAACAACTAAGTCACATACTGTATTACTTTTAAGAAAAAGTAACAAGTAGCAAGTAAGGGTTTTTTGAGTAACAACCCCAACACCAGGGTCGGTACTCAAAGTGGTGGTGGTGTAATATTTTCTCAACAGACTTTGGTCTTCTTGGTATCAACTGAGCTTACCTGTGTATTGTAGCCCTCTTTGGATGACTGTTTCCAGCAAGGTAACATACCTGGGATCTTGAACAAGACAATAACTTCATTGTACTCAAATGGCCTCCACAGTCACTAGAGTGCTTTTGGGATGTCTTGAAATGGGAGATTCATATCATGGATGTGCAGCTCACAAATCTGCAGCAACTGCATGATGCTATAATATTAATATTCACCAAAATCTATGAGGAATGTTTCTAGCATATTTTTTTTTCTGAATAAAAGATAATTCATAGAGCTCAGCCACAGTGATACCGGCAGTTCTAATGGCAACACAGCATCGAAAATCCTGCTGTTTTGGGTAATATGACCTCAACAACTCATACTCTGACCTGACCTGGTTAGCACAGGCACTTCACATCAAGAAGGTCCTGGGTTCAAATTCAGTCTGGGGTGTGGAGCTTGCATGTTCTCCTAGGATATGCGTGGAGTTAATTGGTTAATCTGTAATTCTAATGAATTTAACATATGTGTTTGCTTTGCAACAGCTTGGCAAACTGCCCAAGTTTTACCCTGGCTCTTGCCCCTGGTGACCCTGAATTTTATAAATGGATGGTTGAGAATCTAAAATAAATAAATACTCCCAAAGTGTTGCAGCTCCTTAAAGTTTCAAGATTTTAGGGTACTGAGAGACTAATTCAGAGATAATGGAGTCTCCGAGACAACAACAAAACTAGCTTTCAGAAGATTTAAGATGTCTCTTGGTGATCTCACAGTGCAATAATCTTAATACGCAGAGCAGAGTGAGGAATCCTGGGATCAGCCCGTGTTTAATGGGAACCTGGTGCAGAGGCTGTTAACAGGAGATATATAAGAACCACATGCTGCTTTAGTGGGTACTATCAAAGTTGCAGCTTCCAGCTCTATAACCGAGCAATATTCCTTAACTGAAATTAGATTGTGCAAACCACTGAACTTTAATGAAAAAGTATGGACTAATCAAGCGACTATATGAGTTCTTACGTTTATTGCGTAGATGTTCTTGTGGAAAGTCTTGGCACAGCTGTTACTTACATGAGCTGTTACTTAATGGTGATCTCTTAGAAATGTTCAATTTAGAAAGCCAGTTACTGTAAATAATAGTAAATTGTCAAATTTTAAACGTTTATAGAAACTGATGCAGGGCAGAGCTCCTACTATGTTGCGTAGCTGTTGTGACTTTTTTAAGGTGGATTACAGATTGGTGACCCTTTGCCCATATTTACTTCTTTCAATCTGATCTAAAACCTACAATACTGACTTTACATATGTAATTTTTGATTAATACAATTAACAGAGAAACACAACCAACTTAAGTTAAAGTAAGTGTTTAGCACTATGACAACACCTTATGTGTCTCTATAATAATAATTAACAGTAGACAGTCATTCAGCTCTAGCAAATGGCAGATAAAACTATTACTTCACTGTCATACATTCTCAGCTGAAAAAGTGAATGTCTTCATTCATCAAAGGAGTGATGAGAGAGTTTTTATTTTGAAAAGGGCAGCAATAATCATGCCTCATTTGAAAACTTGGCCAAATAAACTTTGGATGGATTATAACCCAAACAATTAAAAAAATCATATAAACCTGGAGAACATGTGTACAGACCTGGTGGATTTTAAACATGTAATCAAATCTATATTTAATATTTTAATCACATACAGTAAAATACAATTCTAGAGAATCCAAGAATGTGTAAATCTCATAAACCCATGTTTTTTATATATTGAATATGATGGCAGCAACACGTGTCAAAAAAGTTGTTTGAAAAGTTTGATATACCACTGAGTAACATCCACCCTTAGGTCCACAAACATAAATGTCTCATTTCTGTTTGATTTAGGATTCTAGCTGCTCAACAGTCCTCAGTAATTTTTGTCATATTTTTTGTTTCATGATATGCCAAATCTTTTCTGATGGTGTACGATCTGGACTATAAGCGTGCCAGTTCAGCACCCACACTGGTCTGCTGATAGCTGTAGTATATGGTTTAGCACTTTCTTGCAGAAATACGCAGAATAAGGCTTTCCCTGAAAATGATATGATCTGGATGGAAGCATATGTAAACCTTTCAGCATTGATGGTCCTTTTCCTGATGAAAGAGCTGAATGTTTTTTTTCTCTTTAGTCCTTAGGATGAAATAATTTACAAAAACGAATTCATAATTTTGATTTGTCTGACCACAGAACAGTTTTCCACTTTGCCTCAAATGAGCTTTGGCTCGGAGAAGATAGCAGCCTTTCCGGATCGTGTTTGCGTAGGCTTCCTTGCAATTTTATTTTGCAATTTTAACCTGGATTTGGGGATGGCACATTCTACTTTGTTCAGAGACAGTGATTTCTGGAGGTGTTCCTGAGCCCATGCAGTGTTTCTATGACATAATCATGCTTGTTTTTGAATGCACTGCCATCCAAGTCTGAAAATCATGGCCATCCAATACTGATCTACAGTACATGATGTCATCAAAGTCTTTGCAATTTTATGTCGAGCAACATTAGTCTAAAATTGTTCTATAATTTGCATCTTTTTGCAGATTGGTGACCCTTTGCCCATATTTACTTCTTTCAATCTGAGATTTTGTTTTTATATGCATATCATAAACCTAATTATTTGCAAATTGTTCCTCCAGCTGTTTATTTAGACTGTAAATCGTCTTTATGATCCTTGCATTTCAGACGGCAGAAATTATGCAAGGCTTTAAAAAATGCTTTGACTTAATTACTTGGAAGATGAAAATGATTTGCTTGTGAGATTAAAACATATTGTTGGACAGAGGCTTTTGAAAACTCCGAAACTAAAGACTTTTTAATGACTGTTGAGAGATTTGCCATTTGTTCTTGTCCAGTTGTTGTTTACAAAAATCACTTACTACAATGACAGTATTTAATGTGTAATTATGTACCAATGACTGATTGGGAAATACTTTGAATATAACACTTGCACATAATTAATTATGATGGAGATATACATTTGAGATTTAAAAGAGCAGAGCTAGTAGCAACTGATACTAAATATATTGTTAAACTGAACTTTTCCTCAGTATTGACACCCAAAGCTTCTAAGCTTTTTTTCATTAATTCATCTTCTTGTTACTTTTCTGTTTCCTGTGGTTTCAGATGTAGCCACTCCCACGTGCCCTGCAGTTAACTGTGTTCCTTCCATCTGACAACCACCTCACCTGCTGTTCATTCCCTCATTACTTATCTAGTATGCTGCGTAGATATCAATCATGTTTTTGATTGGCCAGATCGTCTTTGTACCTTCATTCATACTGTTCCATCCTTTTTATGGGTTTGGCCTTGTTTGCTTCTTATACCTCACTGCTGGTTGACTGCTTGTTAACGAATCCTACTAGATAAGGGGCTTTTAACTGTGTGGTTACTATGTTACTCTACTCTCAGCTCATCAAGACTGTTTAATAGGCATCCAGGGACTATAATACAAATATTCCTGCCAGTAATACCACTAATAAACAACATAATTAACAAAACAAACATAAGAACTGTTTTGTTTTGTTTCTACTTGGGACATAAAAAAAAGGAATCTCAATATCAATCTCATTCTACCAGCTATGTCTAAAACAGAATATACTATATGATCTAATAAATTATGGCTTGCGTAGCATTAAATGACAGATATAATTTGTCTAAAAAGTGAAGCAAATGCTTAAGTACCTTAAAACTTCACTGTTTCAAATGGCCGAGAGAGAGAGAGAGAGTTATTCCTCTGGTTGCAAAAATAAGATCTAAGATCTTAAGATAAGAGCTATGGGAAATGGCCGTACATGCCACCTGCTCTCTGACCTCAGTTAATATTTTCCTAATGGGTTCATGGACTCAGTTGCTAGGTCCTAGTTTCAAGTTTTATTAACTATAATAGGATGATTGTAAATAACAGTCCATTAGAGTCAAATAGATAATAAAGCAGGACTTTGTAGAACAGGCCTAGCTTCTAAGTAGTAAGTCATAAGTTATTGATTAAAAAAAAACAACTTTCCATATTGAACAGAGGTCATGATAGCCATCCAGTAGTAACGAAACCAAAATATCTCATGATTGAGGCAGAGTGACCGAGTGGCATTACTGTGTTATGGGCATCCCTCTCCCTGTCACTGTTTTACAAATCAAGTTACAAAGAATGTCAGAAGGGGAAAGTCTTTAGACAAAAAGTACTTTTCAGAAAAACAAAACATGGGTTTAACTTCTCTGAGGTATTCAGTTGGAGAATTTAGAGAAAATAAGACATTAGAGATGTCTTACGAATAAGAGATCATTGTTTTGGAAATTGAGACAGCTTTAAGCTTTAGAAGGCATTCAGCACAGAGTAAAGGCTGGAAAAAGGTCTTACTGCTTCTTTTTATTGTTGGTTTTTTTTTAGCAAAACACCTCTATTTAGTATCTATTTACACCATCAACTGATACATCATCAGTGGTAGTCTGTGTGATACAGTTGTATTTGATGTGTGGATCATATCTTCTGTGCAGGTTAAAAAAACACCAGCATGTTAGTACCCTATGGGACTTGATATTGCTCTTCAGCAGCTGAAAGACACAGACATCCTTACCAGTGATGCCAGTGTCTTCCACTGATTAAGAGCTAATAGTATATTTTCAAGACACACAGCATTACTGGAATAAAGGTAGAAACAAAGACTAAAAGTCAGTAAAGGCTGATGTAAATTACGCAGAATTAAAAACTTTGTAGATTTAGCACAATGTCTGGCACTTCAGCTTAAGTGGCAGAAGTTTTGCAGCTTTAATTGCTGTTAAATTCTGCCGCTAAATGCTCGAGCGATAAGATTCTGCTTCAACTGCCTTACTCTCCCACAAGTGACTGAACTAGACAAGTCACACTTTGTGCAGATAAACCGTAAAGACACAAATGTAATGAATGTTGACCTTGTAAGCTGAGGTCAAAGAATTCAAATCGTTGAGCCACTGCTCAATTTATTTGCAGCATACAACATCCTTAGCTTGTATTATTAAAAAAAATAGAAAAGATTTCTTAATCATGTTCATGAAACCATTAAACCGGCTTGTACATGTGCGCATGCACAATTGGAAGACAGTAATTAATGAAGAATTCATTATATAATAAACCCCAAGCCTCTGTTAGAGGACCTGAGCTTGAGGAACACACATAAAAATGGACTGGCATAATATCTTCGATAATAAAATGTTTGTTTGACTGCAGCCTCTTCTTTGTCTGTGGCTGTTTACTGCATCTGCTGTGCTTTTGTTGGCTTTGGTTTCCAATCTTTGTGTGAGATTCTGTGTGCATAGGAGAGATGCTCATCTGTCTTCTGGTGTTTTTCTCTCCCATTATTCACCCTCTGTAAATGAATAAACAATTAGTTTAAGAAGCTACTCACAGTGATAATCATTCTCTGCAGTTTCTTAATACCCCCACCAAACTAAATAACATTTGATTGAGCACATTATAAATCAACACGGAGAGGCAGTCAACTGACACAAAATAGAAAACAGTATTCCACTTCACCCTTTCTTCTTATGTCTTTATTCTATCTTCTTGCTTGTCACCATAGTCCACCCAGATAAACAAATACTGACATTTGCACCATTCAGGCAGCCAGCATAAGTGGAATGGATTTACTGTGGAAAAGACTGAGAGGGTTACAGAGCCCTTTGATCATATTGTACCAAAAGATTAGTTGGATGTCAATTACTCAAAGGGTTCTGGAATTATTGACACATCAACTTAAACACAATTAGATTTTGTTGAACCCCATAAACATCGTCAAATGCCTTGACTCTTTCCTAGTAAGCTGCCTTCAGCTCAAGTCACTGCTTCTAATTTAATCAGTTCAGTGTAGCTCATCTTCATTAAGATCACATGAGTGTACCGTAACTATTTTCAACATGGCCGGGGATTTCTTTTTCATGGCAAGCTAAATAAATCCTATAATAGAAATAACAGATATCAACAACGTGGTTCTAAACTTGCTCTGTCATCCCAGGCTGCTCGAGGTTTTATCCAGACTCCCATAACTGTGGGCTTTTGACATGTGACTCTTTTGCTGTCCCTTCTAAAAGAACAGTTCATTGAAAGATTTTTTTTTCCATTTATGTGTTATTGGTTTTCTTTTTTATACAAGGGATACAAAGTACAATTTAGTAACAGAACAACAGTGGGAAAAACAAAAATAAAACCCAAAATAAATAAATAAAAAAGGGGGGCACGAAATATGAGATTATAGAAAATCAGGCCTTCCCTCTTGTATATAGTTCAACCATTTCGACCAGTATTCCTCAAACGAGTCTGCCTGCGACTTCAGTCTAAATGTTATTCTTTCCATAACAAATGTAATGGATATCAAATTAATCCACTAATTTCTAGTAGGACTGTCTTCAGTAAACCAACAGCGGGTTTCATTGAGCGATTTAATAGAATTTACAAAATATATTTCGTAGCAAAAACAACATGCCTGGTTCCTGGTTTGTGCTGCCATCCATCCTTCTAACCATTAATCCACATCAAGGTCATGATGGTCATGACTGTCAAAGGAGTAGTGTACAGCCTGAAAAGATGACTAGTAATAATGTAGGGCTAACACAAAGACAGACAACCATTCACCTGAAATGCACAACCATGGCCAATTTAGAATCATCAGTTGATCTAATTTACATAACTTTGCACAGTACATTAGGCACAGGGAGAACATGCAAACTCGACACAAAACCAGTTGGCCAGTGCTTTCAAACCCAGGACCCTCTTACTGAGACAAGGACGGGGTTATGTGGCTGGTTCATTTTGTCTGCTAGAGAAGAAAACTGCTGAATAAAACCAGTCCATTACTGTTACTAATAAAATACTTCAGTTACAGTTAGCATGTCTGCAGTTTGTTGTTTTTAATGCATGAACCTGCTGAACAAACCCAATGTCTTACCCTGAGGCACCTTTTAGTTATAATTAATAGTATCTTTTGAATAAGTCTTTTTTTGCACAGCAATGCTTCTACATGATTTGGTCATATATACTTTTTTCACCAGACATAACCCTCCAAGGAATTTGTATCTCCTCCCAGTCATGAACTAGGGACCTTTGATTAGTCCTGTGAATGTAGATTGTAGTAATTAACACAAACTACAATCAAGCAGTCAAAGACATCATTGCTGGAACTGTAAAAATGTAAACATGATCCATTTAAACATAATACTCAAGGAGTGTATTCAGGTCTGACACTGTTCTTTCATGAGATTGGAAAATAGTTTTTGTTAATTTTGTTAATTTTTTTTAATGAGATCAATTATATTATAACTTTCAAGGACCGTAGAGGGAACGTAGAGAAGGCCTGGAAGAACACAACAAACTTTGTTCTGCCTCTGAGTCTATTAAGGCCTGAAGTGCAGGTGTTTATTGAAACTTTTGCAGGACTCATGAGTCGTGGTAGGGAAGAGTCTTTCTGATTTTTACCTGCCAGTTCCCCGACCATTACTGACAAGCAAGTCTTTTCGGCTCCAAGGAGCAGGATGCAATGAAATGGGCTTTTTGGCCACATTAAAAGCATTCACCTGCCGTTAACCTTCTTCTGCACTCGGAGGTAAGTCCGGCCAAGCTCCACCCGCTGTCATCCGTTCTGTGCTCTCTACTTTTGGCCACTTCCATACATTTTCTTTGGTTGTCTGAAATCAGTGACCATTGAGTGATAAATCCTGCGTAGTTGCTCAACTCACCTGTGAGCACATTGGGAGTTGGCAAGGATTGTTCTGGCGGCTCTGAGAAACATGGAGACCAGTTTTCTGGAGGATGAGATGGCTGCGTGATCTTTTACTTTTACTGTGATCTCCTGGGCGATCTAGTCATGTGGCAGAACGACCGCTCTTTCTGGTCCAACTGGGCCTCCTGTGAACAGGATTAGAGTTCATTTTATTGCTGAATCATTCTATAGCAGTCAATAGGCGGGTTGGACTCATGTACAAGGCTTGGATGTCTAGGTTTAGTAGGTTTATTTACAGGTTTATTTACAGTAAACTGAAGCACACAATGACTGGGTGATTGCCACAGGTATTTCAAGCCAGAGGCAGGAACTCGAGAGGAGTTCCACCCACAAACACATACCACAACACACAAACACAGATGGAGAGACGGGAGAGAAAACTAAGGCAGAGAGACAAACAGAAAATAAACCCAATTAAATTAGCCTGGGAGCACTGAGGGACCATGACACTTCTTACTGACCATAAAGGGGAAAAAAAGAAAGAAAGAAAAAAAAAACACCAAAAAACTGCTTGACTCATTTTTCCAACCAATGAAATCTGGCCAAAGATTCTGATGCCTGTAACTATCTACTCAGTGAGTCCTCAGTGTCACCCTTGAGCCAAGCTTCCTGTGCAACCACTTCAGGTTGGATTTTATAATGTTCTTGGAGAGATGCTTCTAGATTGATTCCAAGTCATAATTGCCCTTTAAGGTGAGAATCTTAATGTTTAAAGATGAGCCACTCAAAAGTTGAGTGATCAGTAAATTTAACTTTCTAGGTAATTACTGTAATCACAACAATCATTCTAATTTTGGCCCAATTCCAGTCTCTTCCCTACACTCTTCAAATAAGTGATGGGTGTAACTCCATGTGGACTCATATTTGTGGTCTTTTTATTAAAGAATTAAGTAAAAACCACCTTGTCTTTCTCCAGTGGAAACAGGAACTAAGTGTAAGCTACTTTCAACTGCTCCCTTTTCTTATTCACGAGGCATCACCACAGTGGGTACCTTCAAATGTTTGATTTCGCAGCTTTTTCTTTTTTAAAAAAAATCTTTTAAGCACACCACCCTGATCATGAAAGAGATTTTGCACTTTATTTTGCATCTACATGGTAACCAAAGACCACAGAAAATGATGACCACAGAAAATTTTATGTCACACAGAATTTGTATTTATCTTGTATATTGTTTTTATTCTGATTTTTAGTGTTTATTTATGAGTGTCGTTTTATTTGCATGGTTATATTCTGTTTCTATTGCATGGTTTTTAGTGTTTTATGTGACATGGTTTTTATCCACTGTGGACTGGCTGCACATGGGACAAATTAGCTGATAGGGGCCACCTGCTGAGGCAGGGGTGTGTCCAGAGGTGGCCTATCAGCTGTGTAAAGACCTTTTAAAAACAGGCTAGCTGAGCACTGAAGGAGAGAGGCCCCAGACTGGAAGGTTAATGTGAGATGGCCAGCGTGACGCGGCGACCCAGTCCTGACCTCATGGAACGGCAACAGTAAGAGACAACGCGTGTGATTGGCAGCAGGGCAGAGGTTGTGAGTAGGGTCTCTACTGTTGTTTACTGGGTGCAGCTGGATTGGGAGAGGGTCGCTATGGCCATGAGCCAGGGCCGCTTCTGGGACCATTGTTCTGGCCCCTATTTGTTATTTTACAGGACACCGACGCAAGGGGAGCTGTGGCGGTGGTCGCATGATGGATTCAGGTGCAGAACGCAAGCCGGGCTGGGAAGTGATGGGCCAGCGGAAGGACAAGAAGATGGGAGGCTCTTTCTTGTCTGCCGAAGACGAGGCTGGCGTGGACTCTGCTCTAAAGAAGGAATTCCTGGCCTGCTGTTGGATATATATATATATATATATATATATATATATTGGTAAGCTGAATGGTAAGAACAAGATCCGGGCCATCAACACGTACGCCCTGCCCGTGATCAAGTACCCTGCTGGGGTAATAGGCTGGCCAAAGGAGGAAATAGAAGCCACTGACATAAAGACAAGAAAGCTGCTGACCATGCATGGAGGGTTTCACCCCAAGTCCAGCACCCTGAGGCTGTACGCTAAGCGGAAGGAAGGGGGCCGGGGACTGGTGAGTGTCAGCACCACAGTCCAGGATGAGACAACGAACATCCAAGAATACATTGGGAAGATGGCCCCAACTGACCGAGTGCTCAGTGAATACCTCAGGCAGCAGAAACCCAAGAAAGAGGAGGGAGACGAGGAACCATCATGGAAGAACAGGCCCCTGCACGGTATGTACCACCGGCAGATAGAGGAGGTGGCTGATATCCAGAAATCCTACCAGTGGCTGGACAAAGCTGGACTGAAAGACAGCACAGAGGCACTAATCATGGCAGCACAAGAACAAGCTCAGAGTACAAGATTCATAGAGGCTGGGGTCTATCACACCAGGCAAGACCCCAGGTGCAGGCTGTGTAAAGATGCCCCAGAGACAATCCAGCACATAACAGCAGGGTGCAAGATGCTAGCAGGCAAGGCATACATGGAACGCCATAACCAAGTGGCCGGTGTTAGATTTGTATTGTTGATTGTCATTTATGCTTAGAAATATTTACTCATATATGCTTAGAAGTGTATATAATCATTGGTGGATTGAAAGGATGTTTCATCCTAAAGTAACAGCTCTGTGTAGCATGAAGGGGGAGTGCGTTCACTCCCTCTACAGAGTGTTCCGGCATAGATTACACACCTCCTAGGAAAGGCCGTATCTTCTCTTGCTGATATATGGTATAGCAAACACACGTATATCTGTTTAAGTATAAGAGCCTTTTGTTCAGATGGACTGCTAGACTCCTGGCACCAGCTTTGGGGAGTCTTCACAGGGTCACATCTGGACCTCACACACACACACACACACACACACACACACACACACACACACACACACACACACACAGTATTCTTTGTTCACATGTATACCTATGTAAGATGTCATATGTTAATGACCCTATGCATATTCATGTAACCACAATAAAAGGAGTGCTATGGGGAGCCTGGCTGAGAGTCTGATGGAGGCTAGGTGGTGGGACGACACTTGGCTCCAGCCAGATTTCCCTCATGCATGAGTAAACCAGCCTGCTTGTGTCTTGCTTTGCAGTGTAATTATATTGTCTTCAACGTTCCAGCGGATAGGTACAAGCTACAAACCTATCAGCCGGCATAGTGTACAGGAACATCTGTGCCGAGTATAACCTGGAAGTCCCGAGGTCAAAATGGGAGATGCCCCCAAGGGTGGTGGAGAATGACCGAGCTAAGATCCTGTGGGACTTCCAGATACAGATGGACAAAATGGTGGTGGCTAAGCAACTGGACATAGTGGTGGTAGACAAACAGAAGAAGACGGCCGTAGTGATCGATGTAGCGGTTCCGAATGACAGCAATATCAGGAAGAAGGAACACGAGAAGCTGGAGAAATACCAAGGGCTCAGAGAAGAGCTCGAGAGGATGTGGAGGGTGAAGGTAACGGTGGTCCCCGTGGTAATCGGAGCACTAGGTGCGGTGACTCCCAAGCTAGGCGAGTGGCTCCAGCAGATCCCGGGAATAACATCGGAGATCTCTGTCCAGAAGAGCGCAGTCCTGGGAACAGCTAAGATACTGCGCAGGACCCTCAAGCTCCCAGGCCTCTGGTAGAGGACCCGAGCTTGAAGGATAAACCGCCCGCAGAGGCGTGCTGGGTGTTTTTTTTTTTTTTTTTTTGTTATTAAAAGGCTACCAAGACAACCTGAAATGTCCGCTACTGACACAGAAAGTGATTCAGTCATTGCGCATCACTGTGTTGCTGTGTGGATGCCTGGTTGGTTCCTCTGAAACAACACTTAATGCAGTAGTCCCGCCACACGAATGTGCAAATGGAGTGAAATGAGAGATGGTGCCAGGGACAGATTTGGAAGGGGCTGCTGTTTCAATTTTTGCATGTGACACATTGCTTTGTGGGAAGCAATTCCTAGCCAGAATGGGGGAACTGGAGCTTTTCCCGCCAGTCATTTGGCGAGAGTTGGGTACACCTTGGACAAGACTCATACACTCATGTGAAAAAGAAAGTTTTCACAGGACTCTCTGCAGTCCTGTTTATTGAGATTTGCAGACATTTATTTATACACAGCTGTCTTGAGGTCTCACTACAACCTTTCAGTCTGGTTGAGGTCTGGTCAGTCAGTCTGTTGTAGATTTGGTGCTGGGATGATTCTCCTGTTAAATAATCCAGTTTCCACCAAGCTTTAGCTACTAGACAGATGGTATACAGAGTAGTTCATTTTTTGGTTCTGTGACCGCAAGGGTCGATATGTGGCAGTAAAAAAAAAAAAAAGAAGCCCAAATAATCACCTTTCCATGGTCATGCTTGACAGCTGGTATGAGCCGTTTGTGTTTATATGCTGGTTTGACACATCTGGCGCTGCCCACTATTGCTGAACTTGACCACTTCTGTTTGATCTTTCTAAAGAACATTGTTCCAGAAGTCCCATGTTCTGTTCAGATGCAACTTTGCAAACATAAGCCACTGTTCACTCTTTCTCTAATTGTACTATCATGAACTTCAGCACTTAACATGCTAACTGAGCCCTGTGGAGTCTAAGATGCAGCTCTTAGATTGCATGGTTTGCGTCACATTACATCTAGCAAAAAACTACTGTAGTGCCCCATGTGTAGTGTTGGAACCCAGTCAGGATTGTTTCATTCATTTCATAGGCTGGTTTGCTGCAATAATGCCAAATAATTAGCAACTCTATAAATAAAGGTAGTCCTGCATGTTTGTTCTAATTTGCTATGACCTCAGAGCGCATTGAAAATAAAAAGAGTAATATGAACTTATTTAGAACTTACCAGAATGAAAATACTGAAGCACACCAATATACCAAGATACCAGATATCTGTGGCTGGTAGAGAACTGAATATCAGCTCGTCTCACAGCTGCTATCCAGGCTAGATGCATTCCTTTGGTAACATCCAACACATAAGCTCCCTCATGATGCTTCCATTTGAGGAAACAATGAAAAGAGAGACTTTTTTAAGCTTATTCCTTTGCCAGTAGTGCAATCTAACATTACAACCGACCACACAGCAAGCATTTGTTTGGCCTGCTAATATGGCGCCTCAACCAAAAATCCTGGCTACGCCCCATCTGGTAAGATCACGCTCCAGAGCCCTATTAACGTACGGATCTAGAAAGAAGACGCTGCATTTTTAACTCAGAGGGAGATGGAGAATGAGCCTATTTTAAAAAAAAAGTGGAGTGTGTTCCTTTAAGTACTATATTGTATATATATTGTCAAAAACTAAAGTGTACATAGCAGTTGTTGTATCTTGTTTACTGTATCACTGACAGATAATTTCAAAGTCAAGTGAACGCTACATTATAGTGAGATATTGTGTAATGTGAAGTACTGTAAGCAAATGAATAAACAACCTAATTCTTGCTAAACCTTTGACTCCGTTTTGTTTGTGTCCAACTGTTTTTTGCAAATGTACATAAAACATGTTGTTACTTTTATTATTATTATTATTATTATCATCATCATTATTGCACTAAATACATTTTAAATAAAGGATACTTTGATATACAAGGTAAGGTTGGAAATGTATTTTCTTCACCCTGAAATATCTTTTGAAATGTATTTTGGTTTGAAAAAAATATATTTTCAATTTCAAAAATATATATTTTTTGAGCATCACAAATACAACATATATTTACCATATATTTGAAATATATTTTGGCCAGGAAAAAATTATTTTTTTACCGTATGGGAAGAAAGCAAAAATAAACAAATAAACAGAACGGAGGTTTTAAAGTGACTTAGCCAAAGTTCAGACTTAAATTTTCTGTTACTTACTTATTTACTGAGTGGATATTCAAGTAACAGACATACAAAAACACTTTACAGTCACTATGCAAATTACAAGAAAGAGCAATAAGGATAGTTAATAAGGTTGGATATCTGGAGCACATGAATTCATAATGTTTAAGCTGAAACATGTAACAATGTATGCTTCTGATTTAAAGCTGGTCATATAATAGGACGAGCATGTATATTTAAATATTTTTATATTTTTAAAATATTTTTTGTTACCAGAAAATAATTTTTAAATGATATGAGTTGAAGGGAGAGGGAGAGGCAAATTAAACATAAATAAATACATAAATAAAGTCAGCACATCTGTGTAGCATAATCTTTGGTGTGAATTTGTGGAATAAAATGGAAGGTTTGAAAAAAACAAAACATTCAAATATTAATCATTTTTAAAAGTTTGATGAAACTGTATTACAGGTATATTTATTTATAGTATATATGTATATTTTTGATTGCATGATCAAACCAAATATATAAGATGAGCTAAACAGAGGTCAGACTTATTAAGCTGTTTCCTTTTCGAATGGGAAATGGTCAACATTTTTAATGTAAAGATAAAGGCTTTCACTGATTTTATGTTCATTTGTTTTTATGTGTTATGACACTTGTTACTTTTAAAATAATGATTTGATTGACTGACTGATTGATTCTTGCTGCCTAGGGTAGCACTCAAGCAATTAGCTTGAAAGTTTATTATGACCACATTTATTCCTCAGTATAGTCAGGGCTCTCAAAGACAAGCTTGTGTGCTAATAGCTCGGCTAATAGAGTTTTAGGAATCACCTTGTTGGTGCAAAAATACTGCTGATAAACACACAGAAAATAGGAGCTGCTCACGACTTTTACACAATACTATATATTGTAATTATTTTAGCTAAACATTTTTAAAAAGTAAACTGAGCAGGATAATATATCTGTTACAAGATTTTTAGCATGTCAGTCCATTAATGCTTATCATCATCACAAAATCCTTGAAAATTGCACATATTCTCGTGTCATTAAAACAGGTCTAGCTTTCATTTTCTTGTTTAATTAATTACAAATTCATTAGAGATGCTCAATGATTTCATAATGTGTCCTTGAAAAAACCTCGGGAGGGTTACCACTTGAAAAGTTGGTTTTCCATGCCTGATGTAACTGACGTGAACTCTTACAAGACTGAGCTGAGCTGAGCGGCAGTGCCTGTGTGACAATGTTTCTGTAATTATGTGCAGAAATTAATATTTAGAGGTGGGGATAAAGAGCAGATAATTACAGATACTCCAGTGACCAAATGATATAAGTAATTACACAGAAGGCAGGTGACTGACTGACAACTGAAACAGGTGAATGTTCCTAAGAAAAAAAAATGGTTGAGCTGGGAAATGTGCTCGTTTTAACCACCAAAATGAGCAGTCAGAGGTGCTCATGGCTCCTAAAGGCACCTACAGACTAAGCAGCAATTATCGCTCCCCCAAGGTGTTGTTACGTGCATAGTGTATGGCAAAGTCACCATGGATACAGGTCTCACACCAGTCATGTAGCTCTCACTTTTTCAGTGGATAATTTACACTTAAGACTTATGTCCTAGTTGGAAACAGAGGAGTTCTAGGTTCTATCAAAGGCAAACTTTTAAGCATGCAAGCTACTTTTTCACCTGCCAGATGAAAGGTAGTTACATCCTTCCAGCAGTCCTGTGATGATTTTGGTTTTGAGTTTTTATATATTTTGATGGTTATGGTTTATGTTTAAGTTCATTAGGTTATCTAAGTTAATTTCTGTTATGCCTAGGTTGCCGTATATAATTCATTGTTTCTTAGATTCCCCTTATGTCTTCACCCCCTGTGTTTAAGTCTTCCTTGCCTATCATGTGTTTCATGTCTTATGTTGTCAAGCTTGTGTTGTCATGTCTGTGTTTCATTATGTTTCCTGTTTTATTTTGAAGAGGTCTGGTGTTCCATGTTCATTGTGTTTAGTTTCATTCAGTTCATCTCATTCAGTCTAATCAGCTCTTTCCCCATGTGTTTCCACTTCCCCTGATCACCTCCTGTGTATATTTACTCTGTGTGTTTCCACTCATCCCTTGTCCGATCATCTGCTTTGTTTCCATGTCATGCTATGTTTCTAGGTTCATCAATTCGTGTCAGGTTCTAGGTCCATGTTCTTGTTTTAGGGTTTTTATGTTTAGCCCATCCAGTTTAGGTAATTGTTAGTTTTGCCTTTGCCTTTTGATTTTGTACGGTTTACCAGTTTCAGTTAATATTAAGTTGGCTTCCACACCTTGTTTTATCTGCATTTGGGTCCACTATTTACAACGCACACAGTCTGCTTCAACCAGACTATGACAAAAAAAAAAAAAGGTGACCACTTCACAAAGGGAAACAAAATATACAACTGAGTTCAGAATTGCAATCAATCTAAGACAACAAATATTGGACAAGTACTTACAGTAGCCAATAGACCTGATCACTCTTGAAAAACTATTATCCAAAGTCATGGACAAATCTCATTATCTGCTCTTTCAATTCCGTTCACCTTAACTCAGTTTTATTCAGAAAATCTGAAATCACAACAGCAGTTGCCTCAAGGCACTTCATATTGTATGGTAAAGAACCGACAATAATACAGAAAAAAAATACAGAAAAAACCCAGAGAATCTAATGATGCCCTATAAGCAAACACTTAGCAACAGTGGAAAGGAAAAAAAAAACCTTTAAACAGGAAGAAACCTTCAGCAGAACCAGGCTCAGGGAGGGGCAGTCATCTACCATGACCATGGTGAGGAGTGCTCTGTCATGTTGTTTGTATTTTCAGCACAAAGGCAGAGCCAGATAGCATGAATAGATAAACAAATGTAAACACAGCAAATTTTGTGATCCAAGACTGGGCTGAAATATAACATGAGCTACCCCAAAACACATTTTATCTTATCACTGTGCATCTACAAGCATGCTATTTATATGGAATTTTGATATTACATGGAAAAAAAGTTAAAATAATCCTGAAAATATTTAATCTGTATGATTAAAAAGAATAAATATTTGAATTTCCTTTAAATAGTTTACACAGTACAAGGTCTCTGCATGACAAGGCAGACTGCGTCACAGCACAGCTTTTTCTCTGACTTTCAATGAATGTGAGGCCCTGACTCTGAATGATATGAAAGAATGACTAGAAGTTAGTAAGATGTGCTTTTGTCTATTTAGATGAATAAAAAGAAAGATTGGATATGACACTCATTTATCTCCCCATCATACTGTCTCTGAGGCTAAATGTAGTCTCGATGCTATGTTCTTAACCAAAGGACCTAGCAATTTACCCCCCACCACCCCCACCCACTTTTCTCTCTTTCACTCTCTCTTTCTAATACAGGGTGGAGACTGATGGCAGAACAATAGCAACACGCCATAGAAACTAGCAGAAAGACTAAATTTGCAAATGGTTTTCTAGAAATCCAAGAGGGTGATGACTTATGCTTGATTTAACTCAATGTAACCTACTAGTTTCCTACTGATAATGTTGAAAATCAGATTTTTTTTTATGCATTCGAGTTTAAATCTATTAAATCAAATCTTTCAGTATGAATTTAAAAATAAATATTTTTGTAAGACAAATTATTGAATAATAAAAGTAAAATAAAAGTTTGAACAGTCATCTGTCATTTGGGCAAAATGAAGCAGTAATTGGTGTGTGTCATCTTGCCTCATTGAAAGAGCTAAGTATCATCTGCATAGCAATGAGAATGTATGCTATGCCTTCTAATAACACTGCCTAAGGAAAGCAAGTATGATTACAAGATTCCAACATTCAGAAGAAGGGACTGCTCTCTGGACAAGAGACTAACGAGGTACAACACATATGCTACGGCAAGGGGGAGCCAGGACGACAGGTCAGGGGGGAGATATCAAGCCGGTGGAAGAAGGATTGTTGAGTCTGAGAGGAACTGACCTGAAAGATGCAATCATGATGAAGCCTGAAACCTGGATCCTCTATAGCCGGTTACCAAGATTACCTAAACTACCAAGTGGCTCCAGCAGATCCCAGGAACAACATCCGAGATCTCTGTCCAGAAGAGCGCAGTCCCAGGAACAGCTAAGATGCTGCACAGGACCCTAAAGCTCCCAGGCCTTGGATAGAGAACCAGAGGATGGAGGATAGAAGGATAAAGACTGCCCGCAGGGGCGAGAGGGGAAGAAGATTTTTTTTTTCTATCTAGATCTACTGTAGATATAAAGATATAGGTACATATACATGAATTAGTTGCAGCTATTCCTTCAGCTGATCCAAAATACTGCAGTAAGTACTGAAAAGGCAGCCCGATTTCAAGGCAGTTCATGAAATAGTCAGAAGAATAAATTTGTTTTTTCAAGTCACTGAGCATGAATTTGTAAGTAATGCATTTCAATAGGAAATATATTTCGGTTAGGGGGATGTATTTTTTTTTTGTAGAGAAAGCAGGGAGATGTCACAAAGGCAACCAGGAAAACAATGTTTTAAAAGACATGATAACTGTTGCATTTTAAACCAAACTACTGTATTTTGTTAAAGCTAACCAAGTAGGTTTTAATATCTGTATCTAACAAAGCAAAATAGTTATAATTAATAACATATTAAAAATTGATATGTTAAAAATTATAACTGTGGCCTGTATGATTCATTTTCTTTAGAATGAAAGTCAAGACAACCTCCTCCAAATCCAGATTTTTTTCCCTTGCCTTTTAGTCAGTATATATGAGAGATGACTGACAGGGGGGGAAGTGTTCGGGGACACAAAATAAATTCAGGAATTTGCTTTGAAGAAAATTTGTGTCCAGCAACACAAATCAATACGTTAAAGGTTGTGAATATATCACAGTTACTATGTTACAAATACAGGTCAGATTGAAAATGTAATCCTCATGTAGTAAGTTAAGTTTGATCAGGCTGCATCATATGTTAAACATCCCACAATATTATGCCAGTGGAGCATGATAGTGTCAGAGTGGAAGCTTAGTTTGGGTTTTTGGAGTTTCTAAAAGTAGAATCTCGAAGCTCTCCTGTGGAACCAACTCCCACTTTGGGCTCAGAAGAAAAGCACTCGGTACTTTTAAGAGCTTCAGACTTTCATTTTTGATGAAGCTTATTGGTAGGGCTCAGCCAGGTGATGCTGAACCATCCCTTAGTTGTGCTGCTACAGGCTCAGACTGCATAGGGACTTCCCATGATGCAGTGAGCACTTCTCCACTCAGCTCTTTAACTCCCAGTATGTTTATATGGCACTGTTGCCAACTTTTATCTACCCTCTCCCATACCTTGTGTTGCTGTTTGTAGCCTTCCCTTTAGCTCACCTTCAGTGAGCTGTTCTTTTCATGTCTTTTAACAGGGAAGTTGCCAAATGCTTGTTCATAGGGGATTGACTCTTTATTTGGGATTCCTTTCAGAAATGGTAGGATCTTCATTTGACAATATAAAGTGCCTGAGGGCACTGTTGTGAACTGGCACTACCGAATATAAGTAAAAGTGATTAAAATCATAATAATTTCCATGAAAATGGTTTTGTTGTTGCCTTGTTCTTCAAAAGGTTTCATGGTTTTTTTCATACCATACCAAAAGCTATTTCAGTACATATCCTTCACAGATGACATTTTGACTGTCTGGAAAAAGGCAGGTGTTTCTTTGACATCAGCTATTTTTTTTAGATTAGATTAGATTAGATAGAACTTTATTAATCCCTCGGGTGGGTTCCTCTGGGAGATTCGATTTCCAAAAAAGCACAGCACCGACAGAAGTTACAGAGTTACAGAATATTATATATATATATATATATATATATATATATATATATATATATATAATACACACACACACACACACACACACACACACACACACACACACACACACACACACACACACACACACATATATATATATATATATACAGAGACAATATAAATAAAATATACGAAGGGGATAAATAGAATAAATAGAAATAAAAATACAAGTGAATTGCACATTTCAAGTATTGAGTTTTTGCACCGTTGACTATTTACAAAAGTATTGCACAAAAGGTATTGCACAGTGAGGTGAAGAGGCACTACAGCTCTACACTACATTTGAGTCACTTCATTGACATAGCACTAAACCACAAATTAGTGATGGGGCTTACTTAGCATCCCTGTTTGTCACTGTGTCGGCATGGTAAATACAAGGACACTGAGAATGAAACACACAGTGGTGTGCATTGATATTATTAACACTGTCATGGTCCCTGTGTCTGCCCGGTCAGCCCTGCAAGGCTGCATGTGTTTTTGTTTTGATCTCTTTTCCCCTCCCTCCTGCTCCTGCATCACTCGGCCGGGGCGGAGCTCACCTCGGGCTCCTGCCTTTGGCATACACACCTGCCGCTAATTACTCACCTGTAGCTCATCACTGTTTCTGGACGCTACTAAAGGCAGCAGCTCAGAGCCTCTCGTCGCTGGAATATTGAATTACCACGTTAGTGAGAATCCCGGCTTATAGATTCATGCCCTATATCATGTACCTTTAGTGATTGCTTCCCTTCCTGTCTTCAGATTCCTGGACCCTTCCTATTCCCCGCTGTTTGGAAGATTGAGCGTGAGTGTGAGCGGAGTGTGAGGAGTGGCTGAGACCCCGCGAGTGTGGAGAACCCACCCCTTTCCCCACCGACCCGTGGAGCCCTTCCCAAAATCCATCACTTTGTAAATAGCACTTAGTGTTCAATGAAGTTAAGAACTGTGAACGTGACCCGCTGCTTGCGCCTGAGTCCGACCCGCTAGTGCATTTGATGAACCTAAACATCTGTTAACTGATTTTTTTTTTCAGCAGATGCCCTTATCTATTAAAAAGTTAGGTAGCTTTTTGTTGTCATCTTTTTTTTAACTTCATAGTTACTTTTGTCCTTATGACCAAAACTAAATAAAGGATTCTAAAATGTCTCCTCATGCTAACATATTTTCATCTTCTTTATTTCCATTCCAGCATGCTTTAATTTATTCAGTGACCAGTGTTTGAATATTATATACAGAATTTTACGAGTTGTAATAGTTGTTTGACATTCACTATAATGCTATCTACTGTTACTGTGAAAAATTAATACAGTGCCAAATCACAACAACAGTTGCCGCAAGGAGCTTTATATTGTAAGGTAAAGACCCTACAACAGGGGTGGGCAACTCCAGGCCCCGAGGGCTGGTGTCCTGCAGGTTTTAGATCTCACCTTGGGTCAACACACCTGAATCACATGATTAGTTCATTACCAGGCCTCTGGAGAACTTCGGGACATGTTGATTAGCTAATTTAGCCATTTAAATCAGCTGTGTTGGTTCAAGGACACATCTAAAACCTGCAGGGACACCGGCCCTCGGGGCCTGGAGTTGCCCACCTCTGCCCTACAATAATACAGAGAAAACGCAGAAAACCCCAACAATCCTATGACCTCCTATAAGCAAGTGCTATGGTGATGGGTGAGGGGACAAAGACAGGAGTGGAAGAAAGCCAGTGATCAATAATAATAATAATAATAATAATAATAATAATAATAATAATAATAATAATAATAATAATACATGCTTTACATTTACAACACAACGTGAAATAAATGAACAGATCTGTATTTTAACAAGACACAATTGGTAAAACAAAGAAGGTTTGAAAAAAAAAAACCAAATAAAAACAAGTTACTTGTAGAGTCCTCTTGTCACATTGGTTTATACATCCCAGCACACTTCTGTCTACATCGTGGGTAGAACAATTCTGCAAAGCATGCACCTGTTCATCCTCAATTATAGCTCTACCAGCAAAGCTCCTTTCACCTCACTCCTCTCTCCTCCAAATGTGTTTTAGAAATTGAGAGATCTTTCAAGATGGCATAATGATTTTGATTTCTATATTAAGAGTAGGAGGAAAGAGGACAGTGAAGACACAAAGTGCTGATGCCTGGATGTGGGTGGTTCTTTGGCCGTCACACCTGCTCTGCATCAAGTAATCAGCATGTCACCATCATGTTCCTTTAACACTTACTATGAACGGTGTAAAACCATCTGTTGCAAATAAGGAAAATGTGAAAAAAAAGAGTATAAGAAAGTGAAAAAGCAATCAACAGGGGGTAAATCTACCCAAGCTCTTCCAACAATTTTCCAACAGATTATAGATCAGCTGTATGATACTGACACCAAACCAACTCCCCGAGTATATCCCTGGTGTTCTAGTAATGTCAAACTAGTTTTCTGTCTGCTAGCTAACATAGCCAATACGTTTCTTTGTTAAAACATTGCTGCTCTCTGGTCTCCTGCATGTGGATAATCTTTATGTATTAGTTAAAACATTCTAAAGGACAACTGTAATTGCATGCCCACCTTTGACCATTCAAAGTGGACCGGGGAGAGAGAAAATAGTGAATACGATAAAATAAAATTAGGCTTAGTTACTCTCATTAACTATAGACCAGTAGGGCTCCATGCTTCAAGTCTGGTCCCCTTTGGGGGCTCCCATTTGCATTTGGATACCTTCAATTTAAATCAGCCCATGAGAGATGAGCACATTCAATCCCCAAGGTGGAAACGTTTTACCTGGGAGATGCATAAGAAGGAGAAGGCAGAGAAGATGAGTGAAACTGATTGGCTTGTAACGCTTGGAAATCTGCAAGATTTTAGAACAGAAAACCCCAGTTCCACCTGTTTTGCTTTGAAATTCAGATACAAGAGACAAACTTCTCTAAATGAACAATTTTTTTTATTAATTTTCCTGTCACACCACATATAGTGTATTCTATAGAAAGTTGAAATGCGCCAGTGTGAGTTCATCATGAAAATAACCGCAAAAGTTTGACCATCAGGGAATCGAGTGTTTCTTTTTTCTTTCATAGACTGAAAAACTGTTATTTCTCCCCATCAATCTCTTTTGAGATATTCATAAAATTACAGTATTTTGTATGTGGTTATATGAAATCCAGGCTTTTCATATTAGGAAAATATAATATAGAGAAACTACCTTCTGTGGCAGAGGTATAAAAGCAAAATGTTATGCTTTTACAAGATTTTGAGTTTTTCATTCATCCTGATGTTTTTGGATTTTAATCAAAGACGTGATTAAAAAAAACACCAAGGAAGCGCAACACCGCAACTTTTTGCTTGAATGGAATAAAGCAAACAGCCAAACCACCAGTGAGCAGCAGCCTAGTTTCACCATACTGTACAAGCAGTGTTTTCTAAGAGAAGAAACAAAAACAACTGCCCCAATCCATCTTTCCTTTCACTGCATCTGTCACACACCCGGTTGCTTATTCTCTCTTAGTTGCCCTGAAGAAAGCAATGACAGCTCTGTGTACTGTGTGTGCAGTGTGTGTGTGCAGTGTGTGTGTGTTTTCCTCCCCCACAATATTCCTGGAAGAACAGTGAGGGGGAGCACAGTGGTGGGGTTGCATAGCTTTTGTTTTTAGCAGCTTTAAGTCGGAGTTGGTGTCAGGTGCAGAGCAACTATGTGACTGTGTCAAGTTTGACTCGGGGTGTATGTGTGTGTTTGTGTGTTTTCTGTGCAATGAAATTCCCTCAAAACATTTTTATGAGAACAGAAATTTCCAGTGTGAAAGTATTCTCAGTGGTCGTTGCTGTTTAAGTATTAAAATTAGCATTATAATATTATAAGAAGTTCAATCTTCTCCGTGCATATGAATGTTTGGATGCTAGATATCCACAAAAGACGAAGTGTTCTCAACATCAATGAGAACCTGACTGAAAAGTCAACCCGTGGGTTTAAAAAAAAAAAAAGTGAGATTGAAGAAACAGAAGGAGGAAGAGGGGAGGAAAAAATGGAGTCATGTAGTGGATACACAGAGCCAGCTGGTGACACACAGTAGTGGCTCTTGCCTAATCTTAATTAAGATCTTTCTTCAGTTGCTCTTTCTCTTTCTCTCGCTCTCTCTCTCTCGCTTTCTCATTGCCTCATTTGTTCTCTCCTTGTGTGTATGTGTGTGGTTGAGATGGAGATCAACAGATATCTTCAGAAAACCTACAGAGAGCATAAAGACAATTGCTCATGAAGCTCAATCTGCAGATAAAAGTTAATTAATGCATTTTGACTTTACCAAAGGCTCATGCTGGCCCAATATGCATAACCCTGTCTCAAGCTGAGCATCAGACAGACTCCAAGTTGATAAATGTCAGCACTGAACTCAAGATATTCTTTTATAAAGCCTGTAGTTAGCTGAAGGAGGGGAAAAAACTACAGTTAGGCTAAATGCAGTTCATTAGCCATTTTAGTCATGGACCAATGGCTTGAGTTTTTGAGAATTAATGTTTCCTATTAGTTTTGTGAAGTGATTCTTGATTGGGTTCTTTTCTTACTGTCATTTAGAAATGATTCATAACTTTTGTTTCAAGTCTTGCATTTTAGGTTTTCTTTGGTTTGGGCTTCTCTGTGTTGTTGTTGGTATTTACTTTTTATTAGTGTTGTTTTTCAGTGCTTTATGCCTCATCTCTTTTGTCATTTTGTCTCCAAACACATTCCCTTTTAGCTACTACTGGGGCGATCGTGGCTCAAGAGTTGGGAGTTCGCGGAAGGTTGCTGGTGCGCCCCAGGGTGGCTGTGGCTACAATGTAGCTTGCCATCACCAGTGTGTGAATGGGTGGATGACTGGATGTGTAAAGGGCTTTGGGGTCCTTAGGGACTAGTAAAAGCGTTATACAAATACAGGCCTTTTTTTTTTTTTAACTTCCTGTCTTTATAAGGTTCTGTTTCCCTCCATATTGTATATGGTTTACTTCCCGTTCTCTCTCTTCCTAATGGTTTCCTCACCTGTTTCCTCTTTCCTTGTCTCATGCATATATTGTGTGCTCTCATAGTGGAAGATTGCTGGTATTCTCTGCGCTTCCTTTGTTTAAATTACTGGAGAATTTTGGAATTTTGTGTTCCTTAGTTTTGATCACTCCATTTTCTAGACTTATCAGTATTAAATGCTTGGTAATGTTAAACCCCTGTCTCTTGCATCCTGCACTTTAGTCCACAAGTTATTTCACAAAGCCTTTCACTAGCACTTTATATAGCCTCTGTAGGAATTATATCTCACTTATCTTAACTGCACTACTGTATAGCTCTATGTAAATAATCATTCTGTACATTCGATAATTTTTAACCCTACAACTGTTTACAACTTGCATAGTTCCCATTTCTGTATAGCTGTATATCTCAGATTTCTGTAAAGTTATTTATTTCATATTCTGTATAGTTTTTCATATTTATATCCTGTTCATAGCCTGTACATAGCTTGTACTCACTACAGCCTGTACATACTTATAGTTATAGAATATTCACAACATACTTCATACCGTGTACATTATAACATACCATAATAGACCCATTTCTGTAATATACTCATATATCTATATTATTGCTAATATATATTGTAATATATCTATATCACTAAAGCACTTCTGGATGGATGCAAACTGCATTTCGTTGCCCTGTACCTGTGCATGTGCAATGACAATAAAGTTGAATTCTATTCTATTCTATTCTATTCATGACATTTTGAATAAAATTGAATGTAGTCTGCAGCTGACACACACAACGTTACCTTCCTGCAAACCAGTCACAGAATAAAGCACCTTCAAATCAGCAAAAATGCTTGTGCTCTCTAGCCTTGTGATGGACAAATATTTTATTTACTTTCCTTGGAAACTATAGAACTAGACATTTCTTGCCTGTGGTACTGGAATTTTGTTTTTGTATTTTGTGTTTACCATTTATATATTCAATCAAATTTGAAAGAACTGCTGGGAATAGACTCCAGGGCATGCGAAAGAGATTTTGTCTAATGGCTGGCTTTGGAAAGGCCTTGTTGTCCTCCTGATAGAGGTGCAGCAAATGACAGGAGAGAGACGTTTCTATTTAAAATGTCACCCCCACATGGACATGGATTAGCAGCAAAAAGACTGATGGATGGACATGTGACGGTAGAGCGGAACAGCACAATTTATGCTTAACCTCCTAGGACCTGGCGTCCACATATGGACATCACATTTTGGGTTATTTAGACCAAAATACTCAATTTTGCTCTACAAGGGCCTGATATCCACTTACGAGGACATTATACTGACACTGTTCTATCAAAATTTTAAATGAATATCCTCATTTGTGGCTCTTATTTTTCTTAAAAACAAAAATAAGGTGAAAAAACCCCTGGAAATTCTTTGTTTTTACATTCATCAGGTCCCAATCAGCCCAAATATCAAAGAGAAATTAAAAATGCATGCCGAGGAAGAGTTCAAAGACCCTGGTCGAGATTAAACACCCCTACAGACCTTCTACAAGTTTGTGTATTGTTTGTTTTTTTTGTTTGTTTGTTTTTTTTTCTTCAAAATACATTTTCCCAAATAACAAGCACGGGTGTATACAGCCAAATTACCAACAGGAGAATTTTGTTTAACCCTCTGTGCCCCATAGTGACCATGGCTGGCCATCTTGAATTTCCTCATAACTGTATGTTTCTACTACTATTTGTGTATAAAAATGTTTTTGTATATAATATTTTTAAACATAGTTTAATAATATCAACACTTAGCAATACATTTGGGGGGGAAAGAGCTGTGACAAATAAGTATTTTGCGATATGTTATGTTTTTACCACTAAACCACCTCAAACACTCTGGTGGCTATTTATCTGGGAAGTGCAGGCTCTGACTCCAGTTCAGGAGGCTTGAGGTAAGCAAGAAGAGGATGAGGTGGAGATGAAGGAGGCGACAGCAGTAGTGGAGGAGGCAGATGGAAGAAGAATAGAAGGATAAGAAATAGATGAAGATATCCAAACATACAAATCTTAAATTGTCATATAGTATAGTTTTGTGATCTTTATATTAACACCAAGTTATAATTTCCACTTTTTTATTACTATATTTATTACAATATCATTATTACTGAAGGAGGCCAAGGAGTGCCATAGCAAACACACCACACACTGAGCAGGACGGTGCTGGAGGGAGGTGAAGAGGCCAAGCTGCTAGCAAGTCAGCTACGAGCTAACCCAAGCTAGCAAATCATTAAAGACACAGTGAATGAATACTGTGAATATATTTAGCAGCACAGGTTGTTCTATGTATGGTTGCCAACAGCAACCATACAAAAAATATATTATGTTCTGTTAAATCACCTTAAAGATTACATGAAGATTTGTAAGTACTATACTTTCACTGTGTGAATGTGTGTGTGAATGGGTGGATGACTGGATATGTAAAGCGCTTTGGGGTCCTTAAGGACTAGTAAAGCGCTATATAAATACAGGCTGTTAGGTTTTGTATTGTTGATTGCCATATATGCTTAGAGGTGTATAATCAATTGTGTAGTGATAGGATGTGTGATCTTTAGCAGGTTGCAAAGCACACCTACATCCTGGGAGCATGGGAAGAGGTCGTACCTTGTTTTATTGTTTTATGGTAGGATAAACGTGGCTGTATCTGTTTTAGGCTAAGTGCCTTTTGTTTAGATGAACTGTTGGACTTCCAGACCAGCAGGTTTAGGGAAGTCTTTATGGGGTCACACTCTGACCCCACACACGCACGCACGCACGCACGCACACACGCACACACACAGTATTCTTTGTTCACATGTATACCTATGTAAGATGTTATATGTTGATGACCCTATGCATATTCATGGAACCGCATATTCATTGATTAGTGATTGACTGCTGGCTGGAGTCATACCCGCAAGCAAGTGGCTTAGACATGGCAACAGTGCATGTAGTGCTGTGGCCTAACAACAACACGCTGCTTATTGATATCCAGTCAGCATACTCGCAGTGATCTGGGAGCTGATGAGAGATAATAGTCAAAAAACACCTAAATTCAACCTGAATTAAAGGTTCCCTATGAAGTTTTTACCTATAGTAGGGCTAGAATTTTACTCACCTTGTCTGCAATCCTGACACAGTTGTTACATGTGTGCCAAAAAAAAGTGTTAAAGTAGTTTTGTATGTGAGTTGTCTGGAAGGAGATGCTATCGTTGTGAGTGTGTGTGCATGTTAGATATGAAGAATCATACAGACTACAATGAGAAACAATAAATTAAAAATCTATTTTTGTTGCTTTAAAAGAAAAATCCATGGCTTTTCTGTCAGGATGCTGATGTTATGCTCATGTAAACATGTAAACATGAGAGTTCATTCACTCATTAGTTCACTAATCAGGTGTTGCTTAAGAAAATCAAGTAGTCACCACAGTGATGACCAAAATTATTAAGTGAGGCTCTCCGTTACATGACCTCCTTTTTCGTCTTACCCCACAGCTGTGCTTTTCCCATTGATGTCTTTTACAAAAATCTTATACCCACACAACCCACAGCTTCTCAGTCAGCAGCTTGCAGAAGTCGACCACCAGCGGCTTCACAGTGTGACATTTCCATGTTTCTTTCATCCCACTGCATTAATCTTTTTCTGTTTCTCAATGGCCCACTTCCAGTGTCCACATATAAGGTTTTACAGACAGTGGCATGAATTCTTGGAGCGTCCATAAAAGACAACAATGGTGTTTTTGCCAAAGCCATATTTTTATCAGATCATCAGTGATCTGTTGCTTTTGTGTCCTCTCTGAGGCTTTATGCAACCTTAAATGACATCAGAATAACAAGTCCTTTGACCTCTACTGTCACGCACGCTGCTTGTGGGTCATATTTCAACATTCAGCAACAACCCAGCCGTCTGCACTCGTCCACTGAGGGTGATTCTGCTTATCATTGCTGTCGGGTTAAAACTCGCTTGCCATGAACACCACAAACAGACTTGTTTTTAGCTGAACAACAAGTACTTTTTGTGTCTGTCCATTGGGTTTTCAAAGGCTGGCTATCGCCCGAGGACAGCAGAATTTATAACGAGATTATCCTTTACTTGAAATTGCATGACAAAAAATAGAAAGAGAGAATAAGAGATACATTTTAGTCGGGTCCCAGGGTGTACTCCTGAGTTTTACTTTTTCTTATGGACTATTTAAATAATAATTATGCATATATTATGATCATTCACCTGTCCAGAATTAAAAGCTGACCCAGCTTTGTTTTTGTTAGATAATCTGCACTACTGCCCAGAACATCTCTAGTAATTCTTTAACAGAGGTGCATACCAGAATGTGGATGTTCACTTCAGTTGTTTATTTTGTCATCTCTCTAGAACAAAAGAGTTAGCAGAAGATCTAAGTTCAGCTTGGAATGGCTGTCTCTCAGAATCAATTGAAGTGCTTAAGCTTGAGAAGGACTCGGGAACCCCTGCTCATTTATTATTACCTTCTTATGCAAAGTTGCAGCACAATACAGTTTTTAACATCGTAGCGCTGTGTTCTTTGTTTTCAAAGTGGCAGACCTGTTCTTATAATTATTTTAAAAAAACAAACCAAAAAACAAAAGAAAACATGAAACAAACGGTATTATTGCGCAGTGTGTATAGCACAAAATTCTTGGACTCTTTTCCTTGGACTGGTATATCTGCCCAGACTGCCGGTGATATTGCCAAATGTTGTTAATCCATCGCTCATTATTCAAAGACAAAGATAAATGTCCTCATTACATGACTTGCAAAATTGGTCTGCAGCTTCGCTAAACTTAAATTTAGATTTTTACGAAGTAACATTTTATCCCAAGGTAACAGCTATAGTCATAATCTTTTTGGCAAGAGTCGCCTTGAGCTGTCTGTTTTTTATTTTTTTTTATCTGTCACAGAGCAAGCAGTTGGCGGGGATAAACAATGTATGTATTGTCAGGAGCCTTAAATGTCACACAAACAAAAGGTATTATTGGGACTATCTCAACCTGGCTATAGAGTCGACTAAATCTTTCCTGCTTCGTATACTTGTTTATGAGCTGGGATATTTTACACAGGCAATGTATATTCACCTACTCATGATCCTGACCTAAACCCTGACACTTATTCTGAATCAGTTTGCAGTGAGAAGCATAATGTAGTATTTTAAATATGGAGTACTAAGCTTTTAAGAAGGCTCACCTTTTGTGTGATAGAGACCTCTTGTGAAGCTTAACAGCACTCTGATAAGTGACACTCAGGGCTGCAGTGTGTATATGAGTGTGTGTATATACGCACACCCACAGACGAGGACATTATTTCTGTGCCCATTTTCACATCTCTCAGTCAAATATGTTTTACTTCTAAAACACTCTTGGCCATTTTTTTTTAAAACTTTTCCAACTGCTAGCATCTTTTTGTAGATCAGCCAAATAATCTTAGCTCTCTATTTTTTTCCTTTATCTTACCACTTACGTGGCTCCTGAAAGCTGACAACCTTCAAATTTAATTCAGTTTTTTTTTTTATACACTCAAAACCATCAATGGAGGCACTTGTTTGATTACTTAGATATAAAAATGCTTGAATACCATAAATATGTTATTTTTTGTGGTAATAAATGATTCCTTCTTGTTGGTTGGATTTGAATCAAAGAAAATTCAGATAAACTAAATTTATATGTGTTTACCCAATGAGAAGTAAATACTTGTAACTGTCACTGGTAACTATTGCACATGCTCCACACCCGGCAAAAGTTCAAATTAAAGCAAGCGGGAAAAGGCGTTGGAAGTTTGTTAAGCTAACACATCTTCAGAGCTACCAGTTGCAAAACTATTTTTTTTTGCATCCTTAATATCAAGGGTAAGCAATGCATGTGAATAAATATAGACCTAAATACTTATTAATTTAAGCAGGAGTGATGAGTATAACTAGTTATTAAACTGTTATAATTTTACAGTTAACAAAGCTAGCTTAGCCCTATGCTGTGTTTTGTAGAATACTCCAGGTACAATTTACTGTCTCAAAGTGATCATACAGAAAGAGAGCACGTGTGGAAATCTGTTTGTGTCTTCATTCAAGCTGTGGTAGTCCTGAGTGGTTTGTCTAGCGCTGTCTGCTGTTTAAACTTAAGGTATCCAGCAAATATATATTTGAAGATATTTTGGAATCTTGATGGACACAAATCATCATCCATGAAACAAACTCTCAAAAACAAGCACTTGGGACAAGTTGAACAAGAGGACAGCACCCTTTAGTGTTAGGTTTAGGATAGTTACAAAAATAGAGGTAACTAATTCAGTTTGCTTGTAATTTTTAAAAACATGTTTAGTTTTGGAAACTGTTGTGCAAAAGTTGTGAACCACTCATTTATTTGTTTTTGCTAGGGAAATAGGAAGTATTTATTAAAATGTGCAACCACACATGGAAATGCATATAAGACAAAAACAGTTTGCACAATTCTAATGACCTTGAAAGTCAATATTTGGTATTAGCAACTTTATTCTTCAACAAAACGTAAACTGTCTGAGACTGCTTTTTGCTATTACAAAGTACCTACATATACAGTTACAAATAAGTGATCTGTTATGTGTAGATACAACACTGGGTGATCCCTTGGGCTGAAATTGAGTGAGCATACAGGCAATATAAAAAAAAATAAAAAATTATAAAAAAAAAAAAAAAGAACCATTTTGAAAAAATTTCAGAAAGCCTGGAAAAGTATTGCTCAAGATCACTTTTAAAAGTCAATAGAAAGTCTGGATCACTGGAAGCAAAATAAAAAAGAAATGAAGGGTGGCCCAAGATTTTTGCACAGTACTATACATACTTTATCTGTTGTCTAAATTTATTTTGATAGCACTAATTTTTACCACCATAGATAGAATAAAAGATGGCTGCAGCTTCTGGTTCTGTAAAAGGAAGTCGCTTACATGTGATTGCATAAAATATTTCTGGTTCTGCAGAAACTATTGGACCTCTGTAAACACTTTGTTATTGGATTTATGGTTTCAGTCACTCACTTCAGGTCATATTAAATGCAAATTTTACAAACTGCAAAGTTCATTTTGCAAATCTTGGTCATATTGTGTTTTGGAAAGGAGGACTATCATTGGCTAATGACTGGTGATTGACAAATTGTTGGCAAATGAGCATGCAGTTTTACAGCCAGAACAAAAAAGCAACACCTACAAATGCTAAACTTGTGGGTGGGACTTCACAAACCCAGTTTTTCCCTTCTACTGTTCAATCTATGTTAAATATGTTAAAAATATCAATTATTTTTGAAAGTTTGTTTTAATATTGACTGTAAAAAAATGAATGTATTTAATTTCACAGTACTGAATGGAATGTCTATGCATAAAAGTTATTACACTTGTGATTTTTAGAGCATTTATAGAAGTACAACATTGAGGCAGGAAATAATTAGTGTGTCTTACAATACAGTACAGGTTAAACTCGGTTTAATGGAACAGATTCAGTTTAACTGTTTGTTTCAAAAGAGCTTTTCAAATGTGGCGTCTTTGATAAGCTCTACATTTTTCTACAGTTTTTCTGTGCTCACAAACTGTGAAATGTTCATGTTATTTAATTCTGATTCACCCCTTTTAGCACTTAAATTCACCCCTCCACAGAACAGAAAGTAATAATGGAAACAGGCAAGTTTTTGCTCTACCAACACATATTGCATTTACAACATATCTCTAGTGCTAAACATCCTCAGCACAAAATGACCCTTAATTAATTCTCAAAAAACAAAGAAATGGGTTTAAAAAGGTTTGAAGGATGAGGAACTAGTTAAAACAATACTGTTGGATGTTAACTGTTGCCAATTACAGTAAAAATGTTACATTTGTTTGGATGTGTTAATAATGTAATTTATATTTATATCTAAATAATTGAAACAACAAGATTGAGATATGTAATATTATCTGACTGTGTATTAGTTCATTCAACAAGACTGATACTTGTTACATAAAGTAAAAAAACAGTTGATCTAACAAAGCAACATTTTGTTGCTCTGAGGTATTTGATTGATGCTGAGTAAATCTGCATAAATTTTGTTGGATTTACTAAAGCTGAATATTTTATATATTTAAATGAAGTTTAACTGAGGAATGTATGTCATTTTCATAGTTGCATTCACCTCGCCCTCTATCCTAACTAGTCTCCCAGTTCCTGCTGCCGACA
This sequence comes from Rhamphochromis longiceps, assembly GCF_057381845.1. Classification (NCBI taxonomy): domain Eukaryota; kingdom Metazoa; phylum Chordata; class Actinopteri; order Cichliformes; family Cichlidae; genus Rhamphochromis; species Rhamphochromis longiceps. The sequence goes on from NC_140569.1 coordinate 5,130,440, forward strand.
AACATATTCATAGCATGGTACTGGCCAGGCGATGAGCAGTACCTCGTTCCTCCAGACATGATTCTTTACATTCAGGCCAAAGAGTTCAATCTTTCAACCATCAGACCAGATAATTTGGTTCTCATGGTCTGAGAATCTTTCAGGTACCTGTTAGAATGCTCCAGATTGGCTTTAATATGCCTTTTACTGTTGAATGGTTTCCTTGTGGCTCTACCATACAGGTCTGATTTGAGGAGGAAATGGTTGTTCTCGAGAGTTCTTCTATTTCCACATGCTGGAGCGCTGTGAGAGTGACCATTGGGTTGTTGGTCACCTCCCTCACTTAGGCCCTTTCACCACTCACACTGGCTGAGTGGCCAGTTCTCTGAAGAGTCCTGGTGGACTTCTTCCATTTAGGTTGTTGTGCTCATTGGGGCGTTCAGTGCTGCATAAATTTTTCTGTACCCTTCACCAGATCTGTGCCTCGCTACAGTACCATCTCAGAGTTCAGCAGACAATTCCTTGGATCCTTGGCTTGGTGTGGGACATGCATTGTCGGTGTGTGACCTCACATAGACAAATTGACTCCAGTCAAGTTGTAGAAACATCTGACAGATGATAAGTGGGAACAGGATGCAATTTTGAGTGTCATGTCCCTTTTGCAATGATTTCAATCAAAGCTTTTTCACGAATTGTGAGGTAAGAAAAAATAATTTAATCTATTTTGAAATGTAGCATGACAAAATGTGGAACAAGTGAAGCACTTGAATACTTTCCAGATGCTTTGTATGAACAGTTTTGATGATATGTTCTGCAGACCAGTACAATAAAAAATATCAAAATATAATAAACATTATGAACCATTCTCTCTCGCTCTCTCTCTTTCTCTTTACTGTTATAATTCTCTTGCTCACTTTATCACACACACAAACACACATACACGTACGTATAAGCACACACCTGTAGACACTCATAAATGTCTCCTCTCTTCTGGAGCTGTAGATAAGACAGCAAGGTGTGATCACCAAAACGCTTGCTGTTGGACATTATTAAGGCAAAGTCTTATCGCACAGCCAAAATCCTTGTGGGTGCCATTCTGTTGCTTCCTTTTGCGTCTCCTACACTCCCTCTGTCTTTTTTTTTCTTCATATAAGTTGTCTTATCTTTTCCTTTTTCTGTTCTTTTTGAATTCTGATGTTTTGATGTCTCTCTGCAGTCTGCAGAAGTCTGCAGTGTCAACAACTGTGACAAGGCAAACACATTTAGGCTGCCTGCATTTACGACTGGTGCAGCATCAGGAACTGTTAGAGTTGGTGTCAAATGCCTCATAGCATCACAGTTTATGACTGTGTTGAAATGTTCTGTGATATACAGAACATTTCAACACAAACTGTTACAACTCTTTGAATGAAAAATACTTCTATACTTCTATCAAATAAAATTAGAGCATTAGGATTACTTAAACCAGGTGGTTAAATGTTTTGTTGTTTTTTCTGATTGTCTGCAGTCTTACATTTTCAATAAAATAACATAAAATAAAATAACTGTCAGATGCTGTTTTAAAAATCTTGATTCTGCAGAGTGGCGTTGACAGCTCTCTACATTAGATTCTGCAGATAAAATTTTAAAAGCTGCAGCTCACTGGAGGCATCATTGGCCCGTGTTTTCCAAGATGTATTAAAAATATGAAAACATATTAATATAAAGTGAAACTGAAAGTCCTATGAGACATTTAATACCAACTCTAACAGTTCCTTCTAGCATATTTAGGCACTCTGTGTGATGCATTTTTTTTTGTTTGTTTGTTCATTTGTTTTTGTTTTTCATGTAACAGAATATTGTATCCTGTTATAAATAGATGAGGAAAAAAACTAGACAATCTTTTGCATCAGTCCGAGTTGGAATGCACTGTCAAACAAAGAGTACGGACACTTTCTGAAGGAAAAAAAATCAATTGTATAACTGTCCATGAAAAGGGTTCAAAATAATTTTACAGCTACCCATCTTTATGCTCAGGGCATCAAATAATGCCACTTTGTCAAAGTCACTGGCATCTCAGCGACATGTGCACGTCGTCTCTTAGCACCATCGCTATGACAGTTGAGGGACAACTGACGTAGCTCTCACTCCTGACTTGTCCATACTGATATCAGTTTGAGTTTTATTTGTCATATGCAAGTTAGCACAGGGTCAACATTGCAATGAAATTTATTTGACGAGCAGCAGACAGTCACTCAGCAGTATAGTAAGTAAAGAATATGGGTAAACAACCCTTTGGCGTCACATTAAAACTCCCTATTTCTTATGTACAGTGTTGATTTGGTGAAGTGGCATATGTAAGGGTCAATTTCCATGTACAAGGTTATTCCTGTGTTACAAAACCTAACCAGAATAAAACAAAGTATAAAACACAAAGCTCCTATTTGAATGACAAAGTGATAGAGAATGCGAGAGGAGGAAGTTTGTAAAGCAGCAGACTGATGTACCCAGCAGGACTATTATAGAATATTGCCTTGGACATTGTGTCCACCAACACGAAGGCCACTTTGAGTGCATCTCTGTGACAATAACAGCTTTAGACAAAACAGCAGTAATTGATGGCCTGGGATGAGAATACACACCCACCATTGCTGGCATTTGCATTTAAATTCACTTCATTATTAAAACACAAAACAAGTGAGAACTCAAATTCATTTTGCTTAGTCTTTTAATTTATTTAAAAACCTATAAATATGTTACAAAAAACAGATTAAAAGATTAAAGTGAAAAGGTGTCTTAAGAAAATACATGAAACAAAAATCTCACCTTTTTGATTGGATATAATTTTACATATAGATTAACTGACAGCATAATATTAAATCTGGGCTCCATCCAGATAGTATCACATTGCAATCTATCAATATTGTTAACATCATCACCATTTAACTATTGTGTTGTGACTGACAGTTTGAAAATGTGAAGAAATGTTCATGCCAGTATTTTCACCATATGGATTCCTGCTGAGGCAGTAGCAGTGACCTCCCTGGCAGCAGTAATAACCATGTAGGAGTAAAACATAAATGCATCTAAGTAGACAAGATGACTTATTTATGTCCTTCCAGTTTCACTAAATTTACCTTGAATTAAGCTTTCAAGTGGTGATTAAACTTGAGCTGCAGAATTTTAACAAACTGTCAGACACTCAGAAGTAAGGGTTAGCTATAGTCAGTGTTAGTTGCAACCTCCTGCACTGTAACTGTAATCACATTTTTTAGTGATGCAGTAATGAAAGACATTAGAAATACAGGAAGGCGGTGAAGAAATATCAGACATGAATTCCTCCACAGTTGTGCTAAAATCAGCTGATTGTGTACAAGAAAATGAAAATGGTAAAGTGGGTTGCAATTTTGAGGAGCAGAGATGTGGACATTACTTTTATTTTTATTGCAAAATAGGACAAGAGTGCAATGGTAAAGTGAAAAGTGCATCCAGGACAGTGACATTATACTGATAACACAGGTTTCTGCCGACCCCAGTCAAGCAGTAAGATTGAATGGGTGGAAGTGTGTCATCACTGCTTTATCACAAAACTTAAATGAATTTAAAACACCTATGAAATATATAATGTTAAAAAGTAACATAAACCCATTTGTAGTAACCTTATTAAGACCTAATGCGATATGTTGCTCCCATTACTAGATTGTAAAACATAAACAACATAAATAAAAAGAGGAGAACATTAATGACGGCCAGAGCATTTGGCCCTCATGAGCCCACAATCTTTGTTTCACTCCCATGAACACACCATATTATTGTGGCTAGCTGCTAATTAGACGCTGTTAATACTCTCATTCATCACCATCAGAGCTGCTCACCGCAGAGCCCATTATAGAGCTTGTGTGTGTGTGTGTGTGTGTGTGTGTATGTGTGTGTGTGTGTATACAATTTTGTTCATACAGAATGTGGACTGAAAGCAAGATGAGGTTAATGACCCTTGTTGGTACACAGCTCATTTGTATCAGTATGGTTTACGCACATTTCTTTGAAATGTTCACGCACAAGCTATTTTCCTCTGTTCGATATTGTTATTCAGATTTTGAAACAGGGCTGAATAAAATATGATGTCGGATAGCTTATGTAATGTCTTTAGCTGTGATGCACCAGACCAAAGTAAGCCCTTGATTATACTTCAAGGTTGTAGTGAAAAATGCCCACTGGGCAGCGTTTGATCTAACAACACAGAGAAGAGTGAGATATTGACGGGAGAATAGTTGAGAGAACTGTGGGGGAAAGTGGTGTGGAGGATGATACACCCAAATGGCAAGCCCCAAGATTGGATGTGACTGAGAATTCAGAGGTGTCGACCGCTCTGGGGCAAGTACATTGGACAACTGTGCATGTCTCTTCTCCAGATATTTCATCATGAAGTCCAATTAGTGTTTCCACTCTGCTGAAGTGGTAGGCAAGGTAGGACCGGTGAAATATGTGACACCAAAATTGATGTTATAACCAATTGGCTGAGGGCAGCTTTCCTTTTCATTTAAGGGTCCAATGGGCTTGTAACGAAAAAGGTTACCACTTGTAATCCCCAGCCACTGCAGGAAAACTCGGAGCAAGAGTGAGTAATGATCTCCTCTCCCTTTAGAAACTATTGCCACTGTTGTTAACATTAACTGCTGCAGTAGAACTCTTCGGTTACAACATGTGCAGGGCAGCTGCAAAGTGAACATTTCTACACCTACTGAAGCTATACGCTCTGCTGATGGAAGATAGGCTTGAACAATCATACATCTGAGTGGACTGAAGCTCGGCTCAGAAATTGTTTCTGGATTGTCCTCCAATGGCCATCTCAGTCCCAGACGGTTATCCAGTGGAAAATCTGTTGTGGCATTTAAAGAACCTAGGGGCTGCAGGGAAACCAAAGGTCATTAGTGATCTGGAAACATTTGCAAATGAGCAATGGACTCAAAATCTAAAATGAAGCAACACAAGCTTAGAGAAACACTTTAACTGTTACTGGAGGAGATTTTATTCAGAGGTTATTAATGTTAGACACTGATGTTGGGGGTGGAATAAGTTTGTTTATGGGAATTTGAGAAAAAGACAAAAATCATCCATTTAGTCAGCTCTATATTATGTACTATGATAAATTGCACTCAAATATACATAATTAAACTTCCCTCTAGTGTTTTAAATAACTGTAACTACAGCTGTGTTCACATGGCCCCGCTGTCTGTTTGGAAAGTTTATAGTCTGTTATTTTCAATCAGTTCATTATTTCAAAATTACTAAAACACCTCATAATAGATGTCGTCAAGTTATATTAATCTGATTAACTTGTATATTCAACTTTAATGTAGGCACTGATTAAGGCTTTGATTGACTGCAGCTTGTCTACACATCCAAGAGTTATTCTTTTTTCATGTATTTTTTGTAACTACAAGGACCTGATGTTAAAATGGTAAATGGTAAATGGCCTGTATTTATATAGCGCTTTACTAGTCCCTAAGGACCCCAAAGCGCTTTACATATCCAGTCATCCACCCATTCACACACACATTCACACACTGGTGATGGCAAGCTACATTGTAGCCACAGCCACAATGTAGAATGGCTTATTTTACTTTGTTTTCTTCATCAAAATGATCGTGTAGCTTTTTCACTTTTCAGGAAAAAATGGATTTTACACTTTAGCTAATGCCGTCTTAAGTAATTTCCCTGTTTTATCAGCAGTGGCTAAAAACAGTGTGGTTGGTGGTGAATTTATTGACATCATTTTAATTTCTTTTCTTTTTTTTTATTTTCTGAACTTCTACCCCAATCATTAATAAAAACTGTTCTCGTTCCGTAACATGTGTAATCTATAATTTAGGGGAAAAAATACTTTATTTACAGTTTTTAGTTTACCTACACGCAGCTCTCCTTTTAAAATGTTGTGTTTTGTCATGGTGTAATTACTGGTTGGTACACTCCAAAGTAATCAGATTTATGAAATCATTTCTGTCATTATCGAGAACACAGTTAGGCACTGTACATTATACAGCAATAAATATCACTTTTCTGGGTTTTTCCCAGCCTTCACAGCTTAATTACAAGATTTATGACAGAAGTTTTCATTTTTTTAATTATTCTTTTCTGGCCATCATTAAACTGTTATGCAGTGCCAAAAATACTCCAGTGTATGGAAGCACGGCTGACAAATGTTGCTCTTGGTAGCTGCTGGGATTCAGGTCGACTCTTCCGCTGTTATATATTCCTTCAAAACTGTGTCTTGTAAAATGTATGACTCTCTTTAGACAATTGGGAGTTTTGTCTATTAAAATTCATAGAAAATCTGAATTTACACAGACGCTGAATATACAGAGAATGTCTCTAGGGAGTACTCTTTGTACTTAGCCTACTTTTAGCAGAAGAAAAGGAAAATAGTTAAACATTAAAAATCCATTAATGTCCTTTGAGTCAATTTATAGAGGAAAAATAGTGTCCATGTCATTACAAGGAGTTATATGAGGTAAACTAAAAATCATTTGGGGCATGTCCCTCTTGCTCAGCATATATTGAACATAGACATTATTCAAGCATCTTATCAGCTGATATCTCAGTTAATTAGTTTCTGTACATGAAGTTGCTTTAGCGTGCCTACAGCTGTGATCTGCAAGCCGCTATGCAACCCACCTGCCTCTCAGCTCTATGTGTCTTTCTATGCTAAACTTAATCTTTACCATATCTGTTATCAGTGCCTACTGTGTTCTGTGGTGGGGTTTTGCTTGCGCTACGTTCAAGTTATGCACATGGAAGGGCTGATCTACATCATACCTTACCCTTAAGTCTAAATGGGCTTATAAAAACTGACTACATAATATAAATAAAAAGAAATGAAGGCGCCACAGATGGACACACAACCATCCACTATTAACCCATGATACAACACAAAACATTCTTGGGTATAGAATAGTAAAACTTCATTGGTGGAAATAGCGTTTAGAGGTTAGTGCAACAAAGTGAATGCCCTCCAAAGGAAAAAAAAAAGCTTAAGAAAAATAAATGAAAATAAATCATTAATGGAACTGCAATTGCAGAGTTACCAATTACTGCACAAAGGAAGGTCATTTCTTCCACAAATTATAAAAAGGGTTTTATTTAAAACCCGCCAATTTCCGGGGGCGAGGTCACTGAGGCAGTTAAACAACCCCTTGGTGGCAGAGCCCCTGGTGTTGATGAGGTCCGCCCCGAGTTCCTGAAGGCTCTGGACGTTGTAGGGCTGTCCTGGTTGACACGCCTCTGCAATGTTGCGTGGAGATCAGGGGCAGTACCTGTGGACTGGCAGACCGGGGTGGTGGTCCCCATCTTTAAGAAAGGGGACCGGAGGGTGTGTTCCAACTACAGGGGGATCACACTCCTCAGCCTCCCTGGGAAAGTCTATGCCAGGGTGCTGGAAAGGAGAGTTCGTCCATTAGTCGAACCTCGGATACAGGAGGAACAATGCGGTTTTCGTCCTGGTCGCGGAACACTGGACCAGCTCTTTATCCTCTCCAGGATACTTGAGGGCGCATGGGAGTTTGCCCAACCAGTCTACATGTGTTTTGTGGACTTGGAGAAGGCATTTGACCGTGTCCCTCGGGGTGTCCTGTGGGAGGTGTTGCGGGAATATGGGGTGTCTGGCCCATTGCTATGGGCCATTCGATCCCTATACAACCGTTGCAAGAGCTTGGTTCGCATTGCCGGCAATAAGTCGGACTCGTTCCCGGTGGGTGATGGGCTCCGCCAGGGCTGCCCTTTGTCTCCGGTTCTGTTCATAATTTTTATGGACAGGATTTCTAGGCGCAGCCAAGTGGCGGAGGGCTTTCGCTTCGGTGGCCTCAGAATCTCATCTCTGATTTTTGCAGATGATGTGGTTCTGTTGGCTTCATCGGGTGAGGGCCTCCAGCTCGCACTGGAACAGTTCGCAGCCGAGTGTGAAGCAGCGGGAATGAGGATCAGCACCTCCAAATCTGAGGCCATGGTTCTCAGCCGGAAAAGGGTGGAGTGCCCACTCCGGGTCGGGGATGAGTTCCTGCCCCAAGTGGAGGAGGTCAAGTATCTCGGGGTCTTGTTCGCGAGTGATGGGAGAAGGGAGCCGGAGATCGACAGACGGATTGGGGCTGCAGCTGCAGTAATGCGGACGCTGCACCGGTCCGTCGTGGTGAAGAGGGAGCTGAGTGTAAAAGCGAAGCTCTCAATTTACCGGTCGATCTACGTCCCTACCCTCACCTATGGCCACGAGCTGTTGGTAGTGACCGAAAGAACGAGATCGCGGATACAAGCAGCAGAAATGAGCTTCCTCCGAAGGGTGGCTGGCCTCTCCCTTAGAGATAGGGTGAGAAGTTCGGCCATCCGGGAGGGGCTCAGAGTAGAGCAGCTGCTGCTCCACATCGAAAGGAGCCAGCTGAGGTGGTTCGGGCATCTGACAAGGATGCCCCCTGGGCGCCTCCTGGGTGAGGTGTTCCAGGCATGTCCCACCGGGAGGAGGCCCCGGGGCAGACCCAGGACACGCTGGAGAGATTATATCTCTCGGCTGGCCTGGGAACGCCTTGGTATTCCCCCGGATAAGCTGGAGGAGGTGGCTGGGGAGAGGGAGGTCTGGGCCTCTTTGCTTAGGCTGCTGCCCCCGCGACCCGGCCCCGGACAAAGCGGATGAGGATGGATGGATGGATGGTTTTATTTAACACAGTTTTGTGGAAATTAAAATCCCATTTTGACTACTGAAACCTAAAATTAGGCCACACATTTTGTTCTGAGAGGAGCTGCAGTCAAAACCAAATCATGAATCAAATGACTGCTGTTAACCACACTTCAATCAGAACCAAGTAAAGCTGCAGAATTAAACAAATGGACCTATTTTCCTCACCCTCTGCTGAGATAAGTTATGAAGTTTATACTGTTTTCACATTTCTACTCACATTCATTACCATCAAAGCTCAGCAGAACACAGTCCATTACATCCTGTTCTGTGTCTGAGTGTCTGCATGGATGTGTGTGCTCATAGGAGAGGGAGAGATGGGGGTAATGGCCCTTGCTAATACACTACTTGTTTGTGACTGTGTGTATTATTCACTGCTCATGCTTGACTGCTGCTGTTGCCAGCCCAGCAGCAAATACACACACCACTGTACAAACACTCACACCCACTCATCAGCAAAACTTTGGAAATGCTCATACAGTTATTGATAAGGTTCATTAAACAAAAGGAGGAAGGAGGAACAAAACAGACAACGAAAGGACTAACAATTCTTTCCTCTTACTGATAAATGCCTATTTGACTTGCCCAGCGTTATCTGGTAAGCTCATTTGATCTGAAGATCATCTGTAGTTATTACTCATCTCTCCCATGTAAGTCTGATGGTACTGGTACCACTATCAGCCATCCAGTGGTTTCCAAGACATTTCACTAAAAGCAAAAAATGGAAAGAGCTATTTCAGTCAAAGGGAACAGACCAACCTTTCTCACTCATCAAATATGGAGGAATGGTCAGGACTCGTAGACACCGTGTTCTAGTGCACAAGGTACACATTTAGTATATTTCTTCACCGACAAGGAAATGGTCGAGAAAGTTCTTACAGATGAAAGCGGTTTGCCTTCCAAAGTGTGGTTAATGTTGTATTTTGTTTTTCCCAAAACCTACCCCTCAGCTTTCTGTTCCTAAATGTAATAATATCGGAAAGAAAACTGTCACAAAGTCATAATTCAAACTTCTCTCTTCAGCTAGAGGGGCAGTGCTTTGTCTTCATTGTCTGAACTGAACAAAGTTGGCAATGAAAAAAAAAAAGTTTATCTGAGTTAACCAGTAAATAATCATTTAAAATTGCACTTGCATTAGCTTATAGTCCACCGTAATAGGCAGTAGTGTAATGGGTGGTGAAATGTATTCACTTAATTATTGTGAAAAGAAGATATACTACTATTTGGCAAAAAGTGGTCCACTAATAATTAAATTTAACGCTAATTTAATATTTTTAGGGGGGCAAGGGGATGAAAGGGGATGCAGTCTTCTTAAGCTCTCTATCAGACTGAATCTACAGGGACTGTTTACATGCTAAGCTATGTTCACTTTTTTTTTTTATCCACTATGTTCATAAGTGATTAGCCCAGATTTTTTGGAAACTCACTGCATTACAGAAACAGAAGTTGCTCTGACTATCTTTTCTGTGGTACTTGGCATGCAGACAGCAAGAGCTTAAAGATTATGATGAGCAACATTTGGTAAAGAACATTATTTGTTTGTTAGTGGTCCAAATTTCTGGTGGATGGGGCTCATTTACTGTATATTAGAAAATCCATGTGAATTGTTTGTAAATTGCAGTGTAACAGACGGTGTTTACTCTTGGCAAATTACTCAAACAAAGCACAGACAGAAAGCTGCTTAAATACATTATATCTCAGGTAATATTTATCTCCAGCGACCATGCCTCAGTCTCACCAAAGCAAAAGTCCAACATCTTTTTCACTGATGCAAATATCTATGAGCAGGTCTGACCAGGTGCAACATCTTTAGTTGAAAAGTCCTGCTCTACTTGCAAGGATAAGGATAATTTTCTACTAATGGCTTTCTGTGAGATTTACACAAGATGTGATCAATATGTAAATGAAAGAGTACCCACTTAAACTAGTTGTGTAATCTGAAAGGAGCCTAAAAGCCTATGAACAGTTGTTTTCGCCCATAATCCCCTAAACGGTGGCATAGGTTAAGATAGAAGCTTTCAAAAGTGTCAGATGTTTCATATTTCATGCCTCTGTATGCTTGAGCCATCATGTTATGTCCTGTCATTTATGTATTTTAAACTTTAAGAGCTCAACAAAAGAGACAGCACTCCCAGGGTGAACAAAAACTGACCAGTGGAATAATTTAAATATAATGAAGGGACCTTGAACATTGAGCTGTGGGCTGAAAAAGTGATTTGTAAAGCTCAACCCTGACAATTCCCCTCTATATTACTCCAGGTAACATGTGACCTTCCAATAGTGACAACATTTGTTACACCCCAGACAATCTCTCGAGGGCTGATGTGGTAATGTGTCAGGCCTTTGGCTTACGTGAGGCCTGTAATGGGAACTGGCGATATGATGATGTGAAAATACACACAATCAATTGTTTTTTTCTTTTAAATTTGTGTAACTTTTCCATCATTGTTATTATAATGCAGGTCTGGAAGTCTTGGTGGCAAATTAGAGATATTTTAGATTCAGTGTTTAATGGTTCTTTGATTCTCAGTTGTTAACATATCCTGATGTTTTCTCTTTTAATCCATTCCATGTCCCACAATACCTTAGTTTCGCAAGCCATTCTAAAAATACATACTGTAGAAACTGAAACTGCTCACAGTTATAAACACACCTATATGTGTGTGTGTGATCGCAGAATTAAATACCACATATCAGGATTTTTTATTTTAATTTGGTTATTCTAGGATGGCTCCCTGCAAAGTGCTTTGAGAGTTTCTACACTCTTGCTGATCGCTCGATGTCAGCCCCATTGTGATCATTTTCACTTCCACATTTAAAAGCATCCTTGCAGCTTTAATTTTTCGGTGGTACGAGGGAAAAGTCAAACGCTTTATTCAATGTGCTCTAACCCTTTAAGACCTACCATAGAACCAAGTCCGCCAGAGCTTATATTATATTTTTACATGCTGTGGAGCCATTTTTGGGAGCATTTCAAGTTGCTATACATCAATACAACCATTATAGCCCAGATTTTAATAATATGTATTCATTAAGTGCATAGTAATTACATAAATTGCAAAAAAGTGCAATAAACTACAAAAAAATTGAAAATCGTTTTTGCTTTTTTAACATATATTTCTACTTGGAGAAATTTAAGAGGCTTATCCCTCAAAACTGTAAATACAAAAAAGTTGCACAAAATAGTTTCCCACCACAGGAAATTTATTTTGAGTGTCTTCATAGTTTTATTTTTGAAATACACCAATTTTTATACACTGCAGGAAAAACGAAAATAAATATTATACTGCAAATTTGCAAAAAAGCAGCATGTGCATCAAAATAAACTATTTCCAGCAGTGCAATATGAGTCCTAAGCATCCCAGAAACGACACAGAAAGTCATGAAGTCAAAGATTAAAAAGACCAGTATAGGCCCTGAGGCCCTGATGGTAAAAAAGACTACATTTCCGCGAAATGACGTCACTTCCGGTTTCGGGCAGGTAATGGCGGAAATGCAAAAGTTCGCGCTGATGTCTATTCCAACGTAGGAAGTGTTATGAACAGCTGATCGGATCGGCAAAGCGTGTTTCTGGAATATTATGTTTTTGTTGCTGCAAGCGCTTTCTATGCAGTTTTTGCAAAGCTTTATGTGGAAGGAAACCGTTACCTAGGACAAGCTAATGGCATAAGATGTAAGTACAACTCCTCCGGTTTCATATGCAAAAAAAATTTTTGCGCTAGCTCACGTGGTTGCAGTGCTACCGGGATTTAAAAATAGTTACGCAAAACAGAGCGTGCCCGCTCCGACCGGCTCTAAAGGGCTAAGCAGCCACACAAGGATGTGTGGCAAAATTTAGGTTCTTTGCTTTAAATTTCCCAAATCAAATCCCTCAGCTTCATGGAGCTGACATCAGATGAGATGAGATGGTGTATATTTATGCCAAAGCCGGGAAATTATTTTCTTTTTTTTTTACATCAGGTAAATTTTAAGTTACACCACAATCTTTTTTTAACCAAGAGAATATAAATATAAATAACAATCAAAGAAAAAACAAGCATTTTCCTGGTCATCTGAACAATACCAAACTATTGTTTGGTCTCTGAATTGTTGCCTGGAAGCCCATCTCTAATCATTAGAAATGGTTCTGAACATGAAGGTTGAATCAATTTTATACAGAAGTTGATTTTTGCCCCCAGAAGTTTGAAGTAGTAGTGTCTTTACTAAGCAATCTAAATGCAGCAAGAGCACTGAAATCCTTACCAAGCATCACAAGAATCCAAAAAACCCCCAAAAGATTTCACATTTATTATCAACACAATATGCTTAAGATAGAGTGACATTATTCTTACTGAAGTTTCCTGTACTGGGTTATGTAAATGTATTTAAACAAAGGAGTATAACTGCCTTAACATTGCAGATTTGATGAAAAAATACACAAAATACACAGTTTGCCCAGTATGGTTTAGGATGGGATAAAGGGACAGTTGTTGTCAAATTATGATCTCTGAGTTCATTCTCCACAGTTCTTCTGTCAGCCCCTGAAGAGGTTACCATGGAGACAGTAGAACGTGTCTATGTGTGTGTATGCGTGTTGGAAGAGATAGGGAGGGGAGTTCCTAACACTGAGCAGTACTTGGTAATTGGCAGATTATCAGAAGACAGAGGTTACTGTAGCCCCGGAGAAGGTTCACAGCTCCAACTTTATAAACAACACACCCTCAAATTGCTATCCCTATCCAGAGGAGCGGGTGGGTTGGAGGACCACAAATGGGAAAAATAGCCGCAAAACCAAGCACTAAATAGTGTGAGCAGAAAATAGCTGGCGGCAGCCTCTCACCCATTCTCCCATAATAGCTTGACTGGAAGGGGGTGGCAGATTGCTCAGGGGACAGATCCCAACAGCCAGCAGGGACAGTGACAGTGTGAGGAAGACGGAGCCCTCAAAAAGCTGCGCTCTGACAGATTGAGGAAAGAATTCTGTTTTCCACAGCTACTTTTTGGAAGGGGGATGAGCGCCATGGAAGGTCAGAGTCAAAACAAATATGGACACCAATCTGTTGTTGTTTGAGTCCATTTTAGAGATTATTTTTCTTTTCTCAGTTGTATGAAGGTAGATATGTAGTTTTTCAGTACGCATCGCTCTAGGCCTGTGCTCGTAATCTTTCACTTTGTTCTACCACAACAGCTCTGACTCATGGAAAGAACACCTTTGTCTCAACCCGGTTTGATAGCTGGATATGGATCACACTTGTTCCAGTGCATCCTGTAGATCAGGAGTGTCGAACTCCGGGCCTCGAGGGCCGCCATCCTGCAGGTTCTACAGCTCACCCTGGGTCAACACACCTGAATCAAATGATTAGTTCATTACCAGGCCTCTGGAGAACTTCAAGACATGTTGAGGAGGTCATTTAGGCAATTAAATCAGCTGTGTTGGAACAAGGACACATCTAAAACCTGAAGGACACCGGCCCTCGAGACCTGAAGTTCGACACCTGTGCTGTAGATGTTCTGTTCAAACAAATATGGATACCACAAAACCAGTGTGGGTTTGGTTTTGTGGGATGGTGAGGCCATTGCAGTCATGGAGATCCATGGTTATGGTGAGTGTGCTTGGTCTACAACATTGTGTAGTCGTAGCATCCACATGAATACCAGGATCCAAGGTTTCCAAAATTGATATTGCACTGTAAAGAAATTATGGCTGTTATTCACTTCACCTACAATTTTTTTTGTTGTTGTATCTGTGTATCCATGTATCAGTATCAATATTTCTTATGCTAGTGGTAACAAATAGGATGAGGATTCCAAGCCAGCAAGCCCCAGTCTAAATAATGTAAGTTTTAATTATTAAATAATATTTTGTTTACAGTTTTTTATGATTAAACAAATTCGTTCAACATGTTTGATAGATTTGAAGTACAAACACAAATCATTTTATCAGTGGAAACCTTTGCTTTTTAATGGAAAACTCATTTAACTTTTTAACTAATATTATCGTAAAGAATAGAGCAACATAGAAACTTCCTGAATAAATGCAAAAAGTGCATCACAATTACTAATTTTTTGTGTCTCTTCTTAAACCAACAGGCCACACTGAAGAAAGGTTCTGCTGGTTTGAAGATGTGAGGCATAATATTCCAACACAAAGATTAAAAAGACCATTATGATACCTGGAAATGCTTGTAAAATGATCCCAGATGAACATAAACACCCACACAACCCATACCAAATGACTTATCCATATGGAGCCAAGTTTGATGTATTGAAACCATGAAACAGTGACGAATAAATTGCCATACCAAACGGGTGCTGTGGAAATGTAAATGGCACCTCTGATTCAACTGGACACAGATTACACACTGACGTTAATGTGCGATGCTCTCATGTTCCCTGTCTGCGTCTGTTAGCTAATAGCTTAAACGGGCAGCAGAGTTTTAATTCTTGAATATTTCTATGACCACACATGGGTTATTCTGAAGTTGACCTAGAAGTTTTTATATTGCTGAGGGAAAAAACAAATAAAAAAACTGTTAGTAGTGCTAACATTATCCAAGAACTCATTGTCATCATCCAAAGAACTGCAGCTACATTTGCTAACAGCTTAACAATAAGTACTGTGCATGTAATGACCAGCCTTCCAACCTGATAAATGGATGAGCATTTCCCAATGATGTGTTTCTTCAAATGCGTACTTTGTCCTCTTTTGCCAAATAATATTTTTTGTTTCATCTCTGTGCACTGACCCCCATACCTCTGCAAACTATGAAGAATAAACAGATACAGACACAGGTACAGGCGCCTGCGTGTGCACACACACATATACACACAGATACACACACAAACACACACACACACACACTGTTCAAATTCATAATCACAAGAGTTGACAATCAGCATAAAAAGGAGATTATGTGCAGTGCTGAGAGTGGGTGGGAGTCACACTCACATGCAGATGGCATCATTTTCTGTCCATTGCAGCAGTTGCTTTGAAATGGCTAACAGAGGGGGGTTAGGCTGATACACTCCCCGTTCAAAGGGAACTGTTGTTGGCTGTGTGCCCCAAGGCCAGCAGAGTATCTCATAGCAGGATAATGAGACTTTAAAATCCAAACTCTTATTAATTTACTATTAACATCAAAAGTGTGGAGATGTTAGTATCACACTATCGCTCAGAAGGGAGGGAGTGGGTAGGTCTGTAGATACTGATATGGTTTGTTTGGATTTCAAGGTTTTAAGAGGCAGCAGATAAAGCTGAGTTCATTGAAGGGTGCAAATGAATGTTTGCTCTGGTCCGTTGAGAGGCAACAGAGAGAGAAAATGTACAAGGGTATTTCTGTGATGGAAAAAAAATAACTGAGCATAATTAAAAAATATATATCGTTTTTTCTTTCTGAAAAAAATCCATTTTGGTGAGTCTGATTAAAATATTTTAGCAGTCAGCCAAAAGAGAAAAGAGAAACTGTCCTGCTTTAGGTGAGGATCTTTACATCAGTGGATCAATTTCATTACTATGCTAATCCTTTAATTGTTATTCTGACTAATCAATAGCCAAAATATAGCACTGTCATATCAGTTGCAGATCACCAGACATGAACACCTGAGCTCTGCCTCCGGCATCACTGCCTCAGCTGTCCAGGACACAAACACATTAGGACTGTGAAGCAGCATCCTGCAGTGCTACACTTTGGAGTGGTTCCTCTACATGCAGAACATGGCTGCATGGACTCCACGATATAGTGGATGTATAAGTAACAAGCTGCGATCTGACGATTTGTCTGATGATATGGACATTTCTAGACAATGCCAGTACTTAATGTATGCACAAGCTAATATGCTGACCGTAAGTCTGGTATGTGCACTGTTCCAGTCAAGGTTGGACTCTTCAAAGCCTTCTTCCAATCTGGCACATAATGATGGAATGCGGTTGATGCTGAAGTTGCTAAGGTGGGCCAGTGCAAGCCAAATGTTTGTTAGTGTTGGACAGTGATGGGAATAACGGCGTTACAAGTAACGGCATTACTAACGGCGTTACTTTTTTCAGTAACGAGTAATCTAACGAATTACAGTTTCTATCGTTACAACGCCGTTGCCGTTACTAAGAAGAAAATGCAAGACACTTCACCCGTTGCCTACTGGTGGTGGTCAGAGGGCCCGGTGGCGCCAGTGTCCGGCAGCCTCGCCTCTGTCAGTGCGCCCCAGGGCAGCTGTGGCTACAATGTAGCTGTCATCACCAGTGTGTGAATGTGTGGATGACTGAATGTAAAGCGCTTTGGGGTCTTTAGGGACTATGTAAAGCGCTATACAAATACGGGCCATTTACTTTTAGAATCTTGTAACTCAGTTACTAACTCGGTTACTTTTTTGAAGAAGTAACTAGTAACTATAATTAATTACTTTTTCAAAGTAACTTGCCCAACACTGGTGTTGGACTACCTACCTGTTATGCTATATTTCACAATCTGATGCACAGTAGTGTAAAGGACTCCAGAAATAGTATAATTACATCTCTGACTGACTCTACACTAAGTTCAGTTAGGTTGTATTGTGTAATATTGTGGAATTTGTTTTAAATTTTCTTTTCTTTTTTTGTATTTTGCATGTATTTATTTTATTTGCTATGGACCCGTGTGTGTGTCTTTAATAAAGTAAAGTGAGTAAGTGAGTAACTTAAGGTCATAACTGAGACAAGGCTATAATAATTAAACTATTATATTTCATCACTGGAAGAGATTTTTGTGTTAAAACCCAGACGAAGTCCTTCTGTGTGCCTTTTTCAGACTTTCCCTGCACTCATACATGCCGTTTAAAAACATACGACACTAATATTACCTATCCTTGGCCCAAGACGTTTTCAGACCAACAAACAAATGTGATTAGATTTTTAAAAAATAATCTCAAGATTGGTGGGCAGCACGGTGGCACAGTGGTTAGCACTGTTGCCGCACAGCAAGAAGGTCCTGAGTTCAATTCCACCATCAGGCCGGGGTCTTTCTGTGTGGAGTTTGCATGTTCTCCCCGTGTTTGCGTGGGTTCTCTCCTGGTACTCCGGCTTCCTCCTACTGTCCAAAGACATGCAGCTTGTGGGGATAGGTTAATTGGATAATACAAATTGTCACTAGGTGTGAATGTGAGTGTGAATGGTTGTCTGTCCCTGTGTGTTGGCCCTGCGACAGACTGGCGACCTGTCCAGGGTGTACCCTGCCTCTTGCCCTATGACAGCTGGGATAGGCTCCAGCATCCCCCGCGACCTTGAAAAGGATAAGCGGAAGCGAATGGATGGATGGAATCTCAAGATTGTCCACAATATGACTATGTAATGGCATTTTTTAAGAGAGATGAGAAGGTGACTGGTGTAAAATAACTTCATGCCATGCTGGTTTTTGTTCCTCTTTAACGTTTGTGTCACCAGCCACTGTTGTTGCCTGCAAAAATAAGTGCATTTATAAAAGTTCCTGCAGGATGCATGAACAGACACACACTCTAAAGCTTGAACGTACAGTTTTACATTTGGTCTTTTTTCTCTTTCCAGCGGTTCAGACCGCGCAGCCAAGAGCAGGGGTCAGCTTTTATGGATGTGAGATAATTGAAAACGATAAATACGGCCTTAAAAGGAAGGAAAATAAACTCAGCCCTTCAGTAGATTTAATGTTCAGCCAAGCAGCAACATTGGCACAGAGTCAGTGGACGGGATTGCCAAGAAACACACCTGGGTGCTGATGTGTTTCCACACATACACACACTCAAAACACACACAGCTTTGTGTCCATGAATTCAGAGGACATTACATCAACTTGCATTAGTGTTCTGGTCTTTAAATTGAGAGATTTTTCATGGGGATTTGCTTTTTGTCATCATGAGGAACAGACATCCCTGCACTGTAAACCCGAATAAGTTACCAGAACTCAAAAAAATTGAGGCAATCGATTGCCTCAATTTTTTTGAGTTGATCAACTCAAAAGTCAAATTTTTCCAGAACATAAAAGTTTGGATTACATGGTACTTGTATCTTTTGAGAACGGTCAACTCAAATATTTGCAGTTAATATGACTTAAAGTTTCAAGTTTACAAATTCAAAGAAATAAGTTCACAGAACTTATAAAAAATAAGTACACAACCACAACATTTTTATGTTAACAAAACTCAAATGTTTATTAGTTTGTGTTGTCATTATTTTAAGTACACGTTAGTCAAATATGTTGACTACTTGATACTTAAAAACATGTGACCCAAAACATAAAATTTTTGAGGCAATTGATTGCCTCAATTACACTGAGTATCGGTAACTTAATATGCAAAAGTCATAAACATCTGCCATTGAACAGTATCTTGCCTGCTCCCTTTTAGCACTATGTTGAAATTAAATACATTTTTTTTAAAAAATAAATAAATTGATTAAAAATAATTAACAAAAACATTTATAAATTAAAATAAGTAGACCAAAAATTGTTTAGTCAGGAAAACTGTCAGAGTAATGAAAAATAATGCCAAATAATAATAAATAATATCAAAATGTGCTTTTGGCTCTCTGGCTAATATCTGAATAATATCTGAATATCTGAATAAGGCAACAGGGCAGCAATTTGAGTGAATTACAATGCTATTTGTTTTACATTAACCAGTATCAAACAGTGAAATTTAGGTCATCTTGCGCAGCCCACAATGTTTTGGAAATAGTATTACGAAAAACATTAAAACACACAAAACATTAGTGTTGCTTTGCATTATGTTAATGAGAACAAAGGCACGTTGTATAGTTTGGACCTATTGGCTGAATGCAATAACGTTTTGAGGCATTATTTAGATAAAAGGAGAGAACTTTGAACTAGCCTTTTATAATGCTTCACCCTGCATCCTTCTTTCAGATGAGTTCCTACATAACCAAGTCATTCTTGAGGGTCTGTAACCTGGGTGACAGTTTACCACTTTCTAGACCAAGTAAAATCTTTTGAGTAAATTCTAAAGTGTTGGTCAGGGCTTTGGGGTAGCTGAGGTGCATAGATCAGTCCAAACATTACCAGGAAGGCTTCACCAAATCTGGGGAGACTGAACACGGCATCACTTTCAATGACGACAGAGATTTTCACAGGTTGGTAGTGAACTGGACTTGTCGTGTCATGGTCACTAATGACAGTGAAGAGGGCCACTTCAACACCATCAAGCTCCAACTCATCAGATTCGTCCTGAATTAATGAAAAAGAGATACTAATCACAATCTAACCCAAGAAATACAACAGACGACATATAATTTCTCATTTTACCAACTCCAATTGAGATCCAATACCTCTTTTACAAGGGAGACCTGAGTCTCACTGTAAGAGGTGAAAAACAGAAGATCCATGTTCTGCACACATAAATCAGCTAATTCACCAGAGAATCAAGTGGTGTGAGATAAACTGAAACTAAGCTAAAGGAAATACACAGGAAAAGGTTTTACTAAACATCTTATCACTTTCAACAAAACACCAATTCAGTTCATTCGTAGTGAGGAGACAGAAAAGACCATACATGGAAACCGTATGGGTAGACTAAACAAAGGTAAGTCCAAACAGTGCATCAAAATACATGTTTGTACTTTGATGCACTGTTTATATACACAGTAGTATCTGTTAGATACTTAAGGACACTCACAGTGCAGGTTCTGAAAAATCCAGAGACATCCTCACGCAGATAGACAGGAAGGGCGTGGAGAACGGTAGTGCGCTTGGTGTGGATATCATGGATTTCCTATTTCCAGATTAAAAACAGAATTGTATATACTGGTGAGTTTACTGAACAACAACAACAACAACAGTCAAATCAGAACATATGTCCACAAATAACCTGTTCACATCTTTAATACAGTCAGACAAATAGCAAACACAAAGTGGAGTAATAGCAAAATTCAAAAAGCTCATTTAAATCATTGAACCTGTCCAATGTTCCACTGGTTCAACCTATGAAATGTGTAACAATCTATTATTACCTGTTCATTGTGAATTCTTAGAATTTCAGCCAGGGCATCAGCTGTCTTCCCAGTTTTTGATGCCTTCTGTCTGAATAAGGTCATCAGTCGAGGAAGATGGCGGTCAAGTTCAGCGTAGAATGTATTGGGCAGGTTCTGATTTGTAATCCGCTGAAACTCTGCATACAACTACAGCAGAAGGACAATACAGTTCAATTTGAAGAATCTCGCACATCTTTATAAAGCAGCAAAAAGCTGCCACATGAGTAAGAATTACAATTTTCATTTTAAAGAGAGCTGATCCATATTACCTCAGACTCCATTTTTAGAGCAGGCCAGAGGTCCAAGAGCTCCTTCACTCCTTCACAACCCTAACCCTGCACATATAGTTTAAAATATAGCGTTTCTAACAAGAAAACTGCTTGAAAGCACTCTCACTGCAGACAGGCATCTCCGTTGTGTAACTGCAGGGACAACGGGCTTGTTTGGACCCAACTATTCTGAGTCATGAGAGGGGGTTTAAAAATTTAGAGAGATTAAAACACTTTGTTTCATACAAGGCGACCGGGCGCCACCTCTAGAACAAGTAGTATCTAACTTTTTAAACAGCCTGCGACCCTCATTACAACAACTTAATGCTAGCTCTGCAAGCCCAAAGTTTCCTTCGGGGAGAGCAGCAAAGCACATAAAAAACACGGACCCGATATTTCTGCTATTCTTTTCGACACGCACCCAAAATACAACTAAATATTCGTATTTTAACAATAAACTAATATCAACATTGAAAACTTACTGTAAGTCCAGTGATGCTAGTTGCTGCAGTTAGGTCCAACTTTCTCCAGTCGTCCGTGTCCGTGCCTCTTTGGTGCTGTTCCCGCCCATATACCTTTACTTCTTCTGTGTTTCGTATTAATGCTCATTAGCGCCGCCTTCCGCTTCGGAGGGTGAATCAGAGATTAACTCGGAATAAAAATTGATTCCTGCAGCTGCTCAACACTTGCGGAAAAAATTAAAAATATATATGTAGGATACATTGATAAAATAATGAATATTAAAATAAATACATTTTGTCTTCCACTAATGCATTTAAGACAATTTGATTTCACTTATTTGGTGAAACACTTTGAGATTTTATTGTATTTTAGCATGTGCTACATAAATTAAGTTTATTATTAAATCCTATACTTGAAACAACAAAAATAACAGGACTTTACCATTCTTATATGTCCTAACTTAACTGTGTTACGTTGTGCTTAAGTTATGATTTTAAGTGATGCTTACTTAATATAGAAATAGTTCAATTCAATCAAATATTATTAGTTTCATTTACTCAAAAAGAAGAACATGTTACACGAACTTGACATATTTAAGTTAACAGAACTTTTTAAAGACTTTGAGTATACACTACTTAATCTATTTAATTACTTTGAACATTCGGGTTTACAGTGTGTGGCATGACTGTGTAAACAATTTAGGGCCTCAAATCATCACCGATACTTGTAACACTATGAACCTGGATGGACAGCTGACCCTCTAAGGGTCAGTCTTTATGAGAACACGCACCACAACCTTGTTGAACAAGACAGTTCTGAGCATTGCACCGAATTAAAACTCTAAGGAAGAGATAAGTCTTAACTCTGTGTTTTTATAACATGAGTTCTTGAATCTAAATTGTGTTTTTCTTTTTAATTTTGAATGTATTTAAGTTTTAAAATTCTAAGACAATTGTGAAAACAGCAGTGGTGTCAAATAAAACAATGATGCAAACAGCAAGGGCAAAGAAAATAAAACACACTGGAATCAAAGTAGTCAAACTGCATCCCTGTATTAGTCTTCATATTTAGTATATAGTAGATGGTAGGTAATTTCACCTTCCAACTTTAAAGAAGGTAAACTACATCAAGCTTGTTTTTTTTATTAAAAGGGAATAGAAAGTGCGTACACATTGGAAAACAGTCTTTGTTGTGATTGTTTGTATGGGTTGTGTCTCACACACCTGAAAGGTGAAACAATAAACATTAAAGTCATTTAAAGGAAAATGAAAAATCCTCATCAGTCTATCTTTGGGTGAGTGCATGTTTAGGGGAACCAATAAGTGCCTCGTGGCCGTTAAATGTATAAAGTAGCATCTGCTTCTCTGCATGCTAAATAGTTTAATAGCGAGATAGGCACCAGTACGGATGCCACCAGGGAGCCTCCCTTATACTAGGCATAAACAAATGGGAGAAAACCTCAAACAGACCCAATGTCTGCGTGAGATGGCGTTGCCGCGTGCTCTAGTTAGTCTGGGAGCACCTTCCTACATCCTGCATCTGGAAGATGCAGAGGGAACAGGCACCTGGGATGATCTGCTTACAGCTGTCCTGGGATGTTCTGCTTGCCCAGCTGTGACTGTGAACCTAAACCTGCAAAAAGAAAAACAGATGGATGATTAGAACATAAAGCAGCAAACACTTTTCTTATGGCTTCACAGAAAATCCTTGTTGAATTAAGTTTTTCTTGTCTGAAACCCAATTTATTTTCACTTCTAAAAGCATGACGATTCCCAGCAGGAAAATTAGATTGTAAACAATCCTAATGGCTTTTTAAACCTAAGTACAAAATCTAATGGGACACATGAAAAATATCTGCCACATAGCTGGGAAACAGGGCTGTATCACTATTTTTAGATTTTGTACCTCATTTCTGCCAGTAAGAAAGCTTTTGTATGAAGTTGAACTCACTTTGAACTTTTAGCAAAAGTTTGCACTGCATTTTATGTAACATTAAATAGACTGCTAAAGACGTGAGTCATTAGCTGCTAGAAAACATGGCAAAAAAAGGCGGATCACAAATGAAAACACAAGCAAACGTATTGGTTATAATAATATCATGCTATAAACTTCTAATTATGCTAGATTGGGTTGGCTTAAGGCTTGCTTGCAAAAATGTTTTGCTCATTTAAACTCTCTAAGCACTAACACTGAGCATCAAGACTTTGTCAGGAATTAGATTAAATTATCATGAAGGTCCTCTGACATCCACACTTGCTAAATATTTGGAGACAAAATATTTAATTATGAATTAAACACTGTTAATCCAGCGGTAATGAGATAATAGTAACACGAGGCGACTAAATTAAAAGACACAATTTATCATCACTACATATTAAAATGTGACATTAACCCTATCTCGTTCACCAACAGCTAGAAGACAAGATGTCTATGTTTCCAATTTGTCAAGCCTGCCAGTTGACATTTGTCATCCACCCGTGCCTTACTCAGATTTATTTACATAAATATATAAATTTTGCTGTTTTGTAGGTCATCCGGAATTAAGCCAATGCAGTGTTCTCCGTCACAGTCGCTGTTTCTCTCTCTCTCCTGTCAGCTCTTGCTCTTTTTCCGGCTCTCCTGTCACTCCTTTCTAGCTGGTGTTAAAAAAAGAAGGTTAACAGTCTTTAATGCAGCATTTTGGCAGGTCATGGAAAGGCTGATGCCTGCAAAATATGCAGTGATGTGACACCAGTGTCCTTTTATATTTCCTGTTGTATGTCATTTTATAATTTTACATTTTCTATTTTAGGTGTTGATACACTGTAATAGAAGGAGCTGCTGCTGAATACGTTAACTTACAAAAGCTGGTTTCAAAGGGGGAAATTAGATAAAGAATTTAATTATTTTTACTCAAGTTCACAACATTAATCAACTCGTAACAATTTGTGCCATCCTCCTTTGGAGAGGAAGAAACCATTGTAGATTTGAGGCTAAGGGCCTTGGGGGAGTGCAGCCATCTGCCCTGACTAGTTGGGGAAAGCAGAACGTCTGTTACTCAGCTGTGTGTATGGCCCCAAGTTCTCATTTTTCCCCCTTTCTTGTTCTTGTTGTAGTCAAGTGAAGTCAGTTTACCACATCTAAAAACAACACAGGTTGACCAAAGTGCTGTGCAAACTGAACGAAAAAGAATAAATATATATGCATAAAAATAGAGAGAAACAGAAGACACAATGTTGAGTGTTAGGAGGTCCTGTGTTAAAAAGGCTGAGTGTTCCAAAGTTTAGATGCAGTAACCACAAAGGCCCGGTCTCCTCTGTTTTGTAGTCTGCTTCTAGAACAAGCAGAAGAAGCTGATCAGCTGAAAGTAGAGTTCTGTTTGGAGTATGTTTAGTTAAAAGTAGTCAGGTGTTCTCAGGCTATTATGCCTTAAGTTTTCCTTGTTTTTCTGGACTTTTTCACATTGTTTGCACATGCTAGACTGTTTACCTGTGTGTCTTCTATGCTTGGAATAAAGGTTTCTCATGTGTTCCTGAATGTGGGTATTCTATCCTGTGCAATTGTAAAAATCCCCTCGCTGTCAACATCTTATGGGGATTTAGTAGGTCTCTAAAACAGGGTTGTTATCTCTCAGCACCTGATATTGGCCAGCAAAGAGAGGACATGGAGGAGAAAGTACAAACTGTGGGAGAGAGGGAGAGAGTTGAGTGACTGCAGTAGTGGCATAAAAGTACAAGGGAGTACTTGTGTTCGCTGAAAGTCCTCCAAAAACTTGAACCTATTCAGTCATGACAAAGGGATGATTCAGGGTTACCTGAACCAGCCCTAACTATATGAGCTACTCGAAATCATTAAGACATAATTATGAGTAGCAATAAATGGCTCAGACTGCAAGTACTAAGATTTTTCTTTAGAGAAAGTCAATAAAGAAGCTGAAATGGGGGAAAATGATCTATTTTGCCCAGCTCCTATCAGAACTAGATACAACATCTTGGATCTGATGAGTTTTACTGGGAACTATCTATCTATATATAATAAGAACTACCTACTGTAGAGGTTAAAAATAAGTGCTCAGAGTAGGGTTTTTTAAGCATTATCGCACCCGCTTGTGTCTCTAGGGCCCTAAAATAAGTATCTTTTTTGTTTGGTAGTCTGCTTCAGAATTTAATTTAGATCAGAAAGGTTGAGAAAAGGCACTGGCCTGTGGAGAATACTCCCAATTAAGCTGTCTTTATGTTTATCATAGTGTCTCCTGGGCAAAGCCTGCATATGTTACATAGGTGTGCCAATTATGCTAACGTAGCTTTTATTGCTTAGAATAAATCATAATATAGTGTTTAGTGTGTATGTGTGTGTGAGAGAGAGAGCGTATTGTGTGTGTGTGTGTGTGTGTGTGTGTGTGTGTGTGTGTGTGTGTGTGTGTGTGTGTGTGTGTGTGTGTGTGTGTTCATGTATTTAATTGTCTTATGCCTGAAAAGGGAAACTGTAGTCACACAGAGACAGCTGCACTCTGGTAGCACTTTAGTGACAGCTGATTGATACTGAAAAACTAGTCACAAGTATTGTGACCGACTGATGCAAAAAGACTACAAGTGCACTCACATAGTATGGCTGAGAAAATGGTTTAATGCCTAGAAAATCTTGGTCAAGACCAAAATTGCATGGATTTAACAGAAGGACATGTAGCCTCTGTAACTGTCAACAAAAACTAACAATGGCAGATTTCCCAAAGTGACAACACTGTCCTTTAAAACAGAAGACAACAGCAGTAACTGAAGAGCCGTTCAAGTATTTTTTGACTCCAACAAAGTTAACTCTCATAAATTAGGCAACTAATTCCACCGCTGGAAAGTCGTCCCCACTCTCCCTCTCTGTTTCTCTTCTTCCAGCCGTTTGTTTGTGAACCAGTCAGCATCCCTCTGCTGCCCTGTCAGAGTAATTCCTCCCAGGAGCACTGGAGAGTCATCTGCACCAGACCTGCAGGCACAGCCAGGCAAGCTGCCTCATAAATTTCCCACGCACCCTGTCTTTGTTATGCATTGCTCAACCCCATCACTATGGTGCATACTGTAGTGAGGTGACATGTATGAAATAAATAAAGTTGAGCAGGTTAAAAACTAAGGCTCATCATGAGTATCGGGACTTTAAGTGTGATTAACTGGCTTTCTCTAGAGTGCATCTGTACAGCTACAGTAGTTTAACATAGAGGTTGGAATGGTTTATTTTTTCTTAAAATGCTCCTCCCAGTCCACATGCTCTCACTTCTGTGCATTTGTAATGAGAAAAGTAAAGGATTTACCTATACACTACTTTGGAGAGAAAATGCCCAGCGGAGAAGTCAACATGTGACTATATCTAGGCTCATGTTTAGGCTGTTATCAGTCCCCATATGTTATGCCATTAAATGGCCCCTTGCGCCTACTAGGAAGCACTTATCAACCCATTTAAGTCAAATAGGAACACATTTTCACATTGGAGACTGGATGCTAACATTATATCTGTCACTATTCAAGGTTTGTCATCAGAGGGTGAATGCAATCCCCATACAAATGACCACGTACCCCCAACTTGTTATGACTGCACAAAGCTTAACGCACAAACACTAGTGTAAAGCAGCACTGTGTATTTGCTCTAGTGGGGTTCAAACTAACATATTATCTAAACCTCTGTTGTTCAAAGGCTCCAAAGTACTTGGTAAGGATCCGGGAAGATAGCAGTGCAGTGGTCTGCCAGGAGACTATACTTCCTGTATGTTTTAGCTTCATCCTTCCATTTAGTTTCACTGAATATGACTTTTGGTGTTCAAACAGTGACATGTGATACGAAGTATTCATGTGTAATGAAGAGTTTCTGTGTGAATGTCTGCTTCTCATCTCACTTGTCTGTGGGAGATGACTGACTAAAATTTGAAGAAAGTGGAAAGTAAGAGGTGTGACGGGGTTTGTTTTAACAATAACCTCATGAGGCAGCCCAACCAAAAAAAAAGATGGTTGCATATTTTGTTTGTTATCTGAAACTAGGTGAAATTATTAATACCTTCAGTTTTCAGCCCTTTCAGTTTGTATTTATTCTGTAAAGCCCTGTCCACAGAGATTTCCAGATGCAAGTAAAAATTATTTGACACAGTACAAAAAATGTTGTTCCATTTTCTTTGTCGTGAAAAAGGATTTGCCTGAAGCCATAACTTTTTGTGTGTGTGTGTGTGAAAGGCATGAGACCAGTTAATCACCTATGATTGGTGAGACCGTTTAGTTGTGTATAGGGAGTGCTTGATTTGATGTACTGGAGCAGTCATAACAAATTGGAAAATGTCAGTATCTCACTTGATCAAGCTTAATTAATAGTGAAAGACAAAATCATGATCACAATTAACGCAGGATTAATTGTGCAGCCCAGAAGCCACACAGCGCTCATTTGATGAAAGAAAAGTGCTGAAAAACGTATTGCAACAGGTAACGCTGCACAGGCCCCTAAGAGGACTGGAAGAGTTCCAGAATGCAGACCTATGAGTGCCAACACTATAAGACTCATTAGACATTCGGACAAAGTTAATTTCTTAGTGCTGAGCTTAGATGCAGAGAGGATCCCAGTGGGTGAGGATTAATCCAGAATGGACACTTCGCCTCGCAACAGCTATATATAATGTGAAAGGTCAAGACAGTAGTAACTTGAGTAATATATGGAGGCAAAATAGGCCAAATTTGTGACTGCAAACACATAATCCAATGTTTTCACAATGGAAAAGGAGGAAATGGTTATATTTGAAATCTAAATATGCCAATTGCAGTCTTTAATATCACAAGTCTTCCAAATGCAATAAGTCTTACTCTTTCTTGTATTACTTTTTAATTACATCAACTCAACTGTAATCACTGAAAATTTAGAAGCACAAAATATGCCACAAGATTTAGCTGCCTCAAAAGCACCTGAAGGCACAGATGAAACCTAATATATCCTGCACATTATTGCATGATTGTCACACAGTAGCATTACAGAGCTCTTGTTATGCTGTGCTGTCAGATATTTTAGGTCGAGAGACCACATACATATACATGCTACAGTTGTGTATGTATATTCTCTTTGCAATGTATCAACAATATATTACTCATATTCTAATCAGAAATTTAAATGCCTTGTACTGTACATTATTACATTATTCATCTTTGTCCCATTTGTCTGAAATTGGTTATTCAGTGATGTCTGTAATGTTTGCTAAAGGCTATTACTGCATGCATGAGCTGGCTTTAAGTAAAGAAACACAATGGCAGTAAATATTCAAAAGAGCAGAACCTTTCAGGAAAGCTCAAGAACATAAGCATCACTTTGAGTTTATTGTACACAGTTTGTGATTGCCATCTGCTTCCTCTGTCCCGTGGTGGATACTTCAGCCTCAGGCTATACTCTGTGGTGAAGGAAGCTGCTTATCAAAACGACTGACAGCAATATGGAGGAATGCTCAGCCAAATTAGCAAGATGTCGCAGGACAGGTAAACAAACTGGCTTACAGCAAAAAGTTGAAGCTCTCATAATTAGATTGTTATTTATCTCATCTGGGAGGGTCTTTATTAGCATGGGCTGTTTTCGAGGTAGGAAGGATAAATATTTGGTTCAGTAAATAATTGTAAGGTGCAAAACCTAAAATATTATGATTGCATTATATTGTTATTAGAATATTACAACAGCATTTATTGCAATTAGCACTATTGCCTCACTGTTGCCGATGACACTTATTTCTTGTGTTTTATTACTTTTTTGTCCAGTCCTGAAACTTTATGATCACATATGAATAAATAAATAAATAAATAAATAAACAAAACATCGAGTGCAAGCAATGTAAACTAATCCAAGCTTCAGATAGGAGAATATAAAACCCTAATATGTGGACAGACAGTGATATCTGATTCATATATGAAACCCATATCCTCATGTCGACTGACAGAATGCTTCATTCTTTCCAAAAAAAACCCCAAACCCGATAAAGGTTTGGGGTTGTTGTTTATATAAGCAGGGAAATGAGGAGGTGTTTAAAGACACACAAGCCTCTGCCTCATCATGTGGATGACAATCTCCCTTCTTGCATCTATCAACTGATTACAGAGAACGATGAATATTGGTTCACTTTCCAAAAATCCCAAAGGTAAGAAAAAATAGGAAAATAAAAACTGAAGCAAATTGAGTGCAGAGAAAAGCTTAATATGCTATCCGGTTGTTCAGTGATGACGCGACGAATCCTACTTCCGGGCCTAAAGTAGTCTGCGTTTAATATGGCTTTTGTGTTGTTAACATGTTTAATGTTTTGTATTTTCTTCTATTTGATCTCAGAAAGCTCCTAAAACAGTCAGTGATCACTGTTGACCTCCCTCGGCTTTTATTACCGCTAATCATTTATTTAAGCTCAGTTTTTAAAAACTTAGGCTGTAGCTACATCCCATCCCATGCAGCAGTATATGAATGACTAACCTCATATTGTGGATGGATTATCTCAGTTGTTCTCCTGGCTGAAGTTTGGTCCTTTTACAGCATCCTGCCATGCGATTACATTTGTTCCTGACCACCGAGAACACTCACGCTAACTTTTATCGAGTGGAAAAAAAAGTTAGCTTGTTTATATTATGCTAACATGGCTGTGTCGCTAGCAGTCACATGGCACATCATTATATACCAGCTAGCCAAACTTCAGTAACTCTACAAACGTCACTGCTGTTTAGTTTTCTGTCTTCATTTATGTTGGAAGTGATAACAGAGCTGTACGTTTTAATTTGTTTCCAAAACCCCGCAGTCAGGACATGCTATATTGTAGTTAGATAGAAGCTAGCGAGCTAACTCCCTGCTAACTTCTAACTCCGTTAAAAGTCATAAATTCCGTTTTCATAGATGCCTGGATGTTAAACTCAATTGTTACACCTGGTAGAGCAGAACGCTGATCATTTTATTAAAGATGAAAGACTTTAGACAGTTTTTCAACTCTCAGTAATGCCATAGTGATCGTTTGATATATGGACCTGCAGCGGAGTTTAGGTCCCGACACGGCTAGTGACGTCAGACTGAACAATCGGAGTAAATCGAAGCAACTGTGTTGATATTGTATTTCTAAATGTGCAGCACAACTACAAGCCCTGAATATTTAGACTGAATTAATAGTTTGATTAAAACATTTTCGTGGTTGCCAGTAACTTAAGTTACCCTTCAACAAATGGATAATAAATGCATTCAAGATCTCAAACAAAGTGTGCTTGCCTTTGAAGTCAGGGTTACATGAATATCTGTGCTTTAAAAGGCACACAGAGGTAAACAACTTTTGTATTCCAACTCAGGACTCACAGAAATCAGCAGCTCCAGGAGAGCAAACATCAGTGAACACCCTTATTTACAATGTCATGACCACCAGCTGTCTGGTGAAGATCCTGCCGGTTAACCCAAATGATCAATGAGAGCTTTGTTTTGGTGAAGATGGCAGCCTGCTGCTCTAAAAATGAAGCTGCTATAAGAAGGTACTTTCAGCTGCTCCCTTATTCACAAGGGGTCTCCACGGCAGGTAGCTCAGCATGTTTGAGAACCTAAAAAGACAACTATAAAGAAGAAAGAACCAAGAACGAAACTAGAATAACTACAACAAATGAACCAAGAACTTATTCATAAAAAGATAACCTATACAAAACTCAAATCACTGGGCCCAGGAACAACAGGAATCATCGCAAAAGCTAACTAAACCTGCAATTTATATAAAGCAACCCCACATTAGGCTAAGGCCACTGGGAAGACACATAAATTTTCAATTCTCTGTGGACCTTGTGCCTAGCTGCCGTGCTACAGCATAGTATATCCTCAGACAATCTGGCCACATTTCCTTTTATAAGACTCATCTTTCTTCCAGCATGCCAGCTCTGTCGTTTGGTTCTGCAGGATACAAAATGTGGTTTTTTAGAGCTTATTTGGTGACGGCTGCTGGAAATAAGGTGGATTGAGAGTATGGAGATTATTCTTAAATACAACATCATTTTTATATTATCCTATATATTTATATTATACTTGCTGGTTAAGGCGTATTGATTTGAACTTCAAATGTAACTTTTAAAAATGTCATTGTTACTTACAATGTAATAATAGCCTCTGGAAACAACAAAAGCTGTGTACGAATTAACTTGAAATGAATCTCCGGCAGAATGTTATGAAAACTGAACATTATTATCTTTACAAAGGCTGCATTTACTGCCTGTGTGCCTGTGTGCTACAACTGAGTGTAGTATCTGAGTGTTCATGCTGTTGTTGTTCTGCAGCTCGTGGAGTGAGGTAATCCACCAAAAAGCCTATACAATCTTGGGCTTTCTATTTACTTGTCATGGTTATTCCCTCTGTAAAATTTCCAGTTTTATGAAAAGGTAAAGTTTATTTCTTTATTTTCCTTTTTTTGTGTTTTTTTTTTTTTTTTGCCTGATCTCTTGTACTGTTTTCTCTCTTTTTTCAGATTCCAGCCCTGGAGTGCTACATAAAAGCTTGCTTTAGAAAACATCCTCTTGCCTGCCAAGTGACACAGCAGCAATGCTTACTGCCCCAGGGCTGAAAGTGAGACATAAACTGCAAAGGAATGGGGCTGAACTAGTCCCCACTGGGCAGAATGACCATAAAGTGGAAGGATGACAGTTGCAGGGGTCATTTTTTACCGACACCCACAGCAGGAGCTTCTGACTGCTTGAACACCATTGGTGTAAACGTGTGTATTTCCCCTTTGTTTTTGCATGTCTATCAGAATCCTAGTGAATACTCAGTTTCAGATTATTCCCTTTCTCTTTTTCTTGCAATACGAACAGCCTAAAATAATGGAAGCATTGGTAAGTGCTCACAAGCCTGCATAATTAGATGGCTTATTCATTGCTATGCTTTCCAGAAAACCCCCCCCCCCAAAAAAAAAAAACAGTTGACTGTAGCCATATCTGGGAGTCCACGGTCTCACTGTAGTTCTTGAAAAGACACAAATTGGTATTAATTTAATTCTAATAAAATTCTGCCTGTGATCTTTGCTTAAAAGCTACTTAGATGCAACCTCAAACTGCAATATCAAAGGTGGTTTATTTGAGAACAGACTGGGCATAACAGAAAATCTGAATCTAGGCTGCACGGCACCCTCTCAGCAGGCGACTTCTCATTGATGTTTGCACAGCATGAAATGGTTAATGACCCGCAATTCTGGTCCTGATGATCACCCCAATGGTCAAATTGCTGCTGATTGGAATGTCAGTAATGCGTGAATGTTTTATCTTTATTGGAGGCATCGACATTGGAGAACACTTTAATGTCAGAATGCAAGCATCTCAATTATGAGGCTGTCCACCATCGTAAAATCACACATAAAACTCAGCCTGCTTGGTAATTTACAAAATGCAGTTGTAGTGTAGGAACAGCAGTGATCTGGTTCTACAACTGCCTTTAATACAAGAACATTGGACAATCAAAACCTATTTTAGTAACTGGTTTACAAAGAATAGAGTGGAAGCCCAATGACGTCATGCAGTTCAACAGAAAAGTTTGCAGAAGTTTTTCGTGGCACCAGCACACATCCTGTGTTGTTGTTTAATCAAAAACACCCACTGTGTTTTTAAACAGTGGTTTTTCACAATGTTTTTTAAAAAAAATCATATAATCTATATTCCTCTGTTGTCAGTGCTTCATATTTGTCAGGATTTTAGGGGTTTTGTTGTGGTTTATTTTGTTGTTTTCAATGTTTTCTAGGTGCTTCCATTTTTAAGTGATCTTTTGTACTGTTTGTATCACTATTTTAGTCATTTCCAGTTTCATTTTGTTAAATGCTTTGATTTTGTGTCTCTATTTATTTTGCATCCTGTCCTTTCGTTGTTTTGTTTTTTCTCTTTGCCACCCTGTTTTTAGCTGTACCCTTCCATTTCTGCTCCTTGTATCTTTTTAGCAGGCTTGTACCTACCTGTGGCCCATCCTGCAAAACATTTGTCCTAGAGTTTCTCATTATTCAGTTGCACTTTCTTTTCTTTTATTTTGATTCCTCATGTGCATGTCCTAGCATCATGTGTATTTACAGTTGTGGTCAAAAGTTTACATACACTTGTAAAGAATATAACATAATGGATCTACTGAGTGTCCCGTTATTTCTAAAACTCTGATTTTTCTCTGATAGAGTGATTGGAACAGATACTTCTTTGTCACATAAAACATTCATGAAGTTTGGTTCTTTAATGACTTTATTATGGGTTAACAGAAAAAAGTGATCACATCTGCTGGGTCAAAATTATACATACAGCAACATGAATTAGCAATTTTGGTGACTTAGAAAGTTGTCAGTGAACTGAGCTTCATAGCATGGCCTCTTAACTTCTTGTGAGTGATTATGAGTGACTACAGCTAAGAAGACCCTCTTTGCTACTAGCATTGTTGCCTCTGTGGAGTGGCTCCACGGTGTAGTGGTGAAAGATCCTCTGTATGCGTAGAAGAGAACCAATCGTGAATACTGCTTAAAGAAATTACAAGAAACTTACCTTAAAGAGGCTGTGTTGGAGAAAAAAAGGTGGTTATAACAGAGACTGACTTTCAAGCTTGCCTTACTTATCATATTTCCCTTTATGCTTCCACCTACCTTTTCTTTTCCACATGATGTGGTGTGGATGATTTTTCTTCTTCGTTATGTCGTTATGCTTTTGTGTTGTGTGTTCTGTGTGTTTGTTGTGTAAAAATATGTATATGTAGATGGATGACTCACCTATTAGACTCAAAATCTATCTACGGGTATAAATAAAGTAACCCCAACCTGAGCCTGAAAAAACCTTTTAAATGTATGACAAGAACGTTTGAAGCTGTTCTGGAAGCTTCTTGTATAACAGCACCCTCCTATGTTGTAGTTGTAGTTGCTGTATTGTTTTAACATATGGCCATAATAACGCTGCCCTTCTTTATTTGTCACTACACTTTGTTTAATCCATATAAGAGATGACTTATCAGTAATCAAGTGTGTTTTACTGCATTTGACATGATGTTTACCACAAAAAAAAAATAATAATAATAATCAGGCATCTTTTAAGCTGTAAATCAGGACTATGGTTCAGAAAGAACAGTGTGTGTGTAAGTGTGTGTCTGTCAGGGGACCTGTGTAAATGTTCGGTGCCAGTGATGTGCTAACGGCGACATATATGGAATGCTCACATAGCTTTAATATTGACCCCCTAAGCTCTGTAATCCGCTTGTGATGAATGAGTCAGTCGCTGTTGTACCCTTTATACCGTTTGCCATGTTACGACCTATCTGCATGCAATTAGCATGTTGATGGCATCGCAGTTTGCTTGATGCTCTGCGTGCACAGACATGAGCGAGTCAAAGAGAAGGAGCAGGCTCGGCTCTGCATTATTCAACAGGATGATTCTGGATGCTGGCAGGCGAGCCGGCGTGAGCCTTACACTGTCTTGGCTGATGAGACGCCACAGCAGCATTTGACACATCATTTCAGCTCTAGTGCAGCATGAGACATATAAGCATGTTAATGTAAGTGAAGCAGCATTCAGGCGACTGCAAGGTGCTGGTGGCAATTTTTAGGAGTACATCATCATTGACTATGGTGATTCATTTAAATTAGGTAACATCTGTCAGCCTGACTCATTGCGATGGATTCTAGTGATACAACAGATAACAAGGATATGTACAATGGCATAATTTACAGATATAAGCACTGTGAAGCAAACAGAAGAACTCAAGGGCTTAAGATTGATTAAACCATATGGTATTTAATGTTAACTGCCTATTAAAGGGTCACCTCTCTTGACTTCCAGTATAGTTGCGCTAGCATCTGTAGTTTTTAGGTACATTTAATTGTGGTTTCTCTTAATAGAAACAGTGTTCCTATTGATCAACACCATGTTCTGCATCATGAGGTGGCCATTATGTAAGCATCGAGTTAGCTCAAAGCTGTGCCTCTTACATACATCCTCGCAGGTCCTTGAAGACTGTTTTAATTCCATAAAATGGAGTTGAAATAGAAAGTTAACACTGATTCTTAAGGATATGTCTCATGCAGTACAGAGACACTTGCTTCTATTAAAGCAAAATACCTTGCAGAAAATCAAAGGAACTCTCTTTCATACATTTCTTTTTAATAATTTCAAAACATGAAGTCTAACAAAGTGTATATTTATGTATCAGATGGTCCTTATAGGTTGTGCAAACATTTTGAATTATTCAACACAGACTTTGAAACTGTATGGGATCCATCAGTTCACTTAGCCATCGCCAGGCTGGCAACAACATGAGGAAGAAAGAGAGAAAGTGAGGGGTAGAGGGAGGCATTATGGAAAGAGACTATAGAAATAGACTGAGGGAGCACCAAAGAGTGCAGAGTCAAGGCTATTATTGAATTCGATTATCTCCCAGTCAGGCTGGCTGTAGACATGCTTTGTTGCGGATTTTCCATTGAATATCCCAACTGATTCATACAGAGCAGGAAGCATGAATAAAACAAAAGTTCTTTTTAAAAAAGTGAATGCTGCAAATGTACAACGTTGTCCCCTCAAAATACTTCTTTAAATCAAATACATTTCTCTAATTATGATTTTTATATCGTTCATTAACGGTTTTTGTTTATTTCATTTTGGAAAAAAAACCCTAAGAGCAAGCATTTGGCAACAAGTGGGAAGGAAAAACTCCCTTTTAACAGGAAGTAACTTGAGGCAATTGGTCGGTAGAGGACAAAAGATTAAACCACTCTGTTCAACACTGTAAGAGTAACTAATTTAATAAAGTAATACTAACTGATTAAATGCAAAGCGCTGTATAAGCACATAAAAAGCAAAAAGAGGTGAATGAAGAAGAAACGCTCACTGCATCATGGGAAACCCCCAGCAACCTAAGCCTATTGCAGCACAACTAAGCGAGGATTCAGGGTCACCTGCAGCACTTCAGGCTCTGGTGAGCTGCAGATCTCATTCACCTGTCTGCCAACTTTCAATTCAGTTTTATTTATGTAGCATCGACTCACAACAACAGTTGCCTCCAGGCGCTGCCATTCTAGGGTAAAGACCCTACAAAAACACAATAAGACCCTTTCCTTTAAGGTTCACTCTGAGAAACTGGTGATGTCCTTACTAGAGACTTATTTGAAGTTTATTGTGATTTATAGCTTTAACCCTTGTGTCTCACAGCTTGAGGAAAACACAAAAACTGTAATTGGTTAAACACAAATGGAAGTAAGGCAGAGAAAGAGGTAGCACCGCGCGAATCTGTTGGACAGCTGCACTTAAAATGTGGTCTCACATGCTTTGCAGCTCACAGCTGTGGCCAGTCTCACATTTAGCGTACATTGTTAGAAACATAACACGATAAAGAGGGAGAAATTATGTTGGCATTTACAAATTCATGCATATTAGCATAATTATGTAGCTACTTTGATCAAATTATGGGTTATGAAAAGCGTTGTGTATCATGGCATCCGAACACAAAATACAATCCAGTTCCCAGTTTCATTTACATGCAGTTACATGTTTAGATTTCAAAGGAGTTTTTACACAATCTGAAATTGGTTACCGTATTTTCACGACCATAAGGCGCACTGTGCTAAAAGGCGCAGTCTCAGTTATGTGTGCCCTTACTGTATTTAACACACACATAAGGCGCACTGGACCATAGGGCGCATACAAGTACCGTATGCGTATTTAAAAATAAAGCGGGAGCAAACCTGAGTTCGGTACCTTACTCACATTTTTATTACCAGTAATCGTCATCATCAACAACACACAAGCATACAAGTGTGCATATTTAACAATAAAGCAGGAGCAAAACAAAGTTTGGTACTCACATTTTTATCATCAATCAAACCCATCGAAGTCCTCATCCTCTGTGTCTGAATTGAACAGCTGCGCTAAATCTCCATCAAACATG
The DNA here is from genome assembly GCF_057381845.1 of Rhamphochromis longiceps. Lineage (NCBI taxonomy): Eukaryota > Metazoa > Chordata > Actinopteri > Cichliformes > Cichlidae > Rhamphochromis > Rhamphochromis longiceps. The sequence goes on from NC_140569.1 coordinate 5,167,677, forward strand.
CCAGGTTCACTTTCTTCACTGTCAGAGTCACTTTCCGTGCCGTGCGGCTCCTCGGAAATGATGCCGGCTTTTGCGAAAGCTCGAACAACAGTGCCAGCAGACATGTTAGCCCAAGCATCTACAATCCATTCGCAAATTGTGGCGTAACTCGCCCGGCGCTGCCTTCCACTCTTAGTGAAACTGTGGTCTCCATCGGTCATCCATCGCTCCCAGGCCGCTCGCAGCCTTACTTTGAACGGGCGGTTCACACCGATGTCCAGCGGTTGGAGTTCCTTTGTCAGGCCTCCCGGAATGACAGCAAGCTCACAGTTCATTTGTTTCATTAGTTTTTTCACATCGGCTGTGAGATGGGCACGCATAGAGTCACAGATTAAGAGCGATGGTGATGCGTGGAAAAAACCACCTGGTCTCCTTACATACACCTCCCTCAGCCAGTCTTTCATCATTTCCTCATCCATCCAGCCCTTTTCATTTGCCTTAATGATGATTCCTGCTGGAAACTTCTCTTTAGGCAAAGTCTTTCTCTTAAAAATCACCATAGGCGGCAGCTTCTGTCCATTAGCATGGCAGTCAAGCACAACAGTAAAAGAAGACTTTTCGTGCCCCGTTGTGCGTATCGCTACCTTGCTGGTCCCCTTCTTCTCCACAGTGTGACTCACCGGGATGTCAAAAGTGAGCGGGACCTCGTCCATGTTTGTGATGTGGCTGGGCTGGATGTTTTTGTCGCCGATGTGTTTGCTGCAGTAGGAGCGGAAGATGGCCAGCTTTTCCTTATAATCCGCTGGAAGTTGCTGCGCTACCGTAGTCCTGGTCCGGATGGAAAAATGGCACCGTTTCATAAAAAGTGAAAGTGAAACTGCTTTTAGCCGAATGGTGACCGTCGAAACGCTTCTCCCGCTCGTTCTTTGCTCGATGATCCACCGCTCGAGTCTTTCCTCCAACTCGGGCCACCTCGCCTTATGTCCGCGGAAACTCAGCTGCGTTTTCTTGACCTGCCGGAGCTTGTTTTCCAGCTTCCTCCATTTGCGAACCATCGATTCGTTAATCTTAAATTCTCTCGCCGCTGCTCGATTTCCATGTTCCTCCGCGTAGCTGATGGCCTTCAGTTTAAACTGTGCTTCATAAGCGTGTCTCGTTGCCATTTTCAGGGTTGCGCCCACACTTCACCCTTTAGCGTTCTCATGGTGTTCTCTACTACGTCCTCCTTACAACACACAGGGCGCACTGCGCTATAGGGCGCGCCGTACTTTTTGAAGAAAATCTAAGACTTTTAAGTGCGCCTTATGATCGTGAAAATACGGTAACTGCGCCTTTTTGTGTCTGTCACAAAAGAAGAAATAAATGGCAGGACTGAAATATCTTCAAAGACACTGTGTGAATGCAAACTATATATTTGTCTCAACATAACAAATTGATGATTCCTAATTATAGTTTAAGTTGCAATATATGTATATGTATGTGTATATATATATATATAACAACACCCAGCACGCCCCTGCGGGCGGTTTATCCTTCAAGCTCGGGTCCTCTACCAGAGGCCTGGGAGCTTGAGGGTCCTGCGCAGTATCTTAGCTGTTCCCAGGACTGCGCTCTTCTGGAAAGAGATCTCCGATGTTGTTCCCGGGATCTGCTGGAGCCACTCGCCTAGCTTGGGAGTCACCGCACCTAGTGCTCCGATTACCACGGGGACCACCATTACCTTCACCCTCCACATCCTCTCGAGCTCTTCTCTGAGCCCTTGGTATTTCTTCAGCTTCTCGTGTTCCTTCTTCCTGATATTGCTGTCATTCGGAACCGCTACATCGATCACTACGGCCGTCTTCTTCTGTTTGTCTATAGAAGAAGACAAACAGACAAATATATATGTGTGTGTGTGTGTGTGTGTGTGTGTGTGTGTGTGTGTGTGTGCGTGTGCGTGTGTGTGTGTGTGTGTTTCAAAACTAGGAATGCCAGGATGTCATCTGATTTGTCTAATTTTAAGTAAGTTAGTATTCAAAGATTATTTTTTACGGTTTTTATTCATTTTATAAATGATTACAGATTGTGAAGTTAAAATACACATTAGATACAATGAATAACATAAAAACTAATGCTTCAAAAATACTATTATTCCAGAGGAACATTATATAAAGTTAAAAATGAACCTTGGATAACCTGTGGCATTAGTTGCTCTAAAATGAAGACTGTGTAAAAACAGAACACAGCTGATTTTTTTTACTTCATTAGAGTATTTACAGCCATAGTTTGAGACAGCAAAGTATGATAGCCAAGTACCGACATTGCTATCTGTTACTAATTTGTATTAACTCTTAAGCAGAACACTAGTGGTAAGATTTTGACTTTGGAACGTCAAGCACTAAAAAGTGGCATTTTGTCTTTCAATCAACATCATTTTGTCACCTGCTGCATTCAAGGTCAAGAATAAACTGGTGAACTCAAGAATTGTATTGTCATTCTATTACTATACTGTGGTTAAAGGTTGTCTTCATAATGGTCAAAAGAAAAAAAGTCCTTTGAAAATGGCAATTTCTCCAACTTCATTAACACAACAATCACAGTTCACACTGTAATTGGCCGGCTCTGTGAAGGTGAGGAAGAATGCACATTTTGTACTATAGCTCCCATTATTCCGTCTTTACACAGCTTCTGTCATTTTCACATCCCACAATAATGTGGAAAGACTTCCAGGTGAATGTGTGTGAAAACGCATGCCATTATCCCCATATTTAAATGGTCACAAATTACTCCTTTCTGTGATAGATGGCTTTTCATCTCATGTTACATAAACCAGTTCTTTTCTACCATTTCGCCAATTCTTACGTACATGACTTTACTTTCTGCCTAACTATTAAGTGTTCTGCCACATGCTTTGACATATGAGTGGTGTGGGATGCAGTGTGAGCTGTAATACTACAAATGAGACGTATTGACTACAGCATCTCTGGAGCTGGTATCTTTGTTAAGCAACCTCAAAGGAAATTGATGAGGGGTTATATTTGTCATTTGTATAAGGCAATGTTATCCTGTGTTTATTGAAGGTATGCAGTGATTGATTACAATGTTATCCATCTGTAAGGCAGATTTCATTCCAGTCTGTTTGAAGTCTGTCCTGTATCGACTGACTAATGTTATTTCTCAGTTAATGAGCCAGTGTGGTATTGTTCTAGCCTCACTGACAAGAAGTGATTTATTTCCCTGAAATCACACACGTGAAGATGGGAACTGGCGCTGTTGTTAATCAGTGCCATAGTATCAAATGTTTTCTCTTCTTGTCAACACAAACTGCCATAGTTTATAAGATTAACTAAAACTTTACTGATCCGTTCAGATATTTAAATGAATGCAGACTGGCAAATTAATCTTTAACCCTAAGTACTTTGATTCAAATCATATGGAGGAGAAAGAGACAAGCCCATGTTGCAAATGCCAGTACCTGAGTTGCACTGATGCTTCTCTTCTTTTGTGGCAGCACAGCAGTGACAGCTTACTAACTAATCATGCCAGAGGGAAATCTAGCTGTTCCAATATGCAAATAGGTTCAATGCGACACATGAAACTCTGCTCAGCATAGCAATTGCACTGATCTTCTGTTGATGGTTTCCCAGTGTGAAGAGGTTTTTATGACACACACTCACACACGCACACCAAATTAGATGCACCTAGACAATTAAACAGGACACTGATTTATTTTTTCCCATTTGTAAAAAAAATACAAGTGCATTTATAGTCTTTTTTTTTTTTTGGCTTTTCATGTCACGTATAATAAAGTGCATTCATATACAGGAGAAAACCAGACATCTTTACACACTTTTTTCCCAAGGTAGTGTCAACATATCTGAGCAAATAAAAAGGAAAACATTATGATTGGGATTTCATTGTAACAAATTTCATTATGTTGAAAGTGAAGGTGTAAGGAGGTGAAATGCCTATTACTAACAGGCATTTCCATGATTTCCCGACCATAATCATAAAATCATAATAACAAAATTATCTTCCAAGCTTTCTGTGAAAAAGCATAAAAATATATTTAATATTAAGAAAATGTCCAGCTTTACTTGAACCATATATTCCAGAAATAATGCTGCCTACATAAAAGTCGTTTCATCAAAGAGCAGGAGAGGAGACGGATGGAGATTAATCTAATGCCAGCCTACATTATATGCGGTGAGCACTGGAAGCTAATGAAGAGATAGGAGGTTAAAATGGATGAAATTCATCTGGTCAGCAGCCTGATCACCTGAGGGGCTTCAGACAAAGAAAGAGCTAGGAAGGGATCAAGCAGGGCACAGATTGGCAGGCAGACCTCCTTGTTTACACAGATAACCTTGAGAGCCAGTCTTGTGAACCCCTGTACCTTACTTCAGGTAATAGCAATTTGCTGTATGTATCTAAAGTCAAGGCTGTATGGAAAAACTGGTATTTCTAACAATACATGGCTTCTAGAGATTACAAAACAAATGTTTTAACAGACTTTGCCATCATCAATACTCAAACACGATGACCAGAAATACAGTAGGGCTGATGAAAACAGACACCCTGCAGGCTTTAAAGCTATTAAAAAGCTAGTGGAGCTTCCCCGAAGTCATCACAGCCAAAGTGACATCACTTCCTGGTTCAGAGAACACCCTTTTAAAGCACTGAAACAGATACGTGCATATTTAATTCACTGTCATATTAAGTGGTAAAAAAGAGAAAAAAGCACCGACCTTTCGGTCAAAGCATCCACATTTTTCTGCTGTAAATATAGGCATTTTAATACGGTAGCCTGGGATTGACTTATTTGAGCCAGACTAAAGTGGCTATTTCAGGACTGTGGCACTGGCTTATTTTTTATTTTTTTACTCTGGAGGTTGCCTACTGAGCTATCAACCACAGACTAAAAATGAAAGAAGTCAAGACTGATCTTTAAGCACTGTGACATTCCAAAAGCCTCCTAATTTAGCTTCTGCTTATTTGATAACCTCTCAAACTCCAAAATGCTCCAAATAAATCATCTTTTTTGTTCCTCATTATTCAGAAAAATCACAGGAGGTGAAACTGTGACACCAAATTAGCACACATGAAACACACCGAGTATGAATTAGGAGCAGAAAAGCAAAGGTGTTGGGGACATTTTTACATGGTAACATGCTGTGACCATCACTAGTGTAACTAGAAAAATGTGCATTTCCTGCGAAAATGCTGTGTGGATGCTGTAAAGCTGAAGCTGTCTGCTGGAAATAGCTGAAAAAACTGAAAAGTTGCAAAAATTGTAAAAAAACTTTGCAGACGCATAAGAACTTATGAAAAATGTAATTACTTAGCAGAACTGCAATAACTTAGAGGAAACATAATACTTAGCAGAAATATTGTAACTCAGCAGAAATATGACAACTTCTCGGGAATACAAGAATTTAGGAGAAATACTATAAGATAACAGAAATACTATATTTAGCCAAAAATACTTAAACATTGCAGAAATACTATGTTTTGGCACAAATACTATAATTTAGCTGAAATACTGTGACTTAGCAGAAATACTAGGATTTAGCAAACATACAACAAAGCAGAAATACAATGATTTAGCAGTATTACTATGATTTGATACAAATACTATAATATAGCAGAAATACTATGTTTTAACACAAATAGTATGATTTGGTAGAAATGCTACATTTTAGCACAACTACTAAGATTTGGTTCAAATACTATGATGTAGCACAAATACTACAACATAGCAGAAATACTGTGATTTGGTTGAAATACTATGTTTTAGCACAAATTCTATGATTTGGCTCAAATACTATGATTTAGCAGTAATACCTTTATTTGGCACAAATACTGTGTTTTACCACAAATACTATGATTTGGGACAAATACTATGATTTAACAGAAATACTATGTTTTAGCAGAAATACTATAATTTCACTGAAGTACTAATACTATGATTTAGCACAAATACTATGAATTGTCTCAAATACTGTGCCTATGCCTTTCAACATCCACACAATAAATACCCACCTCTTACAAACAGACAACTTTCAGACTTGTTAGTCACTTTTTATGCCCGTGTGGAGGAGGATAACAGAAATATCTGGAGTAACGTTTACTTTAATAGTAAAGTCTGGCGCGTTGATATCTGCAATTCAAGAGCAGTAGCACCATGTTTACACTACATTTTCCATTTTAGAAATAGTAAAGGTGTGACTTTTGGAAACTATAAAACAACTAAACCGAGTCAGCTGCAGGTTTTAATGGGTCACTTTAGAAAACGTGAACACTGCGTCTCGATTTTTGTGAGCGATGATGAAAACATTCTTGTCCTGTCAGCAGAGATGGGCAGTAAGTAATCCAATTACTTTTTTCAAGTAACAAGTAAAGTGGGATTACTATTGCAAAAAAGGTCATTTGATTACTGTTACTTTCCCGTAAGTACGCTGCGTTACTGCGTTACTAAAACCGCGATTTGTTTGTGAGAGTGTCTCATGACAATGACGTAAGCGAGTGCGACGTTGGTGGCAGCAGCTGTGTGCAGATCAACAATGGATAATATATCGAGTGTGGGAGAGAGTTTGAGCGTGCAGCGTTTAAAGCGTGGAAGTACTGACCTTACTTTGAGTTTGATTCCATAAAAGGTGACAAAAACATTAGCGTCCGTTGCTCACTGCATGGGAAGAAAAGTTTTTTTCCAGTAACTTGACCAACACTGCCTGTCAGTCACAACAATGAAGCCAAACATTACAATAATAACTTCAATATTTTGTGAAATTAAATTCCTCTTTTAAGTGCACACCTTTCTCTTTGCAATGGTTTCCTCTAGCAGTGAATAATCCGCCCAGCAACGCTGACATATTTGCTTCGCAACAACTCCCAGTGCAGGTGTTATGCTACTTTGTTCCACCTCATCATTGCGACAGTCCAAGCAGAGAAAATCTCCTGTCTTACTTTTTTGTTGTTGCTCTTCCACTTCATTTTGTACAAGCGACCAACTGTCTTCGTGCACTTTACAAACATGCATGAATGGTCAATGTGATGTGCATTTACAGGCACAGATTATTTCTGAAACCGTGCTAAAACATGTTCATGTACTTGTAGCCTCAGACACCAGAGAAATGGACCTTTTTTTGGTGTCTTGTTAAACATCTAAATTAATGAAGAAACAGCTTGTTTTGTGAAGACAGATTATATTTGTATCTTCCTTCATTCCTGTCATCATTAGACATGCAGTTTAACAGACTATAACGCGATAGTAGACTTCTGTGTGTCATTTACTCTGCATTTAAAAGCCCTTCAACCAATTTCCTCACACAGATGGCACAGCGAATGCGATCTGGGATACGAGCACAATTGTCTCCATCATTCCGCAGCCATTTGTAACCTCTATCAGCAATTTTCTCGGCAAAGAGAAAACACTCTACCAAACCAGAGGATTATTGCATCCTCTTAAAATTCAATAGCTGGTATGAAATTGAATATTCTTGGGAGTTAGATGAACACTTCAGTGTAGCGCTGACGAGCACATTTAGCCACTTTTATATGCGGTGACTTGAATTACCACTTGTAGAGTAAGAAGATCTATCATTAGCACATTAGTGCGAGTGGAAATCAAATATTTATGTCACTTGGAAAGGGTTGTATAGGTAAATGTGGCACACATTTATATTACAGCAATTAGAAATGATGGGCTAATTATTCATCTTGTGCCTTTTGTTTTGTGCCACCTGCATGCACTTGCGGTCATTGTCAGCAAGCTGCCTGGAAACATTTTCCTACGGCTTTTGGATCGCTTATTTCCTCAACAACCATACAAAGGCTTTATAAATTGAGCCATTGATCACGACGCGGAAGATGAAGTGGGATAGATTAGACTGCTAATTTGAATATGAATGAAGCGTGAGATCAATGAGTGACCCTGAAGCATGCCTTCAAACACATCAACAAATCAAACATGTTCATTTTAAAATAAGCACAAAAGAGCAACATAACGATGTGAGAATAATCGATCCAATCTCATTAGGCATTAAATACTATTACACAGATACACACCAGGCGTCTTTCAGCACTGATGCTGTGACTCACCAGGTTGTCGGTTTCAAAGGTGAGTTTCGCTATCAACTTGTCACATATGGACAGATGGGAAGGACCCCTTAGCAACACATTTTCAATTCAATTGAGGCTTATTTATAAAGCACCAAGTCAACAGTTGCCCCAAGGAGCTTTATATTGTAAGGTAAAGACCCTTCAATAATAATAATATTTAAACATATTAAGTATGGGTAATTTTTCAGCATTTTTCTACTCGGTGAAGGGGAATATTTAAACCGAGTGGCAATCTCCAGAACTCAAAAGAAAGAAAAAGGCTGCAATTCCTGTAGTGGCCACTTGGGGGTCCTTCTTCAAGGGGCATTTTCTTATTTAAAGCATCCACCTGGGCACTGGGCTTTGGGGTGTGGCCACCTCCCTGACAGATGTTCAGACACAGACAGCTGTAGCTGTTCACGGTCCGTCCCCCACGTCTGAGCTGTTGGTGCCTTTTGGAGCCGTTTTTGATGCCACGGGTTGGAAAGCACTGCAATGTCAAGATTTCTAAGTTTTCTTAACTTTGCCACCCACTTTCTTCATTTTCTATTTCTCTTCCACCCTGAGTGCTACACTTCTCAACTACACACAACAATGAAAAATATTCAGTTATATGTAAAAGTTTTCCTATTTTTAGGCCAAGCCAGATGATTATTAGCTGTGAGTAAAGGGCAGAAGAAGAAATTGGAGTGCTACTGACTCCTTTGACAGGTTTAATTGGATTCTGGTGTTATGTAATGGAACATGACCAGTTTAGAGAACTAATATTTGCAAGCTTTCTAAGTGTTCATGTCATTATCGTTTAACACTCAAAGTGGCCGCTGCTTTAATGATCTTTTTTTTGTTTACGACAAATCAATATGCATCCCAAAATAGTCGTCACATTTCCCAAGACCCTAAGGTGACATGTTGAAATTGATCTACACTAAAGAAAGATAGCAAATCACTGTATGTTCCAGTTTAACTAAAATAATAATGAACTTACACTAAGTTGTCTACGATGTCATGTCTACATTGACTACCTATTATTTTAGAGATACTGTAACAACTTTATTTGAAGACAAATGAATTTACAGATCTTTTTCTTCCCTCTTTTCAAAGAGCATGTGGATGTGTGTGCTAGGATGACGGGCATCAGGTGGTGCACCATGATTCATCCATTTGAAGGGCTTGCTGCCTCTAGATTGGACAAGGTCATGACATCAGTCCATTTAAATCCCAGTTGAAAGCAACCTGCCCTCTTAAACCTCTGCCACTTCTTTCCATTGAAGTCGGCATTAAACTGTGTGCGTGCGTGCGTGCGTGCGTGCGTGCGTGCGTGTGTGTGTGCAAAAGAGATAGAGACAGAGTGCAAGTGTGTGAGGGAGTTAGTGAGCAGCGTCTTTTTCAGACGTCTGTGAGGAATCGTTATTGTTTTGTTTTGTTTTTGTCATTTTATTTTCATTTTTGGTAATTTAGAAGTTTTGATTTTTGTTAGGAAAGTTTAGAAGCTTGAATCCGTTATTGTTCACATTTAGGTTCCATAATAACCTGCCACTTTGAACTTCTATTCATGCTGTGCTACTGGCAAGGGTGTCAGTGGCATAGTTTGCACAGCATGAGCAGGTTTCCCCAAGAACAGTGATGAAAACAGCAGTCTCTCAGAGCCAACACCGAAAAGCAAGAAATACATCACATTTATAAACTAGAGCAATTATAAAATATTCACCCTACCTGACTTGTATGTCTTTGAACCGAGGTAGAAAACCAGAAGGTGGAACTCCCTGCAGTGCGATGAGTTAAACCTATGAAAGAGCAACTGCACAACATTCTCTGATAATTAAAAAGGATTATGTTAAAATGATGAAAAATTACACTTAGCAGTCATTTAAACTGAAGCAAAAAAGTTGCAGCCTAAGTAGCATAACTGTAACAGCAGGGATAACAAAACAAACTTTGAGTGACTCATAAAATAATAAGAAAATCTGTCCAACTTTGAAAAAAAAAAGTTACTCCTTCCTCAGATAAATGGACGCTTACAAATATATCTACATGGGTGCAAATTGTAGTCCTTTTTAACCCGGCCTTTGTCCCTTGAGTAATTAGCTTGTCATTTCTGCACATATGCAGATAGGTTCATGTTAGCATTGCATAACATTTAATATAACAATCTTAGCTCTCATAAGCTGAAAAGATATATATACTCGTCATAACAAACATCTCAAATGTGCCTATTTATTTGTAAGGATTTGGTTAATTTCCACTGCCTGATTTTATGTTCTCGCCTGCATTATAGACTTGGATTTCTTCACACCACCCTAGCACAGAGGGAGTCAATGACACACAACTATTTGTCTGGCTGAGCCCCACAGATTCTCTTTAGTCCGTATTGACTTTGTCTTTACAGCTGTCATGAACTAATTTCATGCTTCACATGGCTCTTTTTCTCAAGTGGAATCCTGCTTGTGGGTATAATGCTGAGGATGTATAGGAAGGAAACACACTGTTGTATTTTTTGATGCTATTGAGCAATAGATATTCCAATATAGTGTCATTTTGCTGCATTGTGGTGTCTTTATGCTTGTGGCTTGTGATTTCAATTTTGGTTCAGTTTCATTCAATTTTATTTATATCGCTCCAAAACACAACAACAGTTGCCTCGAGGCACTTTATATTGTAGGATAAAGATCCTTCAATAATACAAACTCATACGTCTGTATTACCTCTTTAAGCCATCAAAAAGAAATACAAATTAAACCTAAGCTTAAATCTTGGTTTAATTCCTTTCTGTGTACTGAGAAATACAAATTACAATGAGGTTTCCAAGACAGGCTTCTGAAAGATTTTCTGAACCTTGAATTAAACAAATATTCCAGCACATTTTTTTTAACTCACTGAATTTTAAATCTCATGGCAGCGGTTAATAATCTTCCTTTGTACAGTAGCATCAACAGCATTTTTATAGTTTATTTTGGAACAGTTAATCACTTGTGCACATTTCTAGCCCTCGTACAGATCCTCACTCATGGGAAATGTTGATAAATGAACGGGTTTAAATTAACCCACTCCTTACTCAAAGACATTCAGCCCGTAATCTTTATTAAAAGAAGAAGAAGAAGAAAGAAACAGAAAAAAATAATAAAAATCTGAATCTACACAAAAGCTTTGCACACCATTAGTGGTGGTATGATAGCAGTTGCAGCACCAAGCCCAAGCAGCACAGCCTCGAGGCTCATTTAAAGCAAGGAACTAAACTGAAATTGACTGAGAAGCCACTGGGACCCATTAAGGGTAGTTTTGTTTTTAACTGCATTTTTTAAGTTAGACAGAAAGTTTCCAGCTTTGTGTCACATTTAATTCTAAACGGGTTGATTAGCAAGGAAATCTCCAGTTGATGTGGTCAGATGTTCTTTTTATGGCACTATGCAGTTTGACTGTGTTTGCCTTTTGTTGACACAATGTCTGCATCATCATTAATACGATATGATAGGATGGCAACTGACATTCTGTTTTGTGTGGATAACAATGTTGAGAGTCAATAAACTAGTGTGCCTAATAGCCATGGTGAAAGTAGGGAATCGGATTAAAAAGTAAATAAATAAATTGTTAACATGGACTCTAGTCTTTAACCTCTAAGCAACATTCTGGTGAGATAACATACTATTAATTTCTAACCCACCACTCCATGAGCTGAAGTCACATTATGAGTCATGTTTAAGTCTTGCACTGTTACCTTTTGTCAAAACATTCATACTGAAAATAACTTGAACAAAATGTTACGAAGTCCATTATAATTCAGTGTTTGATGTATTATAGTAATATATATATATTACATAGAGTAAGATTTATGACAGCATGCAGTTGATAGATAATATAAAAGCTACTATAGCAACAATTGTGAAATGAACAGTCATTATGTCATGGTACTATTTCCACAAAGTTCATATAAATAATGCTTACTTATAACTTCAAGCTGTAATGGTAAAAGAAGCCCTAAGTGAACTGGAAATATTTCAGAGTAACTGGGTTTATTTATGTCGTTATCAATCATGCTGAACTAATCGGGTCTAAATTAGTTCAAAATGTTATTCTACCTACAGAAAAAACAATAAAAGCTGGTGTGATGATGTGAGGAAGTGGTACAAGTTCACAACGTAATGAATTACACGTCTCATTTTGAACAGCTTGAATTATTGTGTTCCATTTTTGTACTTCAATGAACCTGTCAGAGCAGAATGTAGCCATTCAGCTGATAACTCTTCTCACCACAAAAGCCAATCAGTAGCTCCGCCATGCATACTGCAGATCAGCTAACCTTGTCCACTAACTCCCTTCAAGGTGTCTGTTGCCTTACCAAGACCAACAATTGGAAGCAGCCCTGTCTTGGTCTGGTGATGATAATGGTGGATGAGTCTATCAATAGTGGTGTAAACTGCTGCAGGGCTGAGAGGTGGGAGGGTTTAAGGCCAGAGGAAAGCAGCAATGGGATTCCAGTAAGGAAGACGCGTAGCCCTGCAGATACACACCACATGAAATGTTTATACCTTTGGCCACCTGCTGTGGCATACAGATAGAAATGGAGGAGGCCATGAAGGGATGGAGGTTGGGAGGAGGAAGCAGACAGAAATTGATAGAGAAAAGGGTCAAGGTCAACAGCCTTGAAGGCAACAGAGACGTATGATTTTTTTATTGCTATCTCATGTGCAAACATAAGTGTTCAGAAGAAAGGGAAAAAAGGAGAGCATAGTAAGCTGGGCCAAAACATACAGTATGGAAGAGAGAAGGGAGAATGCAATAGTGCTTTATGAAGACATACTCAAGTCTCCCAGCATGTCATGGTCTGACCAGCCCTGCTGGGCGACCTGATCATTTATGTTTGGGTTTATTTTGATGGAGCAGTGCTTCCCCGGAGGCAGGTCCGCCGACCCGGAAGTAGCTCGGATGTTAATTAACATTCACCAGCTGCCGTGAATTATCCACCATCAGACCCCGGTGTATTTAACGCGGTAACCAGGCTTCAGTCAGTGCTGGACCATTAGACTAAGCTCGTTAGTAGTGTCTTGATCGTGTGCTCTTTCCAACTCGCTTTTGGATTGCTATTTACTCCTTTTTTTTGTCTTTCGCACCAGAAGGTGGAGAGGAGAACACGGGAGCTGGGTGAATGGACCACGGGGCCACGGCCAAGGGATTTCACTGGACTGTAATTGTTTCACTCTGTAAATAAATTCACTGTCTCATTGCAAGGAGATCTGCGCTCGAGTCCGCTTCTTCCAAACACCACAACACAGCACTTAGGTCAAACAAGACAAACAAACAAACAGAAATCTAAGGTCAGTGTTGTCTGATTCAGCTCTAAAAGGAAAGTTTGAAGCCTGTCTTCAATGTAGAGAGAAAGTGTTGTCAACAGACGAACTGACAGATAAAATGTTAGTGATTATCACACTGTTTGCTCCTGATGGTTACTAATAGATAAATTGTAAACCAAATGTATAAAAATACCAGCGTACAAAAACAATAGGTCGACATTTTTTTCTTTGTTTGTTTTCTTTCAAGCATCTTTAGGTTTTATTTAAGAAAGAAGAAAGAAAGAAAAGCAGGTGTGGTGAATTCCACAGCTACGTGATTTATTTCATGTTGTGGGTGCATCCTGTGAAAGTATGCTGTCCAGGGATACTGAGAGGAGGCACTTGTATATATGCTCCACCATGAACATTTAGGGGAACTTAAAGACTTTGTGCAGAGCAAAACTAGAGGAAAACCAAAGTATTTAACTCAAGGAGAAATAAGGTTACTTTTCTCACATCATACTCTGTACTTCCAACATTAAACTTTCTTTTACAGCCACAGGGCATACTTTGAAAATGATATTAATCTCTAAGGGCATTCTGATGTTTCCCATCAAGTCAATATGTGACTGGAAGGTATTGTCTGTCTACATGTTCTGACTGTTTGAGTGAGAAGTCTTCACATCTCACATCTGAAAATGCTGAAAATGTTAACACAAACCCTAACCCATGCCCTCCTCCTCAAAAAAGGCCTGCATAGCAATTAACCCACAGTAATGTCAGCGGTGACCTTAACAGTCTTTCACGCGTGACATCAAACAACAGCCAGATTATCAGTCTAGACATCCTGATTTCTTTTCAACAAAAGTAGCAAGACATGGGAATGCAGTCACAGTTTTCTTCATGTTTCCAGTGACAGTCAATGCACTAAAACTAAAGCAGAAAAACAAAGTTTACATGTTGTTATTTTCTATACAGCTTAACCGGCTGTTATTCCTGTGACCGTACAGTCTCGACACAGCTGATTTGCACTGATGCCAACAGCTTTAAAATTTGAGTTTTGTTGAGAGTGAGCACCTGATCGCATGGTCATCCATGCCCAGAGGGTGGTATTAGTGGAACATGAATAAATTACATTATCTAAAAGTTTGGCATCATAACATAAGCAACTGTCAGAAAAGACTGTGCACCATTACTGAGCTAATTAAGTAACATGGATTGCTGCAGGGCTCCATTTACATTTAAAAATATTAGTGCACCACCAAGGGCAATTTAGTAGTTGGTTATTTTTCGCAGACAGTATATGAAAGATGAAGATAGGAGCCATACTGGTGAATAAAGTCCAACACTGAAGCCTTAAATGAAGCATCTTGGTGTTGATAGCTCAGCTAACTCAACCTAAGAGGAAATAATATATACTGTTAGTCACATAGTATATATATATATATATATATATATATATATATATATATATATATATATATATATATATATATTAGGGGTGCAACAATACTTGTATCGATATGAACCGTTCGATACAGTGCTTTTGGTTCGGTACGCACATGTATCGAACAATGCAAAATTTTTAATTAATTTTATCAACTTTCCTTCTGACGATGCTGTCTGTGTTGAGCACTCAGTGGATCTGTGCTCGACAGTGCAGCCTAGGCGGAGTAGTCGAACGCAGATTCACTGAGCGCAGGGCAAGCTAGAGAGACAGGAGTTAAGCTGTCATTGCAACATGGCAAATTGAACCTCCCCCACCCTCATTCAGATCTGGCATTTGGAACTATTTTGGTTTTCATGTGACATATGACCCTGAAGGTAAGCGAGTCATGGACAAAAATAAAACAGTATGTTGGATGTGCCATGCAATGCTCAATTACATTGGTGGGAACTAGTGTGTTAGCGCAGTTTGCTCGTTAACGTGTTGGCCGTCCAGCCCCACGCACGGGGCGATCCGCGGTAGCTTGTTAACGGAGATTTGCCGTGTTGTGGCGTTAACGTCATTTCAACGAGATTAACGCTGACAGCACTAGTGGGAACACAACGAATATGACTGCACATTTACGCCGACATCATCCTAGTGCAAAGACAAGTGGAAGCAGACAAAAACAACAAGCACGCATGCTACAAACTTTACCAGAGTCATTTAGACAGCCGTTAGCACGTGATTCTCCTTATGGGGACCTGATATGTTTAATATGCTGCTAAGAATATAGCCCAGAAGAAGCGGATAGTAGAGCTTTTATTTTGGAAAGAGCCATTTCTCTGTAATAAACTCTCTTTTCCAAAGATGAGTGATTTCTCGATCAGATAGATTTTTTTTATTACTTTGTTGTTTCAGCAACATTACATTTAAAAACTGTATTTTTGATTTAAAATATATATTTATAATTTTAATAAATGACAAATTAAAAAGGAATGAACATTTTTCTTTGTATCGAAAAAATATCGAATCGTGACAACAAAGTATCAAACCGAACCGTGAATTTTGTGTATCGTTGCACCCCTAATATATATATATATATATATATATATATATATATATATATATATATTAGATAGATATGAATCAAACTGAGGCTCCACATCAGTTTGATTCAATTATGATTTTTTGCATTACTGGTTCACAGCTGATGAGACACTCCAAAGACAGAATGATTGTTTTAAAGTATTTGCTTTGGGATGGCTTTTAGGGACCTTCCATTAGACATCTGTTTGGGAAAGTACACTCTGTGTATCATCCACCTGTATCACTACATACCATCATTTAGCACAGAAAAAGACACATTAACGCTGACCTTCTCACCCTTTCCTTTTCATATTTCACGGTGAATTTGGCTTTCCTTTTCACATACCAATTTCCAAAAGAAAAAAATATATATATTTAGCAAGTAAATAGACTTTGCACGTATTCCTATGAAAGAAAGCCAGGAGACATGATGCTATAAAAGATGAGAGCTTTTTTTCTTCAATGAAATAGTTCAGGGTTTCGAAACGCTAAGGTTTAATTGAAGTAAAAAGAGAAAACGGTATTAATGTAGGCCTTTTCGGCTCTTATCCACCCATCCATCCATTTCGAGCCTTTCTGAGTGACAGATTATAAACACATATCTGCATTGGAATACGCAGCATCTTTAGAAAAGTGACAAGATTATCAGCAATGAAAGCTTTTTGGTTTATGTTTGCAATGAGTTTTACATGTGGAGTGAATATGAGTGGACAGCATTTTCTGAGAAAAAACAGGACTGGCCATCCAGACTGCATTCTCATTATTTGTGTTCACCTCTTTTATGAACAAAAATTTCCAGAAAAAACATTTAATAGGACTCCTCAAACAGAACACAGAGACAGTTCTTTGTATGACAACATTATTTGTGTCATTTTGTATTTAAGCCTTGAAAACGAATTTCAATACGAAGCTAAAAGTTCATGACAAGTTAGGTCCAGAAATAGAGATGATGTGGCCCAGTTGGTTTAAGAAGAAGAAACTTTTTTGGCACATGTGCTGGGTAAGCACTTTTAACAGCTGTGCGTATCATAGACTCCAATAAGTTTTTCAAAACTATAACCTATTTTTGCCTCTTTTTTGAGATTGTTTCCACTTTATTGGACAAATAAAAATAGAAATGCAAATTAGCTGGGAAGAGGAAACAACATGTCATGGGTCATGACCACAGTTCCTGTGATAGACAAAAATCTATCATCACACCCTGAGAGTACTTCATTCTGCAACGTTCTTTGTGCTTAAGAGCTTAACAAAGGTCCCTAATATAGACTTTCTATTACCTTTCATGTTCTAAGATCACTCCCTCTGAAATTCACCTTAATGCAAGTCTGTTGAGACTGCGTTGTAAGGTCTTGCATTTCAAAAGGTCCTGAGCAGCATGAAATGAAGTAATTACAACAACAAAATCATGTTTATACCAGAGTCAGAACAAAGACTTCTTAAAGCGAATGTAGCCAAGTGTATACGTTTTGCTCATAAGTGCAACACTCATTATGCCTGATCAAAGTATATCCAGCAGGGCAGAGAGTGGGAGGAGAGACGAAAGGATGATGCAAGCACTGCTTCTCATTTGCTTAAGGGACAACGGCAAAGAAAAAGGCACCTTGTGGCTCGCTGCTCTGTCCCAGTGTCGTCATCGTCATTATTTTGTAAGGAAGACAAAGAAGAAAACAGAGTTTACAAGAAGAAAAGTTTGCTTTCAGCTTTACACCGAGGACGCTTTACGTCACGGTCCCACTGTTTCGTGAACTCTTTGAGTTTTGCATTCTTTGTTATGTTTTGAGTTTATATTTCACTCTTTCTCTTCTATAACTTGGGGTTTTTAATTGTGGGTCATGTTTTGATTTATTTACTTAGTTTAGTGTTTCTGGTGTGATATGAGTTCATGTCATTTTGAGTCTTTGATTTCTCATGTCACTTTATGACTAGACTAGTGAGGAGTTTCAGTTTTGTCATCTAATGTGTTGGATCATGTTTTCATTTTCATTAGTAGTAGTAATAATAGCTCCTGCCTTTATCTTATGTTTCTATTACCGCCCATCTCTGTCATCTCCCGTGTTAGTCTTCATAGACTCATAGATGGATGGATAATTTATTGATACCACAGGGGAAATTACAGTGTTACAGCAGCAGGATGAAGAATAAAACCAGTGCACTCTATAATAAATAAAGAAAAAAATGAAGTTAAAAAGTAAGATTGAGATGGTGCAAGAGAGTAGTGCAAATAGCATTAATAAAAATATGTAAGCTATAAAGAAAGAAAGTAAAGGAGTGTTGCTCTGGTTGCACTCCAGCAACACTACACCTATGGCTCTGGGATGAGAGCACTTGCATTAGAGCATATATCATAGATGTTTTGAAGACAATGTGGTAAACTCTGAGTTAGCTTTTGGGCATTAATAATTCATTCTTCAGGCCA
Organism: Rhamphochromis longiceps; assembly: GCF_057381845.1. Classification (NCBI taxonomy): domain Eukaryota; kingdom Metazoa; phylum Chordata; class Actinopteri; order Cichliformes; family Cichlidae; genus Rhamphochromis; species Rhamphochromis longiceps. The sequence goes on from NC_140569.1 coordinate 5,185,930, forward strand.
TAGTTGTGGTTTTAAAGTTTGTGCCTTACTACTGTGTGTACTACTTGAAACTCCTCTTTGAAGGACGGTAACGTAGTGCATATAGTTAAACATTGAGAAATACAACATGTGGAATGTAATTTAACCAGCAACCAGCTCTCAAACCAGGAACTGGGATTGTCCTCAGTCTCCAAACGTGCCACTCTGCAGAGTGAAAACTCTTATTGGTGCTCACAGATATCAAATTACGAGAGCAAATCTGTGTTTTTGTGTGTGTGTTTTTGTGTATGAGAGAGTGCCTCACGCTGGAGGATATGTAGCTGCTCCCTCCAGCAACCTTCCTAGATGTTCTGATGATAAAAGCAGAGGCACACACAGAGACACACAAATACAACCTGACATGGTATCTGCGGGGTTTCCCACCACTGCTGGAAGTTCTGATGAAGCACTATGGAAACTAAAATAGACGACAGGACCTGTAAGACACAGAGATCTAGTTGTCTGTGTGCTGTGCTTGATAATTCAGAATTTTATTAAAGTTGCACCCTCTGCACACCCTCTGCACACTCTCTGCACCTCTGTGCAGTCAAACTACTACAGAAATAGAGTGCAATAGAGTCTAAGCAACGTGACACTGGACAGGTGCTACACTCTAATTGAGATCATCTTTCTCTTGTAAGCAGGCCATTTTTACCTTACTCCACTAAACTAATGGAGCTGTGTCTCAAGGCTGCAGGTGAACTGCTGTGATTGGCTGGGTGGAATAATGATGAAAGTTGTTCCTGGAAATACTCTGTTCCCTGGGGATTAAATGGCGCCATCAGACAGGATTATAATGAACAAGTGAGTGAATCACCCCCTGACTGACATGCTGATGTTCAGTTTGGAGAGCAGGTAGCTGCAGTAACACTAATGCTAAGTGAGGAGAGAGAGAAGCGTTTTGTTCAGACAGTAAGAGTTTGGAAAATGTGCATTACTTTAGAGGATGTGATTAAACTAAAAATATTTAGAAGATGTAAAAACTGAAAAGTAAAAATATACGATGTAAACTTATGGAGATTTATGCACAATACAAATATTTTACTAAAATGTTTATTCAACAACACTTCTGCTGACTTAAATTAACACAAATCAAAGACTAAATACTGAAAAACTAACAGACTATTTCCTTCTCAGTTGACAGAATCTTAGGCATCATGTGCCAAATCTAACGTAGCTTTCCTTCCAGCATATGTATCTGGCTGCTTCTGGCTCATGTTAGCTTTTATCCATAGAGCACAGATATATAAAAGACAAGCATAGCCACCACTAACCTCTGTAATGTCCCCAGTCCTGTTTTGAAAACTGAAGTTTGGTGCCTTTGTAGTCAGTGTTTTGAAACCAGATGTGATGAGCGAGGCGTAGATCCAAGTGTGACACTTGTGTTGGTTCAAGATATCATTTTCTTACTTTATGTGATGCGAGATACCAATATCAGCTCAAGCTGATTTAATATTGGTGAAAATTATGTTAAGCTCACACAAACATGAAAATCAGAATCTTATGGATCGTTTCAAACGTAAGAATAAATGAAAAAGTGCACCATAGTTTTTATTTTTTCAGCATCTGAGCGATAACAGGCTGACGATCTTCTGAATAGTAAATGACCTGCTCTGCTGTATGGAAGCCCAAATGTGAAGTGACTGTCATGCTTTGTATTTGTATTATATTCTGCATGAAGCACTGCTTAGACCTAGCATAGTCATAGTCATAGTGGTTAATAGAGACGAAACATGTAAAAACAAGAAAAAGAGCGTATGCCGTCTCAGAAAACCACAGCCTAGTTGCTCAATAACCTCCATTTGTGATGATTCAAACTTCAGTTGGAATGTATAATACTTAAACATGTTTCCACTAGCATGTTTCTGATCATTTGTGCATGATCATACTCTGTGCTTAAAATAACTGCTGCAAAATGCACTCAGGCAGCTTGTTGAATGCTAATGGTAGGTTGTAGTGTGTAGGTGTATGTATAAAGGGCCTGAGGTTTAGTAGCAGGAGTGGAGCTCCTCAAACACTGTTGTGGGGCTGCTGCCGTCTCATTAGAGCAACTTTTATCGTGCAAATGCGAGTGTGTTGCATGTGTCAGTTTGTATCCCTGACAATCTGTCATCGTGTGTGTGCTCTTGTGCATCTTCATTGGAGTTTGAAAACGATCCAGATGCAAATCAACGTAGAAACAGCCCCGGTCCTAATAAAAACGCCACATTTTTCAGCGGCCATGATTTGTCTTCTCTTTATTCTCTCCTCCGTCGATGAATGACTGCAGTCCTTGTCATCTGTTCTTCTGGAGCACTGGCAGGAGGGCAAATGAAAAGAAAAAAGCAAGAAAAGGGCACACAGTGAGCTGATGACAGCCAGAAAAAGAGGGATGCTGGAAATGTTCAATTAAGCTTCCCTTTTTTCCCAGTTAATCTAGTGTAGATAAATATTATACTGCATTCACTCCATTCATCCTGCAAAATCAATTCGCTCTTTCCATTGCTTTTCCTCCTTTTCTCCCACTTACAGTATTCAGCCTCACAGCAAAAAGTGCCCAAGAAAATAAATTGCTGCCTTTATAATAAGTGGTCCTAATGCAGATGAATGGTGCTGGATCTCAGAGCAGTGAAGCCTCTCACCCATCTGCCACCTAGTTTCATTTAGCTCCATAATAAACAGCAAGCTGAAGGCAAGACTCCCAGTGTTTCTGTCGTTTACTCTTTTTCCCCTTTGGCCAAGTCAACCCTGCACATAGTAACTATGAGGTTAACAAAAAAACACTGGTGAAAATGGAAGGAAAAAGAAAAGTTATATATATATATATATATATATATATATATATATATATATATATATATATATATATATATATATATATATATATATATACACACACACACAACATAAAATCAGTTTAATTATTATTTTTTCTAACATTTTTATTCATGCTTTGTCTCTCTTTTAGCTACTTCCTGCTTTATTTTCAAAGTAGCTTTTTTTTTCTCCTAAAACTTTCACTTCCTGCTTTTGTTTTTTTCTCCTTCCCTTGTTATTCCTTTAGGCCTTATTATCGTTTTGTCAATGTAATAGCCGTTAAGTCGCTCATGTCAAGTTTTTTTTTTTAGCTTTTGGACTTTTATTTTTTCTTATTATTATCTCCTACGTATTACTTTCTTGGTTATTTTCTACATCCTGTTGCTCATAACAATGTGAACACAGTAAATTAACACCTTGCACTTTTGTTCCCCTCTGATCTGCAAACCGTTTCAACAACTTCACGCCTTCAGTATCAACGCCATCTATGTTAAGCAGCAAACAGCAGAAAGACATCAGCTGCAGTTAGCTGGTGAAGATAGTTGTGCATATAAAATGCTGTGGCATGTGCAAATATGGATTTGGTAGTTCTGAAAGGTGAAATGTCCTGACCAAATGTAACTCAGTGTGGGGAACAAAAACAGCTAAGAATATGGAAGAGTAAAGTGAATCAATTTCTGCGCCTTTTCTGACTTTTATGTTACGATTTATTTTGTATCTCAGAGACCATATCTGATCCCAAGATTTAAAGGTTGGAGCTCAAAGAAATGTAGGATGTTGCATTGTAATTTCCTCAGCAGTTGTAAAAGCTATTGCAGAAAAAGAAAGTGCCACCTACACAGTGGTTCCTCTCACTTTTACAAAGATATTTGTGTGTCTGTGTGTGCGTGCACACTGTTAAATTATCAAAAGGCTATGTACACAAATGCAGACACAGAAGCATTGACAGTCACTGCTACATACCGAGTTGAAGTGAGGTGAGATCAAGGTGAAAGGAAGATGCTTTCACAGAGACAGAAATACGTAGGTGAAAACACACTCCATACATTTTTCACTAAGCTGTGTGAAGGAGTTGTTTCTACAAAGCCAAAAAAAAGTCTGAGGTGTTTGAACACCAGAGTCTGGAGTGTTTGCCTTTGAGGAACTCTACTGCTGACAAAGAAGGCACAGAACAACAACAGTAAATAAAATGCAAATAATAACCAACGCAAGAGTTTGCGGAGTTTTATTCAGGCTGAATAGTTTTGTCACTGATGAATGTGTGTTTAATCAAGCGTAACAATAGAAGTCAGAGGGCAAGAGTTTTAAAGAATGGAAATGAAATATAGGTGGTATAAGCAAGAAATACAAAGAAGAGGAAGAAGTAAAAATAACCTTTTATTCCCTGCCTTCCTGGAAAGAGTGATGATTGGCCATTATCTAGTAATAGCAGGAACAATGTGTTGGGCTGCATTTTTCAGCCTTTTAGATCAAAAGAACGTGAGAAAGCTGGCACATTTGCCACACAGCTGTGTGGAGTCTTTCATAAACTGTTTATGCTGAGTCTGAGTCTGCAGAGGGTCCCGGTGATGTGGAAGACATCATGCCTCGTCCCTGTACCAAAGACGCCTCGTCCCAGTGGCCCCCAGGATTACAGGCCCGTGGCACTGACCTCCCACATCATGAAGACCCTGGAAAGGCTCATCCTGGACCAGCTGCGACCCATAGTAAGACCACATCTGGATCCCCTTCAGTTCGCTTATCAGCCTCGTCTCGGAACAGAGGACGCCATCATCTACCTGCTCAATCGTGTCTACACCCATCTGGACCAGCCGGCGAGCACTGTGAGGGTCATGTTTTTTGACTTTTCCAGTGCTTTCAACACCATCAGGCCGACCCTCCTGGGTGATAAGTTAGCAGCGATGCAGGTGGATGCTTCTCTGGTGTCCTGGATTGTTGATTACCTGACAGGAAGACCACAATATGTACGTCTCCCACAGTGTGTGTCTGACAAGGTGATTAGCAACACAGGGGCACCACAGGGGACTGTCCTCTCCCCCTTCCTCTTCACCCTCTACACCACAGACTTCAGCCACTGCACAGAGACCTGCCATCTTCAGAAGTTTTCTGATGACTCTGCGGTGGTTGGATGCATCAGCAGGGATGATGAGACAGAGTACCGGGCTGTGGTCGACTCCTTTGTCACGTGGTGTGAGCAGAATCATCTGCAGCTCAACGTGGCAAAGACCAAGGAACTGATCGTGGACTTCAGGAAGACCAGGAAACACTTGACCCCTGTTTCAATCCAGGGGGTCAGTGTTGACATTGTGGAGGACTATAAATACCTTGGAGTACACATTGACAATAAACTGGACTGGGCTAAAAACACCACAGCACTTTACAGGAAGGGCCAGAGTCGTCTCTATTTTTTGAGGCGACTGAGGTCCTTCAACATCTGCCAGAAAATGCTGAGGATTTTCTATGAGTCTGTTGTGGCCAGTGCGATCCTCTATGCTGTTGCATGCTGGGGGAGCAGGCTGAGGGTCGCAGATGCCAACAGACTTAATAAACTGATCCGTAAGGCCAGCAATGTTGTGGGGATGGAGCTGGACTCCCTCAAGGTGGTGTCGGAGAGGCGGATGCTGTCCAAGATAAAGACAATGTTGGATAACACCTCCCACCCACTCCATGACATGTTGGTCAGTCACAGGAGCTCGTTCAGTGAGAGACTGAGATTACCGAAAAGCACCACTGAACGACACAGGAAATCATTCCTGCCTGTGGCCATCTCCCTGTACAACGCATCCACTTAACACACTGTTTGCTGCTACAACTACACATGTTTCTTTTCCAAATATTTATTTATAAGTGACTTATGTATGTATGTATGTATATATATGTATATATTGTACTATTCTTAGTTAGCGTATTGTCTGTCTTGTCTTAATGTTGGTTTAAAATGGAGCACTGTAACAAAAAATAATTTCCCCCAGGGATCAATAAAGTATTCTGATTCTGATTCTGATTCTGACATTTGAGTTGCTCAACTGTACAAGGTGCACGTGACAAGAAGAGAAGCATATGAGAACCAGTGTTGGTCAAGTTACTTGAAAAAAGTAATCAGTAACTAATTACTGATTACTTCCCCAAAAAAGTAATCCTGTTACTTTACTGATTACTTATTTTCAAAAGTAATTACTTAGTTACTTAGGTACTTTTTAAAAACACGATTTACAACCTGAAGAGGTGATAAAGCGATAGATCTTTCAGCCCAGTTCTACTTTTTCTACATAATCCATCACACAAAATGTAATCAAATGGAAAAGTCCCTTTTTTTAACTTGTTTATCAGTTTTAATCTTTTAACTTTATGCATCAAGCAAAAATTTAATTATATGCAACATTCTCTGACTTGAAGAAATTAGTTTAACATTTAAAGCTATTTTCTGCACATTCCAGCACATAAAATAAAATATTTTTTGTGTTTACACTCAGTCTTTCAAATAGATGCAAGTAAAACACAGCAGAAAATAAATAAAGTCAAAGACTCAGCGGTCCTGTTGCTCTATTTTCACCTGTAAAGCAGGACTGCGGTAGGCGGAGGTTTACCCTGGTGCAGGTGTGCCGCGGTCAGTTGAAGAATCCGCGAGTTTCTCTGTGAATTTCTCATTACGTCGTTGCGCACTCGGTGCTTGCTTGGAAGTTTAGGGGTTTTTGTCGCTGTAAAAAGTTTTCTTCCCACGCACAACGGATGCTAATGTTTTTGTCACTTTTTATGGAATCAAACTCAAAGTAAGGTCAGTACTTCCACGCTTTAAACGCTGCACGCTCATACTCTCTCCCACAATCGATATGTGATCCACTGTTGATCTGCACACAGCTGTTGTCACCAAAGGCGCACTCGCTTACGTCACTGTCGTGAGACATTCTCGCAAAAAAAAAATCACAGTTTTAGTAACGCAGTAACGCAGCGTTCCTACGGGAAAGTAACGGTAATCTAATTACCGTTTTTGCAATAGTAATCCCTTACTTTACTCGTTACTTGAAAAAAGTAATCAGATTACACACGTTACTGCCCATCTCTGATGAGAACAAGCATGTTTGTAACCCACATGTACACACTGATGTCACACAGAGACACACATTCATATGCCTTACAGGTAAACTCTCGTCTCTAAGGGCAACTTTTCTGCAGCTTCCTGTTTGGCTGCAGATCAATAAAAGGTTCAAGGTTCAATATATATTTGATGCTTTTTCTTTATTGTAGTTTCTCAACACAAAGCCATCCTCTTTGCATACAATAAGAGTCTTACACATGCAATATCACCTGCAAAACAATATTTTAACTCGATTTATTGTTTCAGAGAAGCTTATTAATTATACAACCAACGTACTGGCAGCCATAGTGTTGCTTTACTGGCACTGTGGTGTGCTTTTGCAGGAAGAAGTTTTCAGTCATGGGATAGGCAGAATTTGAATAATCAAATAAAAGAAAAGTAATATAGCTATTATGGGCAAAGCAATTGATGTGTTCTTGTACCTCAGCTGCCAGTAAAAGTTTTTCATAAAGTCTGAGGGCCACTATTTGATTAGTGGGGTGTGAAATGGAGACTGGCACTCAAGTTGGTGACTTGATATGTGAACAGGATAAAATCATATTATCTTTTCGTAGAAACCAAATTAAGAATTTTTTATTAAGTGTTGTCATTAAAATGAAGGTTTCTTGTTTGTCTATAAGTTTATTTCATCCATAGAAAGCATTCCCTTCCTACTGTTTTGCCATAATATGATGTACTACAGTTTTGAAATAAATAAATTGATCAGACACAGATTTTAGGTATGTCACAGACCTGTTCTTGGTATCAGATCTATATGTCATGATCCCTGGTCTGTTCCTGGGTACTTGAGTTTATTTTTAGATGTTCTCTTTTCAGTTGCTTTGCTTCTCTGGTTTTGATTTTTTAAAATTTATTCCTTGGACTTCTGAGCCTCTGATTTTTGCTCTTATTACTGTTTGTATCTATGGAGTTTTATTACTCGCCCCTGGCTTTCCCTCTGTTTCATCCTCCTGTGTCTTTCCATTTTTTTGTCAAATATATTCATGTTCCCGCATTCTCACGTTTCTGTTATGGTTGTTGTTTATTTCCTGTTCTACTCTCAGTTTATCGTCTCTTGTGTCTTGCATTTAATTTCAGTTCATCAACTCATCTGTTATATAGCTGTTTCTCCTCCACTACCCACACCTTGGTGTGTTTCTTGTTCTATCTTACATTTCTTGTGTTGTGTTGATCTGTTCCTGCATCCGCATTCCTGCAATTGCCTCTTGAACTTCACAAGATTTGGGCTATAAAAGTGCTTTGGTCAAGCTTATGACAGCAGCTATGAGCCACCTACAGTGCAATCCAGTCTCGAGGTACCTTTCCAAGCAGTTCCAACTCCCCACTGACACCTTGACTCATGTTACTTTAATAGCTCACATGATAGTGGGGTGTGTTTCATAGAGGATTCACACCTTGGCCCCTGTATTGGTAATGACTCATAGTTCACTTTGGCTCATGTGACAACTCACAGCATTAATAGTGGGTCAGTGACCCTCAAGACCATGCCCGAGAGGACAATCCCACTGGGACTCTCCGTCACCTGTTTGAGAACCGATGAAGCCTCTTGGATGGCAGGTGAAACATCTTTATAAACCAAGGAGGTCAAGTTCACTTCTTCTCAAGAGCTCAAGACTAATTTGGTTAAGATTAGAAGAAAAACTGGGATTTTAATCATGTTTTTTCTTCACCAAGCACTGTAGGCACATAGAAATAAATGAATAAATCTGTGGTGGATATGGTGTTGACATTAAAATTTACATTAGGAGTTAAAAAAGTATTCATGTTTTTGAGATTAAGACATCTTAAAAGTGGCATTCATATTCTTAAGAAAATGAAAACTTTTGAGGCTATAATTAACTTAGTAATGTGCTTTATTTAAAAAGTTTGACATACATCAAGCTTTTCCATTCAGACCTATGTTGCCATTTTTGTCATCTTTCTCTTTATACCATTATAAAGCAATTTCCTTTTTTTCCCCATCATCTGCTCAACTTTTCGCTTAGGTGCTTTCTTTGTGCTTTTTTTTTCTGTATTGCAGCACCGAACACAGAAGCAATCTGTCATTATTTCCACATTTCCTTAAATAACTAAAACGACAGAAAGTTAACAATCAAGGGAGATATAAAGTTTTTATTTTCTGCAAACTATTCAGCACAGCAAAATGCAAGCTGTGCATTGTCACAGACATGTTTGTTCACACGCGGGAATAATCATCACAATCCACAGCGCCTGAAGAAAAGAACTCTATTTCAAGACTGACTGTGGGTCAAAAGAACATCAAGAGCATGCTTGGAATAACCCTTGAGGATTTGGAAAAAAAATCATATTTACTATGTGAAATTATATGATAATGAATGTTAATAATGCCTCATCTTTCCTCTGAATCTCTGCTTGCATTTTTTTGCTTCTTCTTCCAGTCCCTTTCCCTCTTCAGCTCTGCCTCATCTCATTTTCCTTCATCCTGACTTCCCCTTTGTCTTTCCATTGTCTTTCCCCCTTTATCTACTTTTTATCCCATTTCACATTCTTTTGCCTCGTCCTTTTCCCCTTTTACTATGTCCACAAATGTTATCACATTTATTTTTATATTCCCCTACACTCTCAGTCAATAGTGAGTGTAGCACTGAGTAATTAATTTGTCAACAATTTTTCATTATTGACACATCAGTGTTGCTTAGAGAGTGGGTCGCCCCCTGCTTTCCTAATTTAATAATGTTAAATACATGCAGCTATTTTCTCATGTGCTTTGGGTTGAGTTGAACAAAAAGACAGAGATTTTTAATTATGACCAGGAAACAAAGGAAATCTTGTGTTTATCTATCAATGTTTCATCGTGTCATACATGGAAACCTAAATTAATAACATATTTAACATTAAGTCAGCAAGATAGACACAATGGATATCCAGCGTCTTTTAACCCTCTTCAAACTTGCTTTATTTGTCCCCTCCAGCCTAACTCACTCAACTGGATGGTTGAGTCCTCTACTCTACTTCCTCTACTCCTCTCTCCTGTGTCTTCCACCTGACAGGCTAGTAACCTGCTTTCTTAAAATCAATCAATGACAAATGACAGCATATCAGTTTTTAACGGTTCCTAACATCCCTTTAAATCATTCTTGTTAACAGTCTTAGCAGACAAGCTGGATTCAGCCTGTGATCAAATGTATGCTAAATGCATCAGGAGGACAAACTGGAGCTGAGGCTGTAGAGAGGTTATTTATATTTCACTAAACAGATGCTGAGCTATGTGAGAAATGTGACTTGAATACATTTATAATACATAAGAAAAAAGTGATTTCTACTTCACTTGGAGGTGTGGGATTTCTTGTTTTACTGACTGACGATGATCTTGCAATATGGCTAGAATCAGATTGTTTAACTAGTAATACCTGTATCAACGCTTACACAAAATTTTAAGTGTGCAATGTATTTGCTCTTTGAAATCAAAGACCAGCTTATAAAGACAAATATTTAAATAAAGGGGGGGGGGGGGGGGGGGGGGAAGTATCTGTACTGAATATGGTACCCTTTATCTAACATATCCACTATCCCTCCTCTGCATATGTCAAAACCATCTCAACCTCACCTCTCTATCTTTGTCTCCAAACTCAGTGTGAGCTGTCCCTCACATGTACACAGTAATCCTGACCCATCCTGGTCACTCCCAGTGAAAATCTGGCATCTTCATCTCAGCCACCTCCAGCTCAGCCTCCTGTCTTTTTGTCAGTGGCACTGTCTTCAAATCATACATCATTGTAAGTCACAGTTCCTTTCATTTTTTTCTGCTATCCTTCTGTCACACATCTCCACCCACTCCACCCTGCCCGTACTCTCTTCTTCACCACTCTTGTTCACCGTCTATGCTTTGCAAGGTTTTTAAACTCTTTGATTTTCACTACTTTTACTCGTTGCATCCTTGCCTTTGACAGTGTTATCTGGAAACATTATAGCCCATGAACTACGACTCTTGTCAGACCTCATCTGTCAACCATTCCATCATCATTGCAAACAAGAGGATGCCCAGGGAAGATCCCTGATGGACCTCCACCTTGAACGCATCTGTCACTCCTTCTGCACACCTCTCCATTCTGTCTCTGTCCTCATACATTTCCTACACCAGGCTCACATACTTCTCTGCCACTCCAGACTTCCTCATGCAGCACCACACCTCCTCTCTTGGCATCATGTCATTTGTTTTCTCTAGAGCCACAAATACACAGTGCAACTCCTTCTAATCTTCTCTATATTTCTCCATCAACACTCTCAAAGCAAACATCTCATCTTTATTGCTCTTTCTCAGCATGAAACCATACTTCTGCTCTCTGGACGAACTCTAAACAAGCTAAACTGACTTGTGAATTGTATTTTGCAGCAACAGACAGATGGCACACTGCAGCTATATTTTACTGGTGGCAAATGGCCTTCTTTCCTGAGGCATTTTAGCCTCTGAGCAGTGGCGAGTGCCCCGCTGCACGATTGCTGATACTTTTGGGCAGAATATCCATTCGCCAATTTTGTTTTCTATCAGGATGCATTTAAACTAAATTCAAGTCTTCCACCCTCAGGTAGGACTGCAAGCTGTATCGACTTAAATATCGAATCCATCTCTACTGTAAGTGGCTCCAGAGGGGGTGGAATGACAGGGAGACCCAGCAAACCCTGCATCTCCACTCTCCATTAACATAGTCAGCAGCTGTGAAAGGGCAGAGCACAGGCCGTCTGGAGATTTATCAGAATGTCACCGTACGCCACATTAGTCCTGACACCACGTGCAACACACACAAATATGCACACATTTGTAGCTGCCACACTTCTGACCCCAGTCAAGCAAGGGTCAAACTGATATGTCAGATGCAGTCATCTTTTTCCAACAAGTCACGAGAGGTAGTGCACAAGTGTGCGGGTGGTATTGTGTGATGTGGGATGTTCTTTTTTCAGTGAATGTGTTTGCACATGCATATATGTACAGAATTGTGTTTTCATTCCAAGTCGCTTGACCAAAAGCCAGAGGTCTACCAGCACCTGCGTTTCCACTCTGAGAGCAACCCTCTGCACATCAAAGGCTACCTTTTGCTGTGCAGCTTCTCAAATCATTAAACACTCTCTTTAATCACACACAAACACACACCTTTGGCTGCATCAGTACTTTCAGCTTTAACAGTTCCTCCTGGAGGGATGCTGCAACCACTTCTTCAGTTTATATTCAAGGTTAACAACCAGCAACCTTGAAAACGTCTACATTTTTCTTTTTTTCTTTAAATGATTGCATAAATCGCTGGGAAAAAGGTTATGGTAATATTGTATCAATATCTTGTTGTTGGTCTGCCTGCGAGTCCTGCATTTGGGTCCACTTGTCTCTCTCTCTCCATATTGCAGCTCCTGACAATAGCTGCATTTGTCAGCACATCTCTCATTTAAAGCATCACCAGATGGATGTTTTTGTTTTTTTAATCACCCACTATAGTATTTCTTTGGGTATTTCGACACAGAAAAGCATGGGGATTACCTCAATTTCAATGTCAGCCTCAGATGGCCACTCCAAGAGCAGCAGTTTTTGGCATTTGCTTGAGTTACCTGATTTGTTCATTTTTCAGCTCCTGGGGGCAACACCAAAGCACACCTGGTGCATATCCCTGAGATACCACTGACTTTGAAAAATTACTTGTATCTGACCCCCTGGGAACGAGAATTTGGTTTCTTGTGCAAACCTTATGTTTCAGAGCATTAATGAGGCTGCACACAGGATAAGTGCAGAAAGTGTGTCTGAAAACCCCTCACAAATCAGTCCTAATTGTTGACAAAGAGGTTTTTCCTCAGTATGATGAAGAATTGAGAGGCTTTTTGTTTATTTTTCTGTTAATGTAATAAATTAGGCTGCTCTGGATTAGGAAAAACCTTTCAAATTCAGATTATCTTCATTTCTGCTGAGCCCCAAAAGCCTTCATTTTACATTTTTACTTTGATGTGGTCACACAAATGCACACTTGACTGCCAGACTCACATCTACAATAAATCTCCCTTTAAGCTCTTACTAATGCAGACTTTGTGTGTATTACCAAGCGACTTCACTAAGCACCACTCCTTTGGTTAAAGTGATACAACACAATGTCTTAAACACACAGGATTTAAGACATTGAGTCACATGATACTGGACCATGTGACTGAAAATAAGAACTAGATTTGGATATATTTTTAACAACAAGGCAAGCATTATAATAAAGGGTGGATTTATACATACTTTTTTATGAAAACACTGAATATTCCTGTGTTAGCATGAGTGCTTTAAGTGTTAACATCGTTGAAAGAATGACTTTGCTGATCATGAAATAACCTAAATTAATATACAAAACGAAATGAACAGGCTAGAAATAAAAGCTTTATTAGAAATTGTTAAATGGAGAATTCTAATGAAACTTTTATGTTATTGTTTCAAATAAAGAACATTTAAAATAATGTTATTTAACTCATTGTCAGATGCCAATGAATAAACCCAATGAAAAGTAACATATAGTATCTTAACATATGACACCCATTATTGTTTAAAGTATGCTTTTGGTTTCGAGAAATATACAATGCCAACACTGTATTCTGGTGAATGTTGTGAGCAAAGGAAGGTGCACAGTGAGCTTCACTACAATGATAAAGCCCCAAAGAAAAAAAGGTAATGTGCTGCACAAGTTCTGCAGTAAAACGGTGTTGCGCTCAGCACATTTAAGCCACTGGGGAACAGAGTACCACAGACATGTGCTGACCAGTTCAAGCTATAGTTAACGACCAGCAACTGTGATAGAGACAAAGAGAATTAAAGGAGTGCATAGAATCCAGTTGAAGCATGAGAAATGAAAAAAAAAGTGGGGAAAAACTCATTCAGGAGGGCTTTCTGTTTTGTTTTGATCACTTTTTTCATCTTAAAATGATAATTTCTTTTTTTTTTCTGTCAACTTTGTGACCAAAAGATACAATTGCCTTCTTTTGTTATATTTGAAAAAATGCAAGTGATCAAAATCAGTATGAATATTTAAAAATCTGTTACATTTTCCTTTTACTTGTCAAACCAGATAAGTATTATTAATGGAAAAACAGATGAGAAGGAAGTAATAATTCGTGCAACTCATTCTTGGTTTCAATACTTTGCTATTATATTTTGCTTTCCGTAGCTGAATTTCCTATGAGTATAGTCAAAGGAGCTTGGAAAGAAAAGCGTCTGGACTTCTTTAGGTGTCCTTGTTGACGTTTCACCTCTCATCTGAGAAGCTTCTTCAGTACTAAGACCAACTGGTGGAGAGTCCTAGATGTTAAGCCCTATGGGAGGGTCCCCAAGAGGGTCCCTCCCATAGGGCGTGGATGGTCCATAGAGGATCAATTGGACCATCCAATTGATCCTCTGCTTAATCACACGAGCCAAGGTGTGAAAATGGGTGTGGGTCACAATCAGCCAAGGTGAACCCATTGTGAGCACTAGCCCCACCTTATCATGTGATTTACTGAGGTCAAATGGCTCAGAGTGTGAGTGGGCGTTAAGGCATCTGGGAAGGGATTCAAAACTGGATCATAGATGGCAGACAGTTGGTGTCGTAAACCACTGCCTCTGTTCAAAGATGGTCGCTCACAGTGGACATAAATGGCTTCCTTTACTCCTCTTTCAAACCATCTGTCCTCTCTGTTCAAAACGTGAACATTGGCGTCCTCGAAAGAATGACCTTTGTCCTTTAGATGCAGATGGACAGCTGAGTCTTGTCCCATCGAGGTGGCTCTTCTATGCTGAGCCATGCGTTTATGAAGTGGCTGTTTGGTTTCTCCAATGTAGACATCTAGGCATTCCGCGCTACACTGTACAGCTTACACTACGTTGTTGAGTATAATTTCCAGTATTTCTGTCACACTGGTCTTCACAGTTTGAGATCATCTTAATCACAATGTCTGCACCAGTATAATCATCTTTCTTATAGCTGCCCCAAAAACTTAGTAAGAAGAAAAGCTAATACTCCAGACTGTTAAAGAAAAGAGATATTTTGGGGTGCTAGATTTTTGTATTTTGACACGTATAAATATTCACTTGTCCATCATAATCAATGACTTCAGGTGTTCAAATCACTTCCATGGCCACAGGTGCACAAAGCCAAGCACCAAGACATTCAGACCCATTCTTTCGAATCATAATGTGGCCTTCAGAGTAACTCAAGAGCAGTGTGTAAAGAGCTTCATGGAATGGGTTTCTTTGGCTGAGCAGCTGAATCCAAGTGTCACATGAATGCAAAGTGTCAGATTCAGTGGTGTAAAGAACGCTGCCATCGGACTCTGGAGCAGTGTAGTCAATAGTCAGTCAATATTTCGTATGACCACCTTTATTTGTCATCACAGCCTGAACTCTGTTAGGAAACGTTCTTGTACATTTTTTCAGAAGTCTTCAGGAATTGACTTCCAGAGGCCTTTTGGCTGCCTTCTTCCTCCATTCATTTATTCCCGTCAAATTATAGATTTAAAATTGGTTCTTTGCTAAGTCGTCTGCTATGTGTAGACAAAACACTGACTCATTCCTTGTTGTGTCCCTATTTTATGCTTTAGTGAGTCATACATCACTGTTAAGTGACTTAGAAAATAAAAATAAATGCTCTGAAATTGGTCGGGTGCAAGTGAAAATGAGAGAAAAAGCAGCCGATGTCCAAAGAAAAACTTTAAAAGACCTTCAGAAATCCTGGAGGACTATGTCTCAAGGCTACTTTTAAAAATTACAAGAAAGACTGGCTCCTTGGAAGAAAATATTTAAAAGATGGACCTGGCTTAAGATTTGGCACAGAACTGTCTTGGAGAGATAACGTTTCTCAGATGTCTTGGAAACATCTCAGTATCCCAACAGAAGAGCTGGATGAGGTGGCTGGGGAGAGGGAAATCTGGGCATCTCTGCTTAAGCTGCTGCCTACACAGATCTGGATAAAAGGTAAAAATGGATTGAGAGATATTAATGTAACATTTAAAAATAGCAGTAGCTTTCATTTAATTTTATTTATATATCAGGAGTTAACATCAGTCATTCTCAAAGCAGTTTATACTGTAGAAACTACAATACTACCGAGATAACCAAAGAGAAATTTGTTAGCTATCTAGGAGATATGAAATTGTGAACTTTAATGTTAAGTCTCAGTCTCTTTATGTATCCCTTTCATTGCTGTTCTGTGATGTAGCCATTAAACAACACATCCTCAGTGACTGAGACAGAAACCACTAAAAGTCCTGACAGTTTGTGGCACTCAGTCAAGCATAATTCATTATTTTCAGCTCTTACACAAGCAAGCAAACCTGAACGACGTGTCACTTACCATACAATGGAACCCCTGATTACTGTGATGGCTTAAATTGCTGTATTTATCCAAAAAGAATAAGAAACAAATGATTGCACGAGTTCCCAATGAAGTTATCAACTGTTCTTTCAGTTAGAAATCAAGTGCGACGAAAAAAATATATTGGTGTGTTGGAATATGACCAATACGAAAGAGGTATTTTTTTAAACACAGCTTCTAATGATAAAAAATCTTCTGGAAAACAGTCTACAGAAATCCATTGTACTCTGTGAGCTTTCTTAACAACAGTCTCCACAAAAAAGTAGTTATTATATATAAAATATATAAATTATGTATAAACATTATCTTCAGCAGAACTGACCGAACGAAGACATAATCTTATTTTAAATCACTGTTTATTTGTTCATAGTAGACATTAGAGAATAATGCCACAATTAATTCCTGTTACAAGAGGGAAGCACTAATTACTGTCAGGGAAATGTCATGCTCGTTATACTGGTTTCTGTGAAGCCAAGATTTTCTCTGCACGATTTGTTCCAGAACAGATAAGAAAGTAGGCTGCTGATTTATAATAAGCAAGCAGGATTGTGTACCCCCCCAACAAAAAAGAATCTGCTGGTATATTATGTCAGATGTATAGATCAGTTTAACTTCAACTCATCAATCTATGATCATATAACCATAACTCATAACTCAGACGCCCTCTACAGGAAAGGGCAGAGCAGGCTGTACCTGCTGCGGAGACTCAGGTCGTTTGGGGTGGAGGGCCCACTCCTGAAGACCTTCTATGACTCTGTGGTGGCTTCTGCTATCTTTTATGGTGTGGTCTGCTGGGGCGGCAGCATCTCTGCTGGGGACAGGAAGAGACTGAACAGGGTGATCCGAAGGGCCAGCTCTGTTCTAGGATGCCCTCTGGACCCAGTGGAGGTGGTGAGTGACAGGAGAATGGCGGCTAAGCTGTCATCCCTGTTGGACAACGTCTCCCACCCCATGCAGCAGACTGTGACAGCACTGAGCAGCTCCTTCAGTGGGAGACTGCGGCACCCACGGTGTGGGACGGAGAGATTTCGCAGGTCTTTCCTCCCCACTGCTGTCAGACTCCACAACAAAGACTTTAACTGAACAAACACACACATCCACACATGTGCAATAACACTAAGTGCAATAATCTTTTCTGGCATCGTTGTATTTTTACTCAGTTGTATATAGCATTCGTATTCTATTTTTATCTTATTGTATATTTTTATTCTATTTTATTCTACTGTATATAGTATATTATTTTATTCTATTCTGTACAGCTGTGTACTGTATTTATTCTTATTGTATTCTAATTTTTGCGTCATAACTTTTGCACTGTCCACTTCCTGCTGTGACAAAACAAATTTCCCACGTGTGGGACTAATAAAGGTTATCTTATCTTATCTTATGTGATGCCAGCAGTGTCGATACCGCACCAGCAGTGTGGGTTGTTGGTGAATTTGTCATCTTATGATCCATAGATATCTAAGATGTTCTCTCCTACACAGTCATGTGGGAGGTATGGGGCAGTTATGAATGACACCTTTAGGCTCAGTTATTTTTCTGCCTCGTCTGGCTACGTCTATCACTTCTCACTTAGTTCTCTCAGCTTTAAAAGGGGTCTGTGCACAGAGGGACGGTTCAGTGGATGCGTTGTCACTATGCCCAGAATAGAAATTAGGTTCCATAAAACTGCTATTATGAGCTTTTTATATTATATAAAATGAATTAAGTGGCTATATATTTGTGAAAGGAGCCTTAGACGGTTATCAGCCTATAGAAAATTATTGCCTGATTCTGAAGAACCTTTCTGCATCGTTTGTTTTAGTGTTAAATCGCTCACCTTTAGCATTTTGCTTTTATCTGTGTGCTTTTAGAAAACTCCAACTGGAAACAGCCAAAGCCTGATTCTCAGTAGTGAATACTGTAAAAGAAAATATTGCTTTTCTTGTGGATAAAACCTTGTGGCTTCCTCATGGTAGTTTGGGCAGAATGCAAAGGAAATCATACAGTCACCAGTCCTTAGCTGATACAATGAATAATCATACTCAGTGACACCAAAACATGCAAAGTGGAAATACTGTTTTAATGAATTTGACTTAAACCGAATGACTGAGTCTAGAAACTTATTAGGAAAGTGTCTACAGAGGTTGTGGGCCATTTTCCCATGGACTTCTAAAGGATAGTGAGTCCCAGGTGGCCATTATAACGACTGTAGTAACATCAGACTGCAAGCTTACCTGTAGCTCATTGAGTTTTCAAAAGTAGAAGGGATGTATTTTCTGTCTTTATTGTTTTTAATGTTGGGGTCATTACTCAAAATGTATTACACATTTTACACAGAACACTTTTCTAAAAAGTAATGCAGTGTGTTTGAGAAAGTAATTCATTATACTACTCGTTACATTACTTTCATGTTACTCTATAAAATTGCTGAAGCACACTGTTTCATAATTACTATTTAACAATATAAACCAGGCTAAAGACCCACACACCAACACAAATCCCTATCCTAATGAGGACACACATGAATATTCTCAGTAATTAGGTATGAATACAAAACCTACAGGACAAAGGAAAAACGAGCAGAAAGACACTTTGAAGCGATCGCCCTAGCGATTCTACTCATGAACAGGTAGAAATTGAGGCTGCAGCCTGACTGCTATTCGGTTTGTTACCTGTTGAAGTTCAGGGTCTGACTGCTGGGGTCTGCAGTCACTTAGCTTTTACTCTGTTCTTGGTTAGCTTAGTGTTAGCATCCTGTCTGGCTAGCTTAGGTACTTGCAAAGAGTTAAAGTTGTGTTAGCAACTTTAGCAACATTAGCAACCATCACGCTCTCAACCTTTTACACAATAGAAATCAAAGTCATGTCCATATCCACACTGTAGACTGCCCCGCTATTTCTGTCCTCCAACAAATCAGCTGATAGTGAAGCAAGTGGAACCAATAATAGGAATCAACAGACAGACTAACATTTATATTACTGGCAATTTGATTCCCATCCCTATTAATATGTGTAAAAAAAAATGTTAACCACAAGTAACTACTCTCGATTATTTATGATTATTTTGTACCTTTTCCTGAATGATACATTTTGTTAAATGTATTTAACTTTTTAACTAAAATAACAAAAAGCATTTATCAAAAAGTAAACACTTATGTTATTTAATGTTATGTTATTTAAGCTGAGTTCACTGAGGCAATCCTTTGCTTTCTTCAGCCCATACAGCATCTTACCTTAACACCCATAAGCGATAACTGCTAACAGTCATTCAATTTACAAAATACAACTTACAACAGATAGTTTGATATAAATTAAAGGACAATGTTGTCTCCTATTTATTGTGATTTCTGTTCCTGAACAACACTAGAGATTTTCTCAGTATCAGGGCTGTAAGTCTTCAAACAAGACTGCAGTCTGTCATCTGTGAGGGCAGGGTAATATTTGAATTTCCGGTAGTTCATGCTTGAGAAAACATACTTGCATCAGTACATTGATCCAAAGGTGCACAGGCCTGCAAAAAATCTTTACGTTCATATATTTGTCAGGATTTATATTTGCATCCAAACATAGATTTGATAGATCATAGATCATAGATCCGATACTTGGAGTTTTTCTATAGTGACCAATTTCTGTTTTTGAACAAGAAAGGTGTTGGAATAGTGGGATAATGGTGTGACAGAGAAAGACACTAATTCTTTCTACAAATGCAGTTTCCAATAATCACATTTTGTAAAGATTCATAGCTGATGTGTCCCTATTTAAACTGTTATGAGTGTGTGCCTCTCGGTACGGTCATTCTTCTCTTCCTCTAGACACTTTTGTTCAGCACATTTGGATAACTTGTCATCCCCACCATAAAATGTAACTTTTCCAGCCAACTGGTATTTTCCAGCTTTTAATAGGTCGGGTCTTTGCTTTGCAGTGAAGTTTTTACATTTCACATCATTTGGTACAGCCACCAAACTTTGCACCTCAACCTTTTTCAGTTATTCTGTTTGCTATTTGGATGACAAGGTTCATCATTTCCATACATTCTGGAAATAATGTTTTACTGGACAGTGTTTCATGGTCCAAGATGAAATTAAAAGTAAGTAGGTTTCGATCCAAGAAGCTCTGCAGCAAAGTCATAAAACCAGTCTGTGTTCCTTTCATTGAATGTCCTGTCTGTAGCTACTGACAAAATGTGTCTGGAATTTATTCTTTTGGCTTTTAAATAGCTCACAATAGCCTCACAAATGTATCAACTGCAGCCCAGCTAGGTTCGCCTACTTACATCAGCGCTGTCTGCTCAGTATCATTCATGTCCACTGACTCATCACAGGCAATTGAGTATGCTGGAGCTGAAACAATGTCCTCAATTTGCTGTTAATATTTGCTTCTAATTTCATGGCCCTGCCTTTGATGGTATTTGCAGAATAAAAGCATATATTTAATATTTATATATATCAATTCAGTTTTCTCCCTCCACCACATCACCATCACCACCACCACTTAAGGAGGGTATATTTTCTGTATCATTTGCTTCTGTGTCATTCTGTCTGTAAACACGATAGCTTAAAAGGTTTTGAATGAATTCTGATAAATCTGTGTAGGCATGAAGAACGGGGTCATGTTAACAATCCATTAAAATTTGCCTTACATCCACCGAGGCCTTCAAGGTCAACTTAATGATTTATTGGTTAAGTCCTATAACTTAGAAACTATGATTCTTACAAGTGTGTTATGCCCACTTATGTCATCATTAAACATATCATGTCACATTTAACCTCTAACCTCTCCTTCAATCATTAATCTGAAGGTCAAAGTGATAATAATGCTACAGGTGTACAGAGGTAGTTAAAACTATATTTCTGACTGCCGTTGTTTATACCAACACAGAGGGAATGGGGGATTATTAAGGTTCCACCCAAATATAATAATAATAATAATGGATTGCATTTATATAGCGCTTTTCGAGAACCTCAAAGCGCTTTACAATTCCACTATTCATTCACTCTCACATTCACACACAAATATGTCACTTTTGAACCCTGATCTTACATTTAGCCTACATTTCACACCTGCTTTCCTTTCAAGTTGAGCCCAAAGTGCTTTATATCTTTAAAGAAAGGATTACCAAGAGAAAGATAGTTAGTAAGAAATATACTGTAGTATGATATTATATAAGCTCAAGTTATTGAGTAGTATATGTCCAGGGCCTACTCCTACATACTTTTTGTGTAATCAAAGTAAACATCTGCCATGCTACCCTATCTACCCTTTTTACTGCTCTATTTTTAAACATAATTAAAGTAGGTTTAAAAAGCATAAATAAGCCAAAACGAACATGTACAAAATATAATAACATTCCCTAAAAACTAAGACTGACCAGACAGTAGCTACCTTGGTGGAGGCTTGTGCAACGTCTTTTAAATATGAGAACAGTTTCTCTGATATTTTAATCAACAATTCTTTCAGGTAGTCACCGTTTCAATTGCTTTCCAAGTTATATTATTTCCTGAGCTGCTGGGAAACTAGCAGCTGTACTGAGGCTGAATGTACCTTTGCTCTGCTTTCCAAAGCAGCCCAGAAACAATCTCTTTCTTTCTTCCCCAGATGAAAAGAGTGATTTTCAGCTTTTCCTAGCCTAAAGTACTTTCTTTTTCTAAACCTAAATAAGTAGTTGTTGTGCCTATCTACCAGAATCACTTATGAGGATGAAAGCAAACGGCTAGTATTAGAAAAGGTGGTCAAATTTCTACTGACTGAGAGTTGAGTGTGTGTTACTCCCTAGGCCGTCTTTGTCTATAGGAGAAACTGTTCTAGGTCTAAGTTACTTTAGAGATGCTTGTATGGATTGTTTTGGACAGTTGGAACACACAAAGGATATTATCATTTGGTTAGAGTGTTTGTAAAAAAAACGCATGATGTTAGTACTCTACCAGAGTATTAGTATACTATCAGTTTTTGTAGGTTAGTTTGGGGACACTGCATTACAATTTATTTCTACTCCACCTTTAACGAATATTCTATAGCAAACCCTAAGTGGCGTATTTTATAAGTCATTTTTGGAAGTACAATTTTGGTTCACTGAAGGGGTTGTTTGGTAACACCAGACGACGTCTTTTTTGTTTTTCTACGTCTACTGAGTATTGACGTCCACAGAATCTCCTTGTAAGGGCTATTTATAGTCCAGCTGTGGTAGTTGTGGACATCTTTTCAGTGTCAAACATTTTAGATATTGTTTTTATAATGCTTCTACATATATAGCTTTTGTAGTCCCATGTTTCCATAGGGTGGAGGTCATATTTGCTGTACAGAAACTGCACATTTACTTCCTCTTAATAAGCTCTTCACAATAAAACAGGACACTTGTAAAAGCGGACCGTATACAATGCAAATGCTCCTTTAAACTTATTAAACAGATTGTACTCCTTTAAAAGGAGTTCCAACATTTTTAACCTGGTTGCAAACATAGAAGTTTATTAATAGAAATACAAAAACCTTTGAAATAGAATTGAAACACAAAAACCCACATGCACTGAATAAATCTATATGCTAACACCTAATGTTATATGTTTGTTTATAATAATATTCATATGTATAATGTTGATAACAGCAATGTTGATATTAGCAAACAAAAAATTACGTGTGAATCATGTAAATTTCCCACACCAGTCATACACGTCCACATGATGTTCAAAAAATGACCTTGTCTAGAGTTCAAATGTTGAATGTCAAAACTGCGGACCAAATTTGGACATTATATAGACCAGGGGTCCCCAATCCCATTCCACGAGGGCCGGCGTCCCTGCAGGTTTTAGATCTCACCCTGGGTCAACGCACCTGAATCACACGATTAGTTCATTACCAGACCCCTGGAGAACTCCAAGACATGTTGAGAAGGTCATTTATCCATTTACATCAGCTGTGGTGGATCAAGGACACATCTAAAACCTGCAGGGACACCGGCCCTCGTGGACTGGGATTGGGGATCCCTGATATAGACGCAGAATTGGTCATGGACTGATGAACCCAATGTAGATATGATCTGCACGTCTACTGACGTGTTTAGCGGATTAAAACACAATTTTCAATGCTATAATTTACAAGTTACAACCAATTTCATTTAATTACATGGCAAAGCAATTTATTCCTTTTTATGAAAACTACTCGAATGACTAAACATTGAGTATTGTTAGAACATTTATTTTCCTCATGAAGCAATGTGTTAATGCAGCTATCAGTTAATTACACAGATGGAATGATCCATCCTGTTACAGTTTTTAGTCTTTAATAATTGATAACAATTTATGTTCTTCATTCAAGTTCCATGCGCAAAAAATCTACTGTGTTGTATACAACAGCATTATTGGGGGAGATTTTACTCTTTTTGTTTTTGTTTAGTTTTTTTGTTCCTAGCGCCGCATGGATGTTGAAGCCTACTTCAGAAATCCAAAGTTAAGTCATTTTCTACGTTAAAGTTTCCTTGTCAGCAGTTGGTGAATTTAACAAGGCATACTTTGTTCTTCTCTTCTGAGCATGCTAGCAAAAGGCAGTGGGAGACCTGGGAAATATGAATCAACAGGTTATGAACCTGAGAACGTGATGCCTAATAGAAGGCGTAACAGCACTATAGATGAGGAAAATTAATCTGCAGCTCTGTGGGTTGTTGCTGCTGGGCATCAGTTAACAGAAGTGGCTCATGGGTCTGCAAAGGTTTGAGATCCAAGCACTTTGAAATGTGTTAAATGGCCTCTGGCTACTGGACATTGGGTGGGCGTTTGATTTGTCTGGGTTAGGATATCGACCACCAGGTTGGGTCAATGCAGCAACACAGCAGCGCTACCTTTTATCCGTTTACTAGCCTTCCTCTGGCACCAGACTCCTCCAGAAAGTTGTTGAATGTTTTTGGGCAGTAGTTCGATCTTTATTAGCAGTAGTTCAAAAAAACAAAAGAATTAGAATTAGCTGTTTCCTGTTTTGGAAATCAACCATGTAATCTCTCTCTTTCTTTTTAAAGAAGCATTGATTTTTAGTTGCACTTTTTATATCATACAAAAAGTGTGTAAAATACACGGGCTCCATTTGGTTGTACAACAGTGTCAGTCACATGTTATATTGTATCAAGAATAATGTGGGGCACATGCAACAGGTATGGTGTCTACTGGACATTTTATGTTTTTGGATTTTGAGCACTGGCAAAAACAGCACAACACCTACATCAACTGGATTCAGTCATGTGCAATGTGTACATGTTGTTCACAAGTCAGTTACAAGTGATATTTTGTCATTTTCCCACACGTCAATATGTATCAGTGTGTGTGTCAAATATGCATGACTCACTCATTTTCTGCTCACTTCTTTCCAGAAAACGTTGTTCAAGTACTTTGTTTATTACATTTAAACGTTTCCCAAATACCTATGGAAAGGGATGTTAAGCTGCCACCAAAGGAGGGAGGAAACAATAATATAGGATGGAATGGATGGAGAAATGGAGACCTGCAGATGCAGTGTGTTAGTCATAGCAAACTGCATCGTTAGCATTGACCATACAGGAGATCATGCACAGTTTTATAGATAATGTTGTCTAGACCAAAACATTGTGGGGATTTAGCAGTTTAGGAACAAAGACCAAGACAGCATAAGCAATATCACAAAAATGCACCATGGAAGATAATGGTTAATGGTCAAGGCAAGGATTAGAGTAAGGCTAAGGTTAGGTAAGGGTTAAGAGCTATGCAAGTCTCCAGGAAATGAATGTAAGTCAATGCAATGTCCTCTAAAGTGACAGAAACATTAGTGTGTGTGTGTTTCTACAGGGGGGAGGGATTGGTCTGGAGATCCATTACCCATTATCATTCAGGGCTCCCGGGGATTACTGTGGATAAAGCGAGCGAGAGGGAGAGAATAGGGACTTAGCCTCATATCCTGCTGCTTTTTTCACCCTTCTGTCCATTTCACCACAAGGCCATTTGGCTGACAGCAAGGCTTGCTAAGAAGCAATCCTTTAGTGGGAATTGTAGCTGAAGAAAGAGTAAATGAAAACCTGATTAAAATGCTTAATAAATTTGCAATGTGCTTGCAGACCGAAAAGCTCCGAGTCGTTGGTCAGCTCAAGGTCTCGCATTTAATCCTGTACGTCACTGTACAGATAAACTGCCTTAAACTCCTGAAACCACCAATAATATTTGACAGCAAAAGTGGAGTTTCAGCATTCTTTATGGGCATAATCGTATTAGTCTTGTGTATATATACAGTATGCATGTGACAAATAAAGAACCTTGAACCTTGAACCTTGTAGGGTCTACCTTACAATATAAAGCGCCTTGAGGCGACTGTTGTTGTGATTTGGCGCTATATAAATAAAATTGAATTGAATAAATATAAATTAAGGTAAAAATAAAAGGGTATATATGAATAAAAACCGCTACTGAGCAATACAAGACGTGATTTCACCCATTAGAAATATAAAAATCATCTTCCTGACAATGAGCAGTTAAAAGCTGACAAAATGTAAACCAGAAGATGACAGAGACTTATAATTTTTGGACCTGATCTAAAATGAACCACCATGTTATATGCAGTTGAGTACAGCAGTAAAATCAATTTAGATCACCATCTAAAGAGTCATAGAAACTGCTGTGAATGACTGAGAGTCAATTTATTGGATCGAATGTATAAGAAACCTTCAAATCACACTGGGAAAGACACGTAAGTAAAGTAAAGCTTGACTTTAAGCATTTCACTTTGCTGATACTGTCATCCAGTTCTTATTTCTCCTACTTCCACCTTCACCTCCACTTATGCTTTGCTTTCCATTTCCTCTCAGAAATCACTCATCCAGAGCAGCCACCTGCACTGAGTAAAAGGCAATGTTATGAAATGATTGTCCTCTTTTGGTAGCACCATTCATCCAAAGTTTCTGTTCAAACAAGAGAAGCCTCTCTGTCCCTGGTATTTTCATTGATTGTGCCTGGTTTGTGTAGCTCGGCTGACAGCAATTTCAATACCCTTTTTCAACCTTTGCTTGAATATTGCCAATTTCCCTGTAATTATGATATACTAACTGCTAACTTTAACTGCCCTAAGAGAAGAGAAAGGTGTAAAAATTGCACAAGATTGCTGCAGAAAATCGAAGTGACTCACTTTCCTGTCTTGTGTAAGATGGCACCATCAATAAAATTAGCTGTGAGACAGGCAGGGGACAGAAAAGCCAGTTGGTGGGAAGATGTGATGAGTTGAAGTTACTGGTAGCCTGCCAATCAGTGGGGAACTGGGTCGTTCCTTCCATTACAGAGACTTGAGTTATGTTTAACATTATAATTTAGCATCTTAAATTAAGATGAATGGTTGGCACTACCCTGAAAAGAAGAGGAAAAAACTGTTGAAAGGAAGGAAAGAGATACAATAGGATAAATTGTGGTTTATACCCTTTGAAAATGGGAAGAAAAAGCAGATTTGCTATCTGTGCAAACAGGTCAGTGCATATTGGTTGACCTGGCTTTGCGACTCTACTTCTGACCACAGTTTTAACCTATTTCCTAAATGAAATAATTTGCAGTTTTTATTTCGTTTGGTCAGCTTGAGGTTGCCTTTCCTTTGGCTACACCACAGCTCGTGATAAAAGAGCTCCTCACAACAGGTCAGCTTGTTGTGGGTCATCTGTGTTAATGGGTACTTAGGCACAGCTAAGCTAGTAACATCTGTCTGAGAATATACTTTTAGACTACACTAAGCAGGTCACGTCCTCATTTTTGCAATGATCTTCACATCTCACTCTCAGGAAGAAAGCAGACATGCATTTTTTAAATTATCATATATTCATTTAAGACATTAGCTTTTGATGACACTGTATCTCAGATTTTCTTTCATCTTTCTCGTAGCTTCACATCACTCTGGGAGAGTTTCAGCAGCAGAGCCATAAGTTGAAACACGGTCTTTTGTTTTGAAAATTGGCTAGAGGCTCTATGCCATTCCTGTGTCTGACGTCCTGTCTCATTCATTTGCAGCTTTTATTCAAGAATAAACGTGACTCAGAGTGTGGATGGTTGAATTTTAACCACCAGATTCTAACAGATTTGTTGCCAATAATCTGCAGTTTCTTGAGTGGTGACAATCAGCTCTGGTAAATATGTCAGATCTTTAATGTAACACAGCTGTGCCCAGTGGGATCCAATCACTTCAGATTTTGCCATTCTGCACCTGCCCACCAGTTGTCCTTTGTTTCTCTGTCACCTGGGCTGTGCTGAAAGTGATGATTTAAACAGAAACAGTGGTGTGTTAAACACCCTCTTTTGTTATACAAGCTTTTCACAAAGAGGAAATTTACCCCAAAGCCTGTTGAACACTGTTTCAAGGAACCATGTCTTTCAGCCCTGAAGCTTCAGCAAAATGAGTCATACCACTTTCATACTGGTCAGCCTCCTCTTTACACAGCTGCTCCTGTTTAGTCATCTGCCCAGTATATATACCTACCAACCAGCTCTCGCCCCTTTGCCAGATTAAAGTTTCTCCCTCTATTTCTGTCCTCCCCGTCAGCCTGTGTGTTCTTTTGCTTTAGCTTGCCTGCCAAAGCCCAAAGCCTGTCTCTGTCTGTCTTCTTTGTCAACACTTGTATTTACAATGTTTGACCAAGTAAAGTCTGCTTTGCCACTTTGCAAGTTTCCAAGTAATTGCAGAAAATGTTAATTAATGGGTTTTGTCACGTTGATACGGTTCAGTGTTATCTGCAGGTGCAAATTGTTGGGAGTCATTGATTTCATCAAAACCTGATACAGACGGAAAAGTGGTGCCAAAGAATTACATGGTACGTTGGGGCACCGACAATAAGATCTGCTATCAATACTTTCATCATGTATCCTCTTTAAATCAGTTTTATTTCACCTTGGAGAAGTGAAATCACATTTATCTGAGCCTACAGCCTAATCAGAGGGAAACTGGGATATTATAAAGGATATCTTCTTACATCTTTAATGCACCTTAAAATTAGCTCGTTTGCAGTATTTTGTTTCTAAAGTGGCTTATTTAACAAATCACATTTTCCCCTGCCTTAGAAATAATCAAGTGTGAAATTTGGTATTAAATCACTGTTATAAAGAACGGCAAGAAAAATGAATCCTGAAATGGGAGAATAAAGTTTTCTCATCGTAACATTTACTCTGTGCATTGCCTGATTGTGAATGTTTTGCATTGTGCATGTTAACAATGTTTGATTTTATTTTCACTGAATCTTTTAAAATAACTATGGCACAAAGTGTGTAACTCACCGTCATTCACATTTTTACCGCAATACTGGCAGGCTGTAAAACGAGAGTAAGCAGAATGTGGAAAATCAGGGGGAAAAAATTGAAAATACAGCCTACTCCCAAAAAAGTGCAATCATACGTGTGTAACATAAGCAGCGAGTCAAGTTTCTGACTACTTAAATTTAAATGTTCAAATGAATCAGCAACAGCTTTAGCCATGAGTTGAATCACATCATATTTGTCTCCTACTTACCTGCTGTTCAGGTTCATAGTTGGTGGAAGGCTATTGGTGAGAAGCAGGATATACAGCTATTCCCCACTGCCTTCTCAGATGTGACTAGATTAGAATCACCATTTAACCTAACAAGCATGCTGTTTGAGCTGAGAGCATTCTTATCGTGAAGAACAGTACTAACCGCTGCTTCACTTTTCTGTGGTGTGTGCACGCCTGTTTAACCTTTGGAGTCAGAACTCTCACTTACTGAAGATGTGGCTGTGACAAGGCCGCATGCTTTAAAGTTAGGGCCTGACAGTCACTGCTAACACCAGCGGTCTCCAACATCATCAAGACAAACAGTTGGGGTGTGCTCACATGATTCGTACTGTGCCCAGATGCATTTGATCCCCAGAGTTCAGTTAGTTTGAATAATGTGATTGCTGCAAACTGTGGCCTGCTTAAAAATGCAGGCCTAGGCATGTTTCGTTGTACTTGGGCAAGGTACGCATATAGTGTGAATACTATAGGTCTTCAGTGCTTCCTCAACCACAGCTGCCTCCATAAAAACTGCTTTTAGAAATGAACCAATTTGTGTGAAGAATGTTTGTCTCTCCTTCCCCAATTAAGCCCAAGAATACATAAAATCATTAAACCTGTGATCTGCAAGAGTGCTTTTCAAAAGAGACAAATGCTGAGACAAAGTGATGCACACTTGGGCCTGGATCATTAAGGGCGGTGTGTGGCCAGGGAGGAAGAGAACATCGAAACCAGCCCTAGTGTATACCCTTAAAGGAAAATGACCATCAATCACTAAGATGCTAAAAAACACATAACATACAGTCAAGACATAAGATTATAGTTCAAAAGCAGTTCTGTATCATAATCTGAAACCTGCAGGAATCACCTGTACACATTAGAATGTATTTCATATCACACTTATCGCACATCTTAAACTTTTGATCTAAGCAGTCCAATCCAATGTCTTATGCTGAAGGCTTAGAGGACAGTCATTGAATGGGGTTGCAAGGCAGTTTAGCCAGTTCTTGTTGATTGTTGCAGGATAGATTAATCCAAAATTTGAAGGGATGTTAATTCAAATCTGAAACAGTAGACTAGCTAATAGTAGCAACCTGCCTCTAAAAACACATCTAATTGACATAAGTGCATGTAACCCAACAACAGAATCTGAAGGATGTACAAAAGTGTAGTTTCTTCTCAGATTACTTAAACTAAAATATGTTGAAATAAGCTTGAGTGATAGGTTAGTTCCACCATATCTGGATATCTACTAGCAAGATTTCATGTAATTTGTTGTGGACATTCTAGCAGCCTACACGACAATCCTCAGTCGATCATCTTGCTGATGAATCAGAGATTGTGGATCAATTTAATATCTTCTGATGATCAGCTGAACTTTGTTGTTACCAGTTTGTTAATGAACATTACCATTTACTTTTCCCAGAGAGTTAACCTCCAAAATCACCAGGCTGATGGTCTCAATAATGTATTCCAATTATGTTTTTGTTTTTTGTTTTTTTTATTTAATTTGATCTGTTTTTACAGTCCTATGACTGGAGTTTAGGGAAATAAAAAACGTTGTGCTATTTATTGCCATTTTATCATTTGTGGTGCAAAAAGAAAAACTGGAAAAGTAATGTAAATGCTTTATTTTTCAGTGGTGTTTACAGGCCTATTTAACCCATGAGTGAGAATGACAGTTCTCAGTAGCAGAATAGGAGGCTGTGACAAGAGCACGTGCTTTAAAGGTGATGTGAAAAGCAAAGCAACATAAATTTAGGGAGTGAAGATGGTCTGACAGTCACTGCTAACAGCAGCAGACACGATCATCTAGACTATGATTAACTAACTGCTAAACTTGAGATTTAGCAGTGTTTTACTGGTTCTGTAACATGTGAAGCAGGAACCTTTTGTTCTGGTTTTACCTGTTTTTTTCATTAATTCCCCACCAACTCAATTCAACCATTTGTCTGTAGTATTTTTTTTTTCTATAAGATTCATCATTCACACCTGGTGAGAGAGCACACACAGTGAGAGTGATATAGTGTTTTTGTGTTTGTGTGTTTGGCATGTTTACCTGAATCTACCTGTTCTTCTGATTCAGGGTAGCAGGTGAGTGGACAGTGATGACCAGCACTGCCAGCTGAAATCATTTATCCCACACTGCCATCTGTGGGCCAGTGAGTGAACACCAGCCCAAAATTAATAAATAAATAAAAACCGCCCCAACACCTCGCTTACATAAGTGATCTATAAACCAACAGTGTGAGCGCCTGCCTTACAATAAGCAAGCTGAGATGATGTATGATGTCTCAGTTGGGGGATCCCGTAACACCAGCTCGACCCACTGCACTGATTTACATGTGACCCACATCGATGCTTCCAGCAGATCGAGGAGGAGTGAAAAGAGATGGAAGGAGGGATACAGGGAGGCTGCCATTTTATGTATCCTCCAATCCCACTCTGCCTCAAAACGAGCACACACAGAGTAATTCTGCCACAGAAGCAGCGAACCAAATCCCATCTGTTAAAGGAGGATAAATTCTGGCAGAGTGAATTTATCTGTGGCTGAGATTTATTTACTGGAAACAACTTTGGGTTTTCTTTCTCTAGCAGTCAGTCTCTGTCTTCCCTTTTCTCTCCTCCTTTCTTTTGTTTTTGCCTCATGCTGTGCGAGTCGTCCCGCAGGTTCTGTGTGGCTCGGTCAGGTCGATGGACACTAATGATGGGTGCTTTTACAAAGGTGTCAGCTGCTTTCCTTCACTAGAGCAAGCAGTTCTAATTTGAGGTAATGGTTATTGGTTTGGATATTGATTTACTGAGCTGATTATTAGTGCACCATATGAGGATCAGCAGGGAAGGAGGAAGAAAAAGTGGAAAAGATGAAAGGCAGGATTGCAGGAGGATGAAGGAAGGTGTGCATTCTGACGTGGGTGGTGAGAAAAAGGGATGAGTTAGAGCAAATTCACTTTTGTTTCTCGGGGACACAAACATGAAGACCACCTGCTGTGTCAGTGTCACTCTTTATCGTTTCTGTCCTGTTGCTTTTGTTGTGATCTGATGCAAAACAAACTGAAGTAAAGGATTCAACATTTTAGTGCTATGTTAAAAATAATAATTCAGATGTTTGTCAACCATAAAATACATTTCATATCAACATTTCTGGAATGCATGTATATTAACATTAGTGTTTTAACTGCCTGATGTTCTTTAGAGCGAGTATATCGAGGGTATAATAAGCATTCCCTGGTCATGGAACAACATACATTGGAATTCATTTTTAGAGCCACAGCAGAGCTGCACACATGAAACGCTCACAACATTTAACATTTCAGAAATACTATTCTTTTACATTACGGTTACTCATATTGTAGCAATGCTTACAGCCAGCTTATTCAGTCAGTGGCATGACATTTATGATGAGACCATGCAGAAAAAATGTTTAGGGGACATACAAATGGTATAAAACATGGATTGAACTCACTTGGTATCAAGGACGAGTGAACACGTAACAGCAGGCATAGTCATTGAGACAGAGATCGTTAAACTCTCTCCCACATCACCTCTCCATATTCTGTCCTGTCATTTTTTCCCATTGCAGAGCTCCATCAGTAGACAGAGTTCATTGTAAGGCTCCACTGGGACTAAACCCTCCTTAGGTCTCCCCAGATAGTAGCACGTTGAAAAGGAGAGGGTTTAAATTTAAAAAAAGAAAAAGAAAAAGGGTGGCAGGAATGACAGCGTGATTACCAATGACTAAGACGTCCAAGCGAGAATGGGTACAAGCCCATCTGCCATCAGGCTTTCTCCATTAGTCATGACAGAATTTGTAAAATCGAACATATAAATCAGAAAAGGTGTAGGTTAAAGTATCACGAGTCGTTAAATCAGGATGTTGACATTTACAAGTCTAACAGTGTTAGACTGTTGTGCCATCGCTGTCTACTGAGGAAGTTTTCTGAAAGAAGCATGTCAGCAGCTTCAGCTTTAGCTGCACGTCACACACATTTTGGCAGTGCTCACAAACGCTGTGGCTTTCTAAAATAAAATGGAGCAAAACAGACAGAAGTACAAAAATACCAGCCTGTGACAGCTGTATTGATTAATTAAGCATGAGGTCCATCAAATGGGAGTGCAATGTACTGGCACCACTGATGCATGCATAGACACACTTTTCAGAAACCTTTACCATATTTAAAGAGTTTAAATCTATGGCAAGCACTGTTAAGTCTCCTGGAGATCAGTGACTGGAACTGGATTGAAGCTGTGTGACACACTGATCAGGAAGAGTCGGGAGAGAGAGGATGCAGGGTGTCAGAGGAGCTCTGACACTGAAAGATTGCTTTATTAAGAGCCTCCATGTATTTGTCTTTTAGAAAGTTCAAATCAACACGGAGGAAGTTATATTTATTTATTTTAACAACAGCAAAAACAAATGAATCCATTGGATAATGTCTCAGCTCCCTCAGCCCCTGAGGTTTTTGGGGGTCCCTGAGTGCACACAATAAATAAACTCTGCTCAGTAATGGTCTGCAGGGGAAAAAAGTTGGTACAATGTAGCAAAATCTTCTTTGGAACAGGAAAACAAAGGATAAAGGCTAATCCTAAACCTGGAGAGACCCACAGGAGCGACGCGTTGAAGAGGAGTAATTCCCAGGAACGTGTTTCGACTACACATTTATTGGAATAACCACTGCTGGCTGTGCTCTTTTAAGTGGCGGGTAGGCCACATTTGGTAATAAAGTCATGTGGGTGGAACCCAAGTTCCAGAGCAGCACTTTGAGGAACAGTTTGTCATTAATTATTGAAGTCCCCCTGACTCCATCTCTGAAAGAACAAGAAGTAATGATGCAGCTGGGAGGACAGGTTTCAAGCAAATAAATGGCTTTACAGACTTCATCAAGTCTGAACTGAGCACAGTTTCAGGAACAACTTTTACTGCATGCTATCTAATTTTGGAACGCGTTCTTCAAAATATATTCACAGCGATACCTTTATCCTGATATTTGATTTACTGTCAACATTAATCCCACTCTCTCCCATTTTTAGATGACATTATCCCAAAAGTCGAGGTTGTGTTGACAGTGCTGTCCTTTTACAGCATCATCTGGCTTGTCAGTTTTAGTACCAGTAATGAAATGAGTTACATATCCTTCACTTCTAGTTACCCCTTGAGCCAAACTGAAGCAGGTATGTTCAATTATTCAAGGATCCACCGGAATAAAAATCTAACCAACATGTTTGTTCTCATGTCAATAGCCCACTCAACGTTTCCTCTTTGTTAAAGGGAGGAAAAACGACTCTTCAGTAGTAACAGGGCACTCGTGTATATGCAGAAAATCTGCCTTTGTCTTATCACGTGTGCAAAATTTCCTGACTCGGATAAAACCTTACTGGTTCCCAGGAAGTGTTAAAATGTGCCTTAAGAGCTTCAAGCAGATATAACTGTTCTTTCTTTGATTTAACAGCAGTGCAATTTCAATGCAAACTGCTCAGATGGGAATGTGACCATAGGTCTCTTATGGAGATTTGAGCAAAAAAGAAAAACTTACTCAGTTTTTGATTTTGGGTCTGCAAAGATTCTAGGAAGCAGTTGCAGCTTCACACTCTTGAATCTGACACCGACAAAAGCTCTCTCACCTTCTCCTGCCTACACATCATTTATGTAACATCACACAAACTGCCAGCCTTAGAAAAGGAAACATCACAACCTCACAAAGTTTAGCTTGCTCTTTAGCAGCGCATGTGGCGGCTAAGAAGTTGTCCTTCATTCTTTCTGTTGAGATCATTTAACATACTGCTAACCTGTCCCCCTGACACAACCTAACATAGCTCAGCTGCTGTTGTTAGCAGCTCCCAGACATATCTTACTGTCTTTAACACTTGCCAAGGTCCTGCTCATATAGCTATGCTGCCTCTTGGTAGATTTGTAAAGCCACCACCGTCAGGGCTTACACTTTGTGTATTTCAGCCTGTTAGCTTGTGGATATTTAAACCAATAATTTGATTAATAGCTAGTTTGCTATTTATATAAGTGCCTGGCATTAACCTTTGTTTTTGTTTGGTTAGCTTGCGTTTTGCTTATTCTGCATGAGGTCTCTTCCTGTTCAAAGGGAGTTCTTCTTCCTCACTGTCAGCAAATCCTGCTCACACGCGATGGTTACCTTATAACAACAGGTACCCTGAAAGAAATTGTTGTTGTGAAATGGTGTTTTATGAATAAAATTAGATTCTTAAAGCTACCCAGCTGGCAATGTATTGGCTTTTTTGACGTTGTTTACTGTTAATATATCACACTTATCACAGTTATTACTATGAGTAAGGTGGAAAGAAAACCGGTCCAACATGCTGTCTATCAATGTACTTTAATATAACACACTGTTCTGTCTGTACCTCTCATTCAGAGTTTCTGCTATTTTTCTTCTCACTCCTCGTATGGACTGCATTTGTATAGTTACTGTTCTAGTCCAAGAAACAACTGAAAACATTCTACACTATAAGCCACATTTATACTGAACGTACCACATTCATCCACTTCATTAGGGACATCTTTTCAAGTGCTTGCGAACACAAATGACATCACATTGCATGCATCTCAATGCATTTAGGCATGCAGGCATTGTCGCGAGAACCTGCTGAAGTTCAAACCAGAGAAAGGTTTGTCTTACTGTGAGAAGCGCTTTCTCTGCTGTTCATATCTCCTTTGTCTGTCTTTGTTGTACAACTACTTCAAGAACATGGCTGCAGAAACAGCTGCTGAGATCAAAATCTGGGCTCTGCATGCTATGTTGAGCTTCCTCAATGATCCCATCATGTGGACAAATATCACAAAGAACCAACAAACTCCCTTTTCAGCCTCGAGCTGTAGCCTTAGCTGTGTTTGAGCCCCACAGAGCCATAATAGCTAAGATCAAATTGAATATGGACAAGAAGTGACATTTTCCATCACTTCACTGTTGCGACGTCTAAAGCTCTGGATGGGCTGAGAGGAAGACTGAGGCAGGGCCACAGATAGGGGTCATGCTTTCATTAAAGAGGCTAATAGCATACAGAGACAAGGAGCTGATATTAGCCACAGGAAAACCTATTAGAAGTAAGCTGCAGACAGTCATGATGAGGAGCTGATTACAAAATCACCGAAAGTAAAATGACTTGGGAGATAAGTAGAGTGGAGTTCAGGAGCTTTAAAAAGAAAGTGAAGCAGACAGAGCAAAGGCCAGAGGACTGAGAGGAGGCCAGCTTGAGCAGAGGGATGTACGGCAGTGAGCCTATGTCAAAAGCACAAAACAAAATGAGACATGAAATTGTTCTGTTAAATTGGTTTTCTAGTGCAAGTGCAATCTTCAGACAATCTATTTTTTGGGAGGTGATTTTTTTCTATACTAAAACCAAGCCAAAGTGTTGCTCTGGACTTTTATTTCTAGAAAATGGGTTAACATATGAAATTAGTTTCAATGCAATACTGCTTTTATACTTCACTATATACACATTACTATACATTTGCCGATACTTCACATTTCACAAACCATTTTTTTAAACCATACAGTCTTTTTGTTATTTATTCCTGAACATATAGTGCTGTGCAAGAGTCTTGCGCTATTTTTATCTACCGTGCAATATTCTGGAGTACCATCTGCAATACCAATGGAGCACTATCAGTCATGGATTGGCCTCCCCAGAACCTGGATCTCAACATTTTTGAAACAAATAAAAGGCAGCCAAAATCCAAAGAAGAGTTTGAATGTCCTTCGAGAAGCCTGGAGAACTATTTCTGAAGACGTAAAAAAAAAAAAGTTTGGCTGAGAATTTAGGATGTGTTGAAGAATTGAGGTAGTAGTATTTCCATGAATGTGCTCATATTTTTCAATAAATTGTCGTACATGTGTGGTGAGAATAAGGAACGACGGGACCACAGATCATCATTCAGAGCCATCTTTATTTACACTCACCACAACACAACACACACCTGAGTCCCGGTGTTTTAACTCGGCGGGCGTGATTACGGATGCCGTGCAGGTGCGTCTGCCCTCTCTGCACGGCACCGCAGACCACGCCCCACCACAACATGTTTTCAATGTTTCTAACAAAATATAAAGAAATGCCTTTAATACATTTGACCAGTGAGTTCAGACATATATACCTTTTAGGAAAATGGACAACTTGCTCATTTTTGCTATTTATTTAACACATTATCTTATGCATGAATCCATTAATAATAAATAATGAGACCGACATAGCACACATAAGTGAAGGCCCTCTGTTGGAACTGTGTTAAACAGCAGTACAGAATTATTAGTCGTTTGCCTCATGATTCATTAACATAATGCCACCTGTTATTTATTTAAATTTTGTTGGGTTTTTTTCCCCTTTCCTTCATTAGACATATTTTGTCTATGTGTAGTCAACGTATCATTTTCTCTTCCATGGTCCCGACCAAATGTACAAAACTACAGTTCCTGTAAGCTCTGGATTGTTTTCAGATGCTGAGTAGAAATCGTTAGATTACCTTTGTACCTTTGTTGGGTTACAGCACACTTGTCTAGAGAAATGTAAGCATTCAGGGCAGTTTTGGGGAGTAATAATAACTTGCATACCATTTCCTTTCAATTCATGCAGACTAAATTCACAATATCATTCAGTCTACAGTCACAACTTAAAACACACATACACTGTGTGGTTTTTCTGAAGACACTTCTTTTCAAGCATTTGTTTTTGATGATACCTCCGTGTGGTCAAAGAGTCACATTTCATTCTATATTCTCGCTTCTGTGTGCACATCTGTGACGGAGAGAGTCTGTTTATATGTTTTATTTTGCAGAAGGCTGATGTGGAAAGCCTCCAATTTTCCTCTTGTCTCTGTCTGTGGGGCCCAGGGGCCAGCAAATATGTTAGACCATCTGGCCACCTGTATGTCTGTGTGGACAGATGGTCCATCTGAGGGCCAGTTGCAGGCAAATCACTGGATCTGCCACAGGATTCACTGATAGGACTTAACTGTAGTTATTTCCAGGTAAATGGGCCTTTTTCTTTCTTTTCTTTCTGGTATAGACAGTGACAACTGCTACCATTCCCACAGAATTTTCCTCATAGAAGGATTCTTTTTTAAATTCTTAGTTTAAGTTTCATTTTGAAATAATAAAAAATAAGCCTAGCCTTCAAAAGGCTAAAGATGCACATTTTCCAGAGACTTCGGGAGATTCTTTTCACAGATGCACAATTTTACCTTCATGCATGTTTGGTATTTTCCGTTTTGCATGCTATGATTACATAAATGTTATCCTATCAGTGTTATCCCACTCGTGGAAAGCAACAGAATACACATGAAAGTGTAACTTTGTTGCGAGCTAAAGAAACCAATAAACACATTTCAGAACTGCGCCTGCCTTCCTGCTAGATAGAAAGCTGGGATGAGATTAAATAGGAATTCAGCTGTCAGTCCAACAAAATGCTTGTGATTGAATGGCATAAAAAGAATGCCTGTGAAATCCCATCATAAAGCTATCCGCTGCCTATGAACAGTTTGCAAAACATTTTATATAAGTTTCTTTGAGATATTAAAGTGCTTATTTTTTAAAAGAAGAAACACATTCCACTTCTTCCATTTTAAGGTATCAGTGACATAAGAGACGAAATGCATTTTTTCTTCCTCAGACACTCAGTCTGGTGAAGTCGCAATATTATGGTTGCTAATATTAGCTAATATAAGGCTAAATAAATGTTGATGTCTTTAGCTCTTTGTTTATTTGATGACTCTCACATACCTAGTGTTTGCCACATTGTTTTCATTTAAAGTGTAGCCCAAGACTGTAATTCTTTACCTTTTCATTTGACTATTTTACACAAATCTGAGAAACGCCTAAATACTATGCATACTGTGATACTGCAAATTCCAGCTATCCACTGGTCAGTTAGTGCAGTTAGAGCAACTGTACAGAACTAAATGTTCCATAAAATGAGCATCTCTGATCATCTTTAAAAATGGAGAGCAGCTATAACATCTTGCTGCATCATTTAACTCCAATAATACTAAAGCTGTTGACCATTCGCTCTTACTTGTGAACCATCTGGAGGGACACTATCTATTTGTGAAGCTACATATACCTTAGCAATGACTTCAACTTGAAAGTGATACTAACCTTATGGAAACTCCTGATCCATTCAGATCTCGATTCATGAAAATCTTAATGACATTTTAAAAGCATCTAAAAATGACCACTGAAACAGAAATGTATGTATCACTGCATATAGTATCAATTAATATAGATAAAGAATAGAATAGAATAATTCTTTAATTGTCCCACAAGGGGAAATTTGGGTGTAACAGCAGCAAGAAAGATACATATACAAACAAACAGTACACAAGACACAGAACAGAAACATACACAATTTTTGCATATTTACATCAAGGACAATGATTACCAAAAACAGAGTACTGTACCGTAACTAAATTAAATAAAAAAACATCTATGTTTGTTGGGAGCAGTTCTGATTGTACAGTCTGGCAGCTGCAGGGAGGAAGGACCTGCGGAAACGCTCCTTCATGCATCGAGGATGCAGCAGTCTGTCACTGAAGGAGCTCTGGAGTTCAGCAACATTTACATGCATGGGGTGGGAGACTCTGTCCATCAGAGATGTTATTTTGACCAGAGTCCTTCCGTCTCCCACCACCTGCACTGGGTGCATCCCAGAACAGAGTTGGCGTCCTAATGAGTTTATCCAACCTCTCCCTCTCAGCTGCCGATAAACTGCTGCTCCAACATACAACACTTTAAAGCAAACAATATTTAAGGCTGATTTTTAGCTTAATTTTTGTGTTCAGCATCCTGCGTTGAGGTCTGCAGTTCACAGCTGCATATGACAAACTTATGGATGCTGACTACAAAGGAGATGTTAAGTGAAGGAAAGAAAAAAAGGAAGAATTGGGGAAAGAAAACCACTCGGTCAAACCATGCTAAGCCTGAGACCAAATGCAAATGTCTTCCTTTCGCTATTCCATAATGTTAAGTCTGTATAATGAGCTGCTAAAACGGCTACAATCAAATATTATATTATACTTTTTTAAACCATTTGAGTTTTGAAAAAAATCTAAATGCAAATATTGGCCAAATGTATTTTGTTATGCACTGAATGCATTTCAAGTAGTTGCCAGGTACTTCACTTCTCTTTAGACTAAAGCAGGAAAAAAGAGAATCTGAGTAACGGTTAAGCATCAGTTTCATGCCAAATGAATGCATCAAGGGAGGTGTTTTGCACAAACGTGTCTCATGAGGATATAAAACTGTCCCATGAGGCACAGCATCCTTAGAAACGTGTAGTACTATAAAACTCTGAACGACTCTGACAGCAGTTCATGATTCATGTCTCATGTCTTAAAACCTCTCATGCTAATCTTACTGTTTCTCTATAAAATGCAATAAACCAGTAAAACCATAAAATAATCCTAAAACTGTCCAAGAAACTTGTGTTTTGCACAAAGTATTTAACTTTTTTTCGCAGGCCACTTTTATTCCCAACAGAAGCACATTTGTAGCACAGAAAGGCAAAAGATCCATAAATGAATTATTGAAAATGATGTATTGAATAGCACGATGTTGCAGCTCTCCCTTTTTAAAAAACTGATATTTATAGATGTATGTAAGGCACCTTAAGAATGCTTCAGTCACTGTAGGTAAGAAGGACAACTGCTGCCTAGGTGAAAACGTTTAGTGATCTTTATGTGTCAGGGTATTCTCAAAACACCATATCTCTGTGGATTTCCAAAAAACAAAACACACTAAGCCCAAAATGTGTCCACCCCAAGGATTGTGTCCCTTGGCAGAAACAGAATGATACAGTGTATCCTATTAATTACCAGGATGATTGTTGTGATTTATACATCAGGGAACTCAACCTCTGACTAAGCAGATGGCACAACACAGAAGAGCTACCACAGTTATTTTATATTTACAGACCAGTGACCACGCCTTCACTGCTGCGAATGTATACATCCTGGACATGGAGGCGCACGCTGGTTTGAGGCCATTTAGGTGAAAATCGAGGAGGGGGCCTAAAGGTTCATCTTTCACGATCTTACAATGCTGTGATTGCAGCTGTTCCCCACCTCTTTGAATAATATTTATGGCCATTGATCACCAGTCATGACAAATTGCACATTAATGAACATGAAACTCTTCTCATGACCCACTGGTAATAGGTGGTGCTAGTTATGGTCATTTTGCTAATGTACTGTTTTTAAAGCTGGGGAAACCTGCAGTCACCTGAGACTGAAGAAGTCACTTGGATGAGTAACAAAAGGTGTGTCCCACTGAAAATGAAGATGAACAGAATTAGCTTTCTGGGATTTCTTTACCTGGATTATTGAGTACGCATCAATGCATTAGTGACCACGATCTTTACCAACCACTAGCCATATGCCATACACCAAAATAGACATAGCAACAGTAGAAAATCAAAAGTGGTAACTCTCTAACAGACCAGACAGTAAAAATAATGAAATTTCAAACTCTACTTTATTAAGTTAAAAAATGAAGCTTGTAAAACTGAAGCCATCACACCTCAGATAATTTTGACAGAATCAGGTTTAGATATGTTCCACTTTCTCACGGGTAGCACACAGCAGGATGCGTTCCACGTTGAACAGTTCTGCACTCCTGGGATTACACAGTGGTTTATGCGAGGGAGCTGCCTGGATAGAGTGTGCAGGAGGCAGTACCCGCACCCACTCAGTAGCTCTGAACGCACAAAAGCACAGTCTGTTATTACCTAGGCTTTGTGAAGGAGCTGGCAAGTTAAAGACTGGCTAATGTTTGCAAGAAGATATTTTTACTTATCAGTATTGGTAATTAAATTTGAAATGGGGATTAAAAATACTGAAACGACACATTTAAAAAAAGCTTAAAATAAAGTAACGTGACATTAACTTTCTCTCTTAAATTGGTTTGCTTGATTTAGAAGTCAAACTGAAACAAAGTCACCGTTCAATAATGCAAAATTTAAAATTGCAGCATTAAGCCATCTGTCCCCTCTGTCACAAGAATGGTAAAGAAAGGAGGAAAGTGTATGGGTAGTGTATTCAAGCCAGAGACTTTTTTTTCAGTTTCACCTCACTACCACGGTAGATTTCACATCAGTCAGTCAAAATAATGATTGATTGATTGAGAAGAGTGAAAGTGCAATTTTTTTTTTACTTTTAAACACTTGAATAACGGAGCTGTTGTTCACATCCTACTTTGACTTGTTGGTACTGGCTGCACGGAGAGTACACAGTACAAACAGTTCCCATTAATCCAAATAGTTAAAAAGAGTGCATTCATTTTATTGAGCCATTCAAACTTGTTTCGTTTAAGCTCAGTGCAAGTCTCCTCAGGTGTTTTTCTGCTCGTCTCTACCTTCTGTTTCACTACCAGTGGGGCTGGTCACACACTGTGCAACAAACAGCAGAGGAGAGGATGAAAACAGCAGTGGTCTTATCGTAATGGCGGCCCATTCAGTGGACGGTATTTACAATGATAGCATAGGGATGTTTGTGGGTGGATTTTTTTTCTATTTATTTTTTGTCTGCAAAACTTTCCAACTGTGAGAATTTAGCCTCAGGTTCTTAAAATAATATGCAGTGCCCTCAGGAAAGAATGTGGGACAGGAGTGTAAAGTGTGGTACCCCTTGGCCCTTACACTTCTGTCTTCCTTGGACGTTTATCGGGACATAAAGGGGATATCCATGTAGTTAAATTGCCT
Organism: Rhamphochromis longiceps; assembly: GCF_057381845.1. Classification (NCBI taxonomy): domain Eukaryota; kingdom Metazoa; phylum Chordata; class Actinopteri; order Cichliformes; family Cichlidae; genus Rhamphochromis; species Rhamphochromis longiceps. The sequence continues at coordinate 5,228,340 of NC_140569.1, forward strand.
CCTGCATGATAAAAAAGTATAAACTATTTTTGATTTGAAATCAGGGCAGGCAAAGTCACATAATGCCACCACTGGTTAAGGTTGTGTGCACATTGAACCCAATACCAGCTGCTGTTACTTGCTCAGAAACAATCAATTAGTCACTAAGCTTCAGGTGGTGAAATTATGTGTGCTTGAGCTCACATGCTGCTAATTTAATCATTCAAGACATTTTCCCTGAAGAGGTTATATTAACTGAAGCGCAACATGCCCTTTAAGTACACAAGACTGGTGCACTTTGTACACACATGCTCCACTGACTGGTAGGGCACGTGAGGAGATGTGCATGGGAACCAAAAACCAAAGTGAGGATAAAACATGTGGTTCATGCTAATCATGAGGCATCACTTTCACATGGTTAGATTGTGGTGAGCTGCACAATTCAGTTTTCTAACAGCTTAGTGGCAAAAAAGAAGGGCTTGAATCTCTCGACTAGAGGCACCCTAGCGGTACCTGCTTAGGGACAAAGAAGCTCATTTACCATCCTGTCTGAATTTTCTATTGATTTGTGTGTAGAAATAAAATAAACACTGGTGGGTATAACAGAAGACAGACACTGGGCTGAGACTGTGACATTTGCGGTGTACAGTGTTGTGTATGTGAAAAAAAAAACAAAGACAACATGACATTTAAAAATAATGAAGGAAGGAGCAACGCTCACCGGCGTGTTAAGTGAAGCATCTGCTTAGGTCCCGGGGTTAAACAGACACATACGGTGCTTCACCCTACATCTACAAAGCCACTCTGAGCAGATTTGGAGGTAAACGATACCTGACATGTCAGTGAGCCATCGTTCTCTGTGCTGTTCTTTTTGCATGGAGACTAAATGTTAGCCCAGGTGTTGCCCCACTTGTACATTGACTCATATGCTAATACTGCTGTGCTATGATACGAGAGAGAAAAGTAAGAAGGCAGACTAAAGGAGACAAAAACAAAAGTACATCTGTGTGCCTATCTAGGGAAATATTTATTCATCCTTTGATATAGGATGAATTTAGGAATATGAACAAATCATGGTTTACTTTTTTTATGATCATGTAGGAGAACAAAGACTTTATAGATAATATTTAAACATATGGTTTTATCTTTCAGCTGCTAAGAGACTGGACAGGAAAACCACTGCAAGGTAATTGGCCCACAATCGTCAAACTGTCAGATAAATGTATTTGTGTTATTAGCTATCAGCAATGGTGCAAACACAGACTGTATATAAACAATGGGAACAGCAAGCGTGATGCAAACTGCTGTGAAACTTCAAGCTGGGTGTTAACTTAAAAATAGTAACGTAGTACATATTACTCTTTCTAAAAAATAGCTAATGACTTACATTCGTTACTCCCTTTTCAAAGTGATGTTTTACATTTGTGTGACTCTGCAGTATAACCTGTGCTGCTAGTTTCATTTTGGCATCACAGAGTGGGTAACAGAGATCAGCAGGTTGTTTGAAGAGCTTTAAAGACAAGTTTGCATTGATGGACTGATTTTTCTAGGAACAGTTTGCTCTTTGCCTCCATACTTTGTGCAATAAAATACAAGTAATACCTCCACCTTTTTTATATTATTGAGTATTGTGGAAGTGCACATAAATCAAGCACATTTTTTTATCCACCCATCATGCAGATAATTGTGATGTGACTATTGAATTTATAAACGTATGCATTATAATACAGAGTAACAAAAATGTAATGTGATTGCAATAATGCATTTCTGTCAGACAAGTTGCACCCAACACTAGTCGCATGATGGTGTCTTGCAAATGATTAATCTTGCACAGGACCTCACAAACAGGACTGTCCTAATGAATCTGTATTCAATATCCACCCTCTGTCATGTCACCAGCATACTAATATGATGCTCTGTTGACTTGCAAGAGTTCTTACAGTTTATTTCAACGATGGATTTATCCCTGTCAAAACTTTTTCTTTAAGAGTAGATAATAATGCGTAGTTTTTGACTTATGACTAAGCTTTTTATTCTATGTCTTGATGCATTCTCAATCATCCAGGAAAGTAAATCTCCAAAAAGTTGATTCTGTTCATCTGGACGTAACGTTTTGTGGGAGAAATGTTTCGTCACTCATCCAAGTGACTTCTTCAGTCTTAGCTGACTGCAGGTTTCCAATCTTATAAACAGTACATTTGCATAATGACTGAAACCAGCCCAATGAAGGAACAATGGGCTGGGAGGTCAGTTCCTTAATCTTAATTATGCAAATTCTCATGACCATTGATCAACAACCACTGATCAAAGACCACTGATCAATGGCCATGAGTACCATTCACAGAGAGTTGGGGAATGGCCACAATCACAGCAATGTAAGATGGTGAAAGAAGTCACTTGGATGAGTGACAAAACGTTTCTCCCACAAAACGCTACGTCCAGATGAACAGAATCAAATTTTTGGAGACTTTTTATTCTATATTCTGAGTGTTTTTCTTCACAGACAACTACAACCTACAAGAAAAATCAGAGTTTTTTTAAAAAGTTTAAATTATTATTCTTGAAATCTGGTTCCTTTTGCACAATGAGATTTGAAATACTGCTCCACTGAATAAGATAAAATGTTATTTTATTCCTTTCAGGTGAGCCAATAAGCTTCGCCGGCTCGGGGATCTCTGTATACTCTATGCTTTGCCACTAATGCAAACGCTCCATGAGGCGAAAACTGTGAAAACATGCAGAACATTTGAAACCTTGTGCAGTAACCTGGAATGACTGTTTCAATGTCTGCCAGAAAACAAGTTTCATTGAAATGATTCAGTCTCCCGTTCCAAACAGTAAAGAACAGACAAACAGCCAGCAGTCAACAAGCAGAGCTGAAATGTTTCTTTAGAAAACCTTCACTAATATGAGTTTGAATAAAGCCAAATATCTGCACTTCCATCCCGGTAGTTTTGAGCTCCCAACAAAGATGGCAGGTTATTTTTTTAAAAAATAATTTATCAAGCAGATGAAAGTGCAAGGTAAAAAAAAAAAAAACTTCATTAGTTTAATGCAATATTTCTGCTGTGGGGAAAAAAAGGATGCTGCAAAATATTTTGAAAGTGATTCCACAATCATTACTGGAGTGAGGAGTGCAAACACTAGCGTGCTATTATTTCGTGTTTTAATGCCTATATATTGGGAATCTCACGCCCTTAAATTTACCCTTCATGCATTAATTATTTTTTAGTCATTTTTCTGGAGGTAAATGTTACCGATCCCTGTGGATGGCCTCTAATCGGATGGATGACACAGGTATATATCTTTTATTAAACCTGATTTTGTGATGTTAACCATGAAATTTTGATCAGTAACAACCCAGAATGAGACCCTATGAATAATTCACAACACAATGCCTTCATGAAAACTGCTCAAATGGGATTTTTAAAGGCATTTACTGGGTTTATAATAACTGGATTTGGGGGAAAAAAAAAGAAGCTTATCTATGTCACACAGCAAAGGCTTTCCAAAACTGATTTATTAGAAATGACGTATCATTTGAAAATTAGTCCCTTTAATGTTTTTTCTACCACAGTTTGAAAAAGAAATCAAATGAATTGTCTGCAAAGCTGGCTGAAGTGGATCATTGGATGAGTGTGGGTGAACGGCCTCTACCCACATTATACTTTGACTTTATGTAGTGTCTGATCTCTGGTCAGTTTTCAGACCGACAGACTTCTACGTGTCCCTCTGCTTTAGCTCGCTCCACTTTAAAAGTGAGTCAGAAAGTGAGTCGGAGCCCGCGGGCATGCCACTGCAACCCCCTCTGGCCTCTGCTCCGTAGCTGCGGGGTGACCTCTCCTTTGGGGCTCTACTCAGCTCTTACCAGCAGGGTGGCACGGTTCCCCCCCCTTTGGTGGTCCTCCTCGGGTCCTTGTACTCTGGGGCCTCTGGATATCTGGGGCCTGGATTTCCTCCATACCTGCTTCATACCCTGCACTTTTACTGGGCTTTTCTTTTTAAACAGCACTCATTCAGTGACTTAAAGGGGGAGAATTAAACTAATAATTCAGGCACACTGTCACATATAGAAATCAACACATGCAAATGGAAACCCCAAAAGGCAGCTTTTCTTATTCTACTACATGCAACAGCATCAAACCCAGCCTTCAAAGTTAATAAGAACTCTTGGTGTGTGTGTGTGTGTGTGTGTGTGTGTGTGTGTGTGTGTGTGTGTGTGTGTGTGTGTGTGCGCGCGTCTGTGTGTGTGTGCGCGCGTCTGTGTGTGTGTGCGCGCGTCTGTGTGTGTGTGCGCGCGTCTGTGTGTGTGTGCGCGCGTCTGTGTGTAGCCAAACCTAACAGCGGAGAGTCTCACAGCTGGCACTAAGAAGAATCTTAAATTTGCCAGTTTAAAGATGCACTAGAGTTGGTTAATACAGAGCCGTCCTCCAGTAATTAGCACACATGCATTTGACATTCCCCTACTAAACAAGAAATGCCTCGGGCAGCAAACATCTATTTTCTTTCTCAAACTTTCTGCTCCCAAAATATGAATTATAAGTTAATACCACTATTGAATCTTTTGTGGTAAGCTTACACAGGCACGTGTACACGCACGGCGTTGTGATTTCAGTCAGCAGCTGCACGCTGGCAGTGTTAATAAATGCAGAGGAGCCAGAAAGAAGGAGGTCTCATATGTAGACTTTGTTTTTTCCTCAAAAAGGAAGTTGTGACTCACTTTATTTTTTCTTAGGTTTCGAAAAAGTGCGAAATAACCCACTTCTTGTTTTCAGTTGGACTCAGTAACACAGCTAAGAAATCTATGAATCCTAAAGATCTTTCCAAAACATATTTGTGACTTTTTGAATGAGTACAGCAAACAAGGAGAAATATTAATGCGACACAAATGAGCAACAGTCAAACCACAAGCTTATGAATTAAAATAACTGATCGGAAAAGTTTACTTCAAGAGCATTTAATCAAGTTGCTATTCCAAGTTAAAACATTTTAAAAGATACACAAAAAACAGTCTGATATCAAACTCTCACATCTGAAGTGAGACCAACATAAAAGAGGACTGAAAAGGTCGGAATTAAAGTGGTTACTAGTCAAGGTTTCCCATGTGATGATCATCTAAGTTCTACTCAAATTAAACCTATTCCAATGGCTGCAGAAAGGTTTCCAGATAGCAGGACGACAATAATACAATATCCTAAAGTTCCTTCATCAGGCTTTTCCCTCTTCTTCCTAAAGCACATCTTCATAAGAGAGGATCATGACATCCTTCTAGTTGGCTTACTGTGATTGATTTCTGGATGAATGAAGAATAGAGGACAGAGGATGCCCAGCCCAGAGGCTCGCAAGCCCTTTTTCAGGAAGCACAAGTAAATAAATTGGCACTTGGTATCACTTGGTATCACTGCTGTATTCAAACATGCACACTGCCTTCAGCCTTGCAGTCCTGTGTCAAGATATCTCAGGCCAAGTCTCGTAGAACCTCCATGAAGGTATTTCCCCTCCTATGTAGTCTTTGTCTGTTACGACCAATCAAATCAGCAGCAATGCCAGCAACTATCATCGTGACACCAAATGTGGTGTCAAGAAAACATGATGTAAAATTGTGCCACCTAACATTTAGTGGCAGTGCAGTAATCAAAGACGTTCTTTTTCTTTCATTTCTTACAGCCAGGCTTTTGTCCTGCTGCTGTTTGTAGCTCCATCTCTATTTCTTGCTTCGGTATTCCTGTTTAATTTAATTTGCCATCTACAGCTCTATCTTTTTCTAAAAAACTTTCAGCTAATATAATTCATTTCTGTTGTTTAAAAGAAAATGTTCATGTAGTTATTAAAGCAGCGACTCATTGAATCACAGGTTCTAAATCTTTGTCTGCAACAAAGAATAAATTAACCACCAGGCACCAACATGTCAAGAGCATTTTTATTGTTTTTGTTTTTTTTTCCCTCAAAGCACAAAAAGTTATTAAAAGAAAAGGGTTGGAAATCTCACTTAAAATCCTTTTGATTGCTAACAAAGCCTCCTCTCGCACAATTCAAAAACCTTTCATACTTGTGCTTTTGTTCTTTAAGAAAAGACACTTGCAAGTTTTGGCACTCCTGTCAGCCTCCCTCAGCTGCGCTAACCCTTTAAAGACAAGAACAACGAACTCCTGCTCCTTCTTTGTGCCCTTCTGTCATGAAGCTGTGAAGCGTATCCCCACCTCTGACACTGATCCCCCGTGGATGAGCCGGTGCACTTTCATTTATGTTATATGACTTTCTGCTTCAAGGAAACCATAAGCACACGGCTTACGTGACACTCAACATGTACACTGACATTTTCTCTGATAGCGACAAGTTAGAAACACAGACTGAGCTCATTATTTTTCTGCAAATTCAAGTGCTCAAAAACCTTGTTTTTCCTTCATTTACATTTTCCATACATTACAGATCATTAAGGTGCAGGATTCTCAGATACTCAGGCAGTGAGGCATTTGTCAGAACTCCATCGACTACACCTGTTTTGCTTTTGTGTGGAAAGAATTTAAAAAAAAAAGAAAAATCATGACATACTCGGCAGATTGAAGCTATTCATACCAAGCAACACAGTCTCACATGATTGGAGATGGAAACTGATAATTATTTAACAATTCCATTATCGATATCACTTATCAATTCTCTTATCGAGTCTCACTGGGTTCTCATTGGCTCTGCTCACATCGCTAAGCAAGTGCAATAATAACTGCAGGCTGTGTGGTCAAGTGTTTGTGGAGGTATTTCGGCACTTTGTTGTGATCAGTGTTGGGGTCATTAATTTAAAAAAATGTACTTATATTACATATTTTACACAGCAAAATGTTCCTAAGAGTGAGGCGGTATTGTACTTAAATACAAAGGAGAAAGTAATTTGTTGCATTATTTTTGTGTTTCTCTGTGACCACAAACATTCTCTTATTATTACCACGTTTTCATGAAAACTACTTATTTCTGTTCATGTACACAAAGTATTGTTGTCTAAATACCAATAATTTACAATAATTTTGGTATTGCTTTTCACTTCAGTCTGTTATATGGTTAGGTTTAGGCATCCTTACAAATGACATTAGAGGTGGAAGCAGAAATATGTTCTAAGATCAGAATCAGAAAGGGTTTTATTGCCAAATGTTGAGCGGGTTTACAACATTAGGAAATTGCTGCGGTGAGATGAGATGAGATTTGTACCGAAAATAAGAAAAAAAACGGGACATTTGTGTCCATGGACTCAATATAATAGACTTTTCTGTGACTGTGTCACGTTTTGCTGCAAAACTGGGCTGCACAAAATCCACCAGCTGTGACGTTATTGACAAAATCTGTTCACAGACATACAAACACCTATGAAAATACTTCAAGCGATTTCTGCAGTACAGTAGTTGCCACTGCACTATGATGTAAACACTAACTTCTCCCACTGGAAAGGTAGAGTGTCCACTGAGAATGGCGTGGGAGATTGACGGATGGATTGCAGTAGTGTGCATGCTGTACCGGCCTGTTGTGGTAGAGCGTGAAAGTGAAGCTGTCGATTTATTGGTTCATTTACGTTCCTGTCCTCACCTACGGCCACAAGCTCTGGGTGGATACAGAAACAGAAATGAGGTGTCTGGGCTCACCTTTAGAGATGAAGTGAGGAGCTCAGTTGCCTGTAACAGCAATTTCAGGCATCTGACAAGATTCCAAGTCCCCAAACTGGACCTTTTAGCATGTTTGTTTTGGATTATCTAACAATGCTGTGCAGCACAGATCTTTGCTCAGGGAAATTCAATTTTCTTTTGTATTTTGTTGTTTCTTAGCACTAATTATTATTGTTACCTGTCACATGTATGTAGATGAAAATGTAGCGCTCCAACTTGTCATGCAAATACGGTCAGTCCACATGCTAAAAGCGAGCCTACATTCACTGTTATATACAGTCCATTATAGCCATTAGCATACAAAAAGCCAATTAGAGCATAATCTTTGGACATTAGTGGACCAAGGTATGCAAAAAGACACGGAGCAGTGAACAGGGATGTAATATGTAGGTGATTAAATGAATACAGATGGTAAAGGAAAGGGTAAACATACCTGTTTACTGGATAATTGTAGCGCACAACACTGCTAGCCAACAAGCTGTAGAATCTTTAAGCAGTGAGACATGAGGCAAAGTCACAGGCCTGCTGGTGCTCAGGAAGGGAGGAAGTATGTACAAAGACAGGTGGTAAACAAGAGCTCAGTAAGCCGGCCGGGAAACAGGTGTTCAGGGACAGCGACGGCATCATTTTCTTTCCCCCCACATTTGCATCTTATAAATATTTGATCAATTAATAGGTTCCCCCATCTGGTGTGTGTTCTGGGCTGTTGCTTCAGTACGTGGATGTTCTCTTCATTCCGGTAGGTGTTGAACAATCTGCATGTTCATTTGACTGACTGGGTGACTAAGTGACTGTGTGAACAGGCTCACTCAGTGGGATCCATTTATCTGGCAGAGAGAGTCTTTCATTTAAAACGTTCTCTCCTGCTGCACTTTTCCCCCAAAATGGTACCACTGTGATTTCCTTCTAATTTGTGTACACTAAACAATAGAGAGAGGAAAAAACAGTGGGAGATGAGTGGTGATTGGAGCTGCCAGTCAACTGTTTTTAGACATTTTCATTGAAAGCGCTCAGCAGACGTTTCTGTCACTATAATAGTTTGTTAATTAGTGTGCAAGGTTAGACGAGACAGGGAGAAGAAAGCCTCTTTTTTGGTGCTTCAAATGTGTGATGCTGCACAGCTGGAGTTATCAGGCCCACTTTTAACTGGCCTGTTCCCTACGTGTCTCTCTCTCTCAGTCTTTTGCTTTGATTTTTGTTTAGAAAGAAAAGCCCTTTTTCAACTGACAAGATCAGTTTGGTTGTCTCTTCGCGAGCTCAGAGTCAAACATCCGTGTTAAACCCTCGCTTCCGAAGGCATTTACGCATTTAATCTTCCAAAATCTCTTACAGGGCCGTGTGCTGCAGCTTTAAAATGATGCGCAATTGCTGCAGCCCGTGTGTGTGTTGAGAAAATAAATCAGCCTTGTGATAAAAGCAAAGAGGTAATTAAATGAGCTAGTAGAAGTTATTAGCTATTCATCAGCTGCAACTGCATTCAAACTTTCCCCGGAGGCACTGTGAGCCTCTCAAACAGGAAGACTCTCTGAAACAGGTAGCACGGCGTCTTCTTGAATACCAATTAGCCCAGACTTTTTTGTTTTTTTGCAGCTCATCCGTGTGAATCATTTGACAACAGAGTAGCCGTTTTCCATGGCTGGCTAATTCAGCACAATGCCTGTGAGGGAGGCAGACAAGGTGCGCTGCAGGGAGAATGTCACGAGTATTTCAGAAAGGTTAGACAGAGAGGAGAGCATGTTGCTATCATACACGCCATTCGTCATCGCTTTGATAGCACACAGTAACGCAGGGTGTCTGTAGGTGTGAGTATGGCTCTATACTGATGTAAGCGAGTGTGCAGGGAATCAGGCTGGATTGGCACACTGTCTGTTTGTTTAAGCTGTGTGTGTGTGTGTGTGTGTGTGTGTGTGTGTGTGTGTGTGTGTGTGTGTGTGTGTGTGTGTGTGTGTGTGTGTGTGTGTGTGCGCGAGCGCTTTTGTACATAAAGTCAAAGTCCTCAACAGCAGCTTTGGTTTGTTCAAATATTTAAAATGACTCATGGTTATATTTTCCTGACAGGTGACTTTTTGTTTGTGTGAATAAACAATGACAGCACCGGTGGTCATTGTTTCACACAATATACTGCATTCACAAGCTTTGTCTACTGTTTAAATAACCATAATTATCCCCTTCTACAACAGAGGGCTGTGCAAAAATATTTGAAAAATGAAGTGTTAGTATTGATCTTTGGATGGTTGTTGCACCGATTTCATTATCACGGACAGCAAGGCTAATCCTGCATTGAATCTCGATGCTTTGCAAAGAAAACCAGATGCTGGCTGCAGCTTCTGTCACTACAGTGACCGACACCAGTGAAGCTCCCTAGGGCTAAATATTGGACGTCAATGTTCCCAAGCAGAATGTATTTAGAGCGTTATTTCTAGATTTTCTGTGCAATAACAGGAAACTGTGTGTGTCCTTCTGAATGCTATAAAGAAAATAAATAAAAAAGATTGACAAAATATTAGATTAACGTGTGGATTTTTAGTTTTTATTGTTTCCATATTTATTTAAGTTTACTAAAAAGCTTTCCAGATGTATCTAAATAAAGGAAGTATAAAGATAAGTACCATCCTTTCTCTTCCAATAAGAAGGACCACAACCTTAAATGGGAATGAAAAATGTTTATTGATATAAAGCAACAGCTGGGTCCAAGGCTGCGGTTTCACGACAGGCCAGTCCTGGCAGCAGGGTAGGACACGGAAATGAGAACGACATGACGTGTGGAGCAAGCAGGCACTTATAAATCCAGGAGAAGAAGGAGAATGCTTGGGGAGTGGATCCAAGGTTCAAATGAGCTTCTCTTTCCTATTATAGCAAACAGTTCATTTAAATCTGCCAATCATTTTCCCTGGAAACATGGCCATAACCAGCTATGAGGTCACCACAGTGACAACAATAGTAAAGAATAACACTAAAGAATAATTCTGTGGTGTGTAATTTTGTTCCAGATAGCTGGGGCCTGGACAGTCATCCCCTATAGCACCTTCTCCAGGTGGACGGGGCCATATTCCATGTAAGGTAGCAATTCATGGTGAGGGCATAAAAGCCAAATTATCAATTTACTAGTTGACCTAATTCCTCATACCATGAGCTATGGTCACAAGCTTTGAGTAGTGACAAAAAAAATGAGACTGAGGATACTAGCAGCAGAAATGAGCTTCTTTTTGAAGGGTGGCTGGCCTCTCCATTAGAAATAGGATGAGGAGTTCAGTCATTTGAGAGGAAATCGGAGTAGAGCCACTTCTCCATATGAAAGGAGCCAGTTGAGGTGGTTTGGGGATCTGCTTCCTTAGTGTCCTGGATGAGGTGTTCTTGGCATGTCTAGGAAGAGGTTCAGGAATGCCTTGGATAACCTGTAGGCGGTGGCTGGGGACACGCCCCTGCAAACCAGTCTCGGATAAACAGAAAGTTTTTTTATAAACACAAGCAATGTTTGGAATGTGTTATTGTGATCAAATTGCATTTTCTAGTAATGTGCTAAAGTAACACATTGCTCTATAAAATTCAGTAATTACATCACTGTTAAAATAAAATTGTTACTTGTGTTGCAAAGGATCTTCAAATGTCTGCATACCAGGAGAAGGGAAATGGTGGAGGGGCCTCCAGCTTTTATGGAGTGGAGATATGGACATTATGCACATTATACAATATGCACAAAAGACAAGCTGCGTCCATTATGCTAACTTTGGCTCTTGGCAAACATCTGCACAGACAGTGTGCTAACGCTAACCAAGAACCCATAAACAGAATTGGAGTAATCATTGCTTTAAACTCTTTTTGTGCTGGTTTTGATCTTTACTTTTTGTTGTCAGTTTTGTGTTTTATATATATATATGAAATGGTTCTTAAATAGCTCTTTTATACTCTTTTATAGCATTCAAAGCAGCTCATACAACTTGCCTCATTTACTCATTCATACCAGCACCTTTTCTGTGCTTTCTATCTAACATTCACACTCCAATGGAAGAGTTGGAGAGAACCTGGGGTTAGCATCTTGCCCAAGGATAACTGCAGACTGAAGCAGCCAGCGATCGAACACCGAACCTTCTAATGAGTAGTAGTAATAATAGGTTTATATAGTTAACTGATTATATGACAATGCATTTCAGTTTATTTCACATAGTAATGTGAAAGTAAACCAATAAGTAGTGTAACAAATTTCTTTCTCTGATCAGTATGTAATACTGCATTACTTGGTAATGAGGCCTGCTGGTGTTCAGGAAGGGATGAAGTGTAATAGATTACTTTTTTAAACCCCATCTTTAAACACAACACACCTCTACCATATTTCTAGATAAACAGTTTATACTGCAAAAGAATGAATTTTAAAGTCCTTTACAGTTTTCAAAATGTCTCTATTTGATTGTATCAAATTAAAACTCAGTCTCTTCAGAAGTGTAGCCTTTTCTACTGCAGGAGAACAGGTCCTACACCTTTAACCAGGGTTTAGAAATGAGTGAACTTTTACTCTTAATGTCTTATATTAGAGGTCTGCCTGAAAATGGGTTAAAGTCATCACAGACATCAAATGAGACATTTATGTTGGAACATCTTTAAACAGAGATGACAGTCTGTACTGATTCCCTAATTTTGTAAAAGCCACTGCCGCCTCGTTTAACTGATGTTTTTGGCATGCCAAGTGATGGCAATACTGAAATAGGTCTCACTCCCAACTCACCACATATGGATGCTTGTAAAAAATAAAAAGAAATCCATTGGTATCACATTTAAACACTGGACAAGCATTTCTTTAGAACACATAGGGTTACTGTTAAAAAGGGATTTTAAACAAAATAATCATTAACGTTGAGAAGACAATGGGCAAGTTAAATGATTCACAATTACAATGTGAGCAACCGAAGTTAAAACCAGTTGGAGCAAAGGATACCACTGCCGAGCTAGCAGTTCAGCAGCGGCTCGGCAGCTTTTTTTGGGTCAAGCTTTATTTTTCACATGCAGATATGACCAATCAGACCACTGCAACAAGTGGCAGCAAGTGTGCTCTCAGTAGTTGAAAACGTGCCGGTGCAGAACAAATGCAGATGTGGAAATGATCAAATATGACTATTTTACCTCAGACACACAGCTAGACACTGGATCAGTTGGCTTTCTGAAATTATTTCTCTGCCTTCATCAGAAGTGGTCCCAAAAAGCTGTCATACCGCTTCAAATTCTGGATCAAATCATGAAATTGTTCCTGTTGCTGCCATCTCTTAGGAATTGGAATCTGGATGAACTCAGAACCTCTATTTCTTCATTTTCTTTTTTAGAAACATCAGGACAAGCTTGGATTGCTTGATGGCAATTAAATTTTTTTCATAATGTATTTTTTGGGGAAACATTTTTTTTGCTAAATCACAGTCCTTTGGGTACGTGTATATATACGTTACATTACAAATGTGTGTATGAAAAAGGCATTTGGTCTAAAGGTCTTAACATGCTAGTTAATTCTGCTCAGTTAACCCTATGACACTATATCATGTTAAACAATATACTTAAATTATACTTAGCTGAGGAAGTTAGCAATGAGAAAAGGAAGCTAAATGAAAAGTGCAGATCATCATTCAGTGGAGTTTTTGAGAATAAAAAAGCCAAAAGCAAGTGGTAGAGATGGTTGAGTTAGGTTAACTCCAGTGCATGTTTCAAAAAGATATAGGTACTCGAAATGTCCTTTACCAAATGCTTAATCACAGCATCAAAGGGCTATGTTGTTGCTTCAATGCTACTGAATAACTTAAAATGATTCATTTCTGGGGGATTTGTAGAATTACATGAAGGACTGTATGCCAGAACAAGCTGATGAAAAATGATTTTACTCTTACTGCTGTACCAGAAGACCTTTATATTTTATACTTTTATATTTTCAGTCAGACATTTTTATAAAATGGATAAAACTGTACGTCTGACCTTGCAGTTTCATAATTCACCAGATGATTGTTGTTTTTTTCTCTCTTTTGCTCTCTGTTCAAACTTCTACAAAGGCTGATGCAAGTAAATAGCAAGCTTCAACACAGGTTTCCCCGACAGTAACTGCCCTTTGTTGTGCAAACCATTGCAACATGAAGAAAATCATAGGTTCACACTTTAAGAAATGTATTATTGTTAAATTTTTTTATAGAAAGAATTCCAGGCGGCATTCACAAAATAAGGATTTTCTTAAGAAGGACAAGGAATAGAAGGATGTAGAGGACAAGTCGGTAAGAAGACAGGGAGGAACTCTTCTTTTTTTTAGTCAAATCAAACAAAGAAGGCAACCCTCCATGTTAATGAGCTCAATCACTCTTCCTAAAAGCTTCAATAATTCATTTTCTCGCAGATCATCAGACATCCATAATGAATAACATCCACCGTGAATTATTTACACAGTCATCCTTCGTGGCACAACTACTGGCTGACACCAAGTCACCCAGTGTGTCTGATGGGCTGGTGTGCGCACATGTATGTGAGAGGGTGTGTGTCTGAATCACATTCTGACATTTGGCTCCATAATGGTCTCGCAGCTAAGAAGTAGTAGTGACATCCAGTTTGAAGCAGAACAGCACAAAGCCCTAATTGGAGCAGTAAGTGTGTGCTTCCAGCTCCCCCATCAGCACAAAGCAGGGACATGCATACTGAAAACAACTCTCTTACTAAGAGAAGAACAATTTCTGGAGTTCCTGTATACTGTATGTATAAGTGACACTGTTTTGTTTGTTTTTTTGGTTTTTTTTGTAAAGGTGCTCAATAATTAATCTTTTTCACTTTCATGTTACGTCATAGTCAAGGAAATGCTGGCAGATGCTGACTCCAATTGCAGCTGAAAACAACAGTATTTACCAGTTCTGTAAACTTTGCCCTGACAGACTGAGTCAATAAATTCACCTGTCATAGCTTTGAGTTCTCAGTTCTGGGGCAGAAAACCCTCATTTAGTGGCCATGGCTTTAAAGGCAACACTGACTTGGCTTTGCTCACTTGCAGGTAAACTCATATTTACATATGTTTATCTTAATGTGAGATCACAGGCAGAGTGTACATGAGGAATACAAATATGCAGCTAAAGGAAGATTAAAATGTAAGGTGTAAAAGAGAAGATGAATATTACATTGGGGTTTTCTTTATGTTTGTGTGCCTGGTTGCAGTCTTGTCCTCCTGTGTGGCTCATGAAACTATTCCGCTCAACTGCAGCTCACAAGCTGAACTCTGGGAACGTTTGTCAGCTGATCTCAGTGCAAGTTATTAATTTGTCTTTCCACATACATGCATATAAATACAACTCACGTCATTTACTTACTTAAAATTAAGTGACGGTAAAGAAAGGAAAGGAAAATAAATAACTTGACAATATTCTCCATTTGCTTTCCATATAAACTAAATTGATATTAACCAATAGGTGGCAGTAGAGTGTGGCGAAAACCCACCATCTTCTTGGACTGCACAGCAGACAGCTGCACTGGAGCTCTACATGAGGAATCTGACGGATACTCTGCACAAACACCAGCTGAAAGGTAGGAGGATGAGCCAGCGACATGTGCGACTGTTTGTGTTGTTTCTGCATTTCACTTCAATTCTGTTAGAACAACTATAAGTGTTAGGCTTTAGTTACCATTGCAACATAAATATAAAATGATCAATGTTTAAAAATAAAGGCTGATATGAATGTAAATATAACCTAACGACTGATGTTTACAGTCTATAATTCCACATTTGTTCTCATCTCAGTTTTGTGCATTGGACCTTAAAAAGAAGCCAGTTCTGTCAAAAACGCCAGAAATGTGTGGTTCTGTTTCAGTTACACAACCTGCTGCTATACATGAAGAAGTTATTGATCACGGTGTTAGCAGTTTGATTAGAAACATTGACTAGTACTGCTGATCTCACAACCTCAGGTTTGCTGAAATGTCTTAGACGCGACCATTTCTTAACTGCACATCGCATCCACTTGAGTCCACTAAGTATTTCACCCTTTCATTAAATTAGTGGAAGATACATTTAAAAGTTGACTAAAGTATATTTTTATTTATTTAGTGTTTAACTGTAACTGGGATGAGGGTGAACCAGTGTCAAAAAGAATATATATTGTGTTTTCTTGACCTTTGGTGTTATGGTTTATTATCTTAGTAGTAATCCTGAGTTTATTCTATGTTAACCTTTGTACATTTAGGCTCCCGTCATGTCTGTGTCCGCTTCTGTATGTGTTTAGGTGTGTCAGTCCTTGTCCCTTATCTCCCTTTTCTGTGCCCATCTTCTCTTCCTTGTGTGTGTCATTCCATGTTTCCCATCTATGTTTATCTCCTTAGACCTTCTCATTTCCCCGAATGTTGTGTCCTCCCAGTCCCCAGGTCATGTTATGGTGTATTGTCTCCCTTTGTGTAATGTCTCTCTCCCTTCCTCACTCTTATCTTTCTCCCACTCCTTTGTGATATTCGACAGTTTCCTGTTTTATTTTGAAAGCTTTGTGTTTTCATGTTCGGTGTAGTTCCCCTGTGGCGTCTTGTTAATTCGTATCAGCTGTGTTCCCCGTGTGTTCTCATTTCCTAGTAATCCTTCTGTGTATTTGTGTCAGTATGCATTTCCCTGTGTCCTTCCCCGTGTATTTAATACTCCCGTTTGGGTCCTATCCTGCCTGCACACAGACGTTTCATGACATTCATAGCTTAGTAATCCAATTTTAGCCATCTTAAAATAATTGTAACTCAGTTGTCAACAAAAAAGAAGCACTAAGCAAGATCATAACGTTTAATAGATTCATAAGCGGCAGTGCAAATACATAAATGCATTTTTTTTCTGCATAAAATAAATATTGGTGCTCAGCAATGGCATTTTGGCCTTCATGCAAAGGAGAACTGCCACGACTTGAATGTCAATTTTCAACCATTTTTAATGGAGTTTCATTCACTCAAGCATAAAATGTATTTTTGTATATTTAAGGGCCATTAAAAAGAAAAAAAAACAAGTCTCTTCCCAAAAGCCCATTTTGAGGCGTGAAAGTTCTTGAATATATTCATTAGAAACAAGACGCACTAATAAAGTACCACCGAACAAGAAGCAGAATGTCATTAACAACTAGATGACTAATATTTACTTTAGTTTGCGATTAAAATGATCCCCCAAACTGAAATTTATGTTTATCCAGATGAGGATTTATGTAAGGATCACATTAGAGCTCCCACTGGACCCTCCTCATGTTACTGAGTCTGAAACATAATTGGGAACCACATCCAGAGGCTGGTTATGTTGGGGTGTGTAGTTGAGTTTAAGGCTAGATCCATCCATCCATTCATAGCCCGTCCTAGCTGCTATAGTTCTTTATTACTAACCTTCACTACTCCACCTCATGGCTGTAGTGCAGGAGGAGAGCACGTCATCTACTGATCGGAAGGTTAGTGACGTCAAAAAAGGTGCACACCTTTGACGTTGTGTGACTAAATCTCTGTTTTCCTCATTCACACTTAAAAGCAAAAACCAACTTTTTGAAAACTTCACCCTGGGAGCAGTTTTTAAAAATCTCCATTTTCAGTGACCCAAAATGCCGTTTTTACATGTGGACAAAAGGCCCAGAAGCATATAAAAAGCTGCATTTTTTAAATTGCCTATGTAGGTGTGGACGTAGCATAAAAGAGTTAGTAGTTTATTTTATTGCTACCTTTAATTTATTGCTGTTCATTTTTATTTGATTAATTGTTTACAAAAGGTTTGAGGTGTGAAATAAACTACAATGGAGTTTGAAAACAAAATATAGGTGTATGTGGCTGGAGGAGCGCGCAAAGATGTTCATGTAAAACAAAGGGGGCCTAGCAAAAAAGGTTTGGAAACAACTGGTTTCAGAAGTGCTCTAGAGTACAAGAAAATGAGCACATTCCTTGAGGAATACTTGATGAAGTGGAATCACTGGCACACGAGTGGTTGGTTTGGAACTGAAGCTTTATTAAGATGAACTGTAGTCTACTATGCACAGAAGGACCCTTGAAAGTAGTAACTGCCAAGTGGCTTTTCATGTCACCCTTAACTTTACTGAGGAACACAATCCCTCTGAAAATAACATTTACATTTAAAATAAGGTTACTTTCCCTGTTTTTGAACAGAAGCTCTGGTATAATGCAGAACTAAAGAAACAGGAAAGACAGAAGAAATAGACATCTAATATATAAATGTTCACGATTCATTGATTTACAGAATGCCAAGGATCTGAGCCAACACAATGCAAGGAAGCTGAAGTGCCAAAAAACGGGGGGCTAGCATGTGCCACTGTTGCCAACAAACGTTACTGCAAACCCATGTGCAACTATGTAAGTGGTACATGCATGTACCAGCATCTGTCATATATTTTTCAGTTTTTCATGATTCATATAGTGGAAAGTGGGATGAGTAATACGAGTCTTTTTTCACAGGGTTATGATTTTGGTTTTCTGAGAAAAAGACGTGTTTTTGATGAATGTAGTGGGCAAACAGGATATCAGTGGCAGAGCCAGTACGTAGGAGGAAACAAGCTGGCTGAGTGCATCGGTAAGGCAGCAGTTTATTCATCTCTTATTACTATGAATCTGCAGCTGAGGTCAAAGCAGGGAGTCGCTCCCAACGACTCAGTCATATCCAAATGTGCTTGCAATTTTCTCTGCAAAGTTCTTTTTCATTGCATTTTAATAAGTGTAATCTTAGTGGCCCTAAACAGAGAGTTTAAATACCAGAAACTGTATGTAAATTTTAAGATATGAGGTTGAACTTATGTCTTGCTCTTGCTTTCTAGAAGCATCTATTCAAGTCTCAGGAGCAACAACTGCATATTTTCCAAAAGATCAGGACTGCATAACAACCAAGAGCAGCAGTCAAATGCAGAATCGCATCCTTGAAGATTTTACTGCTGAGCTGAAGGGTAAAGGCATACAAGGAGAGCTGAAGTATGCCTGTCTTGTATGCGGTTAAACATGACAGAGAACCGTGTCATGAAAATGGGTATAAAAGGACCTCCTGCTGCAGTAAAAACATTTTAATAAATACTTGAACATGGAGTGTTTTTTTTTTCTGGCATTTGTGCATATGGACATAAATATATGTTTGCATAGTTTCACACTCTACAGACCCTGCATTTTCACAGTGGCTCACCACTGTAGCAGTTATTTTTCATAACCCGTGTGCACTTAAAGCCTGAAAATATCTCAATATTTTTCACCTGTTATTAGGACAAAATCCAGATTAAAGTTTACACACTGGCGGTGTATCATGTATCATAATGAAACAGTTTAATACTAATATTATACTGGCCCCTCATGCTGTCAGATCAAAGGAACAGTTCGTTTTAATATAGTTTTATTGATATGGGCCAAATTTCAACATCAGTCACCTCAAGGTGCTTTATTCTGCCAAGATGCTGCAATACCACTGAGAAAACCTGAACAAAGTGAAGACCCCCTGCATGCAAGCACTTGGTGACAGTAGGACGAAACCTCTGGCAGAATCAGGCTGAGGGAGAGGCAGCCAGCTGCCACAAACGGCTGAGGGTGAAGGCAGAAAGACAGGACAAAAAACATACTGTGTAAAAAAAAGACAGATTAATGATAACGAATGATTAAAAACAGAGTGTGAAAAGAGATGAGTAAAGAAGTGCATCATGGGAAGCTCCCAACAGCCTAGGCCCATTGCCGTGTAACTAAAGGAGGGTTCGGGTCACATGAGCCAGTCTTAACTATACACTCTTTAAAGTTCGGAGTGTGTTTGTCTCCAAACTGTTCTTCATTGGATGTCGAAATATATTGTAAGGGCATACAACGCACGTTGAAACTCTATTTTCACATTTGTCGCGCTCTGTGATTAGTATGTAAATATTATTGTGCAGCTGTTAAAGGTGCTTATGGAATTTTAGGTAGTAAACTAATAAAAGACAGAGTAGGCAAAGCAGTTGCAAAGTCTCACATATTTCTCTCACAACCAGTATTAAGGTTTTTAACTATATGTGTAAAAGATGCTGTTATTTTAGCCTTTTCTAAAACAGAGCAAGAGGGAAAGACATGCGGCGAATGGGATGGACTCAAACCCGGGCCGGCCGCTCTCAGCTGTATGGCATGTGGTGGCCTGCTTGACACACTGAGCTAAACAAGCACCCAAAAGCTGCACGTATTGAGATTACAGCATCATTGAACTCTAATCGACTATTCTTCCCTTCTCTGGCTCAAAATACGTCCTTACAGGGACACCTTTTGGTAATGTAGGTACTATATATTTGACAAGACAAGATTTCCTATGTTACTCTAGTGATACCGAGCTATCATAGTTCAAATGCTACCTTATGTCACATCCCTTTACAGGTGGCACTGCAAAAAACATAAAGTTAAACACGTCGCTGATGCAAACATGCCAAAAGAGTTTGCCATCCTCTGCCCCTTTTTGACATTAATAATTTATCTGTTGACTACTCCTATAATAAGTAATTTAAACTTAGATTTTTAAAGTTAAAAGAAAAACTGGTGTACACAGCAGAGTATATTGGTTATTACCTCTGCAACTGGAACTATATTCAAGACAAGCTTTTCAACCACCCTCTGGAATTCATCTAGGTCTTCATCTTTGGTGGAAAATGAGGTGAACCTAAACAATGCAAATGCATCTGTGTCAATGCAGCCGCTTAAATATCAATAAATAAATGGCTGCATCTCTTCCATTTACATTAACAAAAGCAGATGTCTTACCACCATCTTCA
Source organism: Rhamphochromis longiceps (assembly GCF_057381845.1). Classification (NCBI taxonomy): domain Eukaryota; kingdom Metazoa; phylum Chordata; class Actinopteri; order Cichliformes; family Cichlidae; genus Rhamphochromis; species Rhamphochromis longiceps. The sequence continues at coordinate 5,248,681 of NC_140569.1, forward strand.
CTGTTCTTCCATCTGACTTCATTTGACTAACAGACACTCAATATTCATGTGCTTGACAGCCATATATTGATGAGAGCAGCCATTAAAATGAGGTTAACCACCCTGTCAAATGGACTGCTTTGTCTGCTGTTCTGTCTGCTCTCAGTTTTTGCAGATGCATCCAGATGTAGCTCACCGGGGTCGAGGTTAAAAAGTCAAAATGAGATTGCAGGATCTCATTAGGTAGCCATTGACATTCCACATCATTCTAGTAGGAGTCACTTTAATCAGAGAGAAAATGCCCCACAGCACGACCCTCTGGTGTAAGCTGGCAGACCATCTAATTATCAATTAAGGAAATAACTGTCTGTGGACTGAATGATTAATGGTGGTAAATTGTAATTGCACAGAGCTTCCATTGGGTGGCAAAAGCCTAAATATTGCATCTTAAGCTTCTGTGTTTTCTGGCTGGTAACTCACTCAGTAAAACTTTTATTTACCCATGTACTCCAAATTTATTATTGATCAGTAAGTTTAATTACCCAGCTAGAAATGGAAGAGCATGGCAACCTTGCTCAAAGCCCTAACCCTCAGCTTATCTAATCTTTGTGTTGAACAGACCTCGTCTATGAACCCTTATTATGACTGTGACTTTACTGTTGGACCAGTGATGAGTGGCTGTCCTCTCTAACAATCCTATAGCTAACTGGGAGAAAACTGCAGCCATTTTTTTTTAATCAAAAAATGTATTTGTTTCAGTCTGGTGGTAAATAGAATACTTAAGCTGAAAAAGGCAGCATTAGATAGGTAGGTATCCAGGGAACAGGATATGATGAATGTTATAAATAATAAAAATAAAATAAAATGCATGCAACAATCATGCAATGTCTGTTCACCGCTGTTTCAGTAGGCATGATCTGATTGGACTGGAATGTAGCAATACCATATTCTATACACTAGAGGGCAATATAAAATCACTTTTGGGACAAAACTTTGAATACCTTTTTTGCACGTGTTTGTGAGTAGTTACATTAATAAGAATCATATTTTTTTATATAACTTGTTGGTGTTATAAGCAAGGATTAGACACATGGAAAAAAGGATTCATACATTTTAATAAACTTGTTTTTTTTTTTTCTCAGAAATGGGCACAAAAGTGTAAAGACCAACAGAAAGAAAATATTCAATCCACACATAGAAAAACAAATATTATCCAGGGCTTAGTTAAGACTCTTAGGAGATAAAGAAGAATAAAGAAAGCAGGGAAGCAGAAACTAACCGTCTGTAAATCAGCATCTTTGTTTTTGAACATAAGACAAACAAGATAAACTTTGCAAATTATCAGCGTGCCTAACCTAACACTTCTCAGCCCCTTGGCTGCTGTCCAGCTTCTGCAATTAAAAAAGAAAGGAAAAAAAAATAGGTTTACAAAGAACAAATGTGACAATGACAAATGTTTTGCAAATAAATAAAGATATGCATTTTAGCTCATGTGTTACATTTGGAAGTTTGCCCACAACTACCTTTCAAAACTTCTAAGCAAATTTGACAGCATCTGTGTATGACTGTCATGCTAAAAAAGGGAAAAAAATAAATGGAATAATTTAAATAAAAGCCACCAACTTGAATTTCTGAGCTTAGTTCCTCTCGCAGATGCTCAAGTTGTCCTTCTTTGTGCATCTCCAGCTCCTTCCTCAGCCTGGCAAGTAAATAAAACCACGTCAGTAACAAAACATAACATTTGGATAAACTTCATTTTTGCATGTAGAGTTTAAACTGCTTATTTTTTTCTGGTATATTGTTTTTATCATTATATTTACTTTTGCTTTGTTATTGTGTCCAAAATAAAAGAAATACATAACATAATACAATTTTCCCTCTAGTATTTATAATGGTGGGAACACCGAATCCACATGCACAAAATATTTCAAATGCTTTCTGAAAAACAACAAAATGAACACAATAGCTGCCATCTGTTAAACAGATTTCCCCTGAAGTCTGAGTTTACTTGACTGTTTGACATTTCAGATGAATGTTCAGAGCGAGGTGTTGTAACTATATGTGCAACATAAATCACAGCGTTTGACTCGGTGACTGTTTGTTTGCACAAAAACAATTTCACTACTGGATTAGGACTATGGTTCAACTAAGGAATTTACAATTTACTGTATCCCAGCATCCACTGACAATACATTTACATGAGTTAAAAACTGATGAATTATCTTGAAACAGATCCTACCAATCCATTTTCTGCCATTTATCTGGGTCAGCAGGGAAAAGTGTGGGCAGTCTGAGCAGAGATGCCCAACCTCCTGCTCCCCAGCCACCTCCTAGGGGGACACAGAGGCATTCCCAAGCCAGCTAAGAGGCATAATCTCTCCCGTGCGTCTGCTCTTGGGCCTCCTTCTAGTTGGATATGCACAAAACACCTCACACAGGAGGCATGTTGATCAGACGCATACCTAAAACGGCTCTTTTTGATGTAGAGGAGTAGCTTCTGTAACCTAACCCTGTTCCAAATGACTGACTCAGCTGCATTTGAATAAAGCACCAAATCCACACTTTTAAGCTTAAATTTCAAAACTTACACTAACTACTGATCTTATCTATTTCTGATTTTATCTGTTTTGATTTTATATACTGTTTTGTTTGTTTGTTAAGCTTAAATTTCAAAACTGATTTTATCTACTGTTCTGATTTTATCTGTTTTGATTTTATATACTGTTTTGTTTGTTTGTTTGTTTGTTTGTTTGTTTGTTTGTTTGTTTGTTTGTTTGTTTGTTTGTTTGTTAAGTGGGTTTAGAGCTCTGGGTAGCTCCCCAACTGGGTCTAGACTGGGTCTAGAGAGTATTTTAAATTCAGGGAATTTAAAATAGAAAGTAGCTCGTCCACAGAAGGACTGGTAGCTCCCCTTACGATAAGGGTTCAGATCGCGCGAACAGGTGTGAAATGTGTGTGTTTAGTTAGTTTGTTTGTTTGCTTGTTTTAATCAATTTTAAATCATGCTTTTTATTTGTTTTTGTTTCTAATGTCTCTGTAAAGCACTTTGAATCACCTTGTTGTTGAATTGTGCTATACAAATAAATTTGCCTTGCCTTGCCTTGCCTTCTGTAACCTAACCCTGTTCCAAATGACTGAACGCCTCACCCATCTTAGATTCAGAGCTATGATGAGGAGAAAAATCGTCCATGATACCTCACCCAGGACAGGGTTACCAGGCCCCACACTGGCCTTGGGGAGGCTTTTGCCAGTAAGCATCTACTGGCTCAGCTACAATGAGTCACTGGGGTAACCCTCGCTCTGGTGCTCTATGTATCGGGCAGCGTTCAGAGGTGGAAGCCTCAGAAGTCCAACGCCTTGTTGCCAAAACCGGTAACAGATCATTCTGTGATCAGCAGATCCTGCATGATGTAACCTTTGTGGCACACTAAGAAAATGAAGCCAGACCGAGGGACTGCAGTACTTGATAAAAGTGACTAAACCGCATGAGGCATAATTGTGCGCTGTTAATTCAAAATGTACACCATATATGACAAATGTCACAGCTGAAGAGGAGGAGTGTAGAGACAAGCACAAACACTCACAGCCTAAAATGTTAGACTCTGCGGCTCCTCCACAAAGCTGCAGTCAACACTGCATTCTCCCTGTTTTGTGTATTTAGTAATGTCTCCTGGAGCTTGTTCCACAGATATAAGGATGAACAGAAGACCACGAGGGACGAATTTCTAAGTATAAAATGAAGTGACAGCAATAAATCAAGTGTAGCAATTTCTCTCACACCAAAATCATTCAAATGGAAATTTTTAAAGGCGGGTTGGGTGCTTTAAAGTGCTAGGCTGCAAGTGAGAAGAGACATAAAAGATGAGGACACACAGATGCAGAAGGAATGCGTCAATGAAAGAAAGAAACATTTTGAGACCAGCAGAAAGCTTTTTAGTCTGGTTAAAGCCGAACTACTGATGTGCAAATTCAATTAGTAATTGGAAATCCAGACTTTTTATTTAGCTCAAATATGTATACGCACTGCTTAGTTCTCTTTTTCTAGGAAATCATAGCTGCTACACACACATGATATTTTTTTACCCCAGAAGAAATATGCAGAATTTTTCACTCCACATATTTAAAGGTCACGTTTTCTTAAAAAGTAGTTTTCCTCAGACTCAGAGTTGACGTTTTAGTCCCATCTATGTTCTGATTTATAGAACTTTCTATTCCTAAAAATGTTGCAAGAGCAGATTTTTTTGGACAACATTTTCTAAATGATAAAAAGAGAGGAATTAGACAGATGACGCCTTATCTGCATATTCAGCCAGGGTCATATTACTTTGTACTCGTAGGCAGATTTCGTCTGCAGCAGGTGAGTCATCCATCCACACATGCACATTTTCAAAACAAACACAGACGACAAATATAAAGAATAAAATATAATTAGAAGATAAATCCAAAATCACTGCTTTATGTAGGATATCAAAAACTATCATTTGTTCATCTGAGTGATGGTCACAGGAACAAAGCTGGTTTTACTGTGTTTATCCAGAAGAAACTGAAGCTCATAATGCAAAGGATATGCGTGGTCAGGTAAAGTCTAACATTAACAGAGTCATCTGCATACTTTTAAATGGTCCTGCTTCCACACCCACTCTGATACAGGACACAAAGGGTAGGAGTGAAAGCACGCAACCCAGTGTGACGCCAGTCCAGGGGCAAAGTCAGGAATCCAGCCCAAAAGATTTTTGTTCATGTCAAACTGTTTTTAAAAGTCTGCTGATTAAAACATGGAGGTTAAATGTGGTGAAGGCCGAAGAAAAATCAGAACATTTAAGAAAAGTTTGAACACATAAAACAACAACGATATAGAGATTTTCATGGGACTATTTTTTATATTTTTTAGTAAATGGACTGGTTCTTAAATATCGCTTTTCTACTCAATCTGAGCACTTTACACAACTTCTTCTAAACACTTTCTATCTAACATTCACAGTCTAATAGATGCATCGGAGAGCAACATGGGGTTAGTGTCTTACCCAAGGATATTTGGCATGCAAACTGGAATCGAACTGCCAACCTTCCAGTTAGTAGGTGACCTAGTCCAGTGGTTAGCACCTTTGGCACAGTAACAAGGTTCTGGGTTTTAACTGGCCTCTCAGTGCGTAGTTTGCATGTTCTCCCTGTGGCTGTGTGAGCTTCCTCCCACAGTCCAAAGACATGCATGTCAGGTGAACCAATGATCTGAATCTCTGCTAAATTGACCATATGTCTGAATGTGAGTGTAAGTGGTTGTCTGTCTCTCCAGCCCGAGCCCCCTGCGACCATGAACGGGAAAAAATGGAGAAATGGATGGAAAGATGGCGCCTGTGTGTTTGGCATGCCGTCTATCGCTCTCTTCTATTTGTTTTATTTTATTGTTTTTAGTCAATTTTGTGCAACATGTCAGCCCTGCATTGTTTTATGATCGCCAGACATTATTGGAAATAGGCTCATCTACCCAAGCTTTAGCTCGGTTTGGAAATGACAACCAAGGCTTTCTGCCTCCCGATTTGGAAGTAACACCACCTCACTGGCGCTCCTTACCATTGCCACTGGATGTGCGGAAGCGACACAGGAGACGAGGTAACCGTGGAGGTCGCCTTGTCAAACTGAGACTCAGGATCTCTTGTTTTCCTCATGAGCTTCGCTCAATTTGTCGATCCTGCCCGCTACTCTTGGTGCCGTTGCGTGCTTTGGACCCGGTGGACTCCTGCTTGGTTCCTGTTGTGGGATCTCTCGAGAAGGGTTCTGCAAAACCCTCTCCTCTCCGACATCTGCGTTGGCGTGGAGTGGACCAAACAAACCTCCGACCTGTGGATCTGGTTGTTGCTGCCTCGGAAGCTCCCGAGCCAATTCCTCTCAGGTTGGGATTAATTAACGCCAGATCGGTGGCAAATAAGACATTCATTTTGAAGGAATTTTTCGCTTCCCATGCACTGGATTTTCTTTGCTTGACTGAAACTTGGATTCCACCCGGTGAGTTAAGTGCCTTTTCTGAATTACTGCCGGCTGGTTGTGCCTTTTTTAGTGTTCCGAGAGTTTCTGGTCGCGGAGGAGGGCTAGCTGTTGTTTTTAAGGCACATCTTGACTTTAAGCAGCTATCCCCATCAACACGCCACACCAGTTTTGAACTCTGTTTGTGTGAACTGGGCCATTCGTCTTCGCTGTTGTGTGCGATTGTTTATCGGCCCCCAAAATATAACAAGGAGTTTTTATCCGAGTTCTCAGAGTTTCTTGCTGACTGTGCATCACGGTATGACCAGATCCTTTTACTTGGTGATTTTAATATACACGTCTGCTGCCCGGGGAAGCCCCTGGCTAAGGACTTTCTGGACTTAGTGAACTCTTTTAACTTTATTCAGTCTGTTAAAGGTGCCACTCAAGAACATGGTCACACACTGGACTTGGTTTTATCACATGGTTTATCTGTCCAAAACGTACTTGTCGAGGATGCGGTGTTCTCTGACCATATGCCTATTTTATGTGATATTGTTCTTTTTAATCCTGTTCTTAAGCGTGCTGTACCTGCTCGATGTTATCGTGCTTTTGGCTCAGATACTGCCGAGCGGTTTTCCATATTGTTTGACCAATTTATTTCTTATCCTCCTGAGTTGTCCATCTCAGATGGATTAGTTTCTTTTTTGGATTCTGCTTGTAAATCTGTCCTCGACGCTGTCGCTCCTTTTATATTCAGACAATGCAAGCCAAAGGCTAGTCCTTGGCTAACTGATTTTACCAGAGCCGCTAGAAAAGAATGTAGAAGATGTGAAAGACGGTGGAAAAAAGATAGGCTGTGCGTCTCTATGGAAGCTCTTAAGACTAGCTGGAAAGTCTATCAGAGAGCAGTAAAGGCTGCCAAGCACTCCTATTTTTCTCAACTTATTGCTGCCAGCTCGCATAACCCTCGTGTTCTATATAACACTATAAATTCTGTACTTAATCCGGAAGGCTATATTCTTTTGCACTCTTCTGCGGTTATGTGCAATAAGTTTCTTAATTATTTTGTGGAAAAGGTTGCTAGTTTGAGACCTCCGACTCTACCTATTGCTGACCCAGCCATGCATGGTTCTTGCTCAAGTCTGTTCTCTGCTTTTCTACCAATTGTTTTATCTGATTTAGAGAAACTTGTGTTGAATGCTAAACCGTGTGGCTCTCCAAATGACGTTGTTCCTCCCCGTTTTCTTAAAAAGGTATTTCCTATCATCGGACCACATATTCTGAACATTATTAATACTAGTCTTTTGTCTGGTCAAGTACCTAGGGAATTTAAGCATGCAGTCATACATCCTTTACTTAAGAAACCAGGCTTAGACAGTTCAGTCATATCAAATTTTAGACCCATCTCTAAGCTTCCCTTTCTTAGTAAGATTCTGGAAAGGATTGTTTATACTCAGTTGATGGACTACTTGAATGACTCTAAATTGTCAGAAATCTTTCAGTCCGGCTTTAAGCCATTCCACAGCACGGAGACAGCCCTCGTAAAAGTTATGAATGACATCCTGATAACGACAGACCGTGGTAAATATGCAGTGCTGGTCTTGTTGGACATGACAGCTGCATTTGACACTGTGGATCACGATTTGCTGATCTCCCGCTAACAGCACGGTGTGGGAATTACTGGTTCGGCACTTTTGTGGTTAAAGTCCTATCTTTTAAATAGGACATTTTGTGTTAAGTTGGGGTCGGCTTCATCCTCTGTGGCCCCTCTGCTTTGGGGTGTTCCACAGGGATCTATTCTTGGGCCGTTATTGTTTTCATTGTACCTCTTGCCTCTTGGCGCGATTTTCCGAAAGCATAAAGTGCCATTCCATCTATACGCAGATGACTGCCAGCTCTACTTACCTCTTAGTCATTCTGATAGTCTCCCAACTGGACCTCTGCTTGACTGCCTTACTGATGTCAAAGCATGGATGGCAAACAACTTTTTAAATTTTAATGATCGGAAGACAGAAGCAATTTTATTTGGCCCAAATCGTTCTTCTCATACTCTGGATGTTGATCTTGCAGCTTTGACTTCCCAACTAAAGAGTTCGATCACAAATCTCGGAGTTAAAATTGATTCTGCACTCACCTTTGATGACCATGTAAACGGGGTGGTAAAATCAGCATTTTATCACCTCAGACGTTTATCAAAGGTTAAGCCCTTTCTTTCCAAGCGTGACTTGGAAAGCGTTATTCATGCCTTTATTACCTCACGTTTAGATTATTGTAATTCTCTTTTAACAGGGGTTGGGCAGGGCACTTTGTCACGCTTGCAATTAGTGCAAAATGCTGCGGCACGATTTTTAACTGGTAGAAGAAAATTTGATCACATCACTCCGATTTTGGCCTCTTTACACTGGCTTCCAATTGAATTCAGGATCCGTTTTAAAGTCCTTTTATTGGTTTTTAAATCTCTAAATGGTCTGGCACCTGTTTATTTGTCTGACTTGTTGAAGCCCCACGTCCCCACTCGTTCCCTTCGGTCAGCTGAGCAGTTGCTGCTTTCGGTCCCAAAGTCACGGCTGAAACTTAGAGGAGACCGAGCGTTCTCTGTTGCCGCGCCGATGCTTTGGAATAACCTTCCTCTCCATATTAGACAGGCTGCATCAGTGCCAGTTTTTAAGTCTTTATTAAAAACCTATTTTTATTCCCTGGCTTTTAACTCTGTGGGTAACTGACATTTTTATTTTATTTTATATATATATATATATATATTATTTTTTTTTTAATTTTTAATTTTTAATTTTTTAAATTTTTTATTGTTTTTTAACTTTATTGCTATGTCTGGTTTTATTACTATGTGCATATTAGTATTGTACAGCACTTTGGTCTACCAGGTGTGTTTTTAAAGTGCTATATAAATAAATAAATGATGATGATGATGAACCATTTTTTGCTATTGGGGACATAATATTAAGTCCTAATCATGTGTAAAAAATGCATTTACAAAAATATAATGAATGGAAGTTGTGATGATGATTTTATTGCCTTAATATCATTAAAACTGGGCAAGTTTCACTGTGATATGTGTAAACTGAAAGTTTTAACGTGCTCTGCTAGTGTTTGCTTAATTAAACCTAAGATTAGAATAAAAGGGAGAAAGAAGCTGTTACTACTGTAAAGTTTTAAAAATTAGCACTTTTGCAACAATATCTTGGAAGAAATGTAATAACAATGACAAGTTTTAAACAAAGCAATCACATAAAGTATATCAGATAAAGACAGATCAAAAATGCACTTGAACGTAATCACATATGTGAACTTTATGGACTGCTGCTCCTCAGTTACAGACTGAAACAAACTTCTTCTTGTGCCTTTAAAAGCAGTCTGCGCTTATGGCAGCAGAGTTAATATTTCACACTATAATTTCATAAACATACAATTGTGTTACTCAGTTCAGTTTGTCTCTGATAAACCATTGGACTTTGATCCACGCAGCGTGACGCCTTGGCTGTGATTGAACTGTTATGGCAGTTGTGGAGGATCCATACTGAGCTACACCTGAATTGAAGACGAACGAACCGTTTCTGCTTTTATTGGAAGTTAATGAAACAATAAAACAGCCTGCCTAAAATTGCATTTTCACAGTTTGAAAACCAACAGACGCGTTTTAAACTTTACACTTCTCTCTGGAACTTACAAATCCGATTTTTAAGGCGACCAGGCTGTGCTTCAATCGACGCAATAATGTCCCTAAAGCAATACTCATTTGGCATTTTGGCTGTTGGTGGTCTCTGCTGGCTTTTACTGGAACTCTACAGAGCTATGACATCTTTAAATGAACACTCATAAATAATTTGCCAGTAATATGTCAGTGAAGAAAATCCGACACATAATAAAATACATACAGCTCTTATATAATCGATTCCAATCACATAGGTGCATATTTCAAGTATCTTTCTATTGTGACAGTGTCCAGTCTGCACCAGCAGCCACTGTTTTGCACACTGAACACTTTTTAAATGACTCTTGCACTCTTTCAAATTGACATGCATTCAATTTCCAACAATCAATAAGCGGAGAGTTAAATATGCGTTTTAAAGAGACGCTGCAGTGGCTAAAGACAGGATTGATGGTTTCAGTTCAGAATGGATGATCATAAGAATGGCTACGACAGGAGGGGGTGTCTCCGCCAAAGCTACATCCTCAGCACTTCCCGGGGCTAATAAGCCCAGCGGTAATGAAGGACCTAGTATGTTTAATGAGGCTGATGGATGAACAGGACATGCCACGCACATGCATGATTTAAGATGATACTAAGACAGAGAGAGTGAGAGAGAGCGAGAGACAAAAGGTGGGCTAACAAAAAAAGGAAGCGCACATGAAGATTAATATATAGAGAAATATAAATAAAGCACACCAAAGGGAAGCAAATGTTTTTTTACATGCCCTTATTCCTTTCCTCTTTAATATCTTTATTTCAAAACCTGAAACAAAATTGATCCGTGGTATTGTGGAGAGGACATTATCCAAAGTGGCAGCATCAGCAACAACAATGACCCTTCCTTCCTGGAACACTATTGATCTCCAACCTTTAATTAAATAAAGGACGTCTCTCAATGTAGCAACAGGGTGAACCTGTTTCAATACGTTTCTGTAGGAAAGAATGTAATTTATGCCATGCATCTATACTGTATACTGTCCATCTGTACTGCAATGGGAGCACATCTCTGTCCTAAATGTCGTTCCGGGTGCTTTCTGCCGCTTCTTTTTAGTGTTTAGTTTTATATTTAAGTATTCACAATTCTTGTATTTGTGTGCGTAAGGAAGGGAATGCGTGTTTGTGTCTGTGGGTGCCTGTTTGTCTATGCCTATGTGTCAGGTCAGGTCTAAGACTCTTTCTCTTCTAAGCACATCTCAGGTTACCCCAGTGCCCCAACCCGCCATTGCGTTGGTGGTTCCCGGTGTCCGGGGCTGGGTGCTCGGGTGTGTACTGGTTTGCTTCCTGGCAGCCGCTTGGCATGGCATGCTGTCATTTTTTTTTCCTCTTTTCTTTTCTTCCCTGCTATTTTTTTCTCAGTCTTTATGTTAACTCTCTCTCCAACTTCACTTTCTTTCTTTTTTTTTTCTTTTCCATCCCCAGTCTTGTCAGTTATGGTCGTAATAATCCAAAATAAAGAAATCCTAATAAAATTCTAATAAAATATAACTATGACGCAGACCACTGTTGGCCTTTCTTTGGCCTTCAGACAGCAATTCTGATTGTTACACTGTCAGACAGAACAGGGGAAAAAAATCCATGTATATATTTTTCCTGTACTTACTGAGAAATAAGAAACATTAAGACATGTAGCTTTACGGCTACAGCACAAAGTAAAAACAGATTTAAATTACAACAACAACATCGTTAGAAAGATTTGAATGGAAATATGAATGAAAAATAGAATAAAGAAACTGAAAAGCAAAGACAGGCTAAATGAAAACCACATGGATCAAAGGCTATGGATTTCAGTTTAAATATCTTAGCAGGATGAACACAGACTGATTATTCAATGGAGAAGGATGTGTTGGTACAAAATGTCCAGACAGGAACTCCATGAATAACCATCTGACACACTAGAGGTTAATCCGAAAAATCAGAAACAGCAGGAACTATGGGAAACAGTATGACATATCAAGGAACTAAATCCACAGGAGGTGACGTGGAACTGCTCATGGCTCAATGAGACACGAAAAGTAAACTAAAATTAAAGCAAACGACTATCAAAGTAATACGGGAAATAACTAAAAGGGGAGCACTAACAAAGTGACAGAGACTTTACTACACATGGGGAGCACAGGGGAGGCACGTTTAACTGACAGAACAAATACTATAAACACCAAAGTAACTGGAACAGAAGCACCAAAGTGACAACGCAATAAATAAACAAAGAATCAAGCTAAAGACGATTATTCGTCAACACAACTTAGGAGTTCAAAAACAGAGAACCCAGGGCTGTGACACCCACATATTTATAACTGAATACTGAACTGCACCGATTAACAACTATTAACAATGTAATATAACGGACAGAGAAAACAGTGAGCACAGAGGGATCTTGATGCTTAGCTTTCCTACATGTGAAGCACGAGTTTGGTCCTCTTTCAAACAACCCATATGGAAAAGAGATAGTAAAAACTTATATGTGATTACTCATGAAAGTGGCCACTTTCATGAGTAAATCATGTAAGGCTTACATGATTTACTCATGAAAGTGGCCACTTTCTCATTACTTTCATATATTTTTTTAGTAAGTATCCAAAACATACAAGTTTCATTATATAAATTTTCACGGGATCTTATATCTGTTTTCACTCTTATATGCTTTTCATACAAGTCTCACACAAGACAGATACAAACTTTATAAGATTTATATATATCTTTTCCATATGGGAAATGTCACTTTTAAGCTGCTATATTCATGGAAGCTAAGCTCAGAAGCTTTCTGAGAGTGTTCAGGTCATTTTACACTGAAAGTGTCCAAGTGACTTGGCTAACTGTAGCAACTTGTTAACAAGTAGCTAATGTTAGCTTTTTAACACCAACTGAACACAGGATACTAAAACAGTCATCTAATGTTCTCAAGCAACTCGTCAGCCCTCAATTTTATATTGTGCTGTTGACTGTTTTCTCTGGCTGTGAAAATTACTATGATCAGTGCCTCCTTTTGTTGTTATTTAGGCCCTGATAACATTTGATGATACTAACAGAGTTCAATATGTCATGCTATAAATGTCACGGTCCTGAGTCTGGTGACTCAGTGTTTATGTTTTTGTTTATTAATATTATTTGATTCAGTGATTTCTGGTTATACTTTAGTGATTTTTAGATCTTAGGTTTTGTTACTGTGCCTCCCTTGTGTTCTCTGTGTCAAGTCAGTTATGTTTTCTTGTCTGTTCTTTCCTGGTTTCTATGTTCGTGCATCTCCTCGGTCTTCTCTGTCATCCGTGTCTCCTTGTCAAGTCTGCGTCTGGATTGCCTGTTTTGTATTTCCTGTTTTACTTTGACGGTCTCGTGTCCTGTGTTCACTGTTTTGAGTTTAGCTTCCACCCTGTCTCGTTTGGTCAGATTAGTCACAGCTGTGTCTCCCTCCTGTTTCCAATTCCCTCGTCACTTCCTGGTGTATTTAAGCCCTGTGTTTTCGTCTGTCCGTGTGTTGTCATTACCTTATGTTGCTGTGTGTCTTGCTGTGCCTTTTTGGTCCTTATCACTAAATGGTTCTTCTGAGTTTCTAGTTTTAGTTTGTAGTTCCAAAGTTTCTATTTTTATATTTATATATTTCTAGTTTTATTTATGTTTTCTTGTATTGAGTTTTGCACAGCCATTAAAGCTGCCTCCTTCAGTTAAACCTTTCGTTTCAAGTCCTGCATCTGGGTCCTACATTCTGCCTGCCACAGCACGAGTCATGACAATAAAGCTCATACCCACTAGAAGATAAAAGAATGATGAAATAACTGTATCTGACAAAGCAGTCTCCCTAAAGTTTCCGACATCTTCAACATCTCTCTGAGCAGTGCCGTCGTTCCCACGTGCTTCAAGGCCACCACCATCGTCCCCGTGCCCAAGAAGTCTTCTGTGTCCTGTCTCAACGACTACCGTCCGTTGCACTTACACCCACCATCATGAAGTGCTTCGAGCGGCTCGTCATGAGACACATCAAGACCCTGCTGCCCCCCTCACTGGACCCACTGCAATTTGCATACCGCCATAACCGCTCAACGGACGACGCCATCTCCACTGCACTCCATCTTGCCCTGACACACTTGGACAAGAAGGACTCACACGTCCGAATGCTGTACATAGATTTCAGCTCAGCATTCAACACGATCATCCCCCAACAACTGATCGGAAAGCTGAGCCTGTTGGGCCTCTCACACACTCTTCACACTCCTGCCATCTGAAAAAAGGTACCGAAGCATTCGGGCACACACATCCAGACTGTGCAACAGCTTTTTTCCACAAGCCATCCGTCTCCTCAGCAAAAAGGGACTGACTGATACACACACACACACACACACACACACACACACACACACACACACACACACACACACACACACACACTATCACTCAGGTTAACTCAACTACCTCAAAACATTGAGACTGGACTGACTAATCAACACAAGCGCAAACACACTGACCTACACCACCAAACCATCGTACACACCAACCTGTAAATGCTCTTTTGCACAATATTATTACTGGACTTTTTGCACTAACTTCTGTACTTCCTAATTTTTGCTGCTACACTAAGGAATGTTTACTGTTCCTCCACTACCTCAACTCATCATCACAAAACCTTATTATTAAGTTACGTTGTGTTTTTCTATCATTCTGTCACTTTGCTGCTCTGTTTGCACATTTGCACGTGCGCTTTATTGTCTGCTGTCTGATAACAAAAAAAAAAGTCTTCCTTAGATAGTTAGATAGTTAGTTTTTTTTTTTTGTTTTTTTTTTGTTAATTTATGTTGTAATTTATGTTAGGTCAGTCTGTCTTGTCTCTGCTAGCCAGCTAACTAGGCCTCTTAGTTAGCTAGTTTAGTGTTTTCTGTTAATTTATGTTGTAAATTTATGTTGCATGTAGCACCTTGGTTCCTGGAGGAACGTTGTTTCGCCTCACTGTGTACTGTTAAACTGTATATGGTTGAAGTGACAATAAAGCCAACTTGACTTGACTTGACTTGACTTGACTTTGAGGAGCCTTAATGGTAACAGATTCAATACTTTTCATTTGCTTTGAAAGTCAAAGAACTACTGTTAGAGAAATCCAAACTATTGAAGTGACCTAAAAAAAACAGACTTCTGTGTAACATGGTTTTCTACATGTGACATGTATGAGTGTGTTTGAATTCCTTTATAGATTATTCCAGTTAAAGCCACAGACAGCAGACACGAGATCAGACTCCATTTTGGCACCTCGAGCTAAGCACTTTGTGAAATGCGGTGAGCAGAGATCGATGGGAAACTGCAGGCTCCTACTTGTAGATTTCAAAATATCCATCATACCCTGATTTAACATCTATTTTACTGTAAATGCAGCAATTTACTAAATGAACATGATGCATTACTATGCCCATCGTTTATATACAGTCTGTGGTTAAAGCATGATTTATTATTCCACTAAAACCAAAGCTGATTAAACACTTAGCTTGAATGCTAAGCTTTACACTGTCATCATTAATAAATATATCAATCACAATAGCCTCAGTTGGTTGTTTTTCTCCAGTTGCTGACAAAATGAAATAAACTCCAGATCAAAGCCTTAATTAAACCAAATGGCCTTAATGTGCTGTTATTTACACTTCTATGTTTGGACTCTACCCAGCAGGATCAAGACGGAGAAAAAGGCAAGACAAGAACTGGGTTTACTGGTCTATTCAGCCCTTCTTGGTATGATCCAGATCTCCCATTTGTAAACAGTTTAATTTAAAAGCCAGAATGCTTGGCTCTGCAGCATTTCTTTCGTCTGTCTTTTTCTTAAGTACATTTACCGTTGTAAGAATGACCAAAGCTGATAATACCACTACTGAGATGGAATTTTTTGCAGTTACACTAAAGAAAGCCACAGGGTCCTGCAGAGAGGGGACAGCGGTTGTGCTTCTGAACACCGAGTCCTCCGACAGCATTCACAAAACAAAATTCTCAACTAATTAAAAATCACAGCTGCTCAGCAAGGAATGTTTAAAACGCCAGGAATCTGTGGAAATATTGTTAATGAAATGCTGAGAAGCCTAATGCTGTGTTTTTATGTAATTCTGCTCTTTTATGTCTTATTTATCTGTAATATTTATTGTGTTGGACCTCCCAAAGATTATTCTGTGACATGATGTAACTGCAAGTAAATCTGGTACTGTAGATTCCATCTATGTGTCCAAATGCATAAACCTGCCTCAGCATCCAGACAGTTATCCAGCACTCACCTCAGACAGGAGCTGTCAGTGAGAGGTTTCTGACTGACAAGCTGGCTCTCCGATCTCAGAGATTCTGTCATTGCTTCAGCCTCACTCAGCTGCCGATCCAGGTCTGCAGTCAGGAGTAATAAATCAAACATAAGACGACGTCACTCAGGGAAGACAGACACATGCTGTAGCTACACGGTTAAAACAACAGAACAAGGTTTGGATTATACAACACTACAACTGTTAAAGTTTCTTATTCTAAAGGGACTGGTATGGTTGTGTGTTGGTCCTACACAGAGCTTGCAGACTGTCATGCAGCTGTGTACCCTCACCAAGAGGGCAGTGCCAAAAACAGCTATGTGGGCTACGCTTCTGTGTTTGTCGATCTTTTAGTTAAGCTCCTGCCACAAAGAAGACCAAAGTCATGAAAGACAAAGAAGTTCTCTGTAGTGAAGTGAAACTAAATGTTAAAAACAACAAAAACTGTCCACTGCAGCCAGTCTGTGCTTCTCATTCTCTCATACATACATGACTTACTCATGGAGTAACACAGTTCCTGTCTTGAGACCATATCATAACTATATTCTATATCTGTATTCTATATCGTCATGATATGGCTCATCAATTTTATTCCTCTGTAGTAGCTACAGCTACAGCACCCTTGTTCTTGAAAGCCTGAACCAGTACACCACTTGTTGGGTTTATCTAGGCACAAACCCCGCTGGAACACGAGACCAACAACTGCACGACAAAACAAGGCAAGAAGGCACTCTCTGTGTTTGTGGCTCGCGAGGGAAGTCAATCAAAGTTGAGGAAAAGATTCCTTCACCTGAACTCGACCAACTTCAACTGATTCCTTCGCTACAGTTATTTTTATTGTCAGCAAGCAATCATTCATGAATATGCAATTACAAATACACGTGACATTCTTAAAACAGGCATATCTGAGCAACATCAGTGTCTGTATTCTGTGTGTGTGTGCAGGTGTATGTGTGTGTGTGTGTGTTTCCAGCCATTCTATACATAGACATATGACCTTTCAGTGAACTTAAATTGTATGCAGAAGTAAGCATCTTGCTAAACTATAAAAACAGGAACTTGCAATAGGTCATATCTCAAACTCTCAAACTCACATTTAAAGGTGTGAACTCTGGCACTTTTAAACAGAACAGGACAGTCTGGTTTCAAAAGCTATAATAGAATTATAACATCGAGACTGCTTCCTCTCATCTCATGGTACACAAGTGCACACAGAATCTTATCAGACCTAATAAGGATATGATTTTTATCAGCATACGAATGGATATATATTTCTAAGGATAAATGACAATCTTAAATGATTAATTCTGACACCACTTTTCTTTCCTCAGACATCCTCTCACTCTCTAAGACTTTGTGAGGTTCTGGAGAGCTCACACAATCTCTCATGTAGCTCAGCTCCATGCCTCCACAGGTATGTCATCTGTACCAACTACCTTTCCACTCTTAATCTTTTGATGGTACGTTGAATTTTGTTACGTTCTTTCTCTCACTTCCTGTTTTAATTTGTTGTCCGTTTTCTTACATTTTATTTAATTGCTAACTTTTTTCAGTCTGCTGCCAGTTTTCTTTCACACCTGTTCTACATCAGCCAATTACTCACCTGTGTATTCGTGTGTGTTCACTTTCCCATTGGTTCCATGCCAGATTGTCTTGTTGGCAGTCAAGACTTCCAGCCCTTTCTTATAATTCTAGTATAAGCTTTTCTTCTTGCTTTGTTTTGCCAGTGTCTTTATTTCATTTTTATTATCTTCATGTACAGACTGGTTTTTGGACTTTGTTCTGCCTCACCTTTTGGATTTTATGTGGTAAAACCCTGGACAGAAACAAAGTTGTGGACTTTTGGATTTACTTTGACATGGAATGTTTGGCTCCTCTTCTTAGAAAGGACTTATTACAGTATGTGTGTGTACAGCCTCCTTAACTCAGATTTAAAAAACACGGCAAGCACACCCGCTCAACCTGTTCATGGAGCCAGAAATATGTTGTAGAAGATCTAACATCTGGGCTCAAGATTAAACTGCCTTGGCAGACCAGCTGAATTATAAAGTAACTGCTGGTCTGGGTTAAAGGCTGTGTGAATGCATGTGGAAAAATTAAAGGAGCTTACAGAGGTCCTTTTAAAAATATGGCTATGGTCTGTTTTGCATAAAATGAACCTTCGCTGCTCACCTTCGTCGATATCATTCAGACTCTGTAGTTCAAGCAGGAGTGCTCTCTTCTCTTCTGCAATGGAGCTCATGTGACTGTTTGTGCAGCTCATCAACTCCTTCTCTAAATTATAGAAGAGGAAAAGATAAATCTGCAAAGGTTCTCATGGATTGAGTAATAATCACCAGAAACTCTATAATGAATGTATACTGCTGGACAAAAATACAAATACATAATGCAAAGACGGTTGTCATAGGGGCCACAACCTGAGTTTAAATCACTTCATATTAGGCCTGTATAAGAGCTGTTAGTTATCCTAATGATTACATTAAAAACATGAACACAGTGTTTTTGTTTGGCTGGTTTCAAACTGTCAAGAAAACCTTTGTTACATTAAACTTGTTTTCTAAAACCTTTTTTGATATTTAACCTTTACTTTACCTTTGTGTGGTTAAATATCTAACCACACTTTAATAGATATATATGTTCACAGCACAAGTATTAATAGTGCAGCAAACGCCAGGTGTTTGAGTGTGAGCTTATATAATTATTATAAGTCCTGAGCTCACTAACCAACTTAACACAGATTATACTGGAATCTTGGGTGTTTAAACAGATATAGTTTCTTGCATTTCTATATTTAGCAGGCAACTGTTATACTACTATGAGATGTCTGGGCTCATACACAGTAGATGTAGCAATTATTCATTTCATTCAGGACCACTTCAGTCAAAAGAATATATCTGTACCTGAGCTGAGGTGACGCAAAAATTTCCCCGTTGTGGGATCAATAAAGTCTTATCTTATCTTATCTTATCTTATCTTATCTTATAAAATGATAAGCTGGGCAGGAGGTGGGATGCAAAGCAGCTTGTAGCTGTGTGGCAACAGCTTATATAGTATCCTGAAAATCTTACAGGACATTGATCTGCAAACAGAATATGTAGAAGGGTATAGGGCTGTTCGATATAACGATATATATCGGATGACGATATAAAAACATCTAGCGTTTCATTTTACACTATTGTTTGTTTCGTGGTGTCGCAAAATAAACTGTTTACGACAATATTTGTTCATCGTTCTGATGGTCACTGTAGTGGCTATATTAATTTCTTAAAGTTCTCTCTTTCTCTTAAATGTAATATAACCACATTACTGATGGACAAGCACCTGTTTTTATGCGTTGTCATTAGCAACAGCGACGGTAACACCTTCGCGTGTCCGCTTGTTTATGTTCCACTTAAACCTTTCACAATAAAGCTCAAGATCCTGTTGAAACTTTTCAAAATAAACTGAATCACGTGAAAGAGCAGATTATTTACGGATGAGAGTAAAAAAGCGCCGCCAGGTGCTAAAAAAGAAACCTTAGACCCAAACGTTAGAACAGGCTTTTCCCCACAGCACGCCATGTAATAAATACAAAGAAAACGGCGGCCGTTACAACTTATGTCTAAAAATGTATAGTTTCATGCATTGGTTAAAACACTCGGCTCCGGGTAAAGGATGCGCAGCTGGAAACACTTCACGCAAGTCGAGCTGCCTGAGATTCACAGAATTTACAAAAAATGTTAAATTTTTGTGATTTATATCGTTTGTGATTTATATCGTTATCTTATATCGGGATATGAGATTTTGGTTCCCAACCAGCAGTGAGCTGGCAATGAGATCACCTGATCTGCCAAATTAGGGCTTTTTACTTGCGGACTAAATCAATACTCAACTAGACCTGACATGTTAGTGACTATTTACAGATAGCTGGTGGCTGTAAAACAAGCCCAAATAATCCCCCCCTCCACCACCGTCCTTGACAGATGGTTTGCAGTGTTCGTGCTGAGATGCTTTCATTGGTTTTTGCCAAATAGGGTGGTGTGCATTATGGCCAGATATCTACAATTTGGTCAAAGGACATTGATCCTGAAGTTCTTTAGTTTGTTCAACTTTTCAAGCCCTTTTCAATGCCATAGTCTTTAAGATAAATCAGGACACCCCTCCAAAATAGGCATAGCTATTCAGTCGTTTTCTAATTATACTGCCATGAACTTTAACATTTAACATGCTAAGTGAGTCTGAGATGTAGCTGTAGGAATTTTAGCTGTTTCACTAAACCAGCAGTCCCCACCGGGCTGCGAGAGTTGAGGCTCGGGTGTGAAATTTATGGTTTTAAGGGTTTTTATCGTTAACTTGGTTTCTCTGGGTCTTTTCTCATGTGTTATGAATTAATCGTCTTTTTTTATGTACCGGTACTGGTTTTATTTTATTGTTTTTATCTGCGACACACCTTAAAGGCCGTTCAGTGAAAATATTGTCAGACCTAAACCAGTCCGTGGCTCAAAAAATATTGGGGACCGCTGCTCTAAACGCTGCACGATCTGACCTTGGCGTGAATTTGTTGGGACATCCATTCCTGGGAAGATTATGGTAAATGTTCCAAACGAGCAAGCTGGCAAAATTTCTGTTTTTATTAAGGTGGTCACACTTGTTAATGATGAGTGAATCAAGTGCATTTCTTTACTAGCACCTCGCTGCTACTCACTCTCTTAACTCCCACAGAAGCAGAAAGAGTGTGCTGCATGGAGTCCTTGAAAACGTTCTTTTTCATGAATTATAGGCATTGGAGATCTATTTTGCCCATTTCTAAAATAACTAATAATTTCTAGAGCAGCATTCAGGGCCACATCTGTTTCATGTAACCTCTGTCTTCCCTGAAAACACTACAGTAAAGTGTTTTACAACCTTTGTGTATCGATTCCACCTCCTTCTCCAGATCCAGGAGCACAGTGTGAGTTTGGCTCTTGAAGACTGTTTCTCTGTTCGCCTTAAGACTGAAGTCACTGTTAAACCTTGAGATCTCTTGAAGGAAGTTTTCCTCCTCTTCTTTAGCCACCATCTTTATCTTGGTCTGGTATGAAAAGGAGGATCATGGGAAATACTTCTAACAACAATATTAACAGACCTTGTGGTACTACAGACTTAATGTTACTGTATAATTATGATAACATTTGGAAAAAAAAGAAAATCTTTGCTCTAAGAGCTTATTGTGTAGAATGCAGAATCCCACCATTTTTGGTGGGATTCTGCTTCTAAAATGAGGCTCTGATTTTACATTATTTTTTACATAACCTAGTTTAATACCTGTGGAATTTTAAACAAGCAATTCTAAAATGTCAAACTCAGTTTCTACGAAAATGCAAACATCTCTGAAGGGTACCACTTTTTTGATCTGTGTTTTCACTGATTAATTGATCGGGTCATTCTATATAGTACTGTGATTCAATCAAGAAGTTAAAGCTATTAAAGCTGAAGAGGTATCCATATTGGATACAACCTGTCTAATTTGAGAGATAAGTATTGATCCAGGCTTCAACCTACTAGATGATCCCTGAGGTGGCTCTTCTGACAGAGCAGCTCTTCAATTTGCTTTAACATCTGGTTCTCATATTTCTTTGCCAGGTCACACCGCAGCCTCATTGCAGACAACTGCTGAGCCTGAAGCATAAATACAGGAGATGATCAAGACACACATGCTGACAGACAGATGTACAGAGAGGGAGATGGATTGGTGATGCTTCGTATGTGAGCAATATCACTTGATACCAGACGGGGTGAAATGAGATCAAAGTTCTAGTTTGGAACAATCAGTATATACTCTATACCTGATTATTAGAGACAGACATAATAACTGGAGTTATTTTGAAACTGTAACTAAAAACATCCTGTTTCGTTAACTAGTTCAGCAACAATTCAGGTTTCTTTTTAAATCGATATCATAAACATAAAGAAAGAGCGATTATGTAGGAAGGTAGATTCTTGCCTTGGGCATAACTTTTGGTGTAATTTCAGTCTGTTTCTTGAGCTAAAGAGGAGAAAGTAGCTTTGCTTTTCTTCTGCTGTAATACTAAAGTGCAGCATGTTTCAGTGAGCACAATCAGCTTCCAAGTCCTATAAACACTGTAATTATCTTAAGACAGCTCTCATAAACCATAAGACCTTACATCATGAGAGCTGTAAACACACTGTGCAGTAAACACAGCCTGCATATCTGCATAATGTAAACAGTCTCAATAGTAAAAAAAAAAAAAAAAAAGATACCACTGCCATGTGTTTCAAATCATCAGTAGGGCATGGTGTGATCCTTGCAATATTTGTGAAAAAACCAAAGAGCCTCTTTTTTTTTAATTATTTTTAATGGGGCATTATATCTCACAAACTAAAGGTCTCAGTAATGTTATTTGGGGAAATTAGCCATTGAATGTAGAGATTAAGTGTTCTAAATCATAAACTAGATCAGCTCCTCAATATGGCATTGTGCTGCTTTGATAGTTCAATGTCTGCTTTTTTTTAATTAATCAGTTTCTATTCATATTTTACAATGTGTGTATTTTTTCAGTTTTATAAAGGTGATGATGAGTAGAATGGCCTCTTTCCTTTTGGAAACCACAACAAATTAAATATTAATTATTTTTGTTATACATACACACGTGTTATGTTACATCCCAGGTAAAACATTCCAGGAACAACATTTTACTAATTTTTATTAGAAAATTAATAATATGGGACCTCTGAAATTTGCACTGAGCTGTGTAAACATAAAGCTGTTATGTAATAAATCACAGTACCATGAAACAGACCAATTTACAGGGGCTCCTTCTAAAATACAGTGCAACAAGTGAACACTTTCCATCACCCTGTGACATGATTTTACAGCTAGTGTGTAAATATTTAATAAACACAGTTCAAGATCATTTAAGACATTATATATGATGAATTTAAGCTCAGTAAACTACGGCTACCATCACACAAAGGGTTATTTGAAGAACCAAATGGTTTATATCTAAAATCTAATAAATGTGAGCATCTTAAAAACAGTGCTATGGCTTTGCCTCTGGTCACAAAATATATATAATTCACTCGTTAGCATCAACTAGCAACAGTTTCACCTTTTCATCAAGTTCCTCTTTGCTCTTTCCATACTGCTCAGTGACACTCTTTATCTTCTCATTGCATCTGATGATGGCTATTTTGACTAAAAAACATTTTTGAAAAAACATCACATGATGCAACATTAAACATTAAAATACAGTAGCCTGTATAGATACATATTTAGCATTGTCACTAGCGTTTAGCTGTTAGCTTATTTGCTAGCTGAAGAGTGATAATTAAGCAAAAAAAAAAAAAAAAACAGATTCAGAGAAATAAACAAAACTTACCATCCTTGATTTTTTGTGTCTGTTCTGCTAACTGTTGCTCAGTTAAAAGAATTTGTTGAAAAAGTGTGTCCAAACTCATTTTGGCTTAGTAGCTGGGTCAATAAACAGTTAGCTAGCAGACCATCTAACCTAAGGAGGCTAGTTTCTGTCAGGACAAAGAGTCTGAATGACTGACTTAGCTCATTATAATTGTGACATTGTTGCAACATTTTTTAATTAGTTTTTTTTTTTGTTGTTGTTAAACTTTAATTTGTATTTGTAGTTCAGTATATTTAGCTTTAGTTTTAGTAGTCATAGTTTTCAGTCAGGAGTCATTACTTTTATTGTGTCCTTAAAATGTTTGGTTTTAGTTTTGCTTATTCAGTTATTTTAAATTAAATTTGACATTTGATATCATGATATTGACATTAAATATTATAAAGATTGTTCCTTTGAAAATAAATAAATCAATCTTATACTTTATGCTCTTATACTTATAGATTCTATATTTGGAAAATCCCTCCATTATAGCAGTACAAAATCTGATGAAATACCGCTACTACTAATAATAATGATAATAATAATAAGAAGAAGAAAAAGAAATGGTTTTATCACACACACAATAATCAGTGAGTCACATTACTAGACATTAGTTCAAGTTCAGGCAAGTGGACATGAACAAGTGGACGTTGCACAGTTGCAAACATGTCCTAACACCAGGCAGGACCCCACCAGGCAAGACCCCATGGTCTTTCCTGGTGTTGTAGACTCCAGCCTCTACTGACCTTATACTCAGAGCGTGTTCCATTGCTGCTATGATTAGTGCCTCTGTGCTGTCTTTCAGTTCAGCTTTTTCCAGCCCTTGGTAGGATTTCTCAATATCAGCCACTTCTTCTATTTGCCGGTGTTACATACTGTGCTCCTCCAAGAGGAGGAACCATCATGAAAGGACAGGCCCCTGCACAGTATGTAACACCCACAAATATCATCATACAAATAGACAAACTGGTAAAAGCTAACATACTGAACATAGTTGTGGTGGTGGACAAGCAGAAAAACAGCTATAATGATAAATGTAGCAATACCAAATGATAGCAACATCAGGAAGACGGAACATGAACATGACAAATACCAAGGGCTCAGAGAAGAGCTCAAGAAAATGTGGAGGGTGAAGGTAACAGTGGTCGCAGTGATAATTGGAGCACTAGGTGCAGTGACCCCCAAGCTAGGCCAGTGGCTCCAACAGATCCAAGGAACAACATCCAACGTTTCCATCCAGAAGAGCAGCTAAGATACTGTGCAGGACCCTCACAGAGGCAACCATTCGCACATTCACTCCCGCATTAACACCTATGGGAAATTTAGAGTTACCAATTAACCTATCCTCGCTAAGTAAATACAATTTAAAAAAAACAAACAAAAAAAACACAATCAATCAGCTAATTATTTATGTCCTGGATATAGCCTCAGTTAACTGTAGATAGTTCATGGATTTATCAGATAAATCACAACTCAACCTGTGTTAAATCTTCAAGTCAGCAATTAAATTGACGTTTTCCTTCTTCAGAGTCATCATCCTTGTCCTGTATCTGCTGGTAATATAAATTAGAGAAGTACCGCCTAACTATAGTGACCGGCAGTACACTGACATTTATCAGTCCCCACTCAGCCTGACTGTTGAGTGTTATGAAGTGCTGTATCGGCGCAGTCAGCTTTCTCAGAGTAATCCATCTACACCTGCTGCCTACATTTGTCACACAATTCCAGACTTTGACCAGGTTTCTAGTAAAAAAAAGAAAAGAAAAAGCCTCTGATCCGGTGCCATAAAACACATTACTGCGTGAAACAGTTAAACGACCAGAGGGCTACATCATTCTGACATTCATTTACAAAATTAATATCAAATATTGATTAGGGCTTTTTTTCATAAATCACCAGCCTGAGCCTCCCCCCTGACTGGCAAACTTCCCTTTGGAGACGTTAGAACAGCAAAGTCATCAAATTGTAAGCAGACAATTATCCCACAGTGCGGACTGAGACTGCCGTTCATCTCATTTTCTGTCTCTTTTCCAGTCATGTTCTCTTTTTAATAATATCCATGGCCTGTGTCATGTCAATGTAGCCTGCAGGATTGACCTGTACCAACCTATCCAGGACTTTTTCAATAAGGGATAAGTCACTGATGTTCAAATCAGTTGCTTCACAGCCCATCTGTGAATGAACCTGCTCCTTGCCTCTCTCTATATATATGTGCAGTTGATTTACTGCTTTGGGCGCAGGATGCGTGATTGATTCAGCCTCAGTCGTTAATGCAGAGAGCGGCTCCTTGACATATGTATTTATCCAAGTGGATTAGCCCCTAAATATACCATACAGGAAATCAATGAGTTACAGGAAGAGTGCAGTTCCATGATGCATCATCCCTGTTTTTGTAATAATCAGTTTGTTGCCTTTCTATACATGTGACAATAAATTGAGCTGCCCATCACCAGAAGCACCAAAGTGACTTTTCTTTCAAATCACCAACAGATGGCGACAGTGTCCGCTCTCCTCTGTGTCAGACTGAGGGCAGGTTTTTCTCAGCTCAGCGCTGTCAGGCTGCTGTCAGCCATCAAAAACATTATATCATACCTCTGACATGAGCAAACACGCAACAGTCCTCTGTGTTCACAGCTGGTAACTACTGTTGCATAACACTTTTTTTTCTTCTAATCTTGGTATTTGCAAATAATATGAAAACGATATGAAGCTGGGAGGAGTCACAAATGCGTGATATGTGTGGAGTATTGACTAAACAGCTGAAATACATCCGTCCCACCTTCTCGCTCCAGGTTCAAAAGGTGCTTCACATCTAAAAAACAAAACAAAAACAAACCCTGCCATATAAGCATCTACACGTGTTGCTATATTAATCATGTCATAAACATACACAGGAGCCATTCCCTCTGCCCTCTCCCCATCAGTGCAGCTTATGCACACTCAAATGTGAACACCCCCTCTCACTCACACACACACACACATTCACATCAATGGTTGTTAAAGTCGGTTCCCTTTATTTTAAATGTAATCACGTGCACGCAGCAGCAGTTAAAATACACCAAAAGTGGCCATTTTAATAGTACTTGTCATGGAAAGTTTATTAAAAACAAAAGGATCATAACGCTAAAGCATATTCTACATTATTTGGTTCATTATTGAGTTAAGTGGGCTAAAAGTTCACGATTGAGTTTTTGTGCTGAGATTGTGGTAAAAGGGGGGGGGGGGGGTTTGCTCTGATGGGAAGGTCTATCATTGTAAATTTATGATCAGATTACTGTACTTTAGCGCGAGGGGGAAGCTGGCACTCTCCTCCTTGCTGAATGCGCTAGACAGCAGTGGGACTCCAGTTGGCTGTGTGCGCTCAGACGCACAGACGCAAGCATCCCACTGGCTGGAGTTGGAGGACACTCGCCCGTTTTTTCGCTTTCCACCGCTGCTTTCATCCCTTGTCTTTGTCTCCTCGCGGTGAGAAGACAAACCCGCCCGGGAAAGACAAAAAAGAAGCGCTTCTTCTCTCTCTCTCTCCCTCTCTCTCCCTCTATTGAGTCAAGGAAAGAGCAGAAATCGGGACTGGACACTTTGTTTGGAGGGGAAATTATCTCTCGCATGAGGCGAGCCGGATCTGTCCTGTATACAGAGGAGCGCGCAGTGCTGCACCTTTTCAATGGATTTCAATACAGTGGAAGTACCCTGGGAATTTAACGATTGTTAATTCGCATCAACTTAAGAAATTACGTTCCAACAAGGGGTTTTGTTTCCCACGCAGAGGAAAAACGATGATCCTCGCTGTGTTTTATGTTCTTCTTCCTGTTTTAGGTAAGTTTAAGTTGATTCGCACCAGCAACTGCTCGCTTCGAATTGATTATAGAGTTTCATCAAATATTTAGTAGCGATATTCTGCGCTCTATTAATAAAGAGGCGCCCGGCAGACGCATCGGCTGCTCGCAGTACAGTGTGGTCGCAACTGTGCAGTAAACTGCTCCAAAAAGAAAAAAACTCTGAGGAGCTGTCAGTGCCTCAACAAACAACAGTGAACGTGACAGCAATTTATACTCTACTTTCAGCTGAATGAAAGTGCCAGTTAGGCAACTATGTGCATAACTGCTCCAAAATAGTGGCTCCAAAAAATAGCCCGTGTACTCTTTTGTGGCGTGTTCATAATAAAAGCTCATATTTGTGTAATATTTTAATCCCTAAAGCAGCTTGAAAAGTGCTTAAGCTTCCAGTGTTTACTGGGAAAGTGAGAAAACACGCGACGGATAAAACTTTTATTTTTCAGATGTGTTGTCTTACGCGGAGGAGAACCTGCGTGCCGGGGCCACCCGGCTGGACTGCGTGCGGGCCAATGAGCAGTGTCTGAAGGAGCAGGCGTGCAGCACCAAGTACCGCACGATGAGGCAGTGCGTGGCCGGCGGCAAGGAGAGCAACTTCAGCATGGTGGCCGGCCTGGAAGCCAAGGACGAGTGCCGGAGCGCGATTGACGCGCTCAAACAGAGCCCGCTGTACAACTGCCGGTGTAAAAGGGGCATGAAGAAGGAGAAGAACTGCCTGCGCATTTACTGGGGGATGTATCAGAGTTTACAAGGTTGGCTTAGACTTTAGTGGAACTGTTTTGTGTGTTCTTGTACAAAATAAACGACCCCGAGCTACAGATTTATGTTTAGAACTATTTAACCATCTTCTAATTAAACTATAGATTTGTGTTGTTATAGTTTAAAGGTCTATCATAGAATTTAAAAAGTAGCTCATTGTCATCTAATGTTGTTATTATAATTTTCTGGGGGGTGTCACAAACCCAGTCAGCCCCCCGCCCCACCTCAGGGCTTTCAGCTATAACAGCTTAAGCCTTCTGATCTGTCTTGAAAGTGGGTGACATGATTGGTTTCCAGCTCCTCCGGAAGCGAAATGAGCCCTCGCCCTCCTTTCCTTTCGTTCTAGTTCTAAAGTACGAGTCTCCTTTTATCTGCTTCCACAAACATAAGAAGAAAAAAAACAAAACAAGTAGCGCACAACCAATGTGATCATGCACAACACAAATTTGCCCCCTTGACTTGGTTCACAGACGTGGTCCTACTGAGCTTCAGATACCTTCTGACCTCTCAAATCACTTCCCTCGCGGGTAATAGAGCGTGAAGCCCCTTAGCGCTAGCTGTGCCATCTCAAAGTGTCGATCATAGCAGGGGGGCCTTTTAGTCCCCAAACTACACCCAGCTCATCGCCAGCGAGTCGACTTCCAGTTGCGCAACACAGCTGACCAACCTGCCTAATCAAGCATGTGGCTGTGCGCCAGCGTGGATATCGACTGACCCAAATAACCCGTGTCACATGCAGGCCAGTGTATGGGTTGAAGGGTGATTAACAACACAAGAAGGAGGCTGAAAATGTATCTATAACATGCTGTCATCTTTCTTGCAGGTAATGATTTCTTAGAAGACTCTCCATATGAACCCGTGAACAGCCGTCTGTCTGATATTTTCCGTCTGGCTCCCATCATAGGTAAGAATATTTAAAAATTCTCCGCCCGTGGAGGCTTTTCCTCCATCTCTGGCCATTTATTTTGCCATTGTTTCACTGTCACCTGTCTCAGTTGAGATAAGCTCCAAGCTGTGCATGCTCTCGTCGAAGGTTATCTGTGTGTCAAGTATTTATCCTCCCTCATCATCTCTGCTATCAGTCTTTCTCTCCCCCTGTTCTCACCCCAGCAATATTGCATGCTGGCTGGAAGTGACCTTGCATGGGGAGCTATAGTTCTGAGTCTCATTGAGCAGTGGGTAAATCTTTCGATGCTGAAGGGCCTCTCTGCTGTTTGAGGTGTATTTTACTGCGGTTTTGTGGGCAGCTTCCTGTTGCGGCTGTTTGAATCCACTTGTTGAGAAGTGTGTGAGTAGTTCTGTGAGTAACTTGGAAGAGCATGACAAGCATTTTTTTTTCTGTTCAGAGCTGTGTGTGGGAAAGATGCTGACTCGAGCCTCTAGATGGCGATGTTATTCCCTTCTTTGCAGCCACTCAGGCTCTCTGTGGTCCCACAGTTGAGACTGTTGTGGATATTAGACAGGCTGACGTATGTATGTGGCGCAATCATGTTGCTGCTTATATTGTTATTATTACTCTGCAGGTGATCAGCGCCATGACTAATCAAACAGACATGCTCTGCCTCCACATTTCCAAAGAACAAGGCTGATATTGTGACCCCTTTTGAAAGAGAGGTGGTTCTTCTGTTTCCTCTGTCATCTGTGTGTGGTTTATTTTTTATTTTTTTGTGAAATCTCACAATAGGCTGATTCGCCCTAAACCAGTGCTTTTCTCCCAGCCGGGTGAGATCATAATGTGGGTGGCAAGATGCAGATAAGCCAAATCTTAGACTGGGTTATCGACTTCATGACCAATTATCTTCTTTAGAAATACTGGATGGAAAGCCAGTGTTTGTGTAAAGCTCAATCATTTCTATTCCTACTCTCTATTTATATATATATATATATAAAAAAAAGGAAGTACATTCAAAGGAGAAACGCCATATGTTTGTGGTTTTTAGTATGCCAGCCAGTCTGAAAAAGGCCATTGGTGCTGAAACACATGCGGCACGGTATCAGAGTTCACTTCACAGGCAGGTGCCACTTCTAGACAGTCAAAGCTGTGGTTTCCCGGGGCGAGAACAGACAGGTTTATGGTCTCATTCTTGTGATGATTTTAGGCTGACAAGTTTGTATTTACTTTTGTTTTAGTGAAAGATCAGAAATGTGAAAAATGCAAAATTGCTGTGGCATAATTTAATAGTTCACATCACATCTCTCCTCAAATGAATGAAACAATGTCTTAATGTGACCCCCTCCTGTCAAGCTTTGAGGTGAATTACTTTTATCATCACAATTGTTTGGACTTGACAGATTTTCATAAGCTCAAGAGAGGAAAGAAAAGAAAAGTTTGAATAATGTTAATAAATCTTTAGTTTTTAATTTCCTCAATGCTCCCACGACCCTCTTTCAATTTATCATAGGACCCCCTTGGGAGGTCCCGAGCAGTTGGTTGGGAAGCACCGGATTAATTGACGAGTTTTAACCGTGCTCGTCCAGATACCTCTTTATGTCCACATATATCTCTTACTCTAATATCCGATCAGCCCGAGTCTGTCATTAAGCCGCAGTTATGGTGAGCATGACTTCTTTCTATGGCGAGTGAATGTGCAGTGGTGATGAGCATGGGAAAGATGGATAATGCAGGAAGTTATCGCTAGAATGAGAATAGCCTCTTATCATTAGAGGAGATTCAAAGTGTAGAAGAACGGGTGAGAGAAGAAGGCTGCAGAGTAAGGGTTAATCAGTGAGTAGCAGAATAAGGCTAAGAGGACAGGGAGCACAGAAACAGAAAGCCTGCGCTCACTCTGCCTCTTGTGCGCTTTCTGCAGGAAATTAAAGGGCAAGGTGACAGGAGAAGGATCGAGGCAGAAATGATTAGTGCTTGTTTTTGATCACTCAGACAGCCTTTTATATTTCACTTCTACAGTGTGGCACATTGAATTGAGCAAAGAATATTAATGGATACAAAAAAAGCAAAAAAAAAAAAATACAGACTTTGAGAGGAGAACTATATGAACAGCATTCTTCGGGGATTGTCATTTTTTAAAATTATGCAATTTTTGATCCCGTTCTGCCAGAACTTTCTAAAGAAGCATATTATGGTTCGGCACAATACCCAGCATGCATTTCTCATCGTCTTTCCACAGGTTTCTTTGGTGACTTGTATCACTTTCAAGTTCTTACTGAACACATTTTCTTTCTCTTGCACACTGTCAATTGCATCCCAAAATGTTAGGGACAGCTTTTGTACTCATTTGTGAGACAAATTACTGAATAAAAGAAAACTATTCTTGCAGAATGCACTCAGGTTCTGAGACATCTGTTTGTAATGTACAGATGATTCGAGTTACTGATCTGTGATGAGCCCTCCGCTTCTGGAGGCTCTCTTCTTGTTCATGTGCTTCGTGTTTGTCTCAGTGAGGCAGCGTGGCAGTGATCCCAGGCTATAGGAACAATAGGCAGCCCCGATGATCCTGTAATTCCATAATCGACCCCGTGTCTCTGACCTAAGCCACTAATCTCTAGTGACACCCATACATACAGTGCACAGATGCACAGATGCTCAAACACACACTGCACCGCCCTTGAACACCTGTTCCTAGTGACACTCCCATAAACCTCAGTCTGATTTTATCAGACAGACGCGTAGAGTGTTGTCTTAGCCATGCAGATGCACAGTTTATGCAACATAAATGTACAGTATATGTGCACTGACTTTGAGAAAAACATTAAAGAAAGCTTAACAGGAATTTTAAGCAGAGAGCATGATGCTGTTTATCACAACACCATTGCACTTTCCTCCTCATGGCTTCACTCAATCGTTAGTAACTGCAAATCTCTGTTAGTGGCTTTTAAACATTTAAAAATATTTAAATCACCCAACATATATTATTGACATGATAGTACTCTCAAAATAATGAAATAATACTACATGCACAGTGCTTCTAGGAGATTTTAGCTCAGATCTTTACCTGAGAAGTCCTTTTACTTCTTGTCAGTCTAGTGACTGACAATCAAGTGTGAGGTACAAAAAGATGAGCACCTACTGTTGCTGTGTTCACTGGTGTTTAGCTTTTGAAAAAAAAAAAGATAAAATATTGGGGTGAAAAAGACCCTACTGAAATTCTCCAGTAGACCTCAAAAGCAATGAAGAGTAAATGCCTTCTTGTCTGTTTTTGTAGTCTCTCATATAT
This sequence comes from Rhamphochromis longiceps, assembly GCF_057381845.1. Lineage (NCBI taxonomy): Eukaryota > Metazoa > Chordata > Actinopteri > Cichliformes > Cichlidae > Rhamphochromis > Rhamphochromis longiceps. The sequence continues at coordinate 5,280,730 of NC_140569.1, forward strand.
GCAGATTAATGTCTCTTTGCTGTCTGGAAGTTGCTAGAGGTCATTTGCGGACTGGCAACACTACCATATCTTCCTGTAGGTTGGCAGCTCCATTAAATGCTTGTTTTTGTATCAAAGTGATGACAGCTTTAAGTCTGGAACTTTTTTAAATGCGATCTCTGCACATGAAATATTTAAAACTGGTGCTTAACTATTTAACCACTGTGCGTGGTGGAAGGAAACAAGGCTTAAGTGTGTGAGGATAGAGCAGACCCGTCTTTAAATTAGGCCGTCAATTGCACTAATCAGTTTCCTTCCTCTTTAAAATATCAAAGTTTTCAGTTGCTTTAGCCCTTTCTTCCCATCTCTCTTTAGCAACTCTGTCTGATTCACTTGGTCTTTTACTTCATTAAAGTGCTTACATGTCTTCTGCTATCTGTGAAACTGCAGAGACCACCGCTTATTTTAAAAATCTTGTTTTCATTTGACATATATAGACGATGCAGATACTTTCATCGATATGTCTTGCATGTGTTATCTTTTCATCGAACGTATACATACTCGATTCAGTTTAATGTGTAACCTTTCTTTGAACTGCAGTGACAGGCTTTGGAAATCGGTAAACAAAAAAGGTAGACGTCGCGTTGAGAGGAGGGGGGAAAAAGCAATTTTCTATCACACGGCATGAGTCCGTTTAAGCCTAGAGGAAGTAGAGAGCAGACTTTACATGAAATAGCTGCCTTTTTCTTCACCACTTGCCCATGTTTATGAGTCAGTCATCCATGCAGGAGAGAGCAACACAGAAACACAGCATATTATTCTGAGATTCAAGTGAACTTGGAATTACTGCCACGCCATTTGGCCCGGGGTGCTGGAAAATCAAAGTGGCCAGGAAATGGATGAATACACAGCCTGGGTATGTTCTTATTATTATCTTCATGAACAATTGCTGCTACAGGTACCTTTCATGTTTCCATGGGCGCTTCTCTTTTTTCCTCTTCAGTGGCTCCTTCTGTTTCTTGTGCCTTCCACATTATCTTGTTATTTGACAATTTCATTCTGTAAATGCACTAATCAGTTGCAACAATAAAGACGGACAGGCCAATAACATTCATTATTTTGTTAAAATGGTACCTTCCAAGGGATGCGTTATAAAGCATAAGGCAGGAAGTAAACAGTCAGATGTTGAAGTCGAAGTTGACATGGTCCATGTCATGCAGGCTGGACAGCTGCGTCAGATATCTAAGATGGCAGGTCTTGTTGAGTGTTTCTTGTACACAGTGGTTAGTACTTACAAAACATTAGAAAAGGGTGGAGAATTGATGGACCAACAAGACGGTCAGCAGCTCATCTGTGCAGTTTGATCGGATAGTAGAGCTACTATAGAAGCTACAGTATCTGCCTGCTCCCCATAGGCTGGCATAAATGTTAATGTTGAGGGATTTTTAGGTCCTGCAATGGACACATGAACCTGCTACTGTTCCTGTGTGTCTTTTAACGAAGAGACTGAATGCTGAGAATTACAACCCCCTCCCAAAAAAAAAAAAAAACAGCAAGTCATCAGAGCCGCAATAATATGGGCAACGCTGGGCAATAACCTGGGTCCTTGCATTCATGTGAATGTAGCTTTGAAACATACCGTAACATTGCTGTTGACTACATACATCATTTCAAGCCAGCGGCATTTCCAGATGGCAATTCAGAAATGGGTAGAGAACATGAGAAAGAGTTCAGAGTGTTGATGTTTACATTCAAATCCCCTTGATCTAAATATGGCTGTAGCTCAGGTGGCAGAGCAGGTCAGCCACTAATCAGAAGGTCGGTGGTTCGATCCCAGGCTGCCTCCTGGCTGCATGCCAAATATCCTTGGGCAAGATACTAACCCCGTGTTTGCCTACTGGTGGTGGTCAGAGGGCCCGGTGGCGCCTGTGTCCGGCAGCCTCGCCTCTGTCAGTGCGCCCCAGGGCAGCTGTGGCTACAATGTAGCTTGCTATCGCCAGTATGTGAATGGGTGAATGACTGAATGTAGTGTAAAGCGCTTTGGGGTCCTATGGACTAGAAAAGCGCTATACAAATGCAGGCCATTTACCATTTACCATGATGGTTTCCCACAGATTTAGATATGTGCTGGAGGATACAAACACTTGTATTTGTGCATGCATTTCCAAGGAAAGGAAACAGTCTTAAATCAATCAGCTCTGTCTATCAGTTCATCTGCAAATATTTTAATTATCTACTTCACTGTGGCAGATTAATAGCTGATTAACATTTTCTGCAGCATTTTTTCCTTGCAATGGACACGAAAACTACTATTGTGATGTGTAGCTGATGGCGGTAGTCGTTCTTTTGCTTTGTGGAGTTGGTTCGGCATGAGCCAGTCCTCCATCTGCTTCAGGTTCTGGTTAGAGTCGCCTCCAGCACACAGCAGCTTTCCAGGACAGCAGAAGGACTACGACCAGCAGCTGCAGTCCAACATTGTCAAGTTGGATTCAGCTGGACTGCTGGAATGTAGCTGATACAGGCAATTGCCACAACAATAAGCTGCTAGCGAGTCAGATAATAAAACATGAGAGAAAGAACTTAAAAAAACGTTTTATATTATATATTATTCAAAAAATATGAATAATTGTAGTGGCAGGGTGTAGTTTTGTCTTTGCTGCAGGGGAGGGATGGAGCATAGGGTTCAGGGGGCAGTACCAGGAGAGGCTGGCTGGCACCGCTGGCAGCTATTGTCTACTTACGTCTCTTCTATTTACACAGCAGCACGAAGAGACTGAGGTGTCAGGTGTCCACTTGGACTGGCAGTCAGGGAGGCAGTGACACCTGGCAAAACTGAGCAAGTCTTGTCCATGAAAGCCTCGCCCAGCAGGTGCGAGGACTTAGAAGATCTGCCTAATGTCTGGATGGCTGTAATGACAGAACACCTTTAGAGGCCTCGTAAGCATAATGGAGGAACCACAAAATATTAAATTGTATACATTTTGTGGTTGATTGGTGCATATTAAATTCCCAGGTCTCCCCATGAACTTCACTATTTGTTTCCTATCTAAAAACAGATGTATATATTTTGACGTGACGCCACAAAGATTAAACTGCGTGATCCCTCTGTTTGCCGATAAGACTGTTATTATTGTGTGAGACAATTATCATATAACACCGGCATGATGAGAGGTGAGAGAAACATTGCACTGGGCAGAAAGTGACACGGACCTTAATCGACTGTCAGGCCAGCAGCCAAAGGTGACTTAATGTAAAAACAACTTTCACTGCTTAAATGATAGGGTGGCAGCGGTGGAAAACGGATAAGAGCGTCATAGATTCCAGGACGTGAAACCTATGAATAAAGATGAGTTTACACAACTATCGTTGTCACGTTGGCCTGGAGACTGACCTTTCACAGTTGACAGTTCTGAGGTGATAATATAGTGTTCAGCTTGGCAGCACTTATCTTAAACCACTGCTTCAAAAGTTTAAAATAAACAGCGCACTTTTTAATAAATTCAGTATAGCATGACAGAATGTTTACATTCTTTAAACCTTTCTCTGTGTGTTTTCCTATACTTAAATGTCAAGGGCATCGAGAAGTGTTGCTTAAATTCACCCGAGGTGTTGAAGGTATTTATCTCCAACCTGTGCATGTTCCAAATTTTCTGCAGTAATCAGAAAGTGTGGTCTCTGGCTTGTAATGAATTTATTCCCTGTCGCCGTGTATTGATGTCTGCTTGGCTTAAACTCTCTCCTTAAGCTCAGTCCTCCCCTCAGTTGGCTGCTACAGCAGCTCTCTGTATATCACCCACTCACCACTCATAAGCCCCAATACACCAAAGCTCAATATTGTGTCTCTTCCATGTGTCAAGACTTCAAACAGATCTTGTCCTCCCCCCCACAGAAGTCAACCTTGAAGCGTAGTCGCTGCGACGTCTGCGCATATGTGTGTGTTGTGAGTGTGAAAACATCTGTAAGTGCGTGGCCTGGCTGTCAAGCTAAGGCAGCGCTTCAAATCCCCCCGTGCTGACACAGTGCTGAGAAGCTGTCAGCACCATTCAACCACTGGCTACAGAGGAAGTCACTCTCATTATGAGCTGCCAATGTTTAGAGATAAGAGTGCCTATCGCAATCTCTTTCCCTGCTTGTGTTTGTGTGTACGCCTGCATCTGTGTGTGTGTGTGTTTAAGAGAGTAAGAGAAACTCAGGGAGGAAATGCAGAGGAGTTAAGGGAGGTAGAAACATCATTAATTGTGCCGAATCTTTTAGAGAGAGCGAATGAGAGAGGATCCTGCCTCTTAACTTGATTTTTTTTATTTCTTAGTTGACTGAGCGCATTTACTCGTTTTTTTTCCTCCTGCTTCATGCTTATTCAGTCAAATAGACTTACAGCTGGGAGTTTCTCTGGACATAACAGTTTCCTTTAAAGGACTTTATCACTTCTTTTTTTTTTTTTTTTTTTTTTTTTTTTTTAGTGATGGACCATTCCAACACTGGTTGTGACTGGTTTTCTGATGTTATTAAAACAGATGGAGTACTAGTGGCCAGACCACATAAAAGTCCCTTTAGACTCTTTTCAGATTAGTTTCAGAACTTCCCTAGAAACAACATACCTTCCAAGCCTTATTTCTTTTGCATCCACACTCATAATAAAAATGCTTAAGTGCTTTTATAGTCAGCTAGTGATTAGAAGTACACCTTTGCTGTATTTTGTACTCATTTGCTTTCCCTGAAATCGTGTTTGAGCCTCTTCATTTTATTCCTACATTGCTTTGTTATGTTGTGAAAGACTTGCAATTCCTGGCAAATGCTGGCAAGTATTTCACTCTGAGTCAGTGTGGCATTGTATTTCTCTGTTTTGTTTTTTAATGCCCGTGTCCAGATTCGCTGTTAACATAACTAATATGTTATTACTTTTTTAATGGCAGTTGTTGGTGCTGCAGTGTTTGCCAATCAGTGTGCACTACCTGGCCCAACTACAGTTATGTCACTCAATGCTCCTTTAATGCTAAGAAAGTAGTATGAGCTAACAAGATCCTAACAGCAGAGACCCAACAACTACCCAGTTTCTATAGTGCAGACACAGGTAAAATAGGTTGCTACCTTGAGCAGTTATAACTGTTAAATGTCCAAAATCCCTTAAGACAGCCTTAAATTATTACAAAATGTCCAAAGAAGCCTTCCATAGCTGATGTGTTTCACAAGAAAAACAAGGCCAAGGAATTACACATGTTGAGAGACTGCGTAAAGATTCATGACATAAAGAAACATCTGTCCATCACTATTCAGTCCTCATGCCAGCTAAGAGAAAGAGCGGTCATGTGTTTTTCTAGGAACACACAGAGCAGCTGATGAAGTCATGAGTTTCCTGCTTTAGTTTAGGTATCACAGTCATGCACTTCTGACCTCATCAGCATTCCTAAAAACCTTTTCCATCATTTCCCAGAAAATGACTTTTACTTTGTAAGCTAGAATGACTCACATGCCTGGAGCTGTTATCATTCAGGCTTCCTAGAAAGGGGTTGCCCTACCTTTGCAGCAAATTTATTTGCCTAAATTGTTTTCAGTTACATTTAGGAATATGTAACTGCTGGCTAGATTATGCTCATAGGCATTGTATTGAACAAACACCAGGAGATGTATTGGATTCACCAGGAGCTGGTTTGAGAGTTAGCCTAAAAAATACAAGGCCTAAAGCCAGGGTTAACAAAAGTTATTGGGTTTAAATAAAACTTAACATGTTTAAGACACAAATAATTGTGCTATCCTGTTAAATTAACACCAACTATTATAGATAGGAAGGCCATTATTATTTGTGTTAGTACAGCTAATGTGGCTAGCAGATAAAGGTACTTTTAGCTGCTCCTATTCCACAGGGAACAGATCCACATGTTTTAACTTGGTGTTGCCTCTATGAATTATGCTAGCTTGTGACTCCCTGAGGCTGGCTTTGTGTCTGTGTGGTAATTGCTAATAATTAAGCAGCTAATGGCTAGATTAACATTTTTGATAAATGTTCAAACTTCAGTGTTGTTCAAATAAGAGAGCTCTACTGAAGTCTCAAAATTCCTCCTGACGGGTTGTTTAGTGACATGAAAGTCGACTGCTTCAGCTATTAATGAGGAGGGCCTGTGCGCCTGCCTGACTTCAAGTTTGAAGTTGTGTGTCTGTTGGTGGTAGCAAATACGACACTATATCACTAATGTTACAAGTGAGCTTCTAAGCAATAATAATTTTTTAGTACCAGTTAGTGTCAGATAATAGCGTGCTCTACGGATATGTTTAGTACGGTGCACTTTGTCATATCACAGAGTGAAGAGGGCCCAATGGAATTGCAGCCCCCCAAATGTAAATTTAATAGCATTAACATTTTCTTTTCTTTTTCTTTTTTTTTTCAGCAGTGTCCATCATGCTTTTGGATTGAAACGGTCAAAATATTTTATGGATACAATGTCATAGCAACACCACTTTACAACATCTGCCATTTTGTTTTCGGGCATCCTCCTTATAACAGCTGTCTTCAGTTCCACAACCAGATGCTTATTAAACACACATTTAAGTTTCTGGTTTAGTTTAACTGCAGTGTTTCTGTCTAATTACTATTTTTAAATGGGTGCCATGAAGTACATTTTGTAAATGCTTAAAGACCAATCAGCATGCCTTAGCAGAATCCTAGCAAAGCTAGCATGTCTTGAAAACAACTAAAGTGTAGCTTTATTTCAGTTTAGATGTATTATCAGTGCTGTATTTACATTTATCTCTAAAATACAATGAGGTGTTCTTTTGGTCTAAAAGTGTAAGGTGTTATTATGCTTCTAATTAGAGATGGACCAATCCGATATTACGTATCAGTATCGGTCTGATACTGACCTAAATTACTGGATTGGATATCGGAGAGAAATAAAAAAAAAAATGTAATCCGATCCATTAAATATCAAAAAAGCACCTCACAAAACTTGCGACATGGCGTAACTTGGCTCATAACCATAGCACGTCGGAGCAGTGTGCTCACGTGATAGAGCGGCTGTGGTGTGCAAGACCTGTCAGCGGTCTGGTTGAGTATTTGGAGCCTCGCTACCAAACCGGCATTTCATCTCCGAGAAAGTTATCCAAGAGAGAAGTAAAGCAAGTGTGTAAGTTCATCTCTGAATGTTTGTAAAGCATTCCAGCGTTTAGCTTAACAACCGATATATGGAGCGACTGCCTCTCTCTCTCCCTCCCTCTCCTGTTGCTACTTCAATCATGAAACTGATTAATGATCAGCTGATCGGCTTTTCTGTCGCGAGTCTGTCTCTCTTGTTTGTTTTTGGCCCACTTTGTGCTAGAAAGTGGAAACCAGTGGCTGAACAACAGCAGCACGTTTAAGCTTGATAATCTGTTGTTAGAATTTATTTAATATTACTTTCTACACCAGGATCTTTTTCTACGTAGCTGATGGCTGGCAACTGTCTAGCAAAGTTTAGCCAGGGGGGCCGATAGGGCATGAACAGGGAAAAGGCAGGAGGCACAAAGACATACTTTTCTTTCTTATTCTCATTTAAAATGTCTAGCTTTTATCGGAATTTTACACCCAAAGTTTTAATCTGATGTAAAATGTATAGAAGTCCATTACTGTATATGGTAACTGTTAAGTCTAATATACCCTAGTAAGCTATACTACTTTTTCCTTTAGGAAGGTACCATCTGTGCAGTCTGCAATTCTGTTGAAGAAAGATGTTGAATCTATTTAATTATTCTTGAAAAATAATTGATTTCTGTGCATTTTTTTCCCACACTGTATCAAATTAAAGTTGATTACGTCGATTAAGCATCATGAGTTGGAGGGTGGTTCCCTATTATTATTTTTATTTATTTATTTATTTATTTATTTATTTATTTTGCTGGGAGTTTGGAACCCTATTAGTTAGGTTGCTTACTCTTTAAAATACCAGAATAAGGAGGATGGAGTAGGTTTAAGTTTATTAGATTAATCAGTGTTGCTGAACTATGAAATATTTTGGGTGCAGTGTATGTTTTGCATACAGGTGTAACAGAATAGCTTTAGTGTTTTGTTTTTGTTTTGAGTATGAACTTATACAAAATGCAGCAAGATATTAAAAACAGTTTTATTGATTAAAAAACACACTATATCGGATTCATATCGGTATTAGCCAATATCCAAATTTATGATATCGGTATCGGCATCGGACATAAAAAAGTCATATCGTGTCACCTCTACTACTAATTATTTTAGCCATTTACCTCAGCATGACATGGGGATTAATGGGAAGACTTAGAACAAGTTATTAGTGAGATACTCAATGATAACATTTCAGCATATATTTATAATAACTTTTTAGACAGTATTTGTCTTTAGACCACAGTTACTCCAATTACCTTGCAGCTTCTGTTTGTTTGCTTTGAGATGATGATGGTTTCCTCTTTCTCTGCACAGTGGCTATCCAGTGCTTCTAATATTTGCAGAAAATAACTTCCCTTGTTTGGTTCTCTGATGCATGTAGTGGAAGACCTTTGCTGTCCTTGGTACTTTTTAAAACCCTCTGTATTACACCGACATGGCATGTTTCTGGTGCATCTTCTTGTGCTACTATCTTGCAGGTCTAGTATGTTATTAGTTTGCAGTGCATAAGCAAGTGCCTCATTATATACTATTGTTCCATCCTCTGCGCAGTAGTTTTTTTAAAGACTCCCAAATCCACTGCTGACATTCTGATCCCTGTTCCTTGAAATCTAATCAATACAGCATTGTGTTGGATTGGAAACTTGAGGCCGTGTCTACAAGAATCTATTGATCGCTCTCCTTTTGTGCAGTTCCCTCTGTCTTTGCTGCCCCAGCTCTTCCGTTCAGGCCCGGATCAAAGGTTTTATCCTTCAGCGACGTTCAAGGTGTACAGTTCCACGCCAAGGTCTACTTTTCTGATCTGGGAGAAGGACTTGGTCAGTTGGGGGTTTGTGTTTTCATTGACCTTGTCTCTTCCCTGTGCTGCTGACATTTTTAGTATAACATGTGCAAATACATGTTTAGTTAAAAATAGATGGATTTCGGGAGGTTTGGGAGAAAAAGCAAGACTCACGGAAAATCCCTCTACATTGTGGAAGAAAGATTATTCTGATTCAGTGGTACCTGTCAGCTCATATTGTAAAATGTACTATATTATGCAGCAGAGATGAAACCCAGTACAGATTTAATCCTCAAGGCAAGGTCAAGAGAACACCTTTATATTCCAAGTATGTAGAGCTCTTTATCTTTTGCTTTAACATGCCAAGCAAGCTTTTTAAATTTTTTCCTAACCGTGCAGCGGCATGTCAGCTGGCCACTTAATTCACCACACTGTTTCAAAAATGACTGATCCAGCTGTGGGCTATTGGCAGAATAATTCTAACAGCAGCCATATCATCAGGTTGCCAGTCCAATCGCTGGCTGCCGCACCATGGGCCAAGAAAATCATTTAGTTAAAGGTGACCAGATTTGAGTCCCTCTGAGAGGTCTTTGATTGGATGTGAAGTGGAGGGGTGATTCATCATAGTTAATAAACGTGGTTGACAGCTCAAATCAGTGGGTGGGAGCATGTGCCAGGTCTGCCTCCCGCTGCTGCTTTATACTGCATGAAAAAATGGACAATTAACTTTTCACATACACAGCAGCAGACACCTACGCTGATTGTTATACACGGCTATGTGTGCACATCCAGTCAAGCAAGACTCACAAGCAAAAATTGCACTGCAAAAATATAGCTTAAACTGCACAAGTTGGGAAAGATCAGTTTTCAAGAAAGAGTTGCGTGGGGCGGGGGGGTTGAAAGACTCTTTTATGCAGCGTGAACACCCTTTTTAGCCTCGTATAACAGTACACGTTAAAATAAACTTGAGCAGATGTTGCTTGCTGGAAGTGTAAAGTGCATATATTTCTCTGAACCTAATACTACATGCCTAAAGATTTAGAAAAGTTCTCCACTTTTCAAATTTCACTTGGGTATTTGTATCCATAGTGGAAGACTTGGTCTTCTCTGTCCCAATTTGGCTCTTGAACTAAAGAATTTGTCATGGTCTCCGTGCCTGCCCGGTCGGCCCCACAAGGCTACAATTGCTGTTTCTGTTCTCTCCCTCTCTGCCTGGGCGGAGCTCACTGTGGGCTCCTGCCCTTGGCCCACACACACACCTGACAACACTCACCCATCATCACCGGGAGCACTATTTGAGGCTGGAACACAGATCCTCTCGTCGCTGGATGATTGTACCCCTAACGTTAGTGTTCTCACAGCTCTTGTGCTTCATATTCGTGATTTGTGATTAGTTGGTGACCTGCCTTCTCGTCTGCCTCAGATCTCCCCCCCCCCCCCCCCCCCCCCCCCCCCGGGACCTGCGACCTCCCTGCTGCGGGAACGTGTGTGAGTGTGAGCGAAGAAGACGTGAGCGAGTTACCCTGTGATTCCCCCGGAGTTTTGGATCCCTTCACTGTACATATATTGCACTGGCACTGTAAATAAACTACACCTTGGAGATACCTTACCGCTCTGCGTTTGAATCCCTGTACCAGATCGTGACAGAATTAGTAAGTTTACAGAGCCCGCTGTTGTAAAGGAACGCTGTGCTCTTCATTATGAAATGCAGACTCTTTAGCAAAATAAATGCAAAAATTATTCATTTTTACAAATGTGATTAATTACCCAACCCAATGCTCAATGAGTGTAGCTAGATTCTTTTTCATAGAGGAGTCGGATACCTCTCATGGTCTATAGTCTGGCTTATTTTGACTTTCAGTCATTTAAATACTTTTAAAACTCTTCCAAAATTTAAGCCAATTTCAACCTAAATGTGTCCCCAAATCAGCACTCACAGAGTTGCCTGCTCCTACCTTTAATATTGCGTCACTCACCATGCTCAAATACATTTAAACAATGTTTTAAATCGTTCAGGATACAATTGATTTAATACAGTGTAGTTAATAATGATGTGTTATAATCACATTGTGTTTCGCTCAGCTGGCTGAGGCGTGACTGACCACTGGCAGGTGTGCCAAAGCTGCGGCCTTGTGTTAAGCTGCTGCTCTAAGCCCTCGGCTGCACACAGTCAACTCGCAGGATTAACTCGCCTCGGCTCCAGCCGTCAGGGCTTCCACTTGTGTCGGTGTGTCTTAATGGAATTTCATACTCTCCCAAAGCAAATGGGACTGCAATGAGCTATACCATTTCATTCTTTTATAGGAGTGGATTTGTAAAGTTATTCTGCTTCCATTGCTCGAAATCTTTGGAATGTTTGACCTCTTATGGACTTGTTTAAATCCAAGAATGGCTTTTAGGAATTATTTTAGTAATTATGCGGTGACTTTTCTTTGTTTTTATCTTTGAGGGAGGGCAGCATCACACTGTACTGTACGAAACCACTGGTGTTACTTTAGTATTTGCACTGTATGTATGTGTTTTCTCCAAAACCAGTCCAACAGTTGATTTGGAGAGGTTTAATTTGCAAACTCATTAAAAGTCACGGTCCTACTTTTTTGTTTTTCAAATCCTGAGTATTATTGTCATCTTATTCTGTTTGCATCTTGCAGTAGTTGCACTTATTAGTAGTAAGCTGGTTGTGATGATCATGCACATCTTCTCAGCTAGCTGTGAAACCTGTAGTGTAGTGATATCTTTTAGTCTAAAGTCTCTATTTCTACTAAACTTTTTGCTTCAGAGTAGCACGGCAGTACAAATTTCCTTTCCACGCTCTGGCATTGATACATAAATTTGCATTTGTTTCATCCACAACCGTTCCTCTAACGAAAACTCCATAACTGCGTGCCCCCAATTTTCCAGGCAGTGTCAGATTCTTCCTTTCTTGACTTGTTTAATTGTCAGGCTAATGTGATTGTTTGATTTCATTTGGTTTTATGTACACCTCTTCATTTATAAGTTAGCCAAAGAGTGATCCCCACCAACACAACTGTGCACTTTGTCGATTGGTAGTATGGGTAAAAACCAGCCAATTGTTCCTTAGTCACATAGATGTCAGTCGTGGAGCTTGCTGCGATCCCTCTGAGCAGGTACAGAGCAGCATCTGGACCAGCTGTGATTACCTTGATTAAAGAGCTTCTTCTTTCTGTTGCCTGCAGATAAGAACTATACTCCCTCAGTGATGTGACAGGCTACAGTTCCTCTTTCCTTATTCTCTTCTGTAGCACACTAAGCTGTCCTAAACTTCTTCCTTTTGTAAAACCTAGCATCACAAGACGCCTGGCTCCTTTGTGCCCCTTCTTCCTACCTAGAAAACACCCTGAATGATGTGAATGCTCACTTCTGGTTCTTGTTCTCCTTTTCCCTTTGCTCTGTAAGCTTCCCTTTTATCATCTTGACCTCCCTGTGACCTTTGTGAACCCTGATGGATGTTGATTGGTGGTCCTGAATGAAGCACATCTCTTACAGAGGGTGGGGAACCTTGGAGCACCTCTGCCACTTCGGCTCTGGGCAGGGGGGGCACCCAGGGCAGGTTTTCCCAGGGCAGAGAGCCTGCTCTGGGCAGAGGGAGCCCTTCCTCCACGGAACTTCAGGATCCCAGTAGAAACAGGAGAGCTCATCCCAATTGGGCCATTCTGGGTAATGAAATAGAGTTGTGTGTGTGTTTGATCATGCATGATGTTTTCTAGAGATAAAGTAAGAGTGTTTTCAGTTTGTGATGTTAAAACACTGTGAAAATAGTAGCAGCAGCAGTCGTGGTTGCACAACTTCAGGGTTTATCTGTCATCTAATGAGGTTTCATATTTAAAAAACTAAATTTGATTGTAGTTTAAGTTTATTACGGGAGCCTGACTACATTACATCACTCTTGATTTGCCTCATTTTGCAAATTATTAAATGTCATCTTTGTGTATACCCATGAGACTACATGTTTGAATGTTTTTTTGCACTTACCACAGGGAACCATATCTAAACCAAACAAAAACTAAGATGTTCTCGGTGTCTCGTAGTTCGTATTTTTATTTAATGTAAAAATATAATAGAATATAATCAATTTTACTCTGTTATATGAGACTTAACAGATCCAAGGAAAATTGACTTTAAGATATTAATACTGATTTCATCCACACTGGTGAGTGATTATGCCAGTTATAGAATTCACTCGGGACCATATGAGAGAGGTGTCAGTCCAGTCTGTCCGTCTCTCTGCTTAGTCAGCTGTGTCAGGAAGAGCTGACATGTCCTTCAGAAGAACTTCCACAACAGATGGAAAACCCAGGAGAAGATATGGGTAGGGATGGGGAGGTGGCAGAAGCCAGTGAGAAGTGGGAGGGCTGAAAGAAGAAGAGGATGTGTCATATTTTGATATTCCCACTGTGCCATTTTGGCTTATGAATTTCCATTTTAGAGGGCAGTCAATGTCTGTGACTGCTACATTAGTTTTATGGCCTAAAACAGCTTATTGCAGGCAGCGCCAATGTATATGCGAAATATTTCATTTTGCATCAGAGCCTGCTGAAAAGTTACTTTGCTAAGAACGAATTTGCAATTCACCGCATTTTGGAGTAAATATCCACCCGGAGTGCATATGTACTCACAAATATAGCCACGTGTCATGCTAATAGATTGTCTGGCTGGACTGGAAATCATGATCATTTATTACTGACACCATCACGTGTGGGTGCACATCTGTGTGCTTGCACAACTAACCAGAGACGTACACTCACTGGCAAATACACATACCCGCTCCAAGTCTTGCTGTAGGGGGATAACGGCAACGAGCTGAATGAGGCTGAATCATGCTGAATTGTGTGTTCTGACTAAAACCTCAGGGGCAGTATGCATCTTCTCTCTCTCCTCTTTCCTCTCCTGATTTCAGCAGGACTTTTCAGTCCACTGGCTTTTATGCACGCATTAAGAGAAGTACGACATTTGAATGAGCAGTGAAGTGCTACCTGTGTCTGCATTTGAGAGCTTCCTGACTTGTTTCCTTTGTAACAGAAAAATGAATGTCTGCATGAGATGCAGAACTGCAACATCACCAGGCTGAAAGAAGTAAATGACCAGAGTGGTAACTTGTTAAGCCATGTTGAGTAATTCACGTTATTATACATAATTCACACTGTGTTACAATTTTTGCAGTGTTTAGAATTGTTTTTCAGCCTTGAGTAAAGTTTGTCTGTTTTTCCCTCTTAATCTGTGCTTCAGCATCTGACCTTAAAATACAGCCCTACAGCTAGAATCACAATGAGCTGCACCGGTCAAGTAAGCCGACACACACACATGAGAACTCTTACTTTTGTAAAGAGGTCTCAGCATAGGAGCAAACTTGGAGGAAGATGTTAACACGTAACAGTTCTGCTTGACTACAGAGTACACTGAAGGAAGCTGCTAGTTCCATGGCATTGTTCATGCTCTGCTAAAAGAGACACTATAGAGCATGGATGTCAAAGTCATTTTACATTGTGAAGACCAGTGAAACTCCCCTTTCTGTCAGTGTTTTAAGGAATTTAACTGAGGGAGTCAATGCGTGGTAACAGCATGTCTGTTTTTCTACATGGTAAATAAATCCTTGTATAGTAAATGGAAGAAATCTGTCAGCACAGCACTTTGGGACTAAACTGTGACCAATAAAAGTGTAAAATTACAGAAAAAGTAACAGCCACAAATGTTTTGTAATAATGAAACTAAGTAAATAATAATGTTTTTGCATGATTTTTTTCCCCATTCTTTTTTTTTTTTTTTTTTTTAATGATATGGACCAACTTTAAAATATAGACATTTCTATTGTAGATGGTGAAAAATCAGACTGTCATCTATTCCTTAATGACTTTTCTAAAGCCATCCCGTGAGCTGGATTGGAGTCTTTCTGGGGCCCAGTGCTGGCACCCCGACTTCAGTAGCACTAATATAACGAAATGCTCAGAAAAAAGGTGGCTCTCTGTATAAATACTTTTGTTGCATATTCAGCTATGTGTACATCAAAATAGTTCTAAAAGCTTTATGGTTGTAGTTTGTTGTTCTTATGGTGGTCAGAGGGCCCGGTGGCGCCAGTGTCCGGCAGCCTCGCCTCTGTCAGTGCGCCCCAGGGTGGCTGTGGCGACAGTGTAGCTTGCCATCACCAGTTTGTGAATGTGTGTGTGAATGGGTGGATGACTGGATGTGTAAAGCGCTTTGGGGTCCTTAGGGACTAGTAAAGCACTATATAAATACAGGCCATTTACCATTTACCATTTGTTCAGTTTGTAATGAACTTATTGAGTGGTCAGTAGTAATGGGTACTGACCAATCATGTTTAAGTGGGCTTTGGTTGCATGCCAGTAAACAATCCATGTGAAGAGCAAAAGCAGGAGAACATTTGTGATGCTACATGTGAAAACCAGGGTTTTGTTTTTTGTTTAAGTTTTTAAAACAAAAACTATACTTCATATATTTATCTTTGTTTATTTTCTATGGATTTTTTACATAAAGATGTCAAACTGTGTTCGTAAATGATCAAACTTTGCATTAGGGTTACAAGAAGCCATCACAATCACAATCCGCATGGCGTTATCGCGCAGGCTAAATGCACAAATGTCACCAGCATCATTAAGGAGGCAGATTTCACTGGCTGACTGGGCTGCACCCATGTGTCGTGTGTGGCCACGCTGAGTGAGGGTTTATCCTCTCGTAGACGAAAGGTTTGTTTGATGAGGATTTGGAGCCAGATCATATGTTTTTAATGTCACGCATAAGAAACTATTCAATAAACCCCCTTTCTCAGACATAGATTTGAGAGATCTTGCGGACGGTGAAGTTAAGATAACAAACACAGGAAATATTGGAACGTCTGGTTGCTCTTGATTGGGTGATTGCTTGGCTGTTGTTTTACACAGCTGCGGTTCTCGGTCTGTGTCTATGGCTACTGGCTATTGCCTGACTATAATTTAGCTTTTTCATACATTTCTACGTTTTTGTAAACACTGATCAGTGCATGGGACAGGAAGTCTTGGCCCATATATCTGGTGAGAACAGCAGAAGCTCTAAAATATCGGGCTGCATGCCCAGAGTCATCAAACAATAGATGATGTGTTCCCCGACTGAAGATGATGTAAATGTATGTACATTTCTTAACTGTGTCTCACAGCTTTGTAGCACTTTCAAATGGGCACAACTGCTCCATCTCATTCTTTAGACACTTTTACTTTGACAAAGTGTCTCAGAGAGACGTGTATGCAAAGGTTTATACTCTCTCTGTGTGTGTGTGTGTGTGTGTGTGTGTGTGTGTGTGTGTGTGTGTGTGTGTGTGAGACAGACAGAGTGAGTATTTATGTCTGTGCATCCTCAGGGATGCTGGTGTTCAGATTAATTAAAAACTTCAATCCCTCTGTTCTCTGACAGGAATATGGATGCGGCTGAGGGCTTAACTGTAAATACCGTTTCTCCAAAATTGTCATTTAAAAAGATTCATCATCTCAGGTAATAATTGTCGTTTATGGTCCTGCAGCGAGGATTTGAAAAGGAGAAATAAACGGACTTTGTGAACTGACTTTTCATTTCTCCTGTAAGACACAGTTGTTTCAAGTCAAACATGACTTGGTTACTTTAGTTTTAATTTTTATACATGCCTTTGACAAAGAAGGCCGTACTGTGTAAACTGTCCCTCCATTTCATCATTAGTCTTTGAAAAATGGATTAATGAGGTATAACGGCTTAAAGAAATTAAATGACAAAGAAGAAATTAAGCAACAAAAAAAGCATGGTAAAAAAATAGATTAAACATAAATATTGCCCTCAGTAAGACAGCTGGGTATGTTAGCCCAAGGGAGACCAGCTGCTCTGATATCAAACATTAAAAGATTATCATTAAAAATGTATGTCAGACAACCTTAAATGTCACAATCAGGCCTGCCATTAGATTAGATCAGCTCAGAGTTCAAAAGTGTCATCTCAGTGAAGACTTTCTAACCACACCACACTTTTAACTGAATGTGAAAAGGTGGTTTAGTGATGCAACCATTTGGATGCATGACACCAGTGTTTCACTGCATCAACCACCTTGAGGATTTCTTTCTTGTCCCCAAATGCTGTCATGTGAAGAGCAGCCAAGTGTCAGATTCAAAACACAGCCGTCGGCTAGCAACTTCACTCTGGGCCTTTTTGTTCTTGTTCTTTTCAGGCAGGTCAGAATGCTTATGCTGCGAACTGTTCAACTTCACCGAAAGCGATATGAGAGGGTTTCTTTTGCAAAAAAACACATCACCAAAAGAGGTTGAGTTGTGCAGTTCCCAGGGAGGAAGAAGGAGAAAGAAGGTGAGAGGAGAAAGTTGGAAAAGTCGAGTGTTAGTTCACAGTGTAGTCACAAATAACAAGCCCAGAGACTTTTAATAATTCTTGAAGCAGTTTTAGACATTCTCGCTGGTATATGAGTCCAATTTTGAGAAAGTGGCTCTCAACATCAGTCTATTCTTTCAGTGGTTTAAGCTCGACTTTCAGTCAGTTTCAGACAACTTGAAGTGTTTAACATTGCAGTGTTTTACCTTGACTTTGTGATTGGAGCAATGATCACCACTCTCTCTAATACAGTGCTATCCTTTTCCTCAAGTTTTGAAAAACAAAACACTGATTTGTGTGAGCACACTAGGGGAATTTTTCACGATCCTCTCTACCACACAGAACACACTGTCATCATCTTGTAGCTTTGTCGTCTCGGGAGATTTGGCCACCGGCGCGCACTCTTTAGGATGAGCTATTATCATTTAACGAGAAAGCCTAAAATCTCCTCCCAAACCAATGAGTCATAACTGTCTGAAAGAGAGAGCTTATTTTAAATCAGCGTTCTTACTCAGAGGAGCTTACGATGGGCCACGCCCAGAGTGTTTATCCTCTGGTTCCATTCTTACAGACTTTGCACAGTTTTTACAGCCTTAATATAAATACTGATGATTAATTAGAAACAGAGCTCCAAGGTAAATCTATTGTTTTGCTGTGTAATGGTGTTAAATGCTTGAGATTAGCATATGAGCAAACTTATTGCACATTCCAAGAAAATACACTCTGTATAAAACAAATGCGTAAGGGAAAGGAAAAAAATGCATCTTTTAATGTGGATGTTGTGTCATATTAAACGTTTTCCTAAATAATTGCTGTAATGTAAACGTCTGTTTCGACTGAGATGCCCACTGTCAAAATATCAGGTACAATTCAGTATATGATATATTGTGAATTTGAGAATTTAATCAAACAACCTGAAAAAGGCCAACTAAGATTAACTCGAATTAAAGAGCAAGAAACCAATATGACAACACTGTGAACCACACCCAGACCTTATTCACATGTTAATGTTGTCACAGTTTTGATCATTTCTGATCGTCAGTAAAACAGTTTTGACATTGCTCTGGCCAGTGGGTGTAAGATTACAGCTAATGAAAAGAGTAGCCAAGCAAGATGCTAAATCTGAGGATTATAACCTCATAAAATTAAATACTGGGTTAGTTGATCAATTGTCAAGTCGTACATATTACAGGTTACATCTTTTAACCTGCAAGAGAAACTGTGGTGTGCCTGAGGCATTTTGCCATCGGCGTTTTGAGTTAGGACCACGTTTGAGGAGGCAGAGCAATAATTTCAGAAAGCTGATTGACCAGAAGCGGCATCTAGCCGTGTTCTTGCATATTCATACCGGTGCAGGTTTTGAGTTACAAGCGCACTTGTTGCCAAACATAATGGTCTGAATGTCAGATCAGTTTATTTCATATCCAAATAATTTTTAAAAATCCAGTTTGTTTTGAAAAAATACATGTTGTCAATTCATCCAGTGAAATAAAGTGGTCAGTGTGAATGGCAGTATAAGAGTAGGTGAAAAAAAAAAAAGCGTATAGTATTGGCATGGAGTTTGAAAAGGACTTACGTCTGAGTTTTCATGTTTACATGTTCTGTTTATATAAAAGAGGCCAACTTTCTTACATATGAAGACAAATCACATGTCGAGCCTCACAGGATGTTACAAATTTACATCAAATCAAAATAACATGTGTTTGGATAAAGTCTGTAGTTGTATCCAAGCATCTGGCCTGAGTAAAAGATAGTTAGTTCTCTTCCTGCTTGTTTATTTGATGCAAAAATGATTGAATATAAAGATGAGCAATTCATCAGGCAGAGTCCGCGGCTACAGGAAGATAAATACCCGACTGTTGGAACAGTGCATATTTAAAGAGGTTTGAGAAAACCAACAAACCCACAAACTTCATTAGGCGAAATTACAAAACAGGGCTGGGTCAGTTACATGACATTATAATGTGGTGTTTACTAAAGATCTTCTTCAGCTCCTCTGCTCGCCCGCCCCCTCTTGTGTTATTTGCTCAAGTAGAGCAGCACAGGTCACTGAGCGTGTTGTGAGCCCCGAAGGTAACCGTGGCAGTCAGCTAACCAGGCGGGAGCGAGATACCCACCACCACCCCCACAGGTTACTGGCACCGAGCCTCAAAGACCTCGCAAAATGTCACATGCACTGCCCTTCCTTCGCGTTCGGACTCAGAGTTGTGCTGAAGCACGCGTGTGTACTTTGTGCACATGAACGCTAAAAGAGACTATAATGGTAAAAAGCATTCCAGGACAGCTTGAAATAAAGCACACAAAGTATTATGAGAATTAGAGCTGGCATGACCGTACCACCTTAAGGGAACGGAGGGTGATGTTTGTGCATGTGTGTTGATGCTGCCGTTATTCATAAATTGAGACAGACATGGTGTGAGTGGTTTTAAGGTCAAATGAGATAGCAAACAGTGAAGCTTGCCGACCCCGGGTCAAATCACTGGAGGCTGTCAGACAAGAAAACTTGCTGAGTGAAATTAGTTTTTCAGAAGTCTGAATCATGTTATTTTGAAATAAAAAGAGAAGTATTATCCTGCTGATTTGTTCTAATAAACATGGAGATAAAGAAAGTGGCAAATGGACACAGACATGGGGGAGAAGAGGCGCTGAAAAAGACAGATGCCTGCTGTCCCTGCCATGTCTGTCATTGTGTCTGTCATGTGAGCGCTCTGCTGTGGTCACTTGCAACTTGTACTTCATCCATTATTCACAGCTTTGCATTGCCTGAGAGCAGGGTACTTATCACCGTCCAGCCAGAGGGAGGGAGAGGTGAAAGGGACATACTGTGCAATTGGACCAGCATGAGAGTTGCACAGCCAAACGTGCTAATGTGCATCATGGGCGTGTGTGTGTGCAGGTGTTTGTGTGTCTGTGTGTGAGCACGGAGTTGGCCTTGTTTTGTGCACTGCAGAGAGAAAGACGTCCTGATGGGTAATTCACAATACTCCGCTGTCGTGCCTGTGGAGCATACCCGTTTAAATCACTGATGTTGGCACGCCGCACACACGTACATACATTCCCACCAGATTGCTGCCTCTGCTTCATTTTGTGGACTGAAGAATGAGTGGGGGCATTTCCTTCCCACTGATATCAGTATGCCGTGTCAACGGAAAGCCTGTGGTGGTGGTTCAGACCCTGGCGGGCACTTTGACGTGGCTTTGCAGAGCTATTTTGGCTTTCCACATTGTGCTCTTGAGAACAAGCTGATGGTAAGTTAGGGGCTGGGCATTTTGTTTAGAAGCGATGGCATTGTAGCTAATACTGATCTGAGAAGATTAATGATTTTCTTTTATGGTGTAAAACATAAAAAGTACTACTTCCATACTGACAGTACACTTGCCAGGGAAGAGCATAACTTATTACTATTTTTGTGTATGCTTTACAAAAGGAACGGTTAATTTTGTCTTTAGTGAAACAATTTAACTGCATCAGTTCAGACAGATGAAAGACCAGAGTTTGGCAATCTAAATCGTTCATTCAGAAAGCCAAAGGTTAATAACAGGTGGTCAAAGATAGGATTCAGAAATCAGGCCAAATCACCCATCTATCCATTTTCTTCTTAACCCTGACCGTGTTGAGGGGCAGCCTGATTTAGACTTCTGTGGGGAATCTTTGTAAATCCTTCAATGTAACCTATGGCTGACGTTGTTGCATTCATGCTTGTGCTGGTGCGTTACTTGTGAAGTACCATGTGATTGTGTAGTAGCTACGTTTCTTGGGATGTGCACGTCAGCTTACATCGTAGGTTAGAGTCTGGGGTTCAGAGGTGTTTACTGTTATGTCGTAGGTTATGACATAGATGCCTCACTGAAACATACACTGGGTGTGAGCAGAGAAGCCCAGGCTGTTCTCTCCAGTCACCTCATCTGGGGTAAACGGGGTAATCTAAAAGTTGGCTATTAAGGAGAAATCAGTTAAAAGAATGTGGGAGATACAGGAAAAATGAACGAGCTGAGAAATGACCAAAATGTGGAAACTTGTTGAAAAATGACACAAATGAATCTGGCTCATTAGATGAGAATTACTTTTGGTAAATGTACTGAATGAAGTAGGTGGAAAATAGACAAAGTGCAGACAGGAATAGAGATTAGTGGTTACAACATAAAACTGGAAATGACTTCATGAATAAACATAACCTAAATCTGTAACAAGTCACCTACGTACTGAGCAGCTGGGGGGAAAATAATAAATAATCAGTGTTTACACACTCGTGTTAGTTTATATGGAAGGTATGTGGTAAGTAGTTTGTATGGGGGGTGGAGAAGTCTTCTGTAGACTGGTCTCCATCTTAGAGGGGTGGAGAATATAATAAAGTTCAAAGATGTATGTCCTCAGTATTGGTTAGCTGATACCTGCGTGTCAACACCATATTGCAAACATGCATCTCAGGTTTTCTACTGTAGTGCAGAAGCGTAATTAAGTAATGGATTTAGTAATGCAGTTTAAAAAGAAAACCACAACTCTGTAATACTTTTGCTGTCTTATAACAGGCAGCATTGTAATGAGCCAAATATTCCCTGTTCCATAAAACATAACTTCAATTTGAACGTCAGGTGAGATTACAGCCATTTGACTAAAGCATTTGGGGCATTTTCTCACCTGTGCTGTATAGTCTGTTTAGATTGGACTTCCTCTTGGCGTGGTTCATTCATTTGTACGGACCAAAGTAGCCACATCACGACACTTTGGAGGAATTGGTCCTGGTCTGGTTCCAGATTAACACCAGAGCTGTTTATTTATTTCGGAGAACAGGATCAAGCCTTGATATGATCAAACTAGCAGGTATACGGGAAAGTCTGCAGGTAGTTTTTTTTTTTTTTTTTTTTAACTCTGCTTCACAGAGACAATGTAAAGACAAAAATACATGTTTAATTGAAAATACTGGCTTTATGTTGGTTTGGAATATAAAGTCCCAAGAAAGGCTGAAGTTGACTTCAAAAGATCTGGTATTGACTTGGAAATGGGTTGAAAATGTGTCTTTAAAAGCTGTCATGGAAACGTTACTTTTATGTACTTCAAAACTTGTTTGTGTCACCTTAAATATTAGATTGTATGAAAACTTCTAACACTTAAACAAATAAAAAATAAATGTAAATACACACATGCACACAAAATCCTACAAGATATGACAACTTACCATCACAGCAAATCAAATGAAGTGTATTTAATTATGGAGAAACACATGACGGGAGCAGGATTCTTGTGCCAGTTTGCTGCAGGCCAGAATGAGCTTTTAGAGTGCGGGAAAATGGAGGAGATAATGATGTAAATATTGGACCTCTGGACCCACTGTGTGTTCATTCTGCAGTAAAAACTTTGGCCGTGCTCGTTGGAGTAATTTTCTGGTTTGATTTGGATTTCTAAACCTGGCTGCATGTTGACATATGAATGTCATAACAGAATTTGCTTTCCTTGGCAGCACTGGGGTCTGTGCAGCCTCATAATGTAAATCAAACACAGGGTTTTTATGCCGTCAGAATTGAGTCCGCTGAGTTGTCGGGTATTTTTAAAGCAGTGGTTGATTTGCATTGGTCAAAGTCATGGGCCATGGTTGTAATTTGTGGCTTTCATGAAGCGGTGAGGTTTTACTGCTAAGATTTCAACAGACCCACATTATATCAACATACACCGCCACCACCATTTAATAAATTAGCCAGAGATATGGAAGAAAAAGGACTCAGGAACAAAGTCCTTCTTTCTCACTGTTATTTTAACCTTCTACTGCTTTTTAAAATGAAATACTGTAACAATTTATATACACTTTATATTATTAGCAAATTTATAGTGTGTTTTTCAAGCACATAAATATTAACCCACGTATCTATTCTTCTCCAATAAGTATGCTATATTATCTATATAAATAAATAAGCACCTGGTCTGTTTTTACCTGATTTGAAAAAAACTTGCCTTGTTACATTTACTTATTCAGATGACGGGTGAGCGCTGATTTGTGTGCGTAGGTGTCTGTATCTACTTGCCAGAGACTTGAAGCAGTTGTGCTAATGAGTGTATATACAAGCTCTGTGTGTGTGTGTGTGTGTGTGTGTGTGTGTGTTTAGGTCTGTGTGTAGTTGAATTTGCCAGCGACTTGTTTTGGAATTGCCCTGCAGTGTATTTCATGGGAAATTCAAGTTATCGAGTTTTAGAGAGTTAAAGTCAAGAGTTGGATTTGCCGTGCAGCTTTGTGTGTGTGTGAGCGAGAGTAAGACGGTGTGAGACAGTGTGTGTGTGAGTTAAAGAAAGGGACAGAAAGATCAAGCCAGCAAGCGTAGGCTGTGTGCTTAAACTTGAGAGATTTACATGCAAAGCGCCGGTGCTCCTGCATCTTAACTTGGGGAAGTGAAGGTTGAAATGTACTCGGTGCAAATGCGCTTACGACTGGCAAGGAAACCAATTTCATTTACAAGTGGGAACTCAAAATAATGTATTCCCACACTCAACCACGCTCCATCTTAAGATGTTTGACTTGTTTTCCTGACTAAAGATTTACACCCTGGAATAACCAGGCCACGATACGATAAGTTAATTCATCCGCAGCTGTTTGGCTCATGCACTTTCAGACGGAATTAGCCGCCTGTGTGCATACTTACCACTGAATTAAACAGTAAAGTCACTCAGCTGGTAAAGCAATGTTTTTGCTAATATTTCCATTGAGGTAAACCACTTTAGCCTCACTAGCAGTGGAGTTATGGAAATCAGATGAGGCGGGCGAAGTAACGGCTCGTGCAGTGAGTAAATGAGTGTGGAAGTATGCATTAATGCAGTAGTTCATTTGTTGGTCAAGAGCAAATTTGATCCCGATGGAGCCTGAGGTCATTTTAGCAATTTTGCTTCACACTCACAAGGGACAAGAACCCTTTAATTCAATAACTTTCAAGGCCTCTTCGCTTTGCAGATTAAGGTGAAATGTGCATGAGACTTAAGGGGCAGAACTATGGATGTGAAACTTAAATATGTTTTCCATGCCCTCCAGTCAGCTTTTAAACCCGGTATATTGTACTCAGTAGTTTAATACTTCACATTAGACAAATGTAATCTGTCTAATCTGCCACCGAACAGAAAGGAATTATTTATTTATTTATTTAATCTTATTTTTTTGAGCCACAAGTTTAAGTATTTGAGTTAATCAAGCTTGGTTGCAAAGTGCAATGTACAAGTCACTAACTATTTAAATAGCACCTTTGATGTTACCATGCTTTGATGTATCTCAACAATCTACATCATTTGTTATATAATTGCATTAAAAGTAGTCCAAAAGAAGATCAGATCAAGGTTAGTGATTCTTATTAGCAGAGTTGAGATCTAGCGAAAAGGGATCAGCCACAGCGCCCACAGCTGTCACCACTGTCAGTCACTGAAACAACATTTCTAGCTTTAAACCTTATTTTTAACCCAAGGAGATATAACAAAAAATGTTTTTTTTATAATACTTTTTAGTTCTGCATTTTGGGAATGGACTCACTTTTGGAGCCATCCCCAAATGCCCACAAGAGAACTACACTGTATGTGTGGACTTAATTTCTTAAATCTGGAAGTTGCTGCTTCATTTTAGTTTATTCACAAACAAAGATATTAAGCTGCTTTAGTTGTATGAAACACACTGGTGGATGGAAACGGTTGATAATATGGCTTAACTTGTTTCTTGCTAGTAACTGTCCGGTTGTTCAGTGATGACGCGACGAATCCTACTTCCGGGTCTAAAGTAGTCTGCGTTTAATATGGCTTTAGTGTTGTTAACATGTTTAATGTTATGTATTTACTTCTATTTGATCTCAAAAAGCTCCTAAAACAGTCAGTGATCACCGTTGACCTCCCTCGGCTTTTATTACCGCTAATCATTTATTTAAGCTCAGTTTTTAAAACCTTAGGATGTAACTACAGCCCAGCCCATGCAGCAGTATATGAATGACTAACCTCGTATTGTGGATGGATTATCTCAGTTGTTCTCCTGGCTGAAGTTTGGTCCTTTTACAGCATCCTGCCATGCGATTACATTTGTCCCTGACCACCGAGAACACTCACGTTAACTTTTATCGAGTGGAAAAAAAGTTAGCTTGTTTATATTATGCTAACATAGCTGTGTCGCTAGCGGTCACGTAGCACATCATTATATACCAGCTAGCCCAACTTCAGTAACCCTACAAACGTCACTGCTGTTTAGTTTTCTGTCTTCATTTATGCTGGAAGTGATAGCAGAGCTGTACGTTTTAATTTGTTTCCAAAACCCCGCAGTCAGGACATGCTATATTGTATTTAGATTGAAGCTAGCGAGCTAACTCCCTGCTAACTTCTAACTCCGTTAAATGTCATAAATTCCGTTTTCATGGATGCCTGGATGTTAGACTCAATTGTTACACCTGGTAGAGCAGAACGCTGATCATTTTATTAAAGATGAAAGACTTTAGACAGTCTTTCAACTCTCAGTAATGCCATAGTGATCGTTTGATATATGGACCTGCAGCGGAGTTCAGGCCCAGACACGGCTAGTGACGTCAGACTGAACAACCGGGTTGCTTGTTGATCAGGTTGCATTATAAATGACTCTGCAGGTTTGCTCGTGTCTTATTTTTCATGTTACCTGGGTGAAATCTCCACTGTGGTGATGCCTGTTAGCTGTCCGCTGTGTGCCTGACAGACGGATAAACAAACTGGAGCTTGACCATAGATTACACCTGTCATGATGAAACCGTCATCATTGTTTTTCTTGTGGGGTGGGGGAATTTGTGGGTTGGGGAGTGGTGGCGGTGGCTTGAAATCAATTTTGAAAAAGAAAAAAAACCTGCTTGTAAATACATTTAACTCTGGCCTTCTTTAAGCCTTCTATTTTTATTTGCAGTTCCGAGTGAAACAATAATTCTGTTGTTGTTTTTTGTTGTTTTTTATCAAGCGTGGATCGCTCATAAAAAACCAAAAAGGGGGGAAAAATATGACATTTTCTAACACATGAACTTCCTGTAATTGCAATGCAGATTTGTCAGTAAACACATTCACACTGCAGTGATTTACATTAGTTTAGTGTTGCAGCTGTTTCTTCCTTCTAAGACATCTGTTTTGTTTTTCTTTTTAAGAAGTATGATGTGTTTATGTCGGCTGCATTTTGTTTCATTTTTGTAACTGAATACGGAATGATCCCAAATGTCTGACATGCAAGCGAGCAGCACAGATTCACTGGTTTGGATGAACATTAATGTAAAATTTACAATCCTGGATGATATATATTATATATTTTCACTCTTAACGACAAGCTCATTTGCCTTTTTGTTAAAGGCTTTGTAAATGAATAACACACCTTTTAGATCTCCTAAGTATCTGCCCACTTTTCTCTTTCTCAGCTGATTCTTTCTTTTCTCCTCTTCTAAACTCTGCTCTCTTTCCTTCCTTTTTATCCCTGTCTCCTCTCTCCTTCCCCTCAGTCCCCCTCTCTCCTCCTCTCTGCTTTTGTGCCATGTTGTAGTTGGGATTACGTGCTCAAGCTGCCAGTTATGCTCAGCTTGCCTGCGCTCTGCTCCCTGGCCTACGTTGTATTAACGTAAAGAACTGAATGAAGTGGACGAAGGTCTGAAACTGTTTCTTATTACCGTTAGGCTCCAGGAAGGTAATGAATATGGGGATTTGGTTGTAGAATAGCTGTTGCCTCAAGGGTAAAGAGGGCATTTGTTTTGTTTTTGCATATGCACACGTTTCATTTCTTGATTGATTTTTTTTTTTTCCCTGGGGGGGATATTTCATTGAATGTCTTACATTTTTTTCCTTTTATTTTTTTGCAGTTTTACTGAAATCCCGAGCCAAATCCATTCCACTAAGGCAAACAGACTCTGAAAGTCTCCCCAGTGTGTCTTTAAGGGCTTAGTATGGAAGGCCATCATTTCTAAACCATAAATCAAGATGTGGGGAACAGATGTGACTCGGCCTGACTCGGCATGGCCACGCTGCTAATCTTATTGTCTACACAGAAGATCATATAGCGGCTCATGTAGCATACAGACATAGGTGAAGTTAATTACAGATAGCTAGCGTAAAATCTCGGAGGACCAATTATCTGCATAGGCGAGACGCTGATTTTGTGCCTCTTTTTTTGGACACATGAAGAAGAACACAAGGGTGTACTAGTGCTCATCTGAGCCTTTTTTCCCCTGCAAAGGCATCTGCAGTCCTACCATTACCCAACTGCTGTTATCCTGTCAGAAGAAATGCAGTCACTCACCACAGACATGTAATGCCGTTTATGATTAATGAAAAGTGAGATCCAGAAAAACAAGTAGCAGCTGCATGTTATAAAGATTGAATTTAACGTCGGCTGGAATGGGGAGTGGGAGGTGGTGAAATAGATTATGCGGAGGAATTTAGTTGCCAAAACAAAAAAGTAACTGCACCCCTGTGGCACCACTGTGGGCTCGGCTCACATTTAAATTCTCTTATCAGAAGTTGAACTTTTTTACTCAGGTGAACACAATTTTTAAGCTAATATATGTATACAAAGCCAGCTTAAAAAAAAAAAAAACATATTGATGACATAACCTGGCTCTCAGGTTTTATTCATGCATTCAGCTGTTCTGTCGCACACCCTCTCAGTCATTCTCTACTTAATGGTATCTACGGATGATTCTGCTTTTTCAATATGAGCATGTGAGCCCACACAGAAACAATGTTGTGGTGTCACACCTCAGGAAAATGAGAATCAGACAGAATACATTATAGTGGATGTAGCACAAAGGAAGCAGATTGAGAGGAAATAGAGGCAGACTTGGCAGACAACATGTGGACATTACTGCTGAGGTAGTAGTAGCCAAATTAAGGTTGTAAATGCATACTGAGAGCCAGAGAGAGATGCAGAGACCAACAGGAAGAAAGAGTGAATTAGAGAAGACACCGATGAGAAGTGAGGCAGTGTCCTGCCTGACCTCCCGCCCACCCCTTGCTGTTCCAATTATCAGCTATTTTGATTGGTCTTGGAGAGAGGGAGGCCAATTAGAGAAGCTCTCTGCAGGGAGTCTTTTACACCATAAGTAAGTCACGCAAGCATTATGCACATTTTTGAACTTGAACAAAAGAAAATCAAAAAGATAAAAAACAAAACTGGTGATGTTGCAAAAGTGTTTGAAATGCTGAAGTGCAAAGTGCTTGTATTGATGAGGAGATTGGAACTGACTAAAAAAATATGTTTATGATTATATAATGACATGAGGAAGAACTGACCTTACTTACAAACAAATAAATGATTATTATTTATACTATTAGAAGCCCAGTGAGTCCTTGCCTTCATTTGTTTGATGGCATATAAAATTTGTCTTCTTTTTCCTTTATATTTATCTATAGAGCTGAATGTACAACAGTTGTAAGACAGATTATATATTTATTTCTTTGTCTAACTCGCACATGAGTCAGTTCATGCAGATGTGGCCAGTTGTTTTATGCTAGGCTTCATTTCTGCTAACGCGAGCGGCTGAACTTCCGGTGCCTTTTTTCTGCACTTCTGTTATAAATAATGTAATACGGCCTATACTGTACAGCAGCCAATTCATTTAGTCTAGTGAAACTCTTGTAGTACAGACTAGTCGGCATTGTTGTTGGTCGTTCATGCATGCACTTGCTTGCTAACCGAGGTTGTTAGCGTTAGCTGATAGCTTAGTATTCCTCTGTAGTTTTCCGCTTCTGACTGGCTCTTTAATACTTCCTGTGGTCTGAACATTAACAATAAATATTTGTAAAGGCCACTCAGTGGGCACAAATATTTGAATGGTCCCTTAATTCTCATTTTGCTTGTTTTGATCCAGAGCAACACTGCACTAGAGTTATACAGTAAGTGCAAAGGGTTCCTCTTTTCCCTTTAAATGGAAAACATAAACATTATGTTTTGTGTTTTCTGTGGCAGAACGATTGATCCAATAAAAATTCTTGTTGCCTTTTAGGTGAATTGTGATGCTGGTGGAGATATTGAAAGTGAGAGGAGTCTGTCTGTGAAATGAAGTTAAAAGCAACAGATTGAGGCTGGGAGTGTGTTATTGCTTTCGTGCTTTCCTCTTGCTGGAATAATCTGTTTAGTTGCTGACACTTCGATCTAATAAGCACGCTGATTGACGGACGGAGAGGAGCACATTTACACTCCGGCTGTGTGGGGAGAGCAGCGTGAATCAAGAGAAAACATGCAATCTAAAAGATAGATTCAAACGCATAAAACACACTAACGTGGATGCTTAGACACATAAATCTGCACACAGGCGTTTGCAATCATGCACACGCCTCTGACTTAAATGTCAATTGAAGTTGGAATTGCTGTGGATTTCCCCACAGGCTCTGTGGCAGGAATCATTTGTGTACATTATATCTTCAGCTCACAGGTAAAGAGGTGGTCTAATGCAATGTTTGCATACTGTTTGTCTTCTCCTGTCTGAAAATATATTTCACTCATTTCCATGTAACTGACTTTGTCTTTAAGAAAAGAGAAAGAGAACCCCTGCGATGTGTTTGCCATGGTAACGCAGATAAGATTCAGATTTTATTAGCATACAAATTTCATGTTCAGTGTAGCGCCTTAAAACATGCTAGGACAAAGTGTCCTGTGAAGGATCTTACTGGGACACGGGAATTATGGATATGATGTGATAATGGTAACATTTAGAACATAAAGGTACACTGCTGGAAGTCACATGATTTAATGTGGTGCACTTATTTGACTCATTGTTTGAGTCACTGTGAGTCACAGAGAATTACAGTTCAATGGCTTTTCTTTCAGCCAGCATTGCATTTAAGTAATTAAGCACTTGGTGGTATATGATTAGACCAGCTTTCCTTCACTTCGGGAGATTTGGATGTAAGTTTTAAAATTAGTTTCTGTTGCTTTCTTGGTACCAAGGAGAACAAGACAACCACGAGTCTTTACAGGTTGTGTGATCACCTCAATTCTGGGCTATCCACTATCCACTCACTGGCAGAATTTTTATAGACAAATATTTTTTCATTGCTTTACCCAGAAAGGCTACTTTCTAATGTGTTGCCCAGCGTCTTGATCGTCATATGACTACAAACACAGATACACATAATACAGACAGATACCAGAGAAAGAGTCACTGAGATAGACACGTGCTGGAGAAGGTCTTCGAGGTTGTAGAGCTCAGTCCATTTAGGAACTTCTCATTAAAGATGGAGACAGTTCATGTAAAAATATTTGAAACTTGGATGAAATGTTCCTTCTTTGATGAATTAAAAAAGAGAAATGAAGCTTTTAATACTTTTAGTTCTCTTGCTCCTCATTTGAACTACTGGCCTTGACCCTCCCTTTCCACTAGATTTTCATGAAGTCGTACAAGCACGTGTTGCCTCTCAGGTATCTGGTCAGAATTTAAAGTTGCTTAATTGTGCATCAGTCGCCAAATTAATGCTGCTAGTCTTTGAACATTAACTAGCCTTTTATTTACATTTCCAGGATACTGAAATGTCATTTCAAATTCTAAATTGATGCAGTTCTTGTTACGTGCAGCATGCTGGTAAGCAACAACTGCTCTATGGAAAGATTCACTTTGTTACATCTATTTTGTTGACTGATTGGCCATGACTTAGCCTAATTACTAATCATTAAGGTCTGTGAGAGAGTTTCTATACATGGAAATGGTTCTCCTTAGTTTTCTACCAATAGCAAATCCCAAGTCATTAATCACTCTTTGATGATGTAGTGAAATCTTGCCAGAAGTAGCATTTTTCCTTGTTCCTGTAGAGCAGAGCTGTCATCACCACATCAAGAAATGCTGACCTCACTGTGTCATTATTCTGTCTATATGTAGAGTATAATTATAGCTTTGTTTGAGTCATAATCTTATTTATTTACATGACATCTTGATGCGTATGTTGAGGGTGCTCAGTATAGCTCCCAGCTTCAGCTTTCATTAGTAATTTGAATAGAGAAACAAACTCAAAACTATTTCCTTGTAAATCAGTCTGCTATGGACTTAGAAAACAATGTTGAAACTGAACGGTCTTTTAGTTACTTTTGAACCTCCATTAACTCTTTAAACACTGAACTTTGGAAGAAAACATTTGAACCACTGCTGTTGTCACTACTAACAACGTGGCAGAACAACCTTTCCAGTTTGGTCCGGGCATCTGAGTAACACCCTATCTCTTGCTCTAATCTGAGCTGTCATCTGCTCATGAAATAGTTCACGTCCCTCGCTCCACCCTGAATTACATCCCCATCTCACATATCTCGCCCCTCAACTTTGCTGAACTGGACTCTTATCGTTTAAGTAGAAATAAATCCTTTCTATCTCCTCAGCTCTTATTTCCTCTTCTTGCACTTGTCTGTCATACAAAATCATTTAGGAGTTAGAGCTGTACTTTTTCAGGCCTGTTGTCAGAGCACATTGGACATTGGATGAAGGACCTCTCGTGTAATCTACTCTAAACTAATTACACTCAGTCACTATCATACATCCATCTTTTAAAGTATAGAAAAATGTCCTCCAACCTCTTGTCGGAAATAACTTCCTAGGTAGCATAGCTGTAAACCTAAGCTAAGTAGCTAAGTAAACCTTTTAACAAGCTACATACATCACTCAGACTGGCAACCTATCAAGGGTCCAGGTTCAAACCCTCTGTTAACCTAATTGGATAGGGAATCAAATGTATAGATGGCTGAATATGTGAGAAAAAAGTGCACTAGCAAAAAAACCCCAAACAAAACAGTAATAAAAAAACATGCCACAACTAGTTAAAAAAAAATAAAAAATAAAGCCCAGCAGAAATAACTACTAACTACTTGTTCATCTTTTGGGTGTTTCCTTTAGAGGTTTCCAGAGCAGATCATCTCCTTTGATCTTACCCCAACTCTTGGATCCCCTTCTGTCACACGGGCATGTCCGCCTTCACTCTGTCCATTAATCTTCTCCCTCATCTTCCTCTTTTCCTCCTGCGTGGCACCTCGATATTTAACACTCTTTGTCCAATATATCCACTATCCCCACTCTCCACATGTCCAAACCATTTTAATCTTGTCTCTCTAACTTTGTCCTCAAATTGTTCAACCTGAGCTGGTACTTTAGATGTTTGCATTTCTAATTGTGTCCATCCTGGTGACTCCTGATGAAAACCTTAACATCTTCAACTCAGCCACTTCCAGTTAAGCCTCCTGTCTTTTTACTAGTGCAACTATCTCCAAACCATACACCAGTGCAGGTCTCACTTCCATCTTGTAAATATGGTGCTTCACTCTTGCTGATATCCGTCCACGCCTGACACTCATCACCACCCACTCCATGCTTTCCCTTTCTTGCTCACTGTTTGTGGCTTTGCTTCACTGCTCCTTGAATATTCACCTTTTCTGTCTCCTTCTCATTCACAGACGCATATTATATCTTGCTTCTACTGACTTTCATTCTTCTTCTCTTAGTTGGATACCTCAACCTTTTCACGCTCTCTCCCACCCTGTCTTTACTCTCAGTATAGATCACAGTTCCATCTGTAAACATCAACGTCCACAGAGACTCCTGCCTGACCTCCTCAGTCAACCTGCTCATTACCATTGCAAATAACAAGTGGCTCAGAGCCGATAGCTGATGTTATCCCCCCCACCTCAAACCCATCTCCCACTCTTATCGCACACCTCAACACTGTCTCGCACCAGACAGTGGTGTCCTGAACCAGCTTCACATACTGTTCTGCCACTACTGACTTCCTCACGCAGTACCACAGGTCCTCTCTGTACCCCATCATAAGCTCTCTGTCCATTGAATTATAAATGTATGAAACAGGAAACATTACAGAGCAAAGTGAGCCAGAAAGTCTTTGTAGACTCGGTCCATATTCCATCAAGTTAAGAACACACAATATTCAAAGAAACAAGAAGAGTGGCCTGTGATATGGAGAGCTACAATTCTTGCAATAAATGTGGTGTAGATTTCTAAAAGCTGCCAATTGGGGCTTTTTGTAAGATGGTTTTCACTTTTATATGTTCCTTTATAAAATAAAAGTTATATATTGCTAACCATTTACATCAGAGCATTCACTGGTTAGGTGCTTTTAGAAGAGCACTTTATTTAAATGCTCTATTAAACTTTCCTGGACCAGAGTAGGCACTAAACCACGGTTCAGATTTGTGGAGGAAAATGTTTCCTTTACCTACAGTGGGGCAAAAAAGTATTTAGTCAGCCACCGATTGTGCAAGTTCCCCCACCTAAAATGATGACAGAGGTCAGTAATTTGCACCAGAGGTACACTTCAACTGTGAGAGACAGAATGTGAAAAAAAAATCCATGAATCCACATGGTAGGATTTGTAAAGAATTTATTCGTAAATTAGGGTGGAAAATAAGTATTTGGTCAATAACAAAAATACAACTCAATACTTTGTAACATAACCTTTGTTGGCAATAACAGAGGTCAAACGTTTACTATAGGTCTTTACCAGGCTTGCACACACAGTAGCTGGTATTTTGGCCCATTCCTCCATGCAGATCTTCTCGAGAGCAGTGATGTTTTGGGGCTGTCGCCGAGCAACACGGACTTTCAACTCCCGCCACAGATTTCCTATGGGGTTGAGGTCTGGAGACTGGCTAGGCCACTCCAGGACTTTCAAATGCTTCTTACGGAGCCACTCCTTTGTTGCCCGGGCGGTGTGTTTTGGATCATTGTCATGTTGGAAGACCCAGCCTCATTTCATCTTCAAAGTTCTCACTGATGGAAGGAGGTTTTGGCTCAAAATCTCACGATACATGGCCCCATTCATTCTGTCCTTAACACGGATCAGTCGTCCTGTCCCCTTGGCAGAAAAACAGCCCCATAGCATGATGTTTCCACCCCCATGCTTCACAGTAGGTATGGTGTTCTTGGGATGCAACTCACTATTCTTCTTCCTCCAAACACGACGAGTTGAGTTTATACCAAAAAGTTCTACTTTGGTTTCATCTGACCACATGACATTCTCCCAATCCTCTGCTGTATCATCCATGTGCTCTCTGGCAAACTTCAGACGGGCCTGGACATGCACTGGCTTCAGCAGAGGAACACGTCTGGCACTGCGGGATTTGATTCCCTGCCGTTGTAGTGTGTTACTGATGGTGACCTTTGTTACTTTGGTCCCAGCTCTCTGCAGGTCATTCACCAGGTCCCCCCGTGTGGTTCTGGGATTTTTGCTCACCGTTCTCATGATCGTTTTGACCCCACGGGATGAGATCTTGCGTGGAGCCCCAGATCGAGGGAGATTATCAGTGGTCCTGTATGTCTTCCATTTTCTGATGATTGCTCCCACAGTTGATTTTTTTCACACCAAGCTGCTTGCCTATTGTAGATTCACTCTTCCCAGTCTGGTGCAGGTCTACAATACTTTTCCTGGTGTCCTTCGAAAGCTCTTTGGTCTTGGCCATGGCGGAGTTTGGAGTCTGACTGTTTGAGGCTGTGGACAGGTGTCTTTTATACAGATGATGAGTTCAAACAAGTGCCATTCATACAGGTAACGAGTAGGGGACAGAAAAGCTTCTTACAGAAGACGTTACAGGTCTGTGAGAGCCAGAGATTTTCCTTGTTTGAGGTGACCAAATACTTATTTTCCACCCTAATTTACGAATAAATTCTTTACAAATCCTACCATGTGAATTCATGGATTTTTCTTTCACATTCTGTCTCTCACAGTTGAAGTGTACCTCTGGTGCAAATTACTGACCTCTGTCATCATTTTAAGTGGGGGAACTTGCACAATCGGTGGCTGACTAAATACTTTTTTGCCCCACTGTATTATCATGAATGTTTTCTTTACCGTGCTAAACACAGATGTCTGCTGTGGATTACTAAAGCACTCTTATCACAAGGCTTCAAATACTGCTGCTCTATTAGATGCTACTGATGTTACAAAAATATGCTCAAGATGTCCTTTAATGTTTGCGCACTAGCTGAGGCAATATTCAACGCAAAGAGACAACAGTCATTTTTTAAAGAGCAGCGAAGCCTGTAGTATGAGACTGGGGGGGATGATGGTTTGGAAGAAACATCTAAGATACGGCAATGTCTGTCCTGTTTGGGACTTTGTTTTACTTTTGTTTCCTTGTACATGTACATCCACTTGTAGTCATTGGGGAGGTTTAGGCACCAGTTACTCCTTGGTCTAGTTGTCTCTTTACACTGTTCACCCAGGTTCCACTTTGCCAAATAAAGTCTGATACCCAGATGTCCTTCAAAAGCATAGAGTAGAGAGTGAAAACAATGTCACTTTCCATAGTCGGCCATAGCTTTGGCAAAACAACAAGTTTTGACACCCTGGGATTGGGAACAGGCTGGGATTCCAGATCTCCTTATTAATAAATATGTTATTTGTTGGCTCAATAAGCAACCACTGTAAGATGACTGTAAGATTCATCTTAAAAGGTGTAAAATACAGCTGAATGTTAAATTAAATATACTGGAACAAGTATCCTTTGTTGTCAAGCGCATACTTCCTTTTTCCTCCTTTGTACACTCATTCTCCCAACATCTTAATTCATCTCTTGCCCTTCTTGTCTTTGTCTCCATAGTAGCTTTTCTTTCAAAACTACACTTGTGCCATATTCCTCTCTTTCAGCCTCAGGCTCTGATTCAGATTCCTATCTGAGCATCGATTTTTTCCAAAGAGCTATCGAAGTTGTCAAGGCCAGGCAGAAGTGCTCTTGCCAGGCACAAGTTATGAACGTTATTAAGAAGATGCTTTGAAGAGGAGGGTAGGATGGATGGTTGGATGCTATTCATATGTATGTGATTGGCTTGCTGTTTTAAGTTTGTGTGCGTAATATTTGAAAACAAAATCTTTGAGCTCTTTATTGATAAATATTCTGGTGAATGACTAATTGACTGCTTCATTCTGCTTATGTAAGGTTGTGGATATTCACATGGGCCCTGTGTTTCTCTCAGAGGTGTGTTTGTGTTTGCAAACTGATTTGTCACCCTGCGTGTGAGTGTTTAAAGTGGGAAATGCTGCTACACTTTCTTCTGGAGGAGGAAGAGCTGATGGATTTCATAGCGTACCTGCTAGCGATGAGCTTCGGACTGCAACGAGCATCCATATGCATTCATGAGAGCAGAACTGAGCAAAGTTGAACTTTGTCTCCCCTAAGATGGAGAGCTTTGCTTGCAGGAGGTGGCAGGTATTTGTGATGTACTGTATGTGATGTGTGTGTGTGTGTGTGTGTGGGTAGGTGATGAAGCCCCGAGCAAAGCTCTGCAGTCATTCATCCTCCTAGCCGGCATGCCTGTTTACATCCAGTAAAGCCAGGTCTTTCCTGCTCTGTGTCACCAGGGAAAATCTCTCCTCCAACTCACCAAAACACAAGATAAACTGCTGCAGAGAACCCAAACATGCGTGCATAGACCCACACAGACAAAAAGACAGGTGCCGTCTGGCAAGGTTTATACTGTCACAGTGCTTAACTGATGAACAGAAAGAAGTAAGTCTGTTTAAAGTGTTAATAATAAACTGCACTTTAAGTATTGAGGCAAAGGTCAGTGAGGGGAAAGCATTTGATTTTTTTTTTTCAATTTGGGAGATTTTCATAATTGTTCATAAAATAATTACTAATATCTACAATCTCAGATTGATGTCTGTCTCACTCTCAGTTGTAACAAAAATCTTCAGTTAACTGAAGTTTGCTGTTTAGCAAATTTCTCATCTACAATTAACACTTTCCATAACACTTTGCTTTGACAAAAAAAATCAGCAAAAAAAGTGTAGCGCAAACAGTCTGTGGAGAATGCTGCACCCACCCCCACCCTGATTTCAGCAGGCTCAGGAGAGCTCTGATTTTTTCATTATCACAGCTGGGGTAATGGCCTAGCCCAGTTAGACTCGGGTACAACAATGATCTTGAGTCTGCGAGTTTGGTTCAAATTGTTGTGTGGTGAAAAGTATGTGACAATGATCAGCAACTGATAGGAGATGGAATTGAAATAGTACTACTTAGGCTTCTCAGTGAAAACCTTTGTATGGCCAAAAGAGGTTCAGATAAATACAATGTCACTAGCGCAGGAAGCGGCATTCGAAAGTACTGTGAAAAAAGGAACAGAGCTGAAGTGGCATCTCCCCCCTTTCCCTCTTTTTTAAAAGTGGATATTTTCATTAGCTCATCCAGCCGATAAGCTCAGGCCATGGTGAGTCATCCATTGTCCATCCTGTCCATTCACAGTTCATCTCTAATCCTCCTTGAATATTCAAATTAAAGTGAAACCTGCAACCTAATGGTTCTTTACCCAAATTGTGCTGAAGGTCAGCATCACATTTGTCATTTTAAAGGCAAACACCTGTAAACTGTGATGGATCATGAGCTAGCTCACCCACAGCAGCACTGATGTTCTGG
The DNA here is from genome assembly GCF_057381845.1 of Rhamphochromis longiceps. Lineage (NCBI taxonomy): Eukaryota > Metazoa > Chordata > Actinopteri > Cichliformes > Cichlidae > Rhamphochromis > Rhamphochromis longiceps. The sequence continues at coordinate 5,318,290 of NC_140569.1, forward strand.
TTTGATTTTTTTTTTTTTCCACCACTAAACTTTAACTTTGGCACTTTATTTACACCATCCATGCTATTTTTGAGATTATAATGAGAACATAAACCCTTTTTTTGACAGATTATATTTATATCTGCTTCAGATTAGTTGTTCATTTGCAAAACCCATGTATAGTTCTTTGAACTAGCAAATCTTTGGTATTTCTGGGTTATGAATTACTAGGTTATGACATAAACTGTCAAGAATTTCTACAGATTTTTAGTTTTATCAGTTAATAATTAATGAAAATGTTCATGCATGTAGATGCAACAATCTCACATGCTTGGGTTTAAATCATGCTTTTAACTAATAATGTAGTTAAAAAAAAGCAAAAGTGTAATTAGCACTTCAAAGGTAACATACAGGAAGGTATCTGACCTTAAAGGCAAATAAGATGAGCTAAAGTAATGAATTCAGCCGGTTGAACTGTCAGCAAGCTCTCTCTGTTCCTGAAGCTAAACAGAAGCCACACTTTCATCGCTGCACAGGGAAACACATGAGATGACGTTCAAAGGATAAATCCATACGAGTGGTTCAGTTTGCTTAACATCAGTCAATATTAACTCCATATTAGAGAAATGGCAGACAGCAAATTTGTAATGAAAAGCTTGCTTAAAAATAATATACTGTGCATTGGAAGCAAAAGTAAAGAGCTCATACAAGCAGGTCTGGAAAATTCAGCTCAAAAAACAGAGCAAAATAAAATGCATCTTTTGAAGGAGCTGTGTGGTCTTTGTTCTTGTTTGAATGAAGAGCACTGGTGCATGAGTGCTGAATGCAGTGTATATTTTAAATTCATTAATGTTTAAGTGGCTTAGGTATTCAGATTTATTTCAAAGTGGCGCACAAGTTCCATCATTAAAATGTACAAGGTAGCATTACCAGACACATTCATGTTACCGACAAATGGTGTGACCTTAAAAGCAGTTTACAATATGCTTTCAAACAACTTTAAGAGCAAGAGGGGTGTTTGTTTTCTGCCCAGCTCGAGTATTCAGTATCAGCTCAGTCTTTAGCCTGTCTCTGTGTTTTTTATTTTCTTCTAAGCGCTAATGTAGGTATATTTATAGCCTGATGCCCAGGGGATGCAGACGAGGCCTCTGGCAATGGTAAAACAGCAATTGTACATTTTCATAGGTTATTAGGCATTGATTTTCTCCCGGATTAAGAAGCGTTGTAATGCTAAGTAGTAGAAATTGAAAATGTGTCCCAATATGCTGTTATCAGCTGGCTGGAGAAAGCTGGAGAGAGTCGTGGCAAAGCTCTGGACATATATAAGGACAGACGTACGCCCACAGACAGGCACACACACTCAGTTTGCCGCAGTATATGAACTATGAGGGACAGAAAATGTATATGTGTGCGTGTATATACATGTGTACATATATAGGGTTATATATATACACACACACACACACACACACACACACACACACACACACACACACACACACACACACACACACACACACACACACACACACACACACGTATGTGTGTGTGTGTGTGTGTGTATATAAATAAATGTATATAAATAAATAAATAAAAAAAGGGAGAGGTGGGAGCTTTTTAAAAAATCCCATCTAATAAGCATATGAGCAGCCTCTCCAATTAGCTCTCCTTATTATTCCAATCTGTCAGATGGAAGGGAGCGCAGCAGAGAGAAATCAAACATCCCCAGGCCAAGCACATTTAACATATCCTCTCTGGATGGCAGGCAGGCAGCAGGCGGGCAGCCTGGGAAATTAAATAGAAAGATTTCTTGAGAGAAACACGCTGCCTGTGTTCTCCACCTGCAGCTATCATACTGCACGATGGAAATTTGACGGAAACAGTTCGCAGTGCGCTTGTTTTATCTTCTCTCACTACTCTGGCTAAATGCTGAAACGTGTCCACACACTGGAAGACGGCCAAGGAAATAATGGAGTCTGAGAGGCTATTTTTTTCTTCTTCTTTTACAACAGTCCACTTGGAGTGCACTTGGGTGGGATGACTTGCATTTGTCTGCAGAAAACTTATCAAAAATGATAAGCATTGCACTTTTAAGCAGAGTATAAAAAGTGGACCTCAGCACTGGCTATAAGGAAAGTGTTCCTATACCTCTGAGAAAAAAATGATTTTGATTTAAGCCTGTCCAGAGGTGCAAGAAATGTTCCATCAGGCTTTACTGTAACTTGGGGCTTTACCATTTCCTGATATATGTGGAAATATGGCAAATATATGGATTCAGCTTTTTTGAATAAAAGATGCAGGATATGAAGCTGTTTCTCAATGGCTGCAACTGTAATAATACATCTTTATCAAAGTGGGATGATATTGCTCTTCGAGAGTCATGCAAGAAAAATTTGCTGTCAATGAATTGAAAGGTGACTGAAAATGAAAATTACTTATGAACTTAAAGGCCTATTTTGTTTAGTATTTGTCAAATAAAAGCTTTTACAAAAGTGGGTCCTACCAAGTAATGATGTCAGTGTGTGCACAAGGAATTCTTGTGAGCAAAAAGCTCAGTTTCATACAATGTTTTTTTGACTCTTGAATCTTTGTGATGTCATAGAGAGGGGATCCTCCTAATATTGTCATGTTCTGTTATGTGACATAAGTCTTTGCATATGTGTGACTATTTCTGATCATGTGATGCATTTTTCTCAAGATAATTAAAATCTGGTAACAAAATGCGACTAATACAAGAGATCTTCACAACAGGAAAAATACTTTCAATGGCTCATTGTGTCCATACAGCTCACTGTTGTTCCCACTGTACAAGCCTACAATACATTTTAACTGGGTCATATAACATGTTAAGGAATTGAATTACGATGCTGAACATGACATAAAATAGATGAGCCTGAGTTGCGTGAGCTTTACCAAATTAAAATATAGCTACAGGGATGGAAAGGGATTGGTTTTGGGGTTGTTACGGCTCTGATGGTATGTGTGTACGTTGCATGTATGTTAGCATGTGCAGCTGTTTGACCCAGATCTGTATGTGTATGTCAAGGTCAACTCATATCCAGCAAATTGGACGGTCAATAACATGTGAAGCTGTGCTGGCCGTAGCCTGGAGGCTGAAAATCGCATCATTGTTAGGAATGTTTGCTGGCATGCAGAGCACACGAAAACATGCACACTGATTCATTGGAACTGAAATTTTACACTGGTATATTCAGCACTTGATTATTTATTTTTTTATTTTTTTAAAATCTTGGTAAAGTTTTCTTTTCTCTTCTGTCTTCCTCACCTTCTCTTGGTCCTTCAAGCAGAGATTTATTTCACATTTGTCTCAAATAAATGTTGTTTCCGAGTGTTGGCACCCCAGTGTTACCCTTATTGAATAATAAATTACTCTCTGTGAAATGCCTTCAGGTTAATAGACATTCAATGAATAAATAACAGGAAAACTCGGCAATGAGTTAGGGAACAGGATATGCGGCATTTAATGATTATTTTAGGCCAAATGAATGGATTCTTTGTGTGCTCAAATTGCAGTTGAGTGCACTGGTTGCGTCACATTTTAATTAATGCACTAGGGTCTTTAATATGGATGTCGGTTGAGCCATATTGTGCTGGCAGCGGTTAAAAGAGAATTAAGTCTCCGCTCTGACATTGTCTCCTTTAATTGAATAAATAAAGCTGTTGCTTTCTCAAATAGTTTTTTTTTTCTTAGAATGATTATTAGAGCCAGCCATGATAATAAAAGGTACATTTGAATGGGATTCTTGCATAAATAGCTTGGAGCGAAATGGATATGATAGAGTTTTAGGTTTCTTTTAATGTGCTGTATTTTATTATCCTTATGGACACAGTAAATCTCCTTTATATTTAATTCTGTCCATAAGGAAATCAAGCCGGTTCTTGCATGTTTAAATGGTAAAATGGCCTGTATTTATATAGCGCTTTACTAGTCCCTAAGGACCCCAAAGCGCTTTACATATCCAGTCATCCACCCATTCACACACACATTCACACACTGGTGATGGCAAGCTACATTGTAGCCACAGCCACCCTGGGGCGCACTGACATATGTTTATGTCGATTATGCTTTTCTCACGTGTGCTGCGTGCATCCACTCCTTTGCTTCCCAGCCCTGTGTCTGTGTTAGTCTTCAGCTGTGGCCCACTTGCAAATGAAAAGGCTTTCACCTATTCTTAAATCAACAGCTGCAATCAGCTTCCTACTGAACCAAAGTTCACAAGAGCAGCTCCTTTGTTCCCCTCAACCATCATGTTCACATGGCCACTGACACACATCAAAAACTCAGCAGGTGATCATAAAACCACCGCCCCGATTTCCTGCTTTTATCACCAGCCGCCCTGGCACTGCCGTCTGTCTCTGAGGCCACATAAAGAGGAAAATAGATACAGGTTCACTATTTGGATAGATTGAAATTGTATTTCACGGCTGGAAATGTTGTGTGTGAGAAACAAGAGCAGCTCTCGCTTTACAAATGGTCAGGGGAAACATATTACTTAAGTGGAACCCAGTGCTGCAGAAGAGCCGCGGTAAGTCAGGTGTTTTAGCTTGTCAAATATTATTTAGACCCGCTGAAAGTTTCTCTCTAGTGCATCAGCGTGGCGCCTTGACACTTTGACTCTGAGCCTTACGTTTTTTCTTTCATGCCTTAGATGCACTAGTTGATCAAAAACACTGTACACTGGAACGCATTTGTCTTTTATGCCTGTAGGCAAGTGCTTTGGTGTCTTTGAGGTCTTTGTGGTTTTATTCATCTTGTTGTGGTCATAATGTTAACATTAGTTTTTGTTTGTTTGTTTTTTTTAAATCCTTCCTCTGCACCGAAAGATTATATCAAATATAAAGCAGTTTTTAATAACTAGACATTCACATGGATTTGTTCTTGTTTGAAAGATCTTTATCATCAAGCCATGTAAAATGTGTGTATTTGATTTGTTGTGTAACTTTTTCTATTCATTCCCTTTTAAAAGCCTGTCCAGGTCGAAGTTTACCTCCAAAATGAGCTTGAGCTCAAAGGGCAGGTGCTTAGTGTCACTGATACTAATTTAAGAAGTCTTCATACGGTAGCTAACTTTGTTAGCACTTTGCAAGACCCCTGTAAGTCCTGCAAAAAAAAAAGGAAAAAATGACACTGACACACAACCAAAATCTAAAACTGTGACAATTAACTACTTGGTGAAGCTCTTCAAGTCTGACGGTTTATATGCTCAACCGTAAAACTCAACTTCCTCCCGAAGACGTTTACGGCAAGCTATGGTTGACGTCACACTGTAGCTGCTGTTAACCCTTGGAGAGTGCAATCATTAAATGCATGACTGCAAAAGGTCATCCTCAGGGACTCTTGTTGTCATGCATAAGTAGCTTTTAGTAGCTTTGACTGAATAGCTGTTATGCAGTTTTCTTTTCAGCCCCTTGCAGAGTATAAATTGAGCAATGGGTTAGAACGGCGGCAATTGTTTTGTTCATCCAGTTCTGTGTTTAGCAGGATCCTCTCTGAGCCTCCCACTAAAGGAAATAAATCCAGGTCCTTGGAGGAAAGAAAAAGGCAGCCCATTTCCTTTGCCCGCAGGTCTGCCAGGCCATATCTCAGCAACATGGCCGAAAAGGATAGAGAAATAGATTGCCCAACAACTTGAACACCTGATGAATGGCTGCTCAAGCAAAACAGCAGGGGACCCTATTCTCTCCTGCTGATTCTCTGGCTCCCCCATGTTGTTTATCTTCTCCGTCATCTTTACAACCTGGGAACATCCCCACTTTTTCACTTGGGTGGAGAGAATCTGACATCTGGACTGTGTCCAGAAGATGGAGGGTTTGGGTGTAAACGCCGACAGAGGAATGACAGAGGGAAAGGGCTTCTTCGGATTACGAGTAAAAGTAAACATCTAGTCGTGCAGCGGTATCTGTAGCAGGGAGCTGGGAATTGGGAACATGCCTTAAAGACAAACTACTACCTCTCCAAGGCCTCTTAAAGGTAGTAGTAGAAGTAACAGCCTGGATGTACTTTGTAACACACTGTTGTTAGATTTACCCACACTACTCTAACACATCTTTCCCGTTATTCATTTCTTCAAAAGTGCAAGAGGCTTTTTTTAATTTCGCTAAATCACTTTCATTATGAGATCTTTATGAGACCTGATAAGCACTTTTTTTTTTAAGGATAAGAGGATAAGAGACAAATTGTCCTGAATTTTTCAAAAGGTCAATTTTGTATATGCAGAGATTTTTATTTTAAGTGAAAAAAAAAAAACGATGCATGTCAGAGAGGTTAGTCATTGTTTTCTGGAGTGCTATTGCAGGTCAAAGGTCACAGTGTGATCGCTTCACTTCATCGCAGAACTGCTCGGTCTTGGTCAGGAATTGTTATTTAAACAGTGTCAGAGAACTAAGCTCTGTTACCTCAGATGACAGATTTGACCAAATGTACAAGTTAAGCTGTGTGTGTGTACGTGCATGTGCGCTCTAATGTGTCCTGCATTATCTTCTTTCAAACAGACAGGGATCTATGGTGTGACGCTCACCGGTTGTATGTAGACAGCTGGATCTGTGGAGCATCACTTGCTCCTATATGGCCTCCTTCATCATAGCAGGCCGTCTACCTAATGGACAGAGGGGATTTTTTCACTCTGTGACAATGAACTAATGAGAGGACTTTCACGTGTATATGAACTCTTTTTACGATGTTACAGGTATCACGGGTAATTCAGACATATCCTTCTATGGTAAAGTGTTTTAATGTGAGGTGTTTTAGAAACGTTAGATCCAAATAAGATGTTTCAGGCTTTAAGCACGCTAAACTGGCTTGCTTATAGCCTACCTGCTTATCTGATCAACTGTTATTTCTCTTTTTTCCCATCAGATTTTATTCTAGTTGCGTTGCTGGATTCAAGTTTTGTAGGATTTATGTTCTAGCACTGGAGTCAGTTTACATGTCTCTTTGGCAGTGCAAATGAGGAATTGTGGGAATTCAACCAGCGCAGAGGCTATAAAGAAAGACTTGTGTGCTTGTCTTTCAAAAGCTTGATGTTGATGGTGCTATGCAAATGTAGAAGACTGATCAGAGGAAAAGAAAGCTGGCTTGAAGAGGACAAGTAGCAGCAACAGAATTCACCACAATTACTATTTGTTACACATAAACTGTTAAAACACGATGGCCTGCAAAGCTCACTGTGGCACCAATACTATGCAATCATGCTGGCCTGTTAGTGCTGACTCTAGACCATCAAAACATTAGATTTTTGAACATCTTTCTCCAAGGACTCGACAATCGGAGGACAAACTTTAACTTTAGAAATTGTTTCCATTTTATTTTTTAATCCTTTATTTTTCTCCAAAACAGAGTCAGGAGTTGGGGATATGCAACTTCTCATCATCACTGATGACTTGGAGCTCAAGTTATTAAAAAAGTCCAAGAGATTCACTGTACTAGGTCCACTTCAATGGAAAGTACCAATTAAACTGAAGCAGTTTTGGGGGACATTCTGTCCTCGGCCACATGAGTGCTCATCCAGTGGCACGCTCACACTCCTCGTCTCACACATGCACATAAAATCATCTTTGTGGCTTCATCATGTGATTTATGCTGTGTGGAAGTGAAGAGGAAGCAGCCTGTGGGAAAAGTGTTTTGTACCTGTAGAGATTACCTCCTGTTTGTGCCACTGTTGAACCATAAAAAGGTTTCACACTGAGAATTACAGTGTGGTGTCTTTGCCAGTGTAGACTGCTCTTGTTTATATATTAAGCCAAGAAGCGGCTGTTTCTTTACTAAAAAAGTCCAAAGAGCGCTTCCATTGCTTGAATTTGACTTTCAACCGTTTGTTTTTAGCTCTTCGTGACACGTTTGTATCGAAATGAAATAACAGTGAATTTCACACCATTTGGAAATAATAAGCGCTTCTGTGGCTGAAGCATTATATATACCTGCAGGGTTGCTACTGAATTACAGCAGTAACTCTTCATCTTTTCATCAGCCTTTTTCATCTTGCTTCACATGATTATCTTAAATTATCACCAGAGGGCTCATATATGGTGACTTGAAGCCTCTTCTGACAGGGTTATTTAAAAGCTATTTGCTTAGTTATGCAAACACTCTCTTAGATGCATTCATACTCTTCAAGCAGTCATTTTGAAGCTGTGTAGCTGGTCAAGGGGTTTTAAGAGAGTCGCATATGAAACTCTTCATCACCTACGCTACTTACTGATGGGTAATGAAGCTCCAACCATTTGGATTGGCCGTCCTCCTGAAGGTTTTTTTTTTCTTTTTTTAAATTAACACATCTTAAAATGCAAACAACAAAGTGCTAAAGCCAAAGTAAACATGAAAAGTGTGAAAAAATATGAGAAATATTCATGAAAGGCTATTCAGGGCAGACAGGAAAAGCACTGTAGTTTTCTGCTGATATAATGCAGTAAAAAAGTAAGGGAGCTGAGTCGGGTGGTGGGTGGGTGTCTGCTGTACATCTGCTTTCTGGGTTCAGTCAAGTCATGCAAAGACATTTTCTACTGCAAGGAAGTTTTATTTGTTTCAAGATGTTTTTTAAAAATCTATTTTTCACTCATTTTCTTATTCATTCATGACCTAAAACTGCAACAGTTTGAAAACACTAACACTAACCCACCTAACCTCACCCAAAGTTTTAGTTGCATAAACTTTAGTTTTTGCATAACAGTAACAGCCAATCAGCTCACAGCTCTAAGCAACGATGGCGTATTAACCACACTGGGCCACTTCACCAGTTATACAACTGGAGATCAGATAATTATTCAGTCATTTAGCTAGTGAAAACAGTTGTGTAATACGTGGCACCGTACAAAGAAAATCGATCAAAAAAAGAGACGAACATTCAATGTTCAATAAAAATAAGTAAACAAATAAATCCAGTAGATTTGGAAATACATTAATTCCGATTCCAAACACATGACAGGGATTTTTTTAACTGCTGTGTTACATTTCGAGCACAAAACACATGCAGCATTTTTCATATTTCATTTTTCAACATTATGCACTCCACACTGTATATAAATGCCACTTGTTTTGCACATATTCAACTCTGTATATTTTATATATTTTATTATTATTATTATTATTATTATTATTATTATTATTATTATATATTTTTTTTTTTTTTTTTTTTTTTTACTATTTAATTTGTAAAAATGTGTACACACACACACACACACACACACACACACACACACACACACACACACACACGTAGGAAAATATTTAGTATACACATCCAGAAATGCATACACTATTATATATTGTACATATATTTATTAGTTTCAGGTTGGCCATTCTTGTATTTTGCTCGTTTGTGTTGTTGTGTTTGCACATCTCTGTTGCTTGTGGGGCTCGCACACAAGAATTTCACTCGCATGTGCTGTGCCAGTGTGCCTGCACATGTGATGTGACAATAAAAGTGATTTGATTTGATTTGATTTGATATTACTCCTCGATTGTTGCAAGTTATCATTAGTAGAAAAATACAATGAACAGGTGTACAGAGAAATATATCAATGTTATGTTCCAGCCATGCAACAAGGATTGTACTTTTTCCTAATTTCCTAATTTTTCCACCTATTAGAGGTATGTCTGTCTGATAAATAAACCGACATACCACTGTTAGACGTGACGCAGGCTATTCAATCACAAGAGTGCTGTAATGTTAAATTCCTCATTAAGGCCTTGATGGGCTGAAATGCCTAGTGTTTATACGGAGGGAAGCAGTTAGTTTGCCTGTCTTTCTATGTGGGGCTTTTATTACCTCAATTTCCACTTTTCTAAAAGTGGTTTAGATTAAAAGAAAAAAAGTTTTACCAGATGTTACATCATGAGTTCTCCAGCATAATGTATGCCACAGTCCACATGGACACTTGTGTGTGACTCTGGTGAGCATGAAATTACCCCAGCTGGGTGAAATGGTGTTGTTGGTAATAACCGCATGAGCACCTTCCAGAGGGGACAGAGTTAAGAAAATGTGAGTGTGATGGAGGAGGGAGGTTTGTGTTCCAATCATGATGCTATCATGATAATCTGTCATCAGTGTTATCTCAACATACTGCAGGGATTTCATATTGCATGTTCATACCCCTGCGTGACCTCTGAGAGGCAACGGCAAGAGCGGTCAGAATTGAAGCGGACTCGGCCGTGACATTATCGGCTTCTATTACTGGTCAAGTTTGGAAATCCATTCATGGTTTGTTGTAGAAATGTGTACGCTTCAGACCCAGGCAAAGGTTGTAAAGTGGGTTATTTTCTCAGGCTCCTCAAGTTTTTTCCAAAGTTGCTGTAGACATCTGTGACTCTTTACACGGGCTGAGTAGTTCTCCATAAAACTAATTCTGTGATTGACTGTGACATGTAAAATTGGCAGTAAGGCTTATTTGACTTAAAACTGCCTTTTCTAATTTATTTTAACAAAACTGAAAAAACATGAAAACTAAAACAAGCAGTTGAAGCTGAGAGTTTTTCTTTTTGTGTGGGTTTTTTTTTTTAAATATATATTTAACAACAGTGTATTTTGAATATTTGGTTATTTTAAGTAACTGTATGCACATTTTTGTCAGCTTTCAGCTCCTCACCTGACGGCTCCCTTCTCGAATTGATGACTAATTTGTACTGCAGTCCTGACAAACGTTGACATATGCAGTTTCTCTGTGGATGTACTAGCTTGTGTGCGAGAGCCTGTGCGTGTTTGAGTAACCTGATCAATTATTAAATGTTTCAGTAATGGGCCCAGAGTCCCTGGAATGGCTCCATGTGCCCCTGATTAATACAGCCACAGCGCTCGATACAGGTCCCCTCATCAACATGCAGACACTAGAGAGAGAATTGCTGTAGGAAATACAGAAAATCAGCTAAAATATTGTAGAGAGGCAACGAGAAGTCTGTATGAATCAAACCTGGCAAAAGCAAATCACTGAGGAGCAGTTAGCAAGAGAGAGACAGGAAGACGAACAGAAAGAGCGACTTACAGGGAGACAAGGAGCAACGGCGTGAAAAAGAGTGAATTAACAACCAGCAGAGGTGATGGCTCCATCGGTGCCTCTCCAGGCGTGCTTTCGGAAATGGAGTGGGCTCGACTGTGTTGAGTCCTGCTTAATAGTCTCCAGTGCTGTTCTGAAGGTCCTGATTAGCGCACACCATGGAGATTGACTGCGGGTAAAGTGTTCGTTGATGAATACAAATCTGCAATGTGGCCTCGGCCTAAGCGGGATTTGTTGAGTGAGTGAATCTGGCGGGCAGGTAATCAGGCTGCGGCAGGTTTATCAGTGTTCTCCCAGCTCGGTGCGTGATGCATGCAGAGATGCACAGACACTATGTTTCCTTCCAGGGGGAATATGGTCAATCACTGCTGCTGCAGTGTGCGTTCCACTTCCACAGCTGTGCTCTGCACCACACTCTCGTAGATATATGGTACCTGGTTAACGCACAGGAACATGCACAACAAAAACGTGCTCACATGGAATGAAGCTGGAACGTGTGTAGATAAATTGGCTAAAAAGTGAAATGATGGACCGTAGAAGACGACTTACATATATAATCCACTGCTGCAGCTGCTTAAATCTCAGTTTAAATCAACAATCTCTCGTTGTCCGGGAGGAAAACCCCTTAAGAACATTCCTCTCGTGCATACCATTTTTTTTCTTTTCAGCTTCCATCTGTCTCTGTCTGTCAGTGTCTCTCTGTCTGTCCCACTCTGCCACTCTCCCCCTCTGTCCTCCTCCTCTCTGCTGTCTGTTGTGGAAAGGCCCTTTCACAAAAAAAGACAAAACATACTTTTCTGCCTCCTTCGCTCTTGAAATGATGCAATTTCTACTTCTAGTTGTTGTTACTCGCATGTCTTTGTATTTGTCCAAGTTGCGACCGTTTTACACGCCAACTTTCAGAATTCAAAAATTTCTTTAAATCTTTATTTCATTTTGTCAGTGGAAAATCACACTTTAAGTACCAAGATAAAAATTAAGGGATGAACAACAGAAATATTTGTTTAACAACAAACCAAAACGTACCTGGAGTTTTCAAACAGATGCTATTAAATAAGCAGATCAGATTTTGTTTTGTGTGTATGTGTTCACAATGAACACTGATCAATTTGCATTTTCCATTCTTTTAATTTATTAAAATAAACACCAAAAAATGAGGACCTCAAAATATGAGGTTAAACTCACAGCCGGCATCATTGTTCATTCAGTAACTTTACCTCCATCGAGTTTTATTTTTTTCTTGTCAAGGCTGGATTTTCTAAGACAATGAGGATAATTATTCATTGTCATTGGTTCTGGTTATAAGCCATGTCCTTGCCAATGGTTAACGTTTAACTTCTGCTCTACTTCACACTTTATGGTTTTGTTTTAACTATAGCTCAGCGTCTTTGCGCAAGTCAAACAGGGATGAAGTGACCAGCACTGAACACTCCGGGTGTAATGAGTGAATATTTGCTGTCTATTAGAGGAGATTAGTTCATGTAGCCCCTGAGGCTCATCCAACCTGAAGCTAATGTCCTGTGTTTATCTCCTGAACATGACCGCAGGCACACGGGGAGCGCTCGCTCTAACAAAGTCAAACAGCCCTCAGCCTCTTTTGTAATAACTTTCACCAAACAAAGAGCTAAACTAAACAATGCCTGAAACTCAGCAGGAATGAGAAACCTCAAATACTTACATTTGAAAGACCTAGTTTTAAGAAACTGTGTCTCTGTACCCATTATTAGTAATGTGCTCTGCTTATTTGGTCTTTACATTCACATTTGAGACAAATATTTATTTTTGTTATTTATTCCTGGGCATAATTTTATCACTGAATTTAAAGGTTCTGGATTTTTTTTCATGAACAAATTTCAACTTATAGATTTAAAATTCCCGCTATATCACAATATCTCGGCACATTGATATTTCCATAACTTCCGTGGCATTCTTTTCATTTTTCCAATGATTGAAATCTATCCTGAGCATATGAGGCACAGTTTTACTCTGTTTCACTTTGATGAAGCAAGTAGTAAATAAAAACACCCATCGTTTCAACTGACAGCGCCTTGGGCGGGACATCAGCCAGCTGTTATTGTCACATGATGGAGTCGGCTATGCAGATCAATCCCATCGATCCGGTGAGGAATACGGGATTGATCGACCTTGTGAGGAAGTGAAGCGGCTGTTGAATGTAATGAAAGTTTGCCTCGTGAAAAGCCAGCGACTGCGATCTATTTGTCGTTGACGCGCTCCCATTTTAATAAAGCTCAATTACAAGTGAGTCGTCTTTACGGATGTCGGGCCTGCGAGGCGGTGATTTGCCGCTGTGACTTGCAGTGATTCAATTGTCCGGGAAGTAGCAGATAGGAATGTGTTTGGGTGATTTGTTTCTCATCATCTCACTACACGGCGTCGTAGACGCTCGGGTCGATCCTCCACACGGGATGATTGATGCTTTCATTCCTGAGATGTGAAGAGATATGGACATGTATGTGTGTGTCTGTGTGCGCGCGTGTTTGTGGGAGACTGTATTTTATGCATTAGCAGATAATACATCCCCCCCGTCCTGTGTAACCTCTGCTGTAATGGTTCTGTAATGAATATCCATAAACCACAGGCAGGCATTTAGACAGAACCGAGTAACCACACACACACACACACACACACACACACACACACACACACACACACACACACACACACACACACACACAGGTAAATGTGCATATTTATGTGACTGCACTCGCATACAGGTGGGCAAACATGCAGTCATAAACAGGGGTTTGAGTGCGCAATGATACACAGAGCTAAACTTGCAAATTTATACTCCACTATAAACACACATGGACACACACACACACACACACACACCTCTATCCCTTTTCAGTCATAAAGAAAACAGTGGATTTAGATAACAAACAGGATTAAGCAAAGCGGATGAACAAACCTTTGCTGACGTGTGCTGTGTAGCAGCTAAATCGCAGCTGTCACTCAAACAGAGGATTTCTGAACAAGTCAAACACTTCCACGGCATTACACGATGTCTGAAAGTGTTAATAAGAAAATAATTGGTTGGCCAATCTTTTGATCAAGGAACTTGAAGCAAACACATGCATTTAGGCTAATAGAAAGTTCTGAACACGTGAAAAACACAGATTTTTATTATTTTTCTTTTTTAACAAGGGGATTCTTTTTTTCTTTCCTTCATTAAATTTAATAACAAAACACGCGCCCACCCTGAGTTAGCAAGAGAAAAAGCCAATATTTAAGATTTCAGCTGCCTTATTCAGAACAAAACAAAATGGATGGAAAGAAACATTTATGTTTCTTTATAAGATGTCAGTGACTCAACATTTCTTTTAATGGCTACTGTAAACGGCTGTTTCTGAACAGCTTAAAGCTTTAAATTCATGTTGAGGTTTGGGGAGGTTTGATCAGGAGGATGCTCCATCTATTACATTCAGCTTTTATGTACTTTAAACATCATTTGGCTGAAGTGAGACCACAGACTGTATGTAAAGAATGGATTTGGCACAATTTAATTGCTGTTTGCAAACAAATGAGTTTCCCCCATTGGCCAATTCGTGTATAAACCGTCTAACAGTTTTATATACAGTCAGTCCTGCCTGGTTCTGTCTGCTGTTGATGAGACTTACTTTTGTTTTCATTTTATAAAATGTGACTTTCTCTGTTTTGAAAAAAAGTTGTTGTTTTGTTTAAACTAACTTTTTACAAGAGGTTAACAGATGAGTTTATGTGATAGTAGTAACTCCTATATTTCATGTTCAGTATTTCACTTTAAGTGTCTTTGAGCCACAAACTTTTTGTCTTACTAACTGGCGTCTTCTACCAGCTTCAGCTACACACAAACAAACAATATGTATATACTGTAAGCTTGGCTTAAGTGGAAAATACCAAAATGTGCTTTCTCCACTGCAGTTCAGTAATAATTGAGGAATAAAATAACATAAAAACAACAACTACAAAAACTCTTTGAAGTCTCTAAAAAGTCCACTTTTGGAGGTCAAAGCAGATAAGCTGTAACTTTGCAAGCTTCAAATTTTAGAAGCAACTGACAACAAACTAAGTCCTGCAGGATTGTCAAAAAAGACAAATAACTTTATTGGCACAGCAAGAGTAAAGGGCAGCCCACACTCAAAATATATTTCCAGAAGCTTTCTTCTTCACTCTGTCAATTTCACTTTCACCTGGTAATAGATGGGAAATGCTCATGGATCCTGAGTCACTCAGCAGACTGCCTTATAGAATCAGTTGAGCCACTGTGTTTAAACCTCTACAGTGAGACCAAATGGATGGTCAAGGCACTGGAGCCTTTGCTGATTTCCTTTGAGTGCTTTTTATTTGGTTTGATTTTACTGAAAGGTACAGAACAGAGTTGTTGAATGAAACATGGACTGTAAGCAATGCAGACGGTCTAAAAGCGAGACAGAGAAAGGGTGGGAAAGCAAAGAATATAAACCTAAACTGGCTCAGATTCGTTGCCCTGTACCTGTGCATGTGCAATGACAATAAAGTTGAATTCTAATTCTAATTCTAAGCTTATGGAGGTGGGTTTCTTGTTTTGTTTTTTGGGGGTTTACTCTTTGAAATATAAGGTTTGAAATGAGACAGCATCCACAGTCAATGTAATTAGGCTTTGTCTGAGCACACTGACCCATTGTTTTCATGATGCCAAATAAGAGTATGCAGGGGAAGTCGCTGGTCAGTAAATGAGGCTGGGGTCGCCTGTCGAGTCATTAGGTAATCATTAACTAATCTCATTTAATCATGAACTCATCACACAACCCTTCTGTTCCCCAGCCCCCAGACTCCCACCAGATCCTGTGCTATGGGAGAAATCTTTATGGGTACTACAGGCACAGATCTTCACTGGCCTTACACTGTAAACTAAATGTCAGCGCTGTCTGGTGTAGCTTCACAGTACACGACTCTAAAATCAGCTTGCAGTTTCATGTTGCTCATTGGCTTTCCAGGTAAAACCATTTCTTTTGTATTTCCCTCTTAGGATAAGGCTGCATGAAGGGAAATTTGTTTCATCAAGAAATGCTGGCAATATACAGTCTTTGAGGTGGAACTAGACAAAATTGTCAGTAAAATATTCATGAACTAGTCGTCTAGAATCCGATGACTGATTTGTGTGTCCACTGGCTGCAGCACCATTACCGCAGTCGCTTTCTGAAACTTAGAGCCACCAAGATGATAAAAAAATTTAGAGATTTTTTTTATTCAGTATGACCTGAAATGAGTAAGTGAGCTCATAAACTCATTAGGAAAGTGTTTACGGAAATCAAGCCCATTTACCCGTAGACTTCTATTGAACTGGAAGCCTCCTGGTGGACATTAAGGTTAAAGGCACTTCTGTGCCTGCGTTGCTTTTGAGCCCTGGATGTTATATTCGTCTTCTACTGTTAAGCTAGGCAGCTGCAAATGAGGCACTGTGAGACTGACTTCTGTTAACCAAATTTTCTGTGGCATTATTGTTTGGAATAAAGTCTTTTCTGCTAAATTACTTCTGCCCAGTGCCCCTGTAGTGAGACAAGTCCTCCCTGCTTTCCTATATGTTGTTGTTAAAACGTGTGCTCAACTTGTAGAGAGATCCCAGTGCAGTAATGGCATCTTCTTTACTTTTCATACGAGCCCAGATTTGTGTGTATTTATTGACCTGAAATCTGATCATCTGCTCGTCTTCCATTTGTCATACCAGTATCATCAAATACAGCTCAGATGTTGCCAACATTTGCAGTTTTCTTGTGGTCACGTCATTTACGGCACCAAGTAGCCCCCAAGTGTGTAGCCTAAATGTGTCTGCTGTCTGGGTGTATTTGTTTATCGTAGCATAACTGAAAAGTCTGCGTTTGCTTACTGCAAATTCTCACACACATGATGGATTATCTATTTGATGCAAGTTTGACTTTTAATTTCTGAAAAGAATGTAAGCCATCTAATCAAACATCTAGAAAGATAAAATGTGCAAATGGTTGGAAATGTCTTGTTAAGTGAGGAAGCACCGATGTCACATGTTTGCAGAAGAATGCAAACAAGGACCATAAAAAAGAACCTTTCATTTATTTTATTTTTTTTTTACCACGTATGCTACAAACTTTGTGTGCAAAACTGGAGACTTCTAAAGTACTTCAGTTTTCCCCTTCAATAATTCCTGTACAAACTAATAGAATTTATATTCGTTAGAAAATGAGTTTCACTGTAGCCCTGCCTGTGATTTAAAAAAAAGCTTTTGTTACAACTAACATCCCCTATGAGGGAAATGCGTGCACTCTTCCTCTTCTTTGTCTATCTTTCTTTGTTTCCACTTTTACCATCATTGTTCGCCCATCTCCCACAAAGTTTCTTCTCCCCAAATGCCAGTTGTGCTTTTGTCTCTCCATTTCAATTCTCCTCCACTCTCCCTCTGTCTTTCTCTTTCTTGCTCACTCGTTTTGTCTCTCATCTCATCCGCCTTTGTCAGCAGTCTGGACAGCGTCGGCAGCACTCACTTTCCTTTCTTTTTCATTATAAGGCAGCTTTTGTACACTCTGTATCTTACTATTCAGCCCCCTCCTCCACCACCACCACCCCAACTACAACTCCACCCCTCCCACTCAGTTTTCCTCTTTCAACCTGCCAGCAGAGGTAGAGGAGTTCTCATCCATCTTCAAGCCAGACTTTGACACGTCTGGATGTTAAATTAAAAACATATAGCCCAAAAGAAGTGGGTCGTATGCAGCTAAAGTGTCCAAGACACAGCTTGGAAAATGAACATCATCAATCAAAAGCTTCCCATGCCTTTGCAAAAGGCTTGTGGAGGAGAGAGCACTGGCTGATATCGCCCATCTCTATGTCAGTTATACGAGGGAGGGCAAGAGTTTGGGATGGCAAGGGATTTGTTTTCTTGGACATGTATTTATGGACAAAAGAAACACAGTAGCAAAGAGATGTAAACATATAAAAATATCTCACTGGCTTGATGTGAGGTATAGAGATTGTCTGAGTGACAGACCACGTCCGTGTCTGCTCCTCAAGATAACCCATGTTTATGTACTCTACATCACAATATGTGATAGACTCAATATCTGGGCTGTAAATCCAGGGAGCAGTTCTTCTATCACAGAGTCACTTCATTAACCAGTTCATTGATCTGATGGCCAAGGATTCAACTTAGTTTCTTTCCTTGTGATGATAGTTATGATGAAAAAGAACGTTTTCAGAAGACTTTTTGCAGTCCTGTGAGAAAGTAAGTACATCCTTATTGTTTCAGTTTTGGCAGTTTGTTTGTCTGAAGCATTCAGGTGTGTCTTAACATGTCATAATCTTCCCAGGTAGATTTACCGGGGACTATCCAACACATAGTGGCAGGATGTACCTGCAAGCCATAACTGCGGACATTGAGCATCACAACCTCTGGGATCGTTGCTGGGATAGTGTACAGGAACACCTGTCCTGCATATAGACTAGAAGTCTCTAGGTCCCCATGGGAGATGCTACCAGAGGTGGCTTAGAACAACAGGGCTAGTGTACTGTGGGATTTTAAGTTCCAGACAGACAAACAGCTGCTGGCCAACCAACCGGGCATAGTGATGATTGACAGCAACTTCAGGAAGAAGGAGGACGAGAAAGTAGAAAAGGACCAGGGACTAAAGGAACAAGTGGAGCAGATGCAGAAGCTAGTCCATTGGTAATAGGAGCATTATGAGCTGTAACCCTGAAACTGGAAGAGTGGCTCCAGCAGACTCCATGCAGAACATTAGTGGTCTCTATCCAGAAGAGTGCAAACACACGAAAAGCCAAGATACAGCACAGAACCCTCAAACTGTCAGGCCTCTGGTAGAGGACTTGAGCTACAGAAACACACACATATAACTCATAAAACACACACCATTCCCCCATAAAAGCAGAACAAAGTATGCAATACTGTTGAAGCCATGCTAACTAGAGGGAGAACGTTTCAGTCCCATGATAAGCAACAGAAAGCTAAAATGCTAAGAAAATGCATTTTGGTTAGTCTGAGGAGGGTGCACAGTATCCTGCGGGACCAACATCACCCTGCGCGCCACCTTTTCCATCTGCTGCCCTCAGGGAGAAGGTACAGGTCTATACAGGCCAGAACATCCAGACTGGCCAACAGCCTGTATCCACAGGCTGTGAGGCTCCTGAACTCTCTGCCCCCCTCTCACGGACAATAACCATATCCAACTTCTTAATAGCAATGAACTGGTCTGCATTGGTGCATCATATCTTTATTCTCTTCCCCCTCCTGCCCCCCCCCCCCCCCCCCCCCCCCTTTCTTAAATAGATAACTATCATATCTGATATCATATCTCACAGTACAATAATATTGAATGGGTTGCATTGTTGTATTTTGTCATGTTTCTCAGGTCTTTGTCTGAATTTCTACGAACATTATTGCTAAGGATTGTCTTATTGCATTGGAGTCACACTGGGTTAAATATGTACACTTGGGTTTTAGGGGGTATTTATTATTTTCTTCTCTTTTTTTGGGTTGTATGGTAGCCCCAAACGCAATTTCATTGTTCTTGACAATGACAATAAATAAATAAATACTGAAAAATAAAAACACCAAGTTTCTGTGAAGTATCCCAGCAGCTTATGTCTATGTGTTAGCAACCCCACTGTAGTATGTGCGAACACAATGTTGCCTCTAATGTTTTCATTATAACACAAGTTGTTACCTTAAAAACAAAATACTAAGTTTACATATAGAACATATAGCAGCCTAAAACTGCTTGTAGACACTGTCCAGATCTCACAATGATCTCATTCTGCCGACAGTGCCTCACATTTTATTGGCTGTTTTCACTTTTGATAGTATTTTCCATTAGGTAAACAGTGTTTTTCTACATTTGATGTGAATCATTTTGCCTATTTTGTTATCATTAGATTGTGTTTACACCAAATGAGGAATATTTTTAGTCATGATAGTAGCAGCATAAGTCTCCAGAGGGCAGCATGCTTGTATTCAGGCATGGATCAGCAACCTGTTTGTTCTCCCTTAAACAAAATCCTTGATGTCTCAGTGATTAGTTACATAATAGAGCACATGTTTATCTATATACCTGTAGAGCTCTTTGCAGTTCCATGCCTTGCACTGTCTTCTTTTACCTGCCAGTGCTGACGAAATTAGGAAAATTACTCTCAGATTAATGCTGAAAAAGCATATGTGACTTCTAGACACAAATTGCTGTTGTTTGGTCATCCTGAAGGCTCCCTGAAAAGCATTCAGTGGATCCAGTTTAACAAGAAAGAGAAATATTTCTTATATATTAGTTACTCTTCAGTGGCTTCCTGAATTTAAAATCCTTATTTTAAAGACCTTATATAATCTCAACAGAGAACTTTGCTGTCAGAGTGCAGGGATGCTTGTGGTTCCTACACCCTCCATGATGCACTGAGCATTTCCTCTACTTTTTCCTCTTTTCACTTCCCATGAGTTTCTATGCTACTGCTCCATATCATTAGCTTCTCTCTACTTTCTCTTTTAGTTTCTGTTTGTTGCTCCTTGTTTCTGTCTTATTGCCCCAACCCTGCCAATCAAACAGCAGACGGCTGCCCCTCCCTAAGCCTCGGTATGTCAGAGGTCTCCTTCCGTTAAGAGAGACTTCTTCTTCAACATGGTCGCCAAGTGCTTGCTCATCGTGGGTCATCTGATTGTTCAGGTTCTGTCTGTAACACTGTAGGGTCTTTATCTCATAGTACAAAGTGCCTTGAGGCGCCTTTTGTCACGGACTGGTGCTATATAAATAAAATTAGATTGGATTGGATTGCTCCAGGGCACTTAGGCAGGATGAATATTTAAAGGGCTTGATCCACAGGTCCTGCAATTTAAGTTATTTATAGTGAATCATACTTTTCAGTCCCAAATGTCTCCCTGGATTCATGAATTGCTACCTAGCTCTCATTTGGGTTAAGATAGTTCTGTCAGGCTGGAAGATTAAAAAGAGTGTGGTTAGCAGTCAAATGTGACTGCTGGTAATCCCGGTGATCTATTTATCCAGGCTCGACAGTGACAGCCTCTCTCTCTTTTTCCTTTCTGCCCAAGTACTGCACTAGCTGACTGCGCTGCCGCCTCTTAGTATCGATCGGAAAGTCCTGAGCCGTCAGATTGCTTTCAGCAGCCATCACCTCCTCCTGTCATAAAGGGAAAGTTGCACAGATTTCTCCCTCTTTTAGTGGTCCGAAAGAGATGAACGATGGCTGAAGGAAGCATGGCTGTGGTGCTGTTGCTGAGTCTATGACCTGGATTGATGGGGAATGTGGTGATGTTTTTGTTGATATTTTTTTTTTTTTTTTTTTTTTTTTTTTTTTTGCAGGATAAAAAAGAGAAATCATCCTGTCTTTCTGTCTTTTCTCAATTTCTCTCGTCAAGAAAAGTGCTGACAGTCTCTGCATTTAACTTTTTGTTGGGAACTGCATCCTCTTTCTGCCTCTCCTGTTGGCCTTCCCTTGCCGTTTCATTCTCTTTTTATCTGCTCACCACTCTCTCGCACATAGATACCTGAGAGGGCACCAGCAGGACTAATTATGGACAACAATAACTGCCCCCCTCCAGCTCCGGCTTATTCCCGACTGCGTAACAAATTCATTGGCACATCATTGCCACTATTGTAAATCAATATGACAGACGCAAGTGAGGTGCTGAATACATTCATGCACCATGTGCTTGTGCTGCAACTTGTACTCACACAGGAGTAAACAGGTTCAGCAGTTGTTAGATGTCCACATCCATCTCTGCAGCGGACTGTTTGATGTTCAAAGAGGGAGCGCGTGTTGGGGACGGTAAAGGCAGAAGGGCTGGGACATATTGGTGGCTGGGGAGAAGGGACAAGCCATTCGAGCAGGGGACCAGTGGAAAGCAGAATGGCTGGGTATATTAAGCAGAAGGAAATGGGTGTTAGGGGTATTCTCCAGATATGAGGGTGGCAGTTGGTGTGAGGTAGGGCGATGATGCATTAGCTTTAAGGTACTGAACTAGAGGCCACAAAGTCTGGCATCAAGATAATGGCCTGGATCTAGTGAATTGAGAATAAGAAGGCTAGTACTGTTTGAAGTGTTGTTTATGGTCAGTAGAAGTAGCATCAACATGGTGATAGGTAGAGTATCAGCTATTTTACAACACCAGACTTAGACTTAAAAACTCAAAATGTTCTGCCTTTTTTTCCCAACTCATTTAGCAACTTTTAAATTAAACTTTTACACGTAGACCACAAAACGGGTAATAGATGGCTGTATTCACAGGAGAAGGTCTGAGCAGACACATATGATGCAGTTCATCTGTGTTTATACCAACATTTCTAGAACAAACCAGCGCATACAACCACTTGACCCCTCCACTTGCAGATTCTTAACCGGGTATAGGAATTGGCAAAGCTCTCTAAATATCAGTTAATGTGCTGAGTCATTATGAAGTGTTTGAATCTTCCACTGAAGTATATTTTTGTGTCAGAACTAAAAATACTTAATGAGAGTGAAGGACCTTGCAATTCTTACCGTTTTTGCTTTTAGAGCAGGTGCTTCTGGCAAACAGTGTCTTTTCTCTCTCTCTCTCTCTCTCTCTCTCTCTCTCTCTCTCTCTCTCTCTCTCTCTCTCTCTCTCTCTCTCTCTTTTTTATATATATATATATATATAAAAAAAATCTCAAATGCTAAGCTTCATAGTGGCATCTTTATGGCACTTTTTAAACGGTCATATAAAGCAAAACAACTCAGACAATAGATTTTCTTTTCCCATTCATTACCACATTGTGTCAGGCGCAGTGGCCCGTGGACATGGGATGGACTCAAGCGCAGATTCAAAACCGGAGGCCAGGGGTGAGGTGTAACGAAAAGAGACTTTATTTTTACAATGCTCAGAGGCTAACAGAAAGTGCAGACTAGAATCAATGAACATAAACTAGGTGTCTGAGGCGAGAGAAAAATACTGTGGTGAAAACTAGATGGCAGGGATAACTGGGTGCAGGTACTGGGCAGGGAAAACTGTGGCGGGCCCGGGCACTGAAACAGAGGACAGAGCAGTCAGGGGAATCCCACAGAGGGTTGCGAGTGAATCTAAAAAATAGTACACTGAGCTGTCTTACAAGCTTGCAGGTGGGGGTTGCGTGGAGGGGGGAGGCAGGAGAGGTCCAGGTGGGTGCTGCATGCAAGGCAGGGAGGCAGGCAGGAGAAAATGGCAGCTCCAAAACGGAGAGGGATTACCGGTGGCAGCAAACTGGTATCCAGGAGAGCTTGGTAGGTGGTTTTCAGAGGCTGACGAAAAAAACAGAGATACGGTTAATACACACGATTAGTCACCAAGGAACGGACGTGAGGCCGAGAACTGACTAAAGTTGGCAGATAATCTGGCGAAGACCAGTTGAGTGCGCCGGTCATAAATACTGCTGGTCCGATTGCCATCAGGTGAGGAACAACAAAGACTCCACCCAGTGGGGAGGAGCTGATGCTGTGGAAAACCACCCAGACCACGACACATTGGGTTACTTTTCCTCATTCTGGCCACCAAAATCTATACATAACAAAAATCTATATGACAAGAACTCTAAGAGTGTAGATAGTGTTCAGAGGGTTGGACCAGGGTGGGAGTTGTGTGGGGGTGGTACACTGTACAATACTGTACTGGAGTGTGTTTGTGGAGATTATTAAAGAGCCATATATTTCTCCTGCAGCCCCAAAGGGCCTGCTCTTACCGGCTGATCTCCACACTGGCAGACGGGTTATGAAACAGGCCTCACTGGAGATTCATCACTGTGGAGAGCCAAGGCAATTCTCCCTCTCTTTTCCTCCCACTCCCCTTTTCTTTTGCCGCCTCAAGTTTTTTTTCTTCCTCTCTCACAGAGCTTTGTTCTGTTGAACGTGATGCAGTGCTTCTGGTTCAAACACGTGAGAGCTTCTCAGGGTTTTGTCCCAGCAATATGACTGTCTTACTGGCTCACTGCTGCCAGTTTCTTTTCTCCTATCCCAGAAGGACTGAGAGAATTTAATCGTAGTTTGACAACATGTTGTTCCCTCTGAATCCCAAGGCCTAACCCAACATAGCAAACAAACTAACAGGGAAACAAGGTAAGCTTATTCAGCTTACTGATTTTATTTTTGTTAGCCCCATAACTTGCTCTGCAGTTGGTTAGCTCACACACTAGAACTCTTTCTTTCTGTCATGCTAATTTAGCCAAATTCATGAAACTGTTATTAACAAGTTGTTTTAGAGAAAACATTAAAGAGAAATCAACAATTAACATGCTATCTCTTACCTCTCTTTGAAAGCTGGGACAAAGTCGAAGTAAGGGAATCAAAGGAGTAAAACTCGGCTGGGATTCCAGCCATGTGGGGAACATCTAGTTCCAGAGGTGTTGAAGGTAACCACTCAACCATGAGAGGCATGCTTCTAATAGCTTGTTGATATTGCAAAGTAGACCGGGGGGTTCAAAAGGAAATAAGTTTTGGCTGGGATATAGGGCCAACATAAAGCTGAGAGGAGGGAAACTTTTTTCTAGCCAGCATACACCATTTGCCAAAGGGTTGTACTGCTGCTCCTCTTTCAGTTCCAGCTCTCAAAATCCCGGGTTTGAGGAGGACAAATTTGGACCAAAGGCAAAATTTCAGGCAAGAAAATACCTTTCATGTATGAAATTGGAAGACCTGATGAGGGTCTGAGAGCAGTTTAAGTAATCAGGTAAGCACTCCTGTCGGGACCTGGCTTGTAATTTTAGCAAAGCAGGACGGATGAAATGAGGTGAAGGGATTTCTTGACGGAGGGAGAAGTATAACACTGCAGTGCGATGTGATTTCAGGAAACTGAGAACAGAAAGCAGCTAATGGGAGAGACAGAAATAATTGTCTTTGGCGGATTTTTATTGGACTAGCCTCAATGCATTTGATGAAATTGGAAGGGAAAAGTTGGTACAAATGACAAGAGGTGGGAAGGAAAAGATATAGATGGAAGGGTGGGAATGAAAGGGAAAAGAGAAAGAGACTGTTGCACTACAGGGATCAATTACTAGGAACTGTGAGTTATGGTATTTGCTGCACCAAGTGCCATGTGGCTTTATTGCACTGGGACAGTGTTTGGAGGAAGAGTGAGATTATTAACCACACTGAAAGAAAGTAAAAGGGAGGTAGAGGAAGCCAGCAGAGAATCAGAAAAGCACAGAGAAAAGAACGAGGTACATAGTTTAGAAAGGAAAGAAAAATAGAAAGAGGCCAAGAAAGATGAGTAAACCTTAAGGCTCCTTCTTCACCACACCACACTCTCCATTTCTGCTTGTCTTGCACTTTCAAGCGTGGAGCCCATTAAAGCAGATGGCAGTGTAACTCACCACTGATAATCAACAGAGAGAGGGAGAGAGAGGATTCCCAGAGAAGAGACCTCAGGCCTCGTTTATTATGTTAGATTTTTCTATTGAATCTGACTGCGAGGTAATTTCTCAAAGTGGGAAGGAGGTGCAAGGAAAATAATTTAGACAATGAATAATCAAGACAAGAGCAGAGCAAATTAAGTTTACGGTTGGGAAAAATTCTAAGGGGAAATAAAAAGTGAACATCACATTTTAAAATCAAGGCCTATAATGTGTAACAGATTGAAATCACCCATATCTGCTTGTTAAGTGATGACGTACCGACCCTTTTTCAGATCCGAGCAGCTACTGTTTTTACTGAGGCTCATGTTGCTTCAATTTGTGTTAGTGCTTTGTTACCACTCTTGTTTTGTGTGACATTCTGATTTACTGCAGCTGCCTTCACATACTCTCTGCATTCCTTCTTTTTAAGAATGTACCAAAATGGTGAATTGGCTACTCTTTAAGATTTTGCTCTCTCTTCATTATTCATTAGTTGTTGTTGTTGTTTTGTTTTTTAGGTCTACTGATGGCCTAGCTCACTTGCACTTGCAACAATTCCTAAAGAGTTAATGCAAAATGTGTTTAAAAAAAACAAACAAAAAAACCCAACAACAACAGCTCTGAAAAGCCGAAAGTCCTCCACACAGTAATTAATAAAAACAATAATTGAGTTGGTGCAGTTTGAAAGCAGAGTCATGAAGCAAATATTTAAAATAGTAACAGAAATATATTTATTTTTAGACTTTAATATGTAGTGTTTTAAAGCTGTCACCTTTCACTGTCTATGAAGTCTGCTTGGCCCTGGGTGTCACGTTGTTTGTTCTTTAATCCCTTGCAGCCACACCACCAGGACAAATCCCTGCGCATTTATTGTACTTAGCAAACAAAGAGGCTGTGAATTATGAGCAGTCACCCAGTGACACAGCATGGAACTACTGACTGTTTCCACTGCTGCAGAGCTATGAGTAGTGGAAACAAACACACCTGTCAAGTGCTCCCAGTTTCCCCTCGCTGACCCCCAAATGACTGGATAAAGTGCGGTAATATGTTCTGTCAGACTGGAGTAAAACCGCTAGTGACAAACACTGCTGGGAAAACAGAATGTCATTATATTTAAAACAGCTATAACAAGGACAGTTACATACTGCAACAATAGCAAGGCTCAAGGCAAGGACAATGGTATGCTCATATCAATGACATGGAGAGTGAAAAACATGCCTTCCACCAGTGGAGGTTGAAGTCAAGTTGGATTTCAGGGTTGACTCATACATTTTTACACAGTTTTCCTTAGCAATCGATATCAATCATAAAACAAAAGTCAATATTCGCCTGGAAAAGTACAACCTTGACAGAGGAAAAACAGAAAAAAGGAAGGGTAGTTTTAAATTCACAAATTTTTGCAGTACAAAAACCCTTCCTATAAGGTAAATAATGAAAATTTGAAAGTCATACAAAGGCCACCGAAGGCCATTAAATGGCTACACTTCACTCCAAAGACAAAATAAAGGACAGATGGCAGAGGGGAGAGGAGATACCGGAAAACAAGAGCGATGGAAGCCACAAGAGAGAAGTCTAGAGATGGATGATTATGATGGAGAAAGAGGAAGGGAGGTAATGATTGGAATACATCCAGAGCTGCATGGATAAAGACATGAAAGAGGAGCACAAAGAGTGAAGCAGAAAAGAGAAACAGGGAAGGAGATTCAGGGGAGTTACAGAAAAAGAGAGAAGGAGAAGAAAGAAAAAGATGAGAAGAGGGGCTGAACAAGTGGTGCATGGGGGAGTACAGAGGTGGATGAGGTCAGGATTCGACCCTGTGGTGTCCCGTGGTAATTGAAATTAGACAGTGGGGGTGGTGGGTAGGGTGGCAGCGGGACTGGAGGAAACAGGCGACATGATAATCAATTTGAGGCTGAATCGGAAACATGAGCCACTGGGGGGGGCCTCGTTCCCCCTACCAGGCCTCCAGATGGCCCCGGCCCCAACCCTGTATGGGCCCTGTCATAGCACGCAGTGTGTTTGTGTGTGTGCCTGTGTTTTGGAGAGACAATGCCATCTGCCAGGAGTGCAAAGGGAGTTCATTAAATGTATTTGCTGACACTAGGGGCGCAGGCTGGTATAAGCAAAATACTACAAACATGTTTTTGTGCATGTTTGCGTGAGGAAAACAGACATATTCAGACTCAAGGATGTGGGCAGATTGATGCAGGAAGGGCATGTATCCACAAAAACTTGATTCACACATTCACACTGCATGCAGTCCAACTTTGTATTTGTCCTAATGGGCCCTTGGGGTAAAGCCATGATACTGCGGCTATTTGTCAAAGCACCACTGGTCACTGAGGAGCAACCGAGTACTCACTCGGTTGCTCCTCTGTTTGGATGAAACCTTTTCCCAGTGTTACCATTTAGGTCATGTTACATTGTCTTCTATCTCTCTGTGCAATGATGGACAGATTCCAGGATGTTTCGGATCAAGTCTCTGTAGGGGGAATGCTGCTTGTTGCTCTGGTTGTATGCAGATTTTTTACAGCCAGAACTGTAAGTGAAGGTAAATTTGACTAACTGAACAGCCCCACTATACATACAACTGGCAATTCTCATACAGGACATGGTGTTTATGCTACTCCATAGTTACAAGCCATCTGCAGGCCACTTTGCAACCCACCTTCTGTATTTAATAACTTAATCAGCGTTAAACATGATATTATTGATGCTAGTTCTGTTCTGTGTGGGCATCTTGCTGTTGCCTCTAGTTTTCCATGTGCACAAGAAAGCGTGGAAAAAACCCAGAACAGAACCATGACAATACATCTAAATTATTGCACATGAATAAAGCTGTTCTCTTTTGAATATATTAGTGTTGCCTGGATTAACTAAATTGTTTTAGTTTACACAGATTTCAGTTAAGTAAGCTAACACAGATACTTTGCCTTTACTACATGCAGACTGCCTTATTTGCTCATTCACCCCTCAAAGACCCACTTTGAGCCAGGAAAATCTTGTGTACGTTAGGTTGTCATGTTTCAAAATGCATTTGAAACCAGTCAAACACTGACTAATTGTTGAAAGTCCAAACATCTAGAGTACCGTAGAACTAGTCAGAATTGTCACTTTCCTTATGGAGCAGATACATTTAAGTCTCATAATTCCAGAGCACATCAGGTGTGTTCGGATTTCACTAAGAAGTGTTTAGATGATGACATACTGTGCTGCAACTTGAAAGTGCCTGTCAACAAACAATTAAACACGGTTTAACAGATGTAAAACAAAGCCCAATTTTCCAAGTGCATGACCTATTTCTTGGCTCAGATGTATTCACAAACTCATCTGAGGGAATAGTTTGGCAGAAATTTGATGCTGTCTGAACAGGTGCCATATTTTTACGGTCCGAAAATCAGACAACTGATGGCAGAGGAATAAGTAGCGTGTTCATCTAGTCAGGGAGAAGAGTCCATGGGACTGTCAATCATGTGCTGTTATGGCGGATGCAGGCTCAGATGAGAGATATCAAAGCAAAAGTAATATAACTGATGAAAAGAAAAAGGAATTCAGAGGGAAAGGGTTCAGTCAGCTGTACCTCTATACATGTATATATATCGTCCATGAATATTAGTCCATGAATAATTCTAGTACTTTTGAAGCTAAATGCTAGGAAAAATTAAAAAACGATTCAGGCTCTGAGCCAGAGTAAGGATCCAAAGTACATTAAAAGCCTTTATTAAGGCAGGCATAATAGTTGAAAATACTAGCTGGCTTCAACCTCAAAGGGTCTTGAAAAGTCTTGATTTGTACTAATCCTACAACACAAGCTTTTTTTTTTTTCTCCTTCAGGAAATATTGCGGCCCTAACATTAAAAACTCTATTTTGATGAGAACACTTTAAAAAAAATAACTTGTGAATCTAATTAGAGAACAAGAGGCTCTTTTTATACTTAATTCTAGTTTAGATCAAGCCTCCCAAACTGCAAAAGTCTTGGACTTTCTAAAATGAAGCTTTGTGAAGCTTTTTTTTTTTTTTTAGTTACATCAGTTTGTACTAATAGAGTTGAACATAAACAAGGGAAAAAACAAACCTCTTAAAGCAGTGCATGGGGCAACTACAGATTGGACACTTTGGAGTCAGGCAGTTGATCTGAGCAAGTGAAAGGAAAAAAAAAGTTCACATGTTTGATTGTGTAGACGTGGGGGTGATACGGGGGAGTTAAAAGCACAAACAATCATGTAAAATAAACATGTGACATAAAAATGCCATTTAAATGTTAGAAAAGCAAATTTTACAGTACTGGAAGTGATTCATTTTTCAGGTCTTTGTTCTCATGCTATATTTAAAATAACTATAAATGAAATGGGGTACAGTGAATGAATATCCAGCCTCAACTAGACCTGCTGTCTCTAATCTT
Source organism: Rhamphochromis longiceps (assembly GCF_057381845.1). Taxonomy (NCBI): domain Eukaryota; kingdom Metazoa; phylum Chordata; class Actinopteri; order Cichliformes; family Cichlidae; genus Rhamphochromis; species Rhamphochromis longiceps. The sequence continues at coordinate 5,348,024 of NC_140569.1, forward strand.
CCCTATAGATGTCACAGAACCATTCAGAGTGTAAAAGAAATACCTGAAAGTGACTGGCAACAGACTGGCAACCTGTCCAGGGTGTACCCCACCTCTTGCCTTATGTTAGCTGGGATAGACTCCAGCACCCCTGGGACCCTGGTTTGGATAAGCAGATAAGAATGGATGGATGGATAGAATTTTATTATGAGTTGTTACAGTATCATGTTAATAGCAGACAAAGAAGAGAATGCGCCTGTTTAGGATGATGTACAATAACACTATTCATAGTTTAGACATTTATACACACAGCATTAAAACTAAATTAATAATCAATGAAGCAATTTAAACTTGATTCCAATATAAAATTGTCAAAAACATTCAAACCAAAACAAATTGCATACATTGTAATTAATACCACCAAATGAGCCTGAAAACTAACAGAGGGAGGTGTGGACCAAATGAGGCAGGTCAAACAGAGAGGGGGGAAAGTCTTGTAAATGGAAAAGCTTGTTGTTTTTCCATGTTGGAAGAAAAAGGTGAAAGGTAAGGTGAAGGCATGAAAGCAAAGAAATAGTAAAAACTGGCAATGAGTCAGTCAGCACTGGTTTTCCTCTGAGTCGGCTGGAGGTTTTGGGAAGCATTCACCTCAAGGATCTCCTCCTCTGTAGTAAAGCAAACAGCACCATGTCGCCAATTAATACCTCGCTGGACTATCAGCTCATATCCCCACATGTCTCTGGGTCCCTTTTATCTTCTTCCCTCTTTTTTCCTCCACCCTCGCCTTGATGTGTTGAATCTCATTAACACAGTTTGCTCAGGACAACACGGCACTCATCAGCCAATGGGTTTGTCGACTTGATAACGGATCTTACCATACTCCCCCCCCACTGCAGCATCGGTATGTTTATCACACTGGGCTGCACCCATTTTAATTGACGCTGTCATAAAGGAAAAAAAATGCTGTTTTTGTTCCTTTTTTTTAACCTAAGAAAATATTTTAAGGGGGTGTATAAAAATGTTAATTAATGGTGGATTGAGGACAACCCTGGCAATTAGTGCAGGCTGACAGGCAGGCGATGCACTGCACTGGAGACTGTGACAAGTACTGAACCTCGACTGTATGCATACACAAAAGCATGCCTGTTAGCCTGCAGGGCCACGGAGATGAAGGCAACTGTTTGTTACAGGCTAAACAGAAAGTGAGACTCCAAATGGGGTCTTCTGTACAATTAGCATAAGCATATGCACACATACACTTCCAAAGACAGAAATGCAAACACTAAGGCACACAAACACCGATGTAGGTTGAAAATGTGTTGCTGAGGTTATCTGCTTCGTTTGAGAAAACATTATTAGACTGCCGGCCCTCTGCTTCTTACATTGTCTCTGAGTCTTTTGTTACTTCTCTTGTTGAGAGACCTTTGCAGCTGATATGCTTCGGTTTTGTAATGATCTGTAGGTGTAATCTGTGTGCTCCATAGAGCTTATTAGATGCTGCATTTCTAGTGTAATACACGTATTGATTGTTAATAGTTAAATAAGATATGATGTCCTAATGCAGTTTTTCCACAAACAAATTGAACTTTATTAGTTCAACAGCCCAGAGAGGGAAGCTATGCAACACTCCAGCTGATCTCCGTGCTGTTGGCTCAGCTGATGCCCTTTTATGCACCGAGCTTTGTTTAAGCTCCTTTAGCCTGCCTGTGGTCGCTGTTAATTTGTCCACACATAGATACACATAGCATAGATTTGGCACCTAGGCTAGATCACCAATTGCCCAAAGGAAGAAATTCTCACTCATTAATATACTTTGAATGGCATAAAATGTTGTTGGAGCAAATTAAAAAGGCCAGGCTTGTGTATGTGTGTTTGCCTGAGTAAGCTCTTACACCAGATGAAAATGCAGTTATTTTGGAACAGTTGGCTAATTGTCTTGGTCCACAATTAAAGTGTTTTTATGTGGAGCTGAGATAGGATACAACCTCGTTGACCGAAAACAAGCCACCTCACATGGCCTTAAAGAAAACCAGTTGTGTTACATAAGCTAATACATTTCACTTTTAATTTGACGATGTATTGCATTGTTGTGATTGTTTTTGATGCAGAGGATTCGTATGATTTGTTCATTATACAATAAGTGTCAGGGGCTGGGTCTGTGACACAGCATATTGAGTTTATTTTTGTATTTGTGATTTCTTATGTTCAGTTGAAAGGATGTTAAGTTCTTGAGTTTTAAGTCTAGTTTAGGTTCTTCTGTGTCTCCTTAGTTATGAGTCTTTCCTGTCTCTATGTGGTCTGTCTTGTCCTCAGTGTTGTACTTTCACTTATCCCTGTGCGTTTGTCTCGCCACGTGTTTTACGTCTCAAGTGTCTAGCTGGTGTTGTCATGTCTACGTTTCTCATTGTTTCCTGTTTTAGTTTTGAAAAGTCTGGTGTTTCCATGTTTCATGTGTTTAGTTTTACTTCCCCCACAGTGTCATTATGTTTATTCCAGTCAGCTGTTTCCCCATGTGTTTCCACTTCCCCTGATCACCTCCTGTGTGTATTTAGTCTGTGTTTTCATTCGGTCTTCGTCAGGTCGTCCGTGTTTCCTCCCACCACGCCGTGTCAGTGCCTGTGTTTCATGATTCTGCTCAGGTCATGTTTATGTTTCATGTTCCTGTTTCTTCCTCATTATAGTTTCTCAGGTCAGAATCTTGTTCATGTCTAATGTCATAGTTATCTCAGTTTAGTTCTCCTAGTTTAGGTTTTAGTTTTAGTTCTCGCCGCTTGTTCGCCTTGCTTTGCTTTCGTATTCATGTTTTTTCAGCCTAACAAACGTTTCGCCTTTTGTTTACACTCAGTTCCGTCTCCTTCCGTGTCTGCACCTGGGTCCTCCTTCTCACTCCCACACAGTCACTTTTATGAAGAATGTGACAATAAGTTATGCAGTGATAGCGCTTTCTGCTTTTTCTAGTGATCTCTGGGTTGCTTTGCATTAGCATCACATGCTTGATGACCTCTGTGATTATAACCCTTCTTTCTTGTTTTCATCCTCTCCTCTCCCCAATGTCTCCTCTCCCCTTTATGTCACTAGGTGAACCTGCAGTGGCCAGAGAGAACAACTGTCTCAATGCTGCTAAGGCCTGCAACCTGAACGACACGTGTAAGAAGTACCGCTCGGCCTACATCAGCCCCTGTACCAGCCGCGTCTCCACAGCTGAAGTCTGCAACAAGAGGAAGTGCCACAAGGCCCTGCGGCAGTTCTTTGACAAGGCAAGGCACTTCTGATACGAGCTTATCAAAAAACAAACAGAAAGAAAAAGAACACACACACTGGAGGTTTTCCAAATGACTGATATCTGATAAAAGCTGAATGTCCAGCACAAAGGACCTGCTTCAAAAGAAAGAACGATTTTGAAGTGCATAAGTTTGAGGGGTTGTCAAACTCACAATAAATAATCATGTGGGTCTTTTTGTTCAGGGTATGCTATTCCAGCGCCAAGCTTTGACATTGATTCAGTCATAAAACACAAAAGATGTTTTTGCTGTCTGTTCCATATTGTGAAAAATGATGTGAAGCATTGTAATTACAACCCAGCTTCTGTGATGCCCCTTTTTGAATAACTTTACTTGGCACTGCTTCTGCAAAGCAACAAGATGAATAAATAGAAATGTTACAGAGAAAGTGTGACATTGTTAATCTTTGTGTGATGTATAATTTTTCTTTATTTTATCATAATAGAGATGTCTTTGCGTAAAGAGCCTTGAGCGTTAGGCTTTTCTTTGTGTTGGAGATTAAAGTATCATTACATTCTCCTATTGTGGTCCGATTGTCATTTGTTACATCTACATTTTCTTTCAACTTGAACGTCAGATTTGATTGATGCTTTATTGAAGCGATGTTAAACCATCTTGCTGCAAATGAGCTGCAGCAAGGTGAGTTTGTACCAATAAATACTGAATAAAGTTAGGAGCAGTTAAAAAAAACAACAACAATCCATCAAAACGAATAGAAAACAGCTACTTCAGACCACATCAAGAAAGAAATCCAGAAAATGTGTCTAAAGGCACAGACGGTACAACATGTAGCCCAGAATAATGCTAAAATATGAGTAATAATGCGGGTCTTAATAAAGGAATTAATTTCTATCCTTAATGTCGTGGTTTCTTTTGCCACACAGGTTCCTCCCAAGCACAGTTACGGCATGCTATTCTGCTCATGCCCGCTCAGCGACCAAACCGCATGCTCTGAAAGGAGACGTCAAACCATCGTTCCTGTCTGCTCGTACGAAGAGAAACAGAAACCCAACTGTCTGGAGCTGCAGGCATCCTGCAAGACCAACTACATCTGCAAGTGAGGAACCCCTTTTTATGTCAATATGGTCAATAAGTACCAGATATACTGTAACTTGGATGCCATGTGATGCCATGGTTTATTTCTGAGATAAATGCTGTGTGCTCTGGATATTAACTGTGTTTTTTAAGCTGGCATTAGATGCAAATCGACGATGTAGGATATGCAGGAAAAGCGATTTGTGATCAACTGTGTAACTAGTTTTCATCATGTGGTAGCATCCTGTGCCTATCAGTCAAAACCATAGGCTAACCATGGCTCTTTTAAGGGTTACCCTTCTGTTTGGTGAGGACGCACTATATATGTGCAAGCTTGGAAAAAAGATCAGTATCATTTTGTGTTTTGGCTCTTTGATGAACAAGGCAGCTGCCTGTACACAGTGCACTGACATACTGTCGTTCCTTATATAGAGAAATGGAACAAAACCTCCAACAGTATAACTAAATAAAAAAACTGTATGTCCTCACTTAGAGGGAAATTTCACCGAAAGTGGCTTGCGGCAAATATGCTTTGACCTCGGCTTTACTCTAATCTTAACTCACAGAGCCTAAAATCGAATTCTTTACAGTGTGCAGACAAGCTTTCTGTCTGCAAATCTGAGGCAAGTCCCCACTTTGTGAAACACATTTGTGCATTAACATGCCCCATAGACACCTCTTTACATTGTGTAGTAGTCAGTGTAGCACCAGCAGTAATAAATTGTCTGCCTTTATGCCTCAAGTCTCAGACTCACACCCACGTACACTGTAGGGTTCCTGCATTAAGAGTCAGAAAAGAGTAATTCAGTGATGGACATCTGACACTGCCCTCACTAGTGTGTGTGTATATGTGGTTATGCAGTCTCCGGAGGCTTGAGCCAGCAGTCTTGTGGGTCTCTGGGATTAAATGGAGGCATTAGGCATCATAAATTAGCTCCATTTGGACTGTGGCCTCAGGTCTCCCTCCCTCTCGCCTCACCCTCTGTCTCTGCTTAACAGCAGGCAGCAGTAGTAAATTTATACTGCAAGTTTCTCTTCTTCCGTCCATCTTTCTCCCAATGGAACTCTCTATGAAGGACCGAAGATGCCAGAATTTAGTTTATTATACTAAGAATTCAATGTAAATTTTCTGCATTTATTTTTGTATAAGGTAATTTTTTAAAGTGATTACAGAAATATAGAAAGATACTGAATTTGGAGGGTTTTAGGACATTAGTATGGTGGATGCAGAGGAAAAGGATGCATATATAAATACTTTTTTTTTCAAATTCTTTGACTTGTCATTTTATTAATATTGATAAACGTAAATCAAAAACGAAACACAATGAATGGCTGCATTTATTTTTATGTTGTTGTAACATATTTACATATTCAGTCATTTATCTTTTTTTCTTCATTTTTGATTTTGGCAGCTTCAACCCTCCATACACTCAATCCATCACACATATGCTCAGGGCTTGAACAACAGGTCTCACTGCAGCACGGCTTCCTCCCGGTCCATTTGTCAGTTAGCACAGACAGATTAAAGCCATGCATTTCCACAAGTTCCCTCACCATATGTCAGGTGTAGTATGCTGGCTGCTGTTGACAGCTCTCGCCAGGCACTGCTCAGCTCTGCACCAGATTGGTGTGATAAGACGGATCACACTGCAAGTGCAGATACAACCCCATGTCCAAAAAAACTATCCATCCATCCATCCATCCATCCATTCGCTTCCGCTTATCCTTTTCAGGGTCGCGGGGGGCGCTGGAGCCTATCCCAGCTGTCATAGGGCGAAAGGCGGGGTACACCCTGGACAGGTCGCCAGTCTGTCGCAGGGCCAACACACAGGGACAAACAACCATTCACACTCACATTCACACCTAGTGACAATTTGGATTAATCAATTAACCTATCCCCACAAGCTGCATGTCTTTGGACGGTGGGAGGAAGCCGGAGTACCCGGAGAGAACCCACGCAAACACGGGGAGAACATGCAAACTCCACACAGAAAGACCCCGGTCTGATGGTGGAATTGAACTCAGGACCTTCTTGCTGTGCGGCAACAGTGCTAACCACCGTGCCACCGTGCTGCCCAAAAAAACTAACAGGAACAAAAGAGAGAGAGGGAGGAAAAAGGATACACTGCTTTGCAAATCATTTGAACTGTATCTGGATGCGTGAAACTAGTATAAAGAGCATCTTAAATGCTGAAAATGAGAAATACTAAACATGCTCATTTTGAATTTGATGAATACAACCCAGGCTGTCCATCAAGTCCTTGAAAACCTAACATCTCATGTTTGGCATGAACTTGGTCAAACTCACTTATATCACAAAGATCAACTTTACTTGGGCATTGTAATATTCTTCAATGACTTTTTTGTTCCTAGTAAATCAAACAGAACACCACTGAATATATTTCACATTTGATCAAATATTGAACTAAAGACGATCTTTGGTGTCCAGTTTTTAAATTCCTTCGAAGTCACTACAGGTATTAAACAAGTCCTAACAAACACGCACACAAATTAAGCAAGAGTAGTTGGTGGAGACCAATTATTGCACATTCAGCATACCACCTTTGAATTTTATGTGCAGTTTTGGCTATGTTGTTGCTTTTACTCAGCAACAGTGCAGGAACACAAGCTATGCGAAGCTTTTTACTGACATTTAAAACCATTTAACAGTATTTTACCAAAAAAAAAGCATTTGGAAAAAATGTGTCATACTTACTTTAAAAAAATGTACAAAAAATGTGAAAATCTATCCAGTAACATCTGCTGTTTTGTGCAAGTAACTTTTGATTTTCTGACCTGTTCTGACCGTGTTGGGAAATGTCTCAGCTTAGTTTGACGTTTTAACAGTAGTGAGAGGATTTATAGCCGAAACTGCACCAACACACCAAGATGGTTAAAGATGTTTGAGTCTGAAGGTGTTAGCTTTGTGTCAAAGAGCCACTATATCACACGTAATTTCACTTCAAATTGTGAATTCCTTGGGACTACAAACACCATTTCAATTTCACAAACCACTGCACCTGGTGCAAAAGTGTAAACAAACATTTTTGAAGGAGGTAAATGAAACAGAACAGACTGGGCGGAGAATAGTCCGTAGCTTCATTCATTCCAGGATACAAACCAGCCGCAGCATAAAGGGTCATCTTACTGCACTGAAGTCAGCCATTAAGAAGGCTAATTGAATTGAGACAAATGACTTCCAGTGGACACTAATTTCAACCGGGCCTTTTGCTGCTCATTTACAGTCGCATTGGCCGTCTGAACTTATCTGCTGGAGCTATAATCACAAAATAGTTTTTGATCTGTGTGTGTTTTAGGTCACGACTCGCTGACTTCTTTGTCAACTGCCAGCCGGAGCCCCGCTCGCTGTCAGGCTGCCTGAAGGAGAACTATGCAGACTGCCTCCTTGCCTACTCGGGTCTGATTGGTGAGTTCGCTCGATTGTGACCGGTCAGGTTTGACTCGGGATTAACTGCAGTTTCTAAGATCTTGAAATATGAGAATTTGCTTAAGACATTGTTAAAAATGCAACACAGCTTTGACATGAAGAACCAAGCTGTAATTTTTTGTAGCTATCTCACTCACAACGTGGACCAATCCCACTCTTGATTTCTTCCCGACAACAGTTACTGCAACCTCGAGATTTGGTCCTCTCAAGTCGCCAAACCTGACCACGCATACACACACTGTCCACACAGCGCCAATTCATTCTGCCTACTGCAAAACAAAATGGCCTGTTCTGGACTGCAGCCAGCACAAGGGAACAATCCATTGGGGGAGTGAGAAATCACTGACTGAAGCTATTTACTTTCCCTCGCAGAGAGAGAGCCTATTCTTCACTCCACCTTCTCTGCATTCTGCTTCCTGGAGAAACTCCACCAGACTGCGTTTCTCTTGTAGAAAATAAAAATCATCACTGCTAAACATTTATCATCAACACAGCACGATGATGATACCTGATATTTTGAAGGCTTTAAATTTTTATTTTATTTTATTTTTTTAATTGGTAGTTAGCAGCTCATTCAGGGTTGAACAGTTTACAATAAAGCCTTGTTTATGGACCACATTTGTTACTGAAAATAATCAGTGAATCATTCTATCATCTTTCTCCAGGTACTGTCATGACTCCCAACTACCTGCGCTCACCCAAAATCAGTGTCTCTCCCTACTGCGACTGCAGCAACAGCGGCAACAATAAGGATGAGTGTGACAAATTCACTGAGTTCTTCACAGAGAACACCTGCCTACGTAAGTTTTCCTCTTGTGCTGCTCTACTTTGACCAGCTGTTATCTGTTCAATTTTCTTTTTTGACTGTGGATTAGTCTTAGCAGCTCTTCTGAGTTCTGTGTCTGTCTGTTTTCACCTACTCTGCTCTGCTGGTCATATTCTTGTTGTGCACTTTTATCCCTTCCTTTCTTTCCAGTATCTCCTTCTTACCAAATATATCCCATTGCCATGCTTGCATTGTTATCCAGCAGCATAACAGAAAAAAAGCCAGTCATATTGCACCAGAGTGTCTCAATGTGTAGCAGAACTCCTGCTCCAGATCTTTGACAGAAAGAGGCTTTTCCATCTAAACCCTCTTACGCAATGACTTTAATTAACAAACCTACTTGAAGTCACACATACGCACACACACGCACACACAGTCGTGTTTTCATATCTTAGTGGGGACATTTAATTGACAAAATGATTTCCCTAGCTGCTGACCCTAACCCTAAGCATCGAAAATGAATGCCTAACACTAACCCTTAGCATAAATGGAACCATAGCCTAATTGTAACCTTGACACTAAAACCACTTTTGGAGTCTTAAAAATGTCTTCAAACTCATGGAGACGGGAAAACTCTCTCGCGCTCTCTCTCTCTCTCTTCCACATACATTCAGTGTAAACACACCTGTTTCTAACCAGATTAATATGGGTCTGTGCACATGTAAGCCAGCCTCACTTTGAGTTTCCTTGTAATCTAAACTGGTTCTGCTCCTTCTGTTTTGATACTACACTCAGTGGCAGTCAGCTGCTTCTTTCCTCCCCAACACAGTTTAAGTGTAATGTGATTCCTAATTGATTCCTCTACGGAGGTCAGGAGACAGGGTCACAGCTGGAAGACAATCTCCCTCAAGGACACCCATGCTGGATGAGCATATGTGCTCACCGAGCAGCTGGAAAATGAAGGCAGTGTGGAACTGTAGACTGCAGTTTCTGTAGCAGCCACTTGAGGTTGGCTCTAAAAGTGAGTACATTTCCACACATTCCCATGTTTAACCTCCTAGGACCTGGCGTCCACATATATGGACATCACATTTTGGGTTATTTAGCCCAAAATACTCACTTTTGCTCTACAAGGGCCTGATATCCACTTATGAGGACATACTGCCACTGATCTATCGAAATTTTAAACGAATATCCTCATTGTGGCTCTCATTTATCTTAGAAACAAAAATCAGGTTAAAAAGAAAAACCTGGTAATTCTTTGTTTTTACTTTCATCGGGTCCTAATATGCCCAAATATCAAAGAGAAATTAAAAAATGCATGTCGTGGAAGAGTTTGGGTCTTAGGAGGTTAAATACCCATCTTAGCAATATTAAAAAGCACATTTACAGCTGGTTCTAAAATATGGGTTTGGCCTAATGGTGTGTAGATGTTTTTAAAATCCCTCTAGACACTTGAGTTGTGAAAGTGGTTGGTTTTGGATTACAGGTGTCTTGATCCAGGCAGGTGTAGGTGGCAGCTCTCTGCTAGGCTTCCTCTTTCCTGAGCCCGAACCACTTGACCATTCTGTGGTTCCTTTTAGAGCGTTTTAGATGCTGTTGTCACTTTTATGCTTCAGTTTTTGTGAGTGAAATTGTAATATTTCATTGGTTTGCTATTTTGCACTAATTGCCAGATATGTGTGCTTGAGTGTGCCGTCATAGGTATAATGCAACTAACAATAATAGCTTTACTTGGGAACTTGGCATGCAACCCTCTCGTTCAAATGCTATTCCAAAAAACTGACATGGCATGCAGAGGCTTCAAAATGCAGAGTCTTAAACAAATGTTTATCCTCATGGTGTCACCGTATTTCAAGAGAGAGGGAGAGCAAGGCAGGGCAGCATAATAAGGGGAAGCATAACAGCTGACTCAGGAAAGAGGAATGCAGGAACAGACACACAGTGGACTAATAACTCAACAAGAACCAGGAGGGAGCAGAAAACAGGTGAAAACAATCAGGTGAACTTAAAATTGGAAAATGTTTTCATTTAATCAGCAAAGATTTTGATGAGACAGTGTCGCTGCCATCTCCTGCTTTAGTTATAAAGTATGTTTAATGTAGCTTCTGATGTGTGGTAGCTGGTATGACATGGGTTAAGTGTTGATAAAAACAAATCTCCTATTAAAGATTCCAGCTTTTCTTGCGCTCTGGAATTTTACTTTAAGACACTTTTAATTGGCATTTTGGTTTAAATTATGTCGGCAAGCAAAAATCAGTTAAAATTGCAAATTGTTATTTATGTGATTGAAAAAAAAAATTAAACATATCAAAATAAAACTTGGTTGTTGTTTCAGTAATGCGGCCTCTGCATTGCTTATATAGTTCAGAGTAGGTTAAGAACCTATCCCAACTCTAACAGGGCAAGAGGCTGAGTACATCCTGACAAGTAGCCAGTCCATCAGACGGCTGTCATGTCAGCTTTACGATAAGAATGTTGAACTCTATAAATGCTAAACATGGTACTTACTCCCACTGTGTTGTAGATGGTAACCCAGCTCTCATCATCACTGGTGAATGAGCCTCGGTATAAAAGTGGGGTTCCTTTGAAAGAGAAGTGGAGGTTCATTAAAATTCCCATACAAGTACATTTTTCAGGACTATGTCAGTGGCATTTACAAATAGCAGCCATTGTTGACGTGGTCCAGCAGTGCACCAGGAGGATTTGAAAGTTATGTTTCCTGGGCGGAATTGCGTAACTTTATAATCACATCTCATACGCTGCCATTAGCTGTGTTTCTGGTCACAGGGTAGATATTAATTCAATATTTAACTGTCCTTCAGTTCTTTTTCTAATCTCTGCCAACTCCCAGTGAGAATATCTGTCTTATCAGCTGCTGAAGGTCCCTCTGTATTCACCAGCTTGATCCTGATGTACAGTGTAATGTACAGTGTTTTTTGTTTTTTCCTGAAAAAGCCTCGAGTGGCAATTTGAATGAGTTAACACTACTTGCAGCTTCTTTGAAATCTTGTTCACGTTGCTGTGGTACAAGCAGCTTTAACCTGTCACTGGGTGAAAGTTGGTCTGAATGATGAATTAGTTTTGTGCAACATAGCACAGATTGACCACTATCTATTTGCAGCTGTCAAGATGTACAGTCACCTTAATTAAAAATTCAGTATTCGATTGATGAAGCAATCAACCACGAGACCCGTGTGGCAAGCAGTCAATTGGGCAGGGTGTTCATGCGTGGGTGTGTGCTGTAGAAAGTGGTGTGCATTGAAGACAATGAGCTGTAGTCACAATGAGGGGAATGAGTTGGTGCCGGTTGTTCGGCTCTACATGAGCAGAGTGGGTGGTTTGATTTTCCTCTGTCAGAATGGCAGTTAGCAGATGAGAAAACACCAACAAGAGGCAGCCTCGTTTTCACCAACTCTTCGCTCTTTCACGCTCTCATTTGTCTTCTCCTCTTCTATTATCTTTTTCCCCTCCCTCTTCTTGTTTTCTCTACTCCGTTGTCTTTTTACCAGTCAGGGTTAACAAGGTTCCTCTGCTCTAGATAATAAGGGCCGCTGCAGTCGGCGTGCGTGTGTGTGAGTCTGCACCCAGTTAGTGCACGTGGGAGACATGAAACGTATTGTAAGTCTTTGCTTCTGCGTGCTGGCATGATTTTGTGTGTTCAAGTGTCATTGTGAGATTTCCAAGATCAAAGGGGGTTAACGTGGGTTAAAACACACCCTCTATATCTACTATTTGCTTTTATTCACTGGGGAAGTTGAACATAGTTCAAAGTGAGAAGGAATACGCCTCCTCTGACTCTTCATTATTAGTCTCAGTTCTCCCTTTTTCTTCACTGCTCCCTTATTTTTCCCATTACAACCCTTTCTTTTTCCCTTGTTCTCCAGCTCATGCTTCATCCCACTTCTGTCTGCTCATCCCAACTCTTTGTCTCCATCTCCATCCTTTCATGCCCTCCCTCCTTCTGCTCTCATTAGGCTTGCTCAGCAGTAAGTGGAACTGACAACTCTGACGATCTTGACACACACCAGCTACAGGGTCATGGCTAGAAAGTAACTTGAGGAAGGACAAAGACTAGACAAAAAGACAGAAAAGAGGATTTTTTGAGCATTACATTGGTTTGTATCTTTCTAAGCTTCTGACTTCCTTAAATGTGTATGTTTTGTTGTGTGAGCTTTCAGAGTATTGAGGTTGATTATAGCACACACCTCCTTCTGCATTCCTATCCTGTAATTTTTTTATACAGCTTCTCGGTTATTGTGTGACCCACCCCCAGGTTCGGATCCGCTGCTTTAATATTCTCAAGGAGACACTGTAACTTTAATATATTCAAAGCTTTTTTAGTGTAATTCCTCCCTGTTTCCTGCATATGCAAAGGTCACGCCGTCCAACATAATTCTAGTATTACAACAATCCATGTACATGTAAAGTGAGATAAAGTGGTAATGTAGACATCTGCATGAGGCAAACTCATACTACTAACACCAATATCTGCTGCAGTGGGAAGATGATATCATGTTTGTTCTAGTGCACATTGCCGTTTGCATTGATGAAGGTTAAATCATTGTTTGTCCTAGTGTTTTAGAAAGGTTTATTTGAAAGAGATTTGCTACTTAGTGTATATAAAAAGGCTTCCGGTTTAATTTGACTCATTCATTTGGATACTGGAGTTATGCACGTGGCTGTTTGCTGTTTACTAGTCATCAGTTCTGCCTGTTTGAGTCACTGAACTGGACGTCTTGTGTTTGTGGTTTTAGTCGTTTTTTATTAATGAAGTTATATCAGGTATAATATGGTTTTCTGTGTGGTGTAGCCCAGCGGTCCCCAACCCCCGGGCCTCGGACCGGTACCGGTCCGTGAGTCGTTTGGTACCGGGCCGTGAGAGTTGAGGCTCAGGTGTGAAATGTATAGTTTTTATCGGTTTTCAGCGTTATTTTGTTATCGTTTTTATCATTAACTTGGTTTTCCTGGGTCTTTTCACGTGTGTTATGAATAAATCTTCTTTTTTCGGTACCGGTACTAGTTTTATTTTGTTGTATTCATCCGCGACACCTTAAAGGCCGGTCCGTGAAAATATTGTCGGGCATAAACCGGTCCGTGGCACAAAAAAGGTTGGAGACCGCTGGTGTAGCCCACTCAAAAAGTCTGTGAATTTCTTTTTGATTAACCTGTTTAGTTTGTTACTTTGCACTAATTGGCAGACATGCTTAACAACCCTGCTTTCTAGCTTTAGCTGATAATTTAACGCTCTACGTTCTCACTGCTGCCATTTTTCTTTTCAGAAAAACAGCATGGGTGCATATTAAAGGCTGATGCTGAAACTTTAGAATGTGGAGTCCAAAACCAGCGGGTGACATCAAACTGGCCACATAAATCTCATACAGTCAACAGTATCTGAAAACTAATGTACTGAATATATTTTGTTTGGTATGCCACAGAGTCATTTTTATGTATCCTGAGTAAATAGTAGCAGGACTTCCATTAGCTCTGTATCAAATGTGTTGAGGAAAGCCAAAGGCTCAGTGTCTTTAGGTTTATTATGCAAATATGCTCAAGGATTGATGCTTTGCCCTTAACATAATACTTTCTCTTCTTGAAGTTTAATCTGTAGGAAGTGAAGTGAAACCATAGAAATTGTGTGGTAGTGTGTGAATGTCAGAGGTACGAGTGTGAACTTGCCCAGTGTCACCTTAGTGAATAATATGCTCATGTTGGTTAGTGTGCTGATGACATTTTCACTCACAATGAAAGCTACACATGCTATTTTACATAAGTACAAAAAGGTTTAGTTTTTCATTCAAGATAAGAAGATCAAATATTGATTAACTGCTATTTTGCAAATGCTGGTAAGCAAACAGCTCTGATGCTTAAAATGTGGTATTTTGCAAAAATAATTTGCATAACACCTAGCTGTATTTGCATTTATAATGTTTTAGAGAAGATTAGCTTGTATTTTGTTTTTCAGTTTTGGTTGTTGTCTAATTTTGAGAATGGGAACTATTATCCTCATTGCCAACTCACGAGAGTGACTTTGCATGATGCACACATCAAAATCATCATTGGTTTCTTTTCCTTGTGCAGCCACTCACTTGATCTTCTGACTGAAAGAAACTGTTTTAGTGCTACTTTTGCACTAATGTTTAAAATGACTATAGTATGAAATTCTGCTCTTAGTGTGATTTTAAAATGGAAAAAAAAAACTCGAATCCTTAGTATTTGGCTTATACACATACTGACCTCAATATTTAAAACTGTGGTCATGTTTAATATGCGCATCCACTGTTGTAACTGTAGATATATTTACAGATATTTGTATGTGAGCTCTTCCAACAGAAACTAAGGAAATATCAATAATCCTTTTTTTAATCTCTGAACAAAGTTTTTATTTCTTTCTACAATAGCATGCTGAATAATTAGTCAAAGACGTCACCTTGCCAAAAACACTTCAAATGAGTGGAAATGTCAGAGAGGAGCCAGGAAAAAACACAGGTTCCAAAACATTGTATATCTAAAAATAAGGAGTGGAGTGAGCACACATGCAGGTCTGATGTCCTGTGCCTTAATTTGACATGTAACCTGTTTTTCACGCACGCTCACTGTGCTGCGAGTGTGTTTTGTAATTAGGCCTTAGGTGAGGAGACAGACAGAAGAGACAAAAAAGAGCCCATCAACACCTCCAATATCCCCATCAGCCTTCTGCTGTCTCGACACAAAGCTACCAGCTACGCAATCGCATACACACACATCGGCGAAAAATTAAATATTCACGTGCTTGAGCAGAGCCGCACGCATCAGGGCTGCAGGATATTGACAAAAATTACTTGTTTTGTGCTGAATATTGCATCTCCAAAAATTAATGCCAGCCAATTTCTTCAGCTACCGCATCTCTTGTGAAATGTTAAACAAATATGTTGAGGGAATAATATTTTGGATTGTCACTGTCAAAATGAAAGGTACACACAGAAAAGGCATGTCTATTGTTATAGCTAATAATAAATAAAACACAATCATAGCCTTTTTTTTTCTGTCATTATATGTGATTTCTACACTGATAAAACTAAACTAAACAAAAAAGTAGTTTTGTTTAAGTTGTGCCAAATCACAACAACGACCTTCACAATAAAGTTCTATAGAATCTACATTAATGAAAACATTATGCTGTTTGTCTGTGTCAGAGATCTTTCTCTTACCAGAGCTCACTTTGGCAAGGCACATCAAGTGAAGAAGCCTCTGGGTTTGCTTAGTTCGAGATTACTAGTCACATTTATTAAATCTGCAGACTGGAACTAACTCAAAGGTTCTTTCTAGGTCATGGGGAGTTCAATTGGAAATCAGTTTCTCAGGAGGAAGGAAAGGAAAGACCAGAGGAGCGGAAGATCGTGATTTGTTCAGTGGCTTCAAAGAAACTCTGTTTAAATCTAAGTCATTTATCTTTCACCATTTTCTTTACATGGACTATTCAAACAGATCAGAACAAAATCTGATTGCATAAAATTCCATAAAATATCCTTAAAATCCAGACTTTTCTAATGCATGTAGCCAGAGGTAAACATTTTGAGAACATTATCACCTTCTGAGATGCCAGGCACACACCGAGGATCCCATCATTCCTCTTGCACAAGAAAACGAGTAGATTTGGGTCAGCAGGAATTAGGGGACGCTGTCTTGCTGTGTTCAGAAAAGACTACGAGGATTGTTTCTCTCAGATCTGATATCAGCCATTCTTCAGTTTTCACAAATTAATTTTGCTAACACGGCTGCTGGTACTCCTTTGGTCCTGCAAAGAAACAACCGGTCTAAAGGATGCCACTCTACAAAGGCCTGGAATTGAATCAGCAAATTTACAGGTCTGCAGGCTGAAACAGGTTCACTTGGTTTTTAGATCCTCCTTTAAACTGGTTATGGATGTGTGTCCATATTCTCTTTAATGGAGTGAATGTTTCCTGAACTACTGGAGAAAATAAAGCCTCATTTTCTCCAGAAGCAACAACATAGACTGGTGTCAGCATCATATTCAGATACAAGGCAAATCACCAGGCATATATGTATTAGTCAGTATGAGCTTTCTTACTATAATGCAAAAAATATCTGTCTTTATGTATGTATGCTTATTTCTCCTCAAACCCCTGCTACACCATCTGTAACTCAGCAACTAAATGTCATTATACTAATTTTTTATCATTTTTATGTTCAAAGTAACAACATTACTGTGTGTTACATTACATCATTTCACAAATGAACTTATCAAGTCCAGCTGGGTGTATTTAAGGACTTTATGCAAAGTTTTTAATGTCAAACGTTGACTGATCTTTTTAATGTATTTAATGCATTGCAAGTTATTGCAGGTGCAGGTTAATGACATGTTATACCTTAAGGTACATGAATCTGCAACCATGAATCTGCTTTTACTCTCAAATATAGATCTTTTATCATTAATGAATTATGATGGATCTTTTTTAATACAGATATATCTCAATAAGAGCTAGAAAAGACTGATAGGTTATTCTGCTAATAAAACACATTTTATTTTAAACTTAATTGCAGCACTTTATTTTAGCTCCCCTCTAAAAGCAACACTGCGTTTCTGCATTGATGCTCTATGTAGGCAATCAATTTTAAACACAGATTATAGTAATAATTTACACTAATATTTATATAAATTTGTCTCACAACTGCGTTTTTAATTTTTGACGTTGGATTTGTCAAAGAAAATTGCGGAAACCAACAAACCTGAACATGCAATATGAAAATACTGCATGCTGTTCATCATACCGACATAATCACGTGTCTTTGCACATGTAAGTATGAATATTTGAGTGGGGTTAAAGAGCAGTTATGCAGATCAGCTCTTCCTTCCTTTACCACAGTTTTCAGGGTCATAATTCACTGTTGGAGGGAAGAATATCATTACGTTCAAACAGCAGCTCTGTAAGGCTCAGCTTCCCTCTGATGTGTGTGTATATGCATGTGTGTGTGTTTTACATCAAAGCCATAGAAGGCTATTAATAGGGTTGCTAATGGACTCTAATGGTAAATAGCCACATCAGCACTCAGGTTTTTGACGGTGTGGTGAATTTATAATGGAGGGAAGTGATAACAAAACTTAAGTACCCACTAACTCTCCTATAATTGTGGTTTGGGCAAAATACAGTTTTACTTTTAACACGGGGATTATCGTGCATTTGAGCCATGAAATAACTTAACTTACCTGGATTTGGTTTTCTGGACAGGAAACCTATAATCATTTCTTTTCTTCCCTTTGTAGGTAACGCCATCCAGGCCTTCGGGAATGGAACTGATGTCGGGGTGTGGCAGCCCATGTCCCCCGTCCAGACCACCACCTCCATCACCACCCCCTACCAAAGAAACCGTGAACGCAACCCCAACACCATTGACAACCACATTAACACAGACCCTGCAATCTATCACTTCTGCGGCAGCCTACAGGTGGGTCACACACGCAGGTTAGCTTGACCAGATGTCCCACATATCCAGCCAATCTCCAACATTTTTTATTGTGTCTAGTTTTCAAAGATCAACACTGCAGGAGCGGTACTATTTTTTTTTTTTTTAGTCTGGGTTTATCCAGTGGCTTTGAAGATGGCAGGGAAGGCTGTCATCCTGCAGGTCAACCTGTCATCATCTTTTGCCTCCAATGCTGCCCCTCAAAAATTGCAAACTACCACAAAGCGAGCCGGCAAGGAGTTTTCAGGGGGATTTTATAGAGGCTATCACAAAGAAAATTAAATAGCACTATAAGAAGGAAAAAAATGACTGCTGAAGTCTGTAAGAAAATGATTCTCAGACCTTTTTTTTCCCTTTTTCCCGGTGTTATTTCTCAGTTAGACACCATATGACACCATACATGTGAGTCTCACATTTGAGGTTATACATATCAAGATTGAAACCCTCCTTCAGCATGCCCCAAATTTATTTTTGCTGGATTCTAGTCAATGTAGCACAGGTGCAAGATAGTTTTACTTTGTAAAAAAGGATTTTTTTTTTCTAAAAGGTATTAAAGTTTCCTTCTTTTTTATCTGACCTGATAATCTGCAACTCTTTGGTAAATGTCATTTCTCTCTCTCTAATTAATATTCTAAAAAGAATAATCTTATATAACTTTGGTTCATAGTATTCTCCTCATTGTCGTGTGAAGACCACCGCCCTAGATCCATGAGTACTGTAGTACAAATAAATGTGGGGTGTTGTCCTTACTGCCAAATAGACTGAGAATACCAGCTAACATCTGCAGCTTTACTCAACATTACGATTCTTTTAATTGTCATATTGCCAGGTTGGTACTAAAAAGTTGCCGATGGGGATATGGAGGGAGATTTTCCTCTTAGGTCAAATCAGAGATTATATTGTATTAAGTGGACAGGAATATTTTCTCTAGTGGGATTATTCATGTTTACCCCCTATGTAGATTTCTAGGCGTGCCCCTTCATTAACTGACACACTCATGTGTGTATCTATGCATTTATCCACATATTCCCTAATTTGGCCTGTAAGGCTCTGAAACTGTCAGTCTGTCCTTTGGAGCAGCTT
Source organism: Rhamphochromis longiceps (assembly GCF_057381845.1). Taxonomy (NCBI): domain Eukaryota; kingdom Metazoa; phylum Chordata; class Actinopteri; order Cichliformes; family Cichlidae; genus Rhamphochromis; species Rhamphochromis longiceps. Next base: position 5,367,081 of record NC_140569.1, read on the forward strand.
CTTCTGCACTACAGGAACAACAGTTATCTGGCTGACTAAATGGAGGGATCAGTCCTGAACACTGGTGACGGGCTCTTCCTGGGTCAGGGAGGAAATGAGGATAACACTGTGATTACCAGCAGAGAGATGACAGAGCCTCAGAGGGCCATTTCACATATAACGATACCACAACCCAATGCAGCAGCATGCAACTGTTAAAGTTATTGTTTACAGGCACTTTCACCTTAATCGTTTCTTTTTGTGAATAGAAATCTTAACTGTAAACACCATGTTTTATCCTTATCTTATATTTGCACATGATGTGCCTGTTTCGGCCGTTTCTGAATAGTTTTGGTTTCGTCTTTGTAATACCGCTAAAAATCCACAGTCAGCAAATTTTAAAGAGGATAAACTCCACTTAACAAAATTAGCTTCGTTTTTAAAAACCCAGCCTTTGAACCCAGCCTTTCATAAATTGATTTTTTTTCTTTTCTGCTGTTTGAGAGAAACTGAACAAGTGCTAGACAATTATTAACATTGTTTTTTAGACTGTTTATTTCCACATTCAGTGGACACACACAACATTACGATTCACTGGGAGACGTGTTTCTGGCCACCTGTAACTGGGACTCCCAAAAGCTCTCAGTCCTGGTGCTACTGGATCTAAGCGCAGCCTTTGATACAGTAGACCACGCTATTCTTTTAAACAGACTGAAACACATGGTGGGCCTCTCTGGTGCTGTACACAACTGGTTCACTTCATATCTCTCTGACAGAACTTTTATGGTGAGTATGGATACATGCTCCTCTAAGATCCATAGAATGACATGTGGTGTGCCTCAAGGGTCGGTTCTAGGCCCTGTACTTTTTAATTTGTATATGCTGCCTCTCGGCAGTGTCATCAGGAGGCATGGAGTGAACTTCCACAGTTACGCTGATGACACGCAGCTGTACATCTCCGTGTCTCCTGATGACACCAGACCAATGGATGCCCTTTTTAACTGTATCTTGGATATAAGATCTTGGATGGCAGAAAACTTTTTACAGCTTAACCAGGAAAAAACTGAAGTTTTAATTGTCGGTCCTGAGGCTCAGAGAGAGAAACTCTTGTCTAAATTAGAGGCATTTTCACTATGTCCTTCGCTACAAGTGAAAAACCTGGGTGTTATTTTTGACTCTGAGCTTGGTTTTATCCCACATGTTAAACATGTAACCAAAATTGGATTTTATCATCTAAAAAATATAGCCAGAGTCCGCCCAATTCTCTCTCGGGCCAACACGGAGATGCTGATGCATGCTTTTATTACCAGTCGCATTGATTACTGTAATGCCCTGCTCTCTGGTCTTCCTAAGAAGAATATTTCAACTTTACAACTCTTGCAAAACTCGGCAGCTCGTGTGCTGACGAAGACCAGAGGGCGGGCCCACATTACACCGGTTTTAGAATCGCTGCACTGGCTCCCCGTGTGTTTCAGGATCGATTTTAAAGTTCTTTTATTGGTTTTTAAATGTCTTAATGGTCTTGGGCCTTCTTATCTCTCAGATCTGCTTTTACCATACGAACCCTCGCGGACCCTGAGGTCCTCTGGTACTGGCCTTTTGATTGTCCCTAAAGTCAGGACACATACTCACGGAGAGGCAGCTTTTCAGTGGTATGGTCTTCGTCTGTGGAACAGCCTGCCGGAGGAGCTCAGGGCCGCAGAGAACGTACATGTTTTTAAGAACAGGCTCAAGACCCACCTTTTTAATTTAGCTTTTACTTAGCGTTTATTTATTTTTTATGCTTATTTATTCTATCCTGTTATTCTATTATTAATTTAGGATTTACCTAATATTTTTTGATTTTATTCTTATTCATTTTTTAATCTTCTTACTCTATTTATATTTATATTTATATTGTATCCTGTTCTTATTTATTTTATCATTTTACCCTGTATATATCGTATTGCGTCATATCTCCAGTGTTTCCTCGGAGGGCGCTCTCTGCACCGGGGCTGTTATTGACCGTGGCTGCTGGGTCTCTGGGGTCCTCTCAGCCTGGTTGGGGGGCTCCTTGGCCTCCCTCCTGCTGTGTGCCCAGCCCGGAGGCTGCGGTCTGTGACCGGCTCCCGGTGCAGACGGCTCCCTGTTATAATGTTTCCTCACTTGGCTCATGCGAGCCCAGCCCAATTTTTACTCTTTAAGTGTGCGCGTGTGTGTATGTGTGTGTGGGTGGGGGTGGGGGGATATATGTGTATTGAGAGTGTGGGGAGTGAGTTGGAGGGTGGGGTGGGCTGCTTTTAACTATGTAAAGCACTTTGTGCTACATTTTTTCTGTATGAAAAGTGCTTTATAAATAAAGATTGATTGATTGATTGATTGATAGATAAATTTAAGCCTCCTTTGAGATCCTCCATCTTCTGAGGGAAATGACTGGGTCTTTAGCGATTTAAGTCAGCACTTTGGTTGCAGTTTGGTGCCGAGTTTATTGCAGCTTTTACTGCTGCTTTTTCTAGAAACCTGTTTGATGGGTGTAGTAAGAGTGCACCACAGTAGTAAAGCTGAGGGTTTTAAACCCACGACAAACCGGCCAAAATAAAGAGTGATAACATAAGATCTATGTAGCCTTGTCATTTGAAATCACCTATTTCTTTTTAGAAACAAAATCGATTATTTATGTTACTAATCCATTTAATCAACCAGTTATGGAGTTCAGAGTCACGGGGGACTCTGAACCCGTGACTGTTCAGCGTTATAGAGTCAGGGCAGGGTACGTCCTGGACAGGTTGCCAGTCTATCACATGGCTGATAAAGCAAGACTGACAAACATTCATTACTTATTAACATCTTCAGCCAATTTAGAATTTAATTAACCTACCAAACATGTTTTATTTAAATATTTAAAATATTAATTAGCACAACACTGAAGCCAGAGCTGCATTAATCATGGAAAACTGGGCACCTGACTGAAGGCAGAACAACTGTGACATTAAAAATTCATTAATAAAAGTAATAATTATGAAAATTTACCATTTTTTGCTTTTAGCTAGTTTTACTTTTAGTTCTGTGTATATTTTCTATGTTTAATCTTTTTGATTTTTATGAAACTACAGACGCACATTTAGACAAACTATGACTGACTGCATGAAGGAAGTTGAGCAAGTTGCAAAGTGGCGTGCAGATGCACAAATAGCATGCCATTTATAAAATCGGCCAGTTGCTTGGTGATCTGATGTGGGCTGGCATTACAGTGATGTACCAGAATGACAAAGGATGACTTTGCAAACCTGGCTTACATACCATTGTGCTCAAAGTCCTACAAAGGTCTGCTGTATGTATATCAGAGGTTAGAAGGTGAAAAAGTCTGCTAAGAGCTAAACCTGACACTGAACAACACTTGTTGCTGCAGGACAAATCAGTAGTGGCTGCTTTCAGTGATGTAGAGAAGAATCAACCAGTAATGTGGTTCTGAGGTGATGTTACCGAGCGCCACACCAACACTTCAAAGTGTCTTAGTAGCAATGTAGCTGGCTATGCTGGGCCGTTCTCCACATTACTTACTCAGTATGAGAATAGCATAGCTTTTAATCTATGTGAAAGTGATAGCTGCAACATATAATATGTATGTGGGTGAGGAAGGTTGTACTGTATGCACATAGGCACAGACAGTATAAGCAGCCATGAAGCCCTGCAAGTTAAGTTAACAGACAGATATTCTAGATAGATGCAATTACACACTCAAGCCTGTTCACACAAATCCACACAAAGGCAAGCGCACTCACACAAACACCCAGTCTGCACTGATAATGAGCTTTGGTAGTGTACTGATGCGTGTGTGCTGTTGGCACTGCTCTGATACCACGTCAAATACAAGTTAATGAGAGAGTTGTTGTGTGTGTGTGTGTGTGTGTGTGTGTGTGTGGTATATTCGAGTGCTGTTGCATGTATGTGTGTGATTTTTTTTTTTTTTTTTTTTTTTTTTTTTTTTTTTTTTTTTTTTTTTTTAAATGTGTGTGTGTATGTAAGCATCAATGCGGACGATGCTGTTGAAATGACACACTCGGGGGACAGGCCTGTCAAGAAAACTCACTCTACTCTCCTCACTGATCTCTCTCCTGTACAAACACACACACAGACGCACAAACATGCAGAACAATCACCATTAAACACTGACTCAAAACCTTTCCAGTTTCAGCCAGTGAGAATCTGGCAGATCTGAAGTGCATTTACCCCGGCTTGAAAGACGAAAAAAATTAAAGTGGAGAGAAAAAATGTTGAAGGTGTTAAAAGCTGAAAGCTCCTCACCTCCCAGTGAGATCTATATTTTTAGGGGCTGGAGAATAACCAGCCTGAGACCTTTCAAATTATCAGTGTCTATAAATCGAACTTGGCTCCTTTATAAAATGTTCAAACATGTGGCTGAACAGTGTTTTTCTCAAGCTGCCAGCTGAATTAGAAGAGACCCAGCTTCCTTTTTCTTGTCTTCGTTTCTTGTGCTGGAGAGGGTACTTTCCTCTCTGTTTAATTTCCCCACTGTGTGTCTTTGTTTTGGCGGTAATGTGAAGACGCTTTCATCCTCTTTAGTTTTTACAGGAAATTAAGATACTAGAATTGCCGCGTTTCTTCTTTCCTCACACAAAAGGGCTAAAATTTACACACATGTTCAGAGAAACACATACACATAAATGTGTGCAGATCAGCACACATTTAAAAACCGCAGGGCTTTGTCAGCCTGATTTCTCTTTTTTTCTTTTTTGTTGTTATAAATATAGTTGACTCCAAAGCAGACAGGAAGTACCCTGGACAAATATGGAAATGTTCTACATGCTAATGTGACTTTTCCAAACAGGGAAGTAAATCAGAAAAACAAAACAAAGAACAGCGATGTGTATTTGAATTCACTGACCTCCACCCATGCACATATTTGTTAACGGACTTGATGTCTTTGTAAAAGAAGACGAAAACTCTAAATGGCTCAAAAGTCCAAGAGGAAGCTAAGGCAATAAATGTGTTTCAATTGCTATGTTTGTCAGTTTTAAATCACAATTATTATTACATTACACTTTTAACATCACCAGAAAATCTTATAAAGACACGAATGACTAATATTCACAGTTGCAACAATGCAAATCTTACAAATATCTGCATCTAAATTGCTGAATTTGTTAGTCATCATGAAGATGTTGCAATCATAAAAGCAATAAAGTGGCAGATGGAAGCCTACATCTATGTGCGATGTAAGGTTCACATTCACATGATTAAGCTTTTCCAACGTTTTGCAGCGAAACACTCGGTGCCCTCGGGATTCGAAACTTCAGCAACAAGCTGTAAAACTTTATCGTCTCTTTCAGTGATGAGACGGGGAAACGTTTAGCACAATGGCGGTAAACACAGATGGGCCTTAATCAGGAAACACAACCCCACAATGACTAAGCAAGTTGTGCTTAGTCATTGTGTTGTTATTTTTTCCTTGACAATGCTTTAAAATCTCAGCTTGTTCTGCTGTTTGGGTCGTTGTGCAGAGGCCTGCAAATACACCATGATTTATAGACATCATTCCACCCAACCCTTTTTTTTTCCACTTTAGCGCTGAAGCATGGGTATAATAACAAAATACACATTCTCACTTTCTATAATACTATGCCTGCTACATTCTGTGCGTCCCTATTTTTGGCCTGAATTCACTATACTGTATACAGGAGCCATTTATTATGCTGTCACACCTACTTCCTGTATACACACAGGCGTTTCACTTACAGCATCCATCCTCAATACATATATTCATTCAGTGTGCAGGTCATTAGAAGAAAAGAGAAAAATAAAGTTTCTTTTCTTGGAGGTAGAAAAGAAAAACAGGTAGCAAACTCATAACCAGCTGCTTAATTCACCAAATGCACAACAAAAATACAAGATGTTCACATGCTGATTACAAGGTCTACACTGCCAATCAGTAAATCAGCTCATGGTGGGCTTGCAATCAGCAAAAGTGGTAATCACTTCTAATCTGTTTAGAAATTTGCCTGAAGAGCTTAGACCCAGAGGACATGATTCTCACGATGTTATATATGTTTCTTTTTTTCCATTATATATTTTTTTCATGTACTGTGCCGAGTAACGCTGAATTCAACACAGTTAAATATGTTCTTTTGTATTCCCTGTTCACAGTTATCTCGTGCAAAGTGAACTCAGAGGTTTTGATGTATGTTCCAACGCTGGTTGCGGCGCATTAGTTTCTGTTCTATTTGAATTTTGGATTCTAGACTTCAAACTCCCAGTCTTTGGATGTTTGCTGACTTTTTGTTCTGTTTTCTGTCAAGATGATGCCACAATAACCTTCAGTAATGTTACGTTCTGGGCTCTGGTGGTTAACTTCAACACTGAAACCACAGTTGTCATAATGAAGCTGCTTCTTTACTTTAAAGATGATCTCTTAGATATGACAAAAGTTATTTCCAGTTAAACCGACCGTCCCTTTTGATCAGGACTGTATTTTGTATGTTTTTGTATGATTGAAATACCAGCTAGAGATGTAAAAAGCAATTTCTAGTTTAGTACCTTTGCCTTATGTGATTGTATGATATATTGTTAGATATAATCAACACTGTTTAACAAAATACAAATACATTTCTACATTTTTTCCTAAATAAAAAATGAAAGACACTAATATTAGCTGACACACAGTTATTAAGTAGTAATTAAGTAACCCAGCAAGCATTTTGTTGAAAAACTGGATGGTCATGGTTGGCTGAGCTCAACCACAGAGTTGCATTCTGCATCACAGAGCATTTCTGCGTTTGGTATGATATCTACGTATGCTGTAATTTTAATAGTACTCTCGTAATAATCATGAAAAAAAGTTAAGCCTTCAAATTATCCGTCATGGTTGTCATCACAGAACAGTCCCTAACCTTCATTTACGCACATGGTGAAAGCGTTTGTGTGTGCGTGTGACAGACTGGGACTCAAAGGCAGTGTATTTGAGTGTGTGACAGCTGCTGAATGATAAATCTGAGATCAAATCAGAGTGGGGGTTTGACTGTCCCCCTGCGCTCACTCTCGTTCTTCTTGTGTAAATATCAGAGGCTTTAAAAGTTTAACAGGCTCTCAGCGTAAACTCTGCAAGGTTACTGTAGATTTTTCCAATTCAGCTTCAGGTTCCAATCTGTTTTTATGATCAGAGCAGCACCGAGCTTTCATAAATGCACAGAATGAATGTGATAGTTGTTTGAAGTTTAGTCACAGTCACAGTGTTTGAACACCGATCCGTGTGTTTTCACCTGTTGTGAAAACACATTGACAGAATATTTTCAGTCTAATTAAAATTATATTGCTGCATTGATTGTTGAACAAAGCAAATGAATTGCTTCTGATTCTCTGCTGACAGTCTCTGTTTTGTGATGTAACATGCACACTTCAGACTCTCGACCTTGAAACTTCAGTAACGTATAACCCGACTGCCATTTGCAGATATAAGCTTGATTGTAGGTTGAGATGTTTGATTGTATCCTTCTGTTGCAGGCTCAGAAATCGCAGTCAAACTCGAGTGCCGATGGCGTCATCTGTGTGGTAAGTTCAATGTCGGTGAATGTTGTACTACAAATCTATTGTATAAAGTGAAGAATAAGCATAAGCTGAATGTCTAGCACATGAAGAGCAACTATGTGTTTTGAGTAAGGTTAGAGATGTATTTAAGTAAACCTTTTACGGTTAAAAAGGCATCTACAAAACAACAAAATGTAGACCTTCTGATAAGAGTTATACCAAAACCTTGACATTAAAGTAAAAGTTAATAACTAGAGTGGAAAGCATCCATCTAAAGTATGTTTCACAGCTCTGCAAGTATCTATCCACAGCACGCTGTCCCTGACAGGCAAAGTAACTAACATTGATAATCTCGTTATAATTTAATGATTCTGCTAGGGAAACGTGTTCCTGGTATACATGTGGGTGTTACTGTGACACATACCACCCAAATAAATAATATCACACTTGTTCACATGATCATAAGGTCTTCACCCAGCCCTGAGTCCAAATTAGTATCCCACAATATGTGTGAGGTATTCTCCTCCTCACTCATTTTAAAGTAACAGAAACAGAAGATGTGCTGCCAACATCCCCGCATCTACACCACAGCACACTAAGAAAACTCACCATAAAGGTCTTGTATCTATCTCCGAAGCGTCAGGGTTATTTTGGTGACACGAGGGGGACCTGTGCTTTTTTAGACGGGAGGTTTTATTACGGTGGCCGTTTGGTTTATATTGATGTTACAGGTTAAAACTGCTATTAAAGATTTGCTTTGAGATACAGTATCGCACAAAGAGAACCTATAACTTGTTTCGGTGGTGAAAGCTCAAACTGTTATGCCCTTTCATTTGATACGACAATTTCATTCAAGACCACAAGGCAATCGGCAAGTTATCATATCATCACCAATTCTAATCTGACCCAGCTGAAAGTCTCTGACCTCCATCTGACAGTGATTGCCACAGCAATCCTTCCTGCCTTCTTTGTAAACTCCTGTTCTTTGTAGTTCCTTTGAGGCTGAAATGGGATCGTTGCTTATCTGGTGGCTTTTAAAGTTCACTGTAAATGTCATTGTACAATAATAAGGCACTGTTATGCACTGGACTGACATTTAATAGAGGCAGGGCCAGGTCTTGGGGAGATGACCCAGCCGTTAGCTTGCAGCTTTATTAGCCAAAGACCGCTGGTGAAGTCCTGTATACACATACCAGCACGTGGTGCACATGCAAATTTAAGCACGCACACACACTTCTACTTTTTAACTTTCCACGGTGGCATTTTACTTATAAAAACAACCTTTCATGGTTTAGTGTGCCACACCAAATGAATGCTGAAGACATTTTAAACATTGTGAACATGAGTATGTAGGCATAATATTAACAAAATAAAATAAAAATAAGCAAAAGTTGAGGCATTTGCATTTCCTCCTAATTTCCTCTGCAATGCCAGCTGCATATTGTGAACATAATCTTTCTGGGACATCTCAGAACCACGCTGAGCTCATTTTCTCCAATCTCTGTCTACCTGTCTAACAGGACCCTCAGATAGATGGTCCAAGTACCTCCAACGCCATCCTGAGAAACTCGGCTGCCTCCAGACGGCCTGAGGGCCTGGCCTCCCTGCTGCCCCCGCTGTTCTGGCTGTGGTACTGCAGCCTGCCGGTGCTTTCCTGGCAAGGCAATTTGTAGCTGCGTCACTTCCCAGCAACAAACAGACTGACAAACACATTTGTATAAAAGAAGAAGACAAACAAGGAATTATATCCTTTCTTTTCAGTTAGACCTGTTGTACTTTTTTCTCTTGGATTCTGTCTTTTAATTCCTGCTTTGTTTTGTTGTTGTTTTTTTTAATGAATTTTTGAAAAGCTTTGTTGTTTCTTTCTTTCTTCTCTTTTTTTTTTTTTTTAGCATTGCTGCTGTGTGCTAAAACAGTGATCTGCTATACATGTTAATTCAAGTTTTGACTGTGTGCTCACGTTGGGTTAGTCAGAGAAAGAGGTGATTTAAAACAGCTTCGTACCCCGCTCACTTGGGCAGAGATGAGAAAATACTGGAGGACTACATTCCAATAAACCACAGCGTGTGACTCTTGGAACGCAATGTAAACGAACATCAATTTTCAGAGTTGTCTGATCAGTTTTCACCCATGTCTGTTTGTGTGTTGAGGCTATAGGTGGGATCTTTCGCTTAAAAGTCACAGTGAGTTCAGTAATGGCTACATATTATCACTTGGGCAGCCTTTTAGGTGTTACTCCATCTCCTCTGTGGTATGTGTCTGTTTTGATAATGCCGTGATCTGGTATTTTACATTTTTATGAGCTGAATTAAATGTCACTTGACGAAAAAAAGTCATTTTCTTTTTTTAGGACAAAATACATTTAACTTAAAACGTCAGAGAAGTTTAGCGCCCAAACTGTTTCTATTGTAGCTCATACTGAACACAGATTGCCGCTGGCAGAAGCACACAGGCAAAGTCCCACAAACACTTGATGCACATTTTCACACAGTCAGACAGAAACACACAGCAACACACTAGGTCCGAGGCTTTCGGCTCCCTTTCTTCACTTTATAAAACGGCGTGTTGCTCAGCGATCACAGGTCGGGACGCTGCTGTGGACGGCTGAATCCACTCCACTCGTTAGTGATTGTGCATACTTGCAATTGTCCAAACCATGTTTAATGTTTCTTTTGGAGAAGGTAAGAGAGAAGCTGCTAAAGTTTTACCTGAATTTTCCTTTTTGCTTAGATGAACGCCACTGCATCGAGCCCACAAAAACCAGAGCTGACAAAAAGCAGGCTTGCTGCTGTAGAGTGTAATCAGCACTAACTCATGCATCCATCAGTACATCGTCTTCTGTCACTTCTGTGTTACAACTTATTGCCTCAATTGTAAAACTGTCAAAGCATGTTCAGAGAGGAAATGTTAAATTTAAGCTGACCATTTGCTAAACCCCATAAGCCGTAGTCACTGTTGCTAATTAATTCCAGTATGGTGAGTTTCAAATGACATAAAAGAGGCAGAATTTCCTCTTCATTTTAAGTAGCAAAGATCTGTCACAGATACTTTATAATCTCTAACTAACAAGCTTATTTACATAATTAACATTTACTGGTTAGAGAACGAGAACCTCAAATGAGGGTTTTTGTTGTACACTTGCAGGCTACACGCCAACTCTGCTTCCTAATATAAGCTGTGCTGTTTGCCTGAAATATGCTAGATGTTTGCTAGCCTTCACCTCAGCTAATTCAGGTCACTGAACTTGACCCCTCGGCCATATTCGTGGTGTTGTTACCTTTTGGAGCATTTCTAGTGTGATCACTTATTCAATAAGATTCCTGTGTGGTTAATTTGGCCAATAGTCTGTCCACTAAGTCCAGTTTTAATAACGGAAGTTCTCATCTTTTAGTTGTATATTACTTGAATATTATCAACAGGTATATGTGTCTGTGCAGTGTGACAGTTCAGTCTGTGGGTGCACCTTCCTAAGAAAACTTGTTAGTGTTAGCTAACAGCTTAGCACTTGACTCTGTGGTCCTAATCTGTCACTTCTAGTTCCAAAAACAAACAAATAAATAACAAGAAAGTATCCAAAGTTCAGTACAAGCTGCTTTAAAACAAGACGCACACACAATAGACAGCCTATTGTGGTTCCAGGGAAACCGTGAGCATGCATTTAGCAGATTTGGAAATGCAAATTCTTTTGTTCTAATATGTCATCATTAGAAACTTGGAAAACTAGAAACAGTTTTGAGAATGAGAGCTAACTTTGGTAAATGTTCCGTGGATGATGCTCCTGAGGGCAAAGAGTCCTGATCTGACAGTGTTAGTTGTTAATAACCTAATAATTTTCAAATTTGAATTATAAAGAATATCAACTTAAGAGTTGATTTAGGTATTTGAAATGGAACGTTAGAGTCAAGAGATGATACCACCCTTCCTACTTTTCAAATATTGTTAAATTGCTCTTCGTGACGAACACCACTTTGCCATGTTGAACAGACTTCAAAGCTTGACACCTTAAGCACAGGCAGGAGTTTAGCAAATGGTTACTTTTGTCTTCTGATCTATATGGAAATCATTAATGGTTTTGTGCGTCTACTTTGGATGACTACTGGAAAAATTAAAAAAAGGGAAAAACACGGCATTGTGGCATCATTTTTCCAGCTTTTCCATTGGAGGCAAATAAAATCTTAGCTTTTAATTTTGACAGATTTCTCTGTGATCGGGATACTTACACACATCTCTGTGGCATGTTCAGCACTAGCCACTGACAAGATACTCATCACTCGCTGCTTAGGTTTATGTCGCTTCTCAAAACACAACTAATGTATAGTAGAACTTTAATGTTATTTACCGAGCATAAACATGGTATATGCACTGTATGTACTTGGCTGAAACTATGAATTGGACAAATAAATGTCTGATAATATTCTATTTCAGAGCATTGTGAGCTATTTTGACATTCAGATACAACATAGAGTACATTGAATAAGCCAGAATATTGTTTTTTATAACAACTTAAATGTATATTTCTCTCAGTATGTACATGATTATGGAATATTATTGCATCTGAGGCAGAGGATATCATTATAACTCTCTTACTGTACCTTAAAAACAGCTGTATTTCCTAAGCATACTGTTTTGTACCATAGCCCCATTTATGACGTTGCTAAAATGCAGTGTTGACAGGTTTTTCTTTGTTTGTTTGTTGTTTGGATAAAAATTACACTTATTTTTCTATCTTTTACTAATTTGTGCTCTTTTGATGAGTTGAAGTTAATGAGATGGACCTGCTAAAGATTTAAATGGTTCTTTTTTATGCTGAAGTTAAGGAAGACAGAAAACTCATTGCATGGTGTTAGAAATCAATATTTAAGGACAAATATATTCCGGACCATGCTTTGGAAGGATTTTTTCATGGTGTGTTTGAAGATGGTTGGGGACGTGGGATGATTCCCACAAACTGAATGTCTGTTTGGATGGAAAGTTAAAGAGAAATCTTATTAGTTGTTGTTTTACAAAAAGCCCTGCCTGGGACTGATTGCATTTCTAAGAACTGTGTCTTAGAGTATGTGTGATCATTTTATATTTGAATCCCAGAGCCGTGTCTTCGTGGTCTTTGGAATATGAGAGTGACTCAGTGCTTTCTGATCACAGAAGGCCTCAAAACTGGGGACACTTCCTCACAATGAAAGGATCCCCACTTTTGGACCAAACAAACAGTAGAGATGGTAAAAATATTTGCTGTCCTTCACAGTCCCATTTGTTCTTTTGAAATACCAGAAATACCAGCTTCTTTTGATTTTGAGTTTGCAGACTCCCTTAGCTATGTGGCATCATCAACTTCTTAGCTTGTGAAAATGTAAAATCTGTTGTACAAAAAGTTATAATTAAAAACTGTTAAATCACCCAGACTGCTTGTATGTGATGTTATTTCCCTGTGGAAACATGAAAGGTAGGCACCGGGCCCGTGGGAAAGGCAGGTGAGGCGGGCAGGATTAAAGAAACATTGAGGCCGTGTGAGGTGATCCAGAGAGGCCGATAAGATCATGTGTGTTAATGCAGCTGACCCTGGGTTACCAAGCCAGAGGAAACCCAAAGATAAAGTAAGAGTCATCTGAGGTTTCGCACAATTTTTTAGCTTTGACCAACTGGTGTGAGGAGGAGGGGTCACAGCAGACCGAGTGAGCACACAGCAATACTATATTATCCGAGGCACCGTGCTGAGAAACAGAACCACGGGGAACAAAAGGGTACACGCATACCAGAGACCTTTGTGGCAGGTGCTGGACTTTAAGAAAAACTTTCAAAGAAAGAAGGCAAGATCCATACTCCTGTAGATATTTTTTTTGTACAGATAATGTGCAGCATTTTGATCAATTACATCTTATTTATGTATATATAAGCTCTAAGCACAAGATCAATAGAGGCTGGGGTCTACGACACCAGAGCCTCCATTCAACGGCTTTGGGGGCCATTATTTATTTTAAATAATTTAATGACCAGAAGTATGGTTCACATGCCGAGACTTGGACTTTTTGGCTTTTTTTTTTTTTTTTTTGGCGTTTTTAAGCAAGGAAATATTCATGTCAACTGCACTTAATAATCCTTAAGGAGTCATTAATATGTGGGTTGGACTCAAGCACCTGGCTCGAGTGGTCTTATTGCTGATTTTCTGGAAACACTTGAGTGTAACGTTAACTGCATAAAGAAATTACCTTGCACTGTTAAAATTTCCCTACCAAGAAAACACTTTAGCCACTTTAGAAAAAGCACAAAAAAACTGACCTACTGCACTGTGAGGCCAAACTTCCTCCAGCATTTCACTTTTTGTCTGTCCCTCCTCATTTCCACCTCCTTTCTGAATCGGTTTTCACGAAAGGTTTCCAAATACTTAGTGCTTTGGAGCACTTCTGTAGCAGAGATTCAGAAAGTGGGCTGAAAAACTCCTTTGAACAGGTAAATACTGGCCCTCGAGCTCCCAGTTATGGCTAAATGTGTCATAAAAGTGGAGTTGATAGTTGGCATTGGGCACATCTGCAGATGCATTTTAAGCAATATGAATAAAACATTATTGTATAATAGAAAAGCACGATGGGGGAAATTGTTGTGTGCATCGTCATCAAATGTCATCAAATTAGTCTGACATTTGAGTTTACTTTCTCTTCCATTAAGTGAACTGCACATCCTCACCCATTAATACCAAGCACTGTGTTAAGCGTTTGCAGTTGGAAACCCATTAGCCAAGAATTTGTTAATTTGGGGAAGTGAACATAAATGCCACATCACTTAATGCAACAAGCTGCAAAAAATATCTGACTCACAGTATTTTTAATGCCTAAAATAAGGCGATCCGTGGACATCGTTCTCTACCACTGTGTTCAAGTCACTCTTTATGTGCAGCCATTAACTATACAACAAATTTCATACACGCAGAAAGAAAATGTAATGGTTTCAGTAATTTATTTATTTACTATTGCCAAGGAGACCAGTTCACAACCGTTGGTCGCAATAGGAACATAAAGAAAGTTATAAGTGAAGTGTGCCCTCCTTTGCTGACTCTCATTTCTGGTCTGAAGTTTGTGTTCAGCATTTGTAAAGCGTAAGTGAACAAAAGAATACATTTCCATATCCAGTTTCAACACAGATGTCATTTATTTATTCCTTTACTGTAACAAAGTTGCAGACATCCACATACAAAACAAAACTGTGCCTGCTCAGTTAATGGAAACTCTTACTACTATTGATATTTATTCAAATGTATTTATTTAACTAGCAGTTTACCCAACTTTTTGTTATACAGTCTACTGAACTCCACTTCGGCTATCTAGAGCTGCTGCTGTGCGTGCTAATCCACTTTCTGCTGTCGAGGTCCACCATGCACAACCTCCAAAATCCCTGTTAAACTATACTTTATTATCTAGGTTACTGTACCAGTTACTTTGCAAATCTAGTGAAAAATCTATTTTGTAGAACAAACTGATGTTTTTGTTTTACATCAGTTTAAAATAAAGGCTGTTTCACTTATATGGTAAAAGAACAGTGGGGATTCCAGATCTGTTACTGTTTGTAGGTTTGCTTACATTCATTTTCTATTGGGTTAACTTATTTATTTTATAATCTGTTTCATCTGGAGTCCATTTGTGGAAAAAGAAACAAGTTGAATCATACTGGCTGTTTCTCTTCACCCTGGCAATTCAGATTTCCTTCAAAGATTAGTCTTGCATTGACATTTTCGATGTCCGAGAATCAAGCAGAATATACAGTAGAATAACTACAATGATGTAATTAATATGGCAGCCTCAAGTGGAAAGACTTAATTTGTTCCAAAAACGTACTTTACCCTTCAGTTCTGTCCACTTTACAAACCTGTCTTTGCTTCTGTTCCACCCTGAGGGGGTACAAAGAGCAGATAACACAATTAAAAGTGACATTTTCTTTCTACTTCCTGGAGGAGAAGTGTGGATTACTGAGGTGTGAGACATGCTTAAAAACAAAAGTCTATGTTTAATGAAAACACCAAAGCACCAAAATCTAACATGTTGGAATGGTACCAATTAAAATAATAAATCTCAACCTTATAGCTCCCCTTTGTAAGTCTCTTTCTACCCAGTTTACTTTACATGGACGAGCCCCTGGGCAGGTGGTGCTGAATCTGAAAGTCACAATATAGACTATAAAATAGTCACACAAATACATGACATACAATCCTAAAATTAGTCCCCACTCCACCTGCAGCTTCCAAACAAAACTGTAAAGACAGCTATCAAATGATAAAATCCAGTAAATGTGGAAAATATGACTTTTTGATAGCAGGCAACGTTTCACATTCAGAAATTGAGCCTATTAAGAGTCATTAAAGCCATTTTTTTCATACTGTGGAATGCCATTCATGAATGTGCTGTGATTAAAGCTGTGGGGCACAAGCAGGCATCACCTGGCTTCTGTGCAGTAAAATGGAATAACTTTAGAATAAGAACAGTGGTTGGCTATAGATGCAAATTTCATCATTCATAAAATCGACAAGAATGAGCTTCACCTCATTTTAGTTAAGAATTGACTCTCAAAATCAAATTAATGACCGCGTATTTTAGTGAACTAGAATTTGGTCCTAGCGCGAATACAAAGGTGTCATTTCCACAAGAGATTTTCATCAAAATCTTGAATCATGCTGATTTGTTTTTAAGAGAATACAAATGAAACATAGGACCACTATATTCAAAAGAAGGTTAATACTTCCATCTAAGGTGACACTGTATATATTTAGTAAGATTTTGGGAGTTTTAGCAAAACCCAGCAAATATTAGAGGAGGCATCAGTGACAACAGGTATGGCGTTTAAGTCAGAAACTGCACATAACATGGCCGGTGTAGAGATGCCTTGCAAATTAGTTTGCAGATTTGCAGCAACTGTAGGCAGAGCAAATCTGCCTCTAGACGTGACGTCCTAGCCTGACCGGACTGACACCATGCTTGAATTACTGCACAGGCAAATTCTGTACTTTTCTTTTTGTTTTTCAATGAGTGTTTAGAATTTACTTGACTTGATAATTATGGTAGTTGTGGTCATTTCATGGCTTTTTTCCAGGTGATTGTTTGCTTTCTTTTTGCAGTTGTTGCATTGTGGACTTATTAGAAAAAGAGGGTTTTCATTTATTTAACCCAAAAAGTTATATTTACAAAACAATAAATGTTGAGCTCATAAAAGAGGTCAAAGAAACAAAACGAAACTTTGAACTTGACAAACCAAACATAACCGACCTAAACAGGAAATGACACACAAGGCAGGTCAGACCACTATGACGCAACAGGGGGTAACTAAACAAAACACAGTCGTAAACAACAAAAACGATGCAGTACAGTCCAGTTTGTCAATAAATTAAACACCAAAGAAGAAAATCAAAACCACTAAACCCTAAAGACAAATATTGAATCAAATACAAAAGCTTTTTTTTAAATCAAAGAAAATACACATTCTCCCCCTTCAGCAGGAAGTGGTGGTGCGGTCCAATCATCCCCTCTATGTATTTAAGTGCTTTAAACCCTGGCTGCCATCTTTTGTTTGGCAACTCCCAGGGCTCATGCCAGGTAAGAGAATCAATGATTAGTCACAAAGCAAAAAAGAAATGAATTGGTATAAATGCATATGGAAACTAAATGGATGCGCTTACAAATAGGTCCAAATCAATAAACCTACTGCAAACTAAAATGTGTTGTTTTGAATGAAGAAACAAAGAATGCATGATAGTTACTGACTTTAGAGTGTGGCCATGGGTACAATCTAAATTTTGAATGTTGGCTTCAAAATCTGCATGGTTACCTCGCTAGGTGCCATTTGGAAGTTCTTTTAGTGTAGAAGCTTTCTGCACATGTTTTTGTGTGTTTCCTTAATGTTTGAAAGTCTTATATGAGATTTGCTTGGTCATATTGGCTGAGATGAAATGAAGATGCTTCCCATTAAATAATAGTTCTGTCCCTCAGGTTGTAATATCTTTGTATATATTAAGTACCTCCTCAGACATTTTTCATTTTTAGAGGTCATTAAGTTCTATGAAATCTGAAACTACAGTTTAGATTTGATCTTCTTAAAAATGTTTTAATTTCGAGACAAAGTAGATCTCCATCTCAGCCTCATCTCTCAAACAGTTACTAGTTGTTGGACTGATTTCTGATTTGTGGCCACAGAATTTGTCATTTGTTAGGATCAAGGTACAACCCCCACAGATGAAGCATGTAGCCAACATGGAGGTGCTAAAAGTTCATGTAGCCACCAAATTGGAGTCAATCCCCTCTCAACCACATGTTGAAAATGACCAGCATTAAAGCGTGTTTACAGATGGTTGTGTTTTCTGCATTCATAAGAACTGACTGGATTGTTTGTTTTCCAACTCATCCACCTTGATAGGTCCAGATAACATTTTAATCTTCTTTGACTCGACCTTTCCAGAGTTCAACACAGGTAAGGTTTCTACACACTCTTGCATTGCCCTTCCTTTCTCTAGGCACACATGTTATAGAGATTTGTGGTACAATAAACACTTTCACTTTAGCATCAATAACTTTTAAGATAGGTGATGCATATGAATTATAACCAGAATAAACCTGAACCAGACTCATTGTTAGAATTGACAATCATCCTGCAGCCTCATTCGCTCACACTCATAACAAGGCTCCTGATATTATCTATTTTTATAGTTCATCGATACAAAAGCTCTATTCATTAATGGGCAGTTTATAAGAGGATCATAAAACTTAACATAAACACACCGGGTCTCCTGACACCAGCATGAATTAACAGCTATTAATGTATCATGAGGGAATTGCACTGCAGTGCAGTAAATTCCTGTGTGGTCAATTCATGTCCCTGTGACAAATAGGTTATGAATAATAATAGATGTGTTTGTCGTAATCATCTGTGCGTCTTTATAATCCTGGTATAATTGGTCATTTTGTTTGTAACTTTAATGTCTGAATTTTTTCTTCTTCATTTAATTCTCTTGTAAGACGGAACAACCAATAATGTGTGTTAGTGAGATGTGAATAAACATTTTAAGAGATCAAAAAGAAGAAGAAGAAGAAGAAAAAATGTATGTCAACAAACTACTGATAAACTCATGTGTTAAGTCAGGTGTTATACGAGGTAGGCTGGTCCGAGAATTATGCTCCTGAATATTTATTAATATAAGTATACTTACTTATAATTTTATAATTAGAAGTAAATAAATAACAAAACAAATAACAGTCTTCTCATGTCCCAGTCATAAGTTATACAGACCAGTGGGTGACCACTTAGTGACCACCTGGCAACCAAGTTTGCTGGTTAAAAAAATGTGGATTCTCCTTCATTGCGTTAGTTGCTAGAGATCACAAGGATTTGGGGTTGCCAGGGAGTCACAGACTGGCCTCTAGGACTTGGCACTGGGGTTTGAGAACATTGTAATGTGTATTATTGACCTATATTATATTTTGGAGAAATGTTCTGTTCTGGCACCTACTGCCTTCTACATGCATAGACATAAAGATGGGAGGGGCAGCAACAAGATCAGCACAGAGCAGGCATCAGTTAAAATGGATATGACAGTGTAAAAGTCAGCAATTTCAAGAAGGGTTGCAAAGTGGTTTGCAGATGCACAGCAGCTTCAAAGGTTTTTTTAGTACAATTTTTGTTGACGCTAGAGTCATGATAAAAAGAAAGAATACCCCCTGGTTTCCAAAAATAAATAGAAGTGTATATAAACTGTCCTTGTTTTGGTCTTTGTCTTGGCTGTGTTGGTAAATACAACCAGTCTGAGGGGGCATCAGTGGATGCCATGACAGTGAATTAACAGGCCTTCATACAAGTGTGTAATACAAATTCTTTCTACACCTTGCATCTAACATACGCAGAACTATAGTATTAGAAAAAAGCTAAAAGAGAAATTAATAAATACTAAAGATTAAAATCTAAAGGGGAAACAAGCAAATTAACTGAAACTAAAACCAAGAAAACGAGAACAATTCTAACAGCTCTGCAACAATACAGTGTAAGAATTCTTGATCTCAAAACTTTATGGTGGCGCATTTTAATTAAACCTCATTAGACTCCTCAGTATTCAGTAGACACGCTGGCTCGTTGTGTACATGTCACGCTTTGTCTCTCCTAAGAGTGAAATGGACACGCATGCTTAAGTTGCAGTACCAGCATAGGGAGATAATATATTTAAAGCCAACAAGCCACTAGTCACCAAGGAAGGTATAAATTCCAAGCTCCTTTTAAGCCAGAAACAATAAAGCTAGGTGGCTGGTGTGTATTTATATGCAAATGTGTTAGTAATGTCTCTTTAAATGTGTCTGTGTAGGTTCTCAGTCTCATCCATGGCATGGTAGTCTAAAGAACCAGAGCTCTGTTGTTCAAGAAACTTAGAAGTCCAGTCGTTTTTTTCCCCAAGCTCCTCAGTCTGTTTATGCTTTCCTATGACTATTTTCATGTTGGCTTGAATAAGATTTGAAGTTTTGTTTTACTGAAATATAATCTGCAACTGAAGCATATGTGTTCATTTCACGCTTAAGAGACGTGCCTATGACATGCTTTGCCGTGATATTGGGTGTCTTACTCTCTACTGCTTAATAGCCTCCTCTTTGCATGTTCCACGGTTACCCTTTTGTACCACTTTTTTCCCAAGCTCTTAGACTACCATGTCCTGGATGACTGAGAACCTACACAGACCATAATGCTGAGGCTTGTTCTTCTGTCAGGCAGATTTGAGTGTAAACAGAGCAGATTTGAGAAGACAGGTGGTACATGGGATCGTCATATGGTGCTACCTCATATGGAACAGAAGTATATAAATCTTATAAAGTTTGTATCTGTCTTGTGTGAAACTTGTATGAAAAGCATGCAATAGTGATCCCTAGAGAAATTATATAAATGAAACTTGTATGTTTTGTATACTTACTAAAACAATATATGAAAGTGGCCACTTTCATGAGTAAATCATATAAACCTTATATGATTCACTATATGAAGTAGGCCACATCTGATGCAAGTCTTTTATACGTTTTTTCTATTTCTTTTCCATATGGGATGGCACACTACAAAAAGTTCACATTTCTCAAATGCCTTAACCTTGCTAAATAAAATCGTAAAAGCTGTAGACAAATGCAAAACAGGGATTATTTTATAAGCATATTGAAGAAACCTGTTTGATCTAAACATAAAGAATGAAATCAAGGTTTTGCTGAACTTTTTTTAACTTAGCTTTTTTATTTAGAGAAAAGTTTGAATAACTTTAGATGATTACATAAAGTCAGTCTGGGTGACAAACTGATAGAACAAGAGGGAACACAGATTACACGATGACACAAAATGTTTTCTTTCTGAAGTTAAACTCTGACAAAGCAGGAAACCGGTCACCTCGACCTGTCAGCTGACCCTCCTGCTTATTGTCTCTCTGGTTATTGCTCACAAAATTAAGCTGATATAGTGCATCAATAGCTTCACTCCTCTTTCATCCACATCATTGCACTTTGTGTGGTGAGGGGGAAAAAAATACTCTCTTTGTTAGTGCAGAAGGCCACTTATGACAGAGCAGTGCGTGGTGGTATTGAGTAAAGGACGACGCTGACAGGGCCAACATTCTTCACAGCGTCACTGAGGCTGGCTGACTTACTGGCTGGTCGCTGGTTTGGTTGTGTGTGTGTGTGCGCGCACGCCTATGTGTGTGTGGAGGGAGGTGGACAGAGGACAGCAGTGTGCTTTGTAATCCTTCGTCACTCCCCACCCACCCCCTACCCTCATCTGCCTGACTCGGTTACTCGTCCTCAGACTGTGGCCCGAATTACCCGCCACAATTGGCCCGTAATGGCATAAAGATTGAGGTCTGGACGGGGCATTAATCACAAGGATGTGGCTCAGCTGACCCTGAGTCCTCAACAAGAAGGAGGTGACGCCAAGCGGATGTGAGAAAGGAGGCAGGAAGAGGGCAGCAGAGATGGTGCATTGAGACAGAAGTGAGAGATGTGGAAGCTGAAGGAGAAAAGAGAAAAACCAGAGTTCTGACCTTAAGAAGTAATCAGTTTTATTACTTAACATGTTCTGAAAAGGACACGAGGACATTGTATTAGAGCGTTGCACTGTGTGCACTAGGCTCCTAACAGAGACTGTGTGTGTATGTGACAAAATGCAGACTTGGCAGAGGTGATGTGTGATTGATTTTTGCTAATTTAATAGAAGACTCATTTCAGACTAAATGTTCTACTTATGTCTTAAATTTAGACCTTGAGCTTTCTAAATTAGAAACTTTATCTCCACCGAGCTGAAAATCATCTCTGACATAAAACTGAAAAGTTAACAAAGGGGATTTAAGTAGTAGCAGTTTTTTTTTAATGATAAGTTATCATATTTAAGCTTGAGCATCAAGAGCACATGTTTGGGAGGTATTGTAGTAACAAATAGGACTCAAACTAATAATATAACTACCACCTCTAAGGCCCCGAAGTTGGCTAACCTCATCCACTGGTGGGTGATCATATCTCCCCCCCGACCTGTTGTCCTGACTCCCCCTTGCCCTAGCATGTCTATTGTAATTCATCAATCTTTAGCCATGGGGATACAGGACTGGATACAGATGCACAAGGCAGGAATCAAACTTGCGAACCCCACGCGAAACACATGTGGTCTTACCACTATGCTATCCGGCTGCTATAGCTGGGACATCGTGTTTTTGGGTTTGAAGCACACTGAAAACAAGAAACCACAGAAACATGTGAGGGGAAAGACCATCTCTGAATCGAGGAGGCCTAAGGCTACTTTCACCATCTTACAATGCTGTGATTGCAGCCATTCCCCAACTCTCTGTGAATGGTACTCATGGCCTTTGATCAGTGGTCTTTGATCAATGGTTGTTGATCAATGGTCATGAAAATTTGCATATTAATGATCAAGGAACTGACCTCACAGCGCATTCATTCAGTGGGCTGGTTTCAGTAATTATGGAAATGTACTGTTTATAAGATTGGGGAAACCCGCAGTCAGCCGAGACTGAACAAGCCACTTGGATGAGTGAAGAAACATTTCTACCACTGAAAACTTTACGTCAAGATGATCAGAATCAACCTTTTGGGATTTACTTACCTGGATAATTGAGGATGCATCAAGATATAATTGGATAACCTCAGTTTTCAAGGACCGTGGCAAACAGTCATTTATTGAGCAGCTGTGAGGCTGACTAGCAGTTGTAGTTGGCTTCAAAAAGGAGGCTGTTATCAATACATTGCATCCTTAACCCTTTTAATCATCACTTTGGGCTATCCAATGACACCCTAAATGATGCTAAAAAGGCTCTGTTACTGAAAACCTTCTGTTACTGGCATGCTGATAGCAATCCTTTGATGTCATCAGTGAGTGACAGAGAGCTATCTTAATAATAATTGACATGATAGTTGTGGCAGTTTTCTATAATGTATTCAATGTCAAATCATATGTGAAGTACCAATGGTATTGTGTAGCCAAATGTCAAAATGTGGATCAGCTTTTAGTTCCATTTGTCTTCTGTTAGGTGTGAAATATAACCTGAGAATACATGTGTTGCATATAATCAGATGGCGTATAATCATTATTCACTGGTAATTAAGTCACTGTGCATGTATATATTCAAGAATACATTATATGTGTTTTCTTGTTGTCTGTTTTCCTACCCATCTTATCCTCCTGGGTGTATGACAGGTAAATTGCATGTATAAGTTGTAAAGCAGTTTGAGCTTAAGAGTAGCAGAAAGCTATTGCTTAGACAGGTGTCCCTTCTTTCTTGAGACACTTTGCATGTTTGCATTCTGTTTGGTGCTGCGTGTTGTCGTGGTGGGGGATGTCAGTCATTTATTGAGCTTCTTACATTGACTTTACCCTAAAAACACAGGCCCTCTTCATACTCAGAACCAGTTCAAAAACATCTCAGATCAAGATAAAAGGGAAAGTGAACCACTTCCTGCTGCCCCTGACGTTTGGGTATTGAGTGGAGTGGAGATGCCAGCAATCCACTTAATGTTAAATACTGTAGCCTTTTATCTTGAGGGAAGAAAATACAGTGAGCTAAGAGCATAAAAAGGAGCACTTATCTCCTCTTGGTCACTAATGGTGGTGACAGCAGCAGCGTTGACCCAATGTAATGTTCAGAGGGCTTTCAAGTTCCAGATGAGATTTTCAAAGGAAACAGTCAAACAGCATGTTAAATTGCTTCTATTAATATAACAATTACGCCTTTGTTCATAGTTTTCTGCAATTAAGCTCCAATTAAGATGTACACCCTAATGTAGTTGTTTGATTAGACATAAATATGACATTAAAAAACATGAAAGAAATGCCCAGTGGAATAAACTGGTAGTTCTTAAGGTTATTTTAAGGTAAAAGAAGGAATATATAAATGATTACTGACATGAAAAAATTGTTTAACTGGATGTCTTTACCTCTGTATTACAGACTGTGAATGATCTTGAAATGCATCCAGGCATTAGAGCAGTGTAGCCACTAGATCCCCCACGGCTTTTCCTTAGAAAGGATATATTTTGGCATTTTCTTCTGTTTAGAGCCCCACATTTGCATAAAAGTGTCTAATTCAGAAGATTCTGGGATCACCTCAACAAGCAACCCCCACCGCTTTATGACAAAGGGATATAGTTGATTTAAAAGCATACAGGAGCCATTTATGAGTGCAGCAGAAGGAGACATGGATTTATTTTAAAACGATAGTATTTGTACAAATGTTGAGCCATATCCAGGTTTTATTGAACAACATCTTACTGTGATGCTCTGGCAGGGAGGTACACATGGATGGAATGTAGTTATTGTTTAATTTGTATATTAAACAGGTCATTTGGCTTGTATGGTGAGAAATGTAATGGAAGTGCTTGTTCTCGATGTCCCCCCTTTGCACACACATTATGACAAATAGGAGGCAGTGATGGTTGTAACCAGGGACATTATAAAACAGAGACAGAGAACAGAAAGTGAACAGGATACAATTCAGTGGCCACTATATTAGGTACACCTGTGGAATCCACTTTATAAAAAGCATTTCTAACTTAACGAAGCCTTTAATAATTAGATTTGGTACATATTAGTAAAGCAGGGGTGCTTTAGATACCTAGGATGTTGCTGGCAAATGGAAATCGTGGAAATTCAACACCATCTTTCTGCGATACATTACGTTTAAAGTAACGTTAACTTTACTCTGTTTCACAGGATGCTGTGAGAGTCGTTGTGTAACTCTAGAAACAGTGTTGGATGACACTGTCTGTAGTTCTGGCTGATCTTGTCATTTGACCTGACTGACATCCTGAGAACACCAATCAATGCGGTTTCCCAACACCAGAGGTAACAGTACACACAGTTTCAGACTGAATATCAACACAAAGAAGCATTTATTCTTTTTAAATTGTAAATGTGCAGATTTAATGCTCATATGGACAAATACACGGTGGTGAGCTGCCCTTTGTAAATCCAAATCTCAGCAACAAATTGGTGCAAAATTACATCAAAATGCCTGAAAGAAAACAGTAGGTAATACATGTGCATCAAAGACATCATGTTACTTTGTATGCAGTGCAGCTGATAAAGGTGACTTTACAACATTAAATGGAGGTTTGATACGAGAGATAAAGGGAAAGCATCTTAACATCACATGAAATGTTCTGTGATGTACAAAATAAAGAGTTAGAAATGAATAAAGACACTGAGGGCACAAGCAAAGAAATGTGATTACTGCACAGACTTCCTTTATAAAATTAATTATCTACAGTTTCTGTTTAAAAAAAGAAAACAAAAACAAACATTTGTGAGTTAATTAAAAAATGTTAAACCGCATTTTGCATTTTTAATAAATAATATATACTGAGATGTGTTATATTAAAGTTTGTGTTACGGATAAACAGACTTGAAATATCACGAGGGAGGATGTATATGGTAGCTTCACAGTAATGAAAAAATAAAAAAGGCATATGAACACCATCAGTAGTTTGTGTGTGATACCGACCTTGAGGTTACATCGCAGCCCAGAATAAACATCATGTTTGGAAGATCAGTTGCATAATAAAATTCCACAGAGGGTTCTAATGTACGGGTAAAGCATTTCACTTATAGTGCATATACAAATGTGTGTATATAAGGCCCAGAGCTACAGATAATGGACCTTTTTCATCACAGAGGACCTGAGCAGATATTAAAACCTATAACTTCAACTGTGTAGGGAAAAACAAACCACACATATTTCATAAAACACTTTTTTTTTTTTACTTGCATCCAATGAGCTTCATAGCAAAAATGCATTTCTTTGAATTCACAACTTCAAAATTAGCAAATTAAACTTTTTCCTCTAGTGAATCATTGTAATAGACCTCCGCCAACTAAAGACTTTTGCAATTATCTAGTTAAATCGGTGTTCTTCTTTACTGGTTTTGCTCCTGAGTCTCATTGGGTTTGTAAATCAGGAGGACTTTATATCAACTATCAATATCTTTTGACTGGAGGTCAAAGTCATTTAGTTTTGTTTGGTGAAAAACAAGTTCTATTTTATTTTCTCTGTCAATATGGCAGACTGTAGAACCCGGGAGAGACAAAACCACATGGCATGAAAATGGAAAAGGTCTGCCAGCTCCTCGTGGCAAATTTCAAAGAAAGCTGTGGTGGAGAGACATTCTCACTTTGCAAGTACTTCTCTGAAAATATACAGACGAGGGACAATGACAAAAACCTTGTATCTGGTCCAAGGAAGAATAAGACTACAAGTACCATTTACCCCTTTTGGGTGCCTGTGAAGAGAGTAGTTTCGCCCCATCTGTATGCTTCAATCCATATCCGTCCTCTTTCCAAACCACTTTAAGGTCAAGGATCATCCAACCCTATTTTTTTGCAGGCTTTGCCTTTGTGTTCACAATTCTCCATTGTGTCTAAAGTCAAAAATAGTGTGTCCAGTGAAATTCCCCTTTGGACGTTTTGGATGCGGTGGTACCTCGTTGAGGGCACATAGTTCATACACAGGTCCCTTGATGGTACACAATGTGTTTGCGGTGCTTCAGACCCAGGGCTCTTTCTTTCAAGTCCATCACTCGCTGCTGTGACGTGTCGACCAGAGCACTGGCTATGGCGATACCTGCAATCCCAGAGACAAAATAGGGTAATCAGTGAAAGATGGGCAGTATTATGCTGTTTTAGATGGGCTCAAATTTTACTGAAAGTGTGATGTGACAGAGGTGAGATAAATACGGCTTGATCAAGGTAAAACTACGACCACTTTTTGAGAGTAGATTTTTATACGTGCCTGTGTTATTTGTTATAAACCCATGTTTGTCCTTATACAGAAATAATTAAAGGGATGTAGACAAGTAGTACAAAACATTGATACATTTATCGTAGAATATCACTTCACACCAAGAAAGGGTGGACACATGTTGCAACTGACATGGTTGATTATCTCTCTAGATAGTAAAGTGGCATAGTGTCTTTCCTTATCTACAAGCAGCTAGAAACAGCTAATTGTTACCAAAATTGAAAATAACCCTTTTTCAGAAGTCCCTAAAAGAGAGAGGGCTAAAATTCTTTTTTTTTTTTAAATGCAGAATATCTTCATTTGTAAGAACACATCCTGCCAAGACAAGACTGATTGAAAAGACATTCTTTTTAAAAATGTCATTATAGCCAGTAAAGGAGAGTTGGGTCTGTCACCAATGATAACTTATACCTCACATGGTTAAATCTTTTCCATATCCAGTAATTATTTTCAGTGCTTAAATTGTGGAGTTCAAAGTGGAGTTCTGCAAGGATCTAAATTTGTACCTTCTATTTTTATAGTCCTTAGAAAAGCAAGTCCCTGTTTGTATCTTTTGAGTTTGATCAGAGAAGTGCTATTTTATCCTCGTTTGGACTTTCATATATTCACAGTCACACTGACAGAAAGGCAGAAGGCCAAGCTAAAGGTAGCACAGCTGAAGATGTTGAAATGACCAGAATGGACAAGAACAGAAGTGGGTATATCAGCGAGACAGCTCAAGTCAAGTGTTTTGGAAATGGTTTGGGCATGAGGGTTGGTTTGCACAGGAGGGATAATAGTTATATTGGACAAAAGATGTTGAATGGATGTAGTGAAGGAGGATGTGCAGAGGCTTGGTGTAACAGAGAAGGATGCTACAGATACGATTAGATGGAAATAGATGCTGTGGTGACCCCCAAAGTGAAAGGAGGACTGTGATTTATTTCTTTTATCTAATAATGTTAATAAAGCTTCTTTCTGGCCACAGCAGATGAATCTGCATAGTATTCTGCAAATTTCTATGCCAGAAGTACTTCCTGATGCAACCCTCTCAGGGATGATTTCCAGTAATGTTAATATTAAACTATTACTGATGGTAAAAATAAACAATAGGACAGATGAAAGTAAAGAGGCTGTGCCAGATTTACTAGATGGGGCAAATTGGCATGTGAGCACAATCTAGAAATAGTAATGATAGTTGTGGTTAGTTTTGCAGGTAATTTACAAAAGTTTTGCTGTTTTCAAAATAAAGTCAGAGTTCATTTCAATGTAACTGCCAAGACCTGTGCAATTTAGGTCACAAACTAAGAGATGATATTCAGCTGCAGGTAATTTACTAACAAGAAAGGCACAGCTTGTTAATTGTAATCAGTAACATATAAATATAGGTCATACGTATGTTGCATGTAGGCCTACATTTAATGTAATTAAATGTAGCCTGGCAGAGAGAGTCGTTTTAATGAACACCGGCTTCTGTAATTGAAAATATCTGATAAATGTTGGCACAATTATGTAAATTGTGTGGCACAAATGTTAGTAAATCAATTTGTTTGCTTAAGTTAAATATTCTCCATCTTATATTTTGTGCATTGAGGAAGGAACCTGATGCGTTTGACAGAGGGTCCATCACTGCACTCTGTTTGTAAATATAGAACAATATCTAATGCTAGTTGGTGCTGGTGGTACGAGTTAGTGAATCTGGCCCTATGGGAGAAAACATCAAGGTGAAATTCCTTAGCATGTGGCGATGCATCATCTTTTCAATAGGCACCTCTTCACAACATCCAAAAAATGTTTTATCAACATCTTTCTGAACTCAGTAGGAGGCAGCGGGGATAGCGCTCAGGTCAGTGAAGTATATCTTCCCGCCATTGTGTCTCTTTTCCTTCTTTTCCCTCTGTCTCCCTCTCACCATCCATCAGGATGTCACACCTCTAAAAACATCTTCTGTGAGTGAAGTTTGCCACGGTTTCCACAGCAGGGCTTACAGACATCAGGATGGATGCACCAAGCATCAGATGCCTCGGAGCATTGTGTTAGTTTGGCAGTTGTACTGTTAATGTGGTTTTAGAGTCATGGCAGCTTTGTCAATACAGCCAGTCCTCTCCCTGCCGACAACCGTGGGCCTGACAATGCATGGTCATTACGACAAGTGCTCAATCTGCCGGCATGCAGGAGCCAAATAAACAAAACAGGCAAATAGCAAAGGGAATCTGCCGTGCTCTTGATATGATTTGGATGCAGGATGTTTTCAGCATTTCACACTCAAGTGATTCTTGGGATATTTTTTTTTCTCCAGTGGGTGGAAAGGGGAAAGCTGATTACACAGTGCGTGACAGTGTGTACATGACTCTGCAAGTTTATGCATTTAAGTGTGCATTCACCTGTGCACAGTATTATGAGTATTTTGCAAGTTCTGACACAAGCAA
This sequence comes from Rhamphochromis longiceps, assembly GCF_057381845.1. NCBI lineage: Eukaryota > Metazoa > Chordata > Actinopteri > Cichliformes > Cichlidae > Rhamphochromis > Rhamphochromis longiceps. Next base: position 5,396,271 of record NC_140569.1, read on the forward strand.
ACATGGCAGCGAGCGGTAATGTGCTCTGTTCTTCCAAAAAACATTGGAGGCAGATGATCAGCTAGCAGCACATGGTGTGTCGGAATATGGTTCATTACGGCTCTTTGTTTTTTGTTGGCAATAGTTTCATAGGTATGCTTGTTTGGCGACCATACATACAGGATTTGGCTTGTCTTGGACTTTTGGTAATTTGTAATTTGCTTTAAACTCCAGCAAGGATTGTTGCAGATTCTCTGCATGTCTGTGGAGTAAATACACGCCCATGCTATTGCTGCATTGCTTGTATGCTTATTCTATGCAGTGCCACTGATAACGCTGAGCTGTGTGCTTGGATTTTCCTCTTTTTCTTAAATTGGAATTTTAAAACAATATTTATTGAATATAGTAAAGACAGATTCCAGTATTCTTTAATTCATTTAAATCTGAGAAGTCTTTAACCTCAACAAAAGAGCTTAAACAACTCCTTTCACATCCTTTAAGGCTTCATAGATTGTTGGGACAGCAAAAAGATATATTTATTGCATTAACCTCCTACGACCTGGCATCCACATATGTGGACATCACATTTTGGGTTAATTAGACCAAAATACTCTACAGGGGCCTGATATCAAAGGGTGGGTTTTGATTATTGATTAAAATCGATTCTGGCTTGGATAACGTGATATTGATTCATTAAAATCCTGAATCGATTTTTCAATATAAATTTATTTTGCCCCAAACGCCAGAATCTCAGGTTAAACCTCACAAAATTTCAACAACCACCAAACAGCTAAAACGGTAAATGATAGCAGGAACACGGATTCTGCACAAAGACGTAAACACAAAGCGCGGACCCGCCGACGCATCAGAATCAGTGACATGTCGCATTTCTCACCCGAAGGCACGGACACGGTCGGGGCTGAAAGCCGACAGCTCACTGATTCTGATGTTTCGGCGGGTTCGCGCTTTGTGTTGATGCCCTTTTTGCGCTGATTCTAAAGCTGCAGGTTTTATCTCTCTCCAAACAATATTGACTGCAAAAGAAGATCCAAACTACGCTTCACATAAACATCGTCATGAATTCCCTCTGACTTTTGCTGTTTTGCTTCCACCACGATAAAAATCACACTTCATGCACAGCTCTCTCTCTCTCTCTGTGTACTTCAAGAACAGTTTCCCGTCTAAAAATCTCTGTTTTCTGCATTATTCACCTGCTTGTTGCACAAGTCTACCGTTGTTTACAGCGCTATCGGCCGCTGTTTTTTTTTCTTCTTTTACTTACTTCCGAAAAGAAAGCCTAATTTCTGCTGTTCAATACTGAACAAATTTAAACTTTAAACTATGCAAAATTGCAAAACTCTTAGGTGTGTCTCTAATCAAATCTCTGTAACTTTGCTCTGCTTCACTTCAGCAGCAGGTAATGTTCATATGTTGATTAAGGGTTTTCTTTCGTTTTTGATCTACTGCAGAATATTTTTATAAAATCCCAGGCCAGGAAAATCGCCTCAGTTTTATCCTCAGTTACTTTGACACAAAGGCATTTGATAAAATCTGGCAAGTGTCAGCTTTCTTTTTATAGATATAAAAATATGGAAATGTAATGCTGCATAAACTGAATTATAATATTTCTGACTGTCTAAGGCAAAATTTCCCTGATTCAAATCGATTCTAGAAATCAGTGACGATACCCAACCCTACTGATATCCACTTATGAGGACATTATACTGCTACTGTTCTATTGAAATTTTAAACGAATGTCCTCATATATGGCTCTCATTTTTCTTAGAAACAAAAATCAGGTAGAAAAAAAAAATCTGGTAATTCTTTGTTTTTACATTCATCGGGTCCCAATATGCCCAAATATCAAAGAGAAATTAAAAATGCATGCCGTGGAAGAGTTCGGGTCTTAGGAGGTTAAATTAAATTCCCCTCAATGAGAAGAGAAAAGAAACTTGAGGGTTTAGAAGTGTTTGATAAATAATCAAATGAAAAACATGAGCACAACAGATAATAAGAGGCATTTCTCACATTTCCTAAATCTGCTGTCACAGGTTTGTTACCTGGTTGTTTGCAACTTATTTGCTTACCACAAGAACTTTATAAAAAGACACATGCAGCAGGAATGTAATGTTTCTGTGGAACATTGAGCCATTTTCATTTACCTACATACATGCACTGCATCTGCACATTATCAAACACATGGCCTCACAATGAAAGATCACACAGAGTGAAAAAGCAAACCGAATTAATTTTCTAACGTGATATCTGAATATTCCTCCATCAAAAAAGCTTTCACCTCTGACAAATTGCCATCATAATTGTGTTGATTTTTCCAGGTGAACACACACATCTCCATTTGCAAAATTAAATTGGTCAAAAGTAATCAAATCATGCTGCAGGTGAGTGCAAGTGCTCATTTGCTGCCGTGGTAACAGAGCACATTAACGTGATTGTTTTGTCAGGTGAGTTGACGCATCATTAATCCCCCCACCCCACCTCACCCCCCTAACATGCACAGACCCCTCCAACTCCTGATGTACTAATAGGGTCATTAGCAGGAGACAAAATTCCCCAGGAACACATATCGACACAGACCCGATGTGGAAAACTGGGACTGCAGCTGGAAAACATCTGTGACAGGCGGAGCCTGCTTGCTAACCTGGTCACAAAACTCACAGTGAGGCCCTCCTATATAAGAAACATCAAAGCTTGGTTTTGTGTTTCCCCTTGAATGAAAGTGGGAAGCGTGCTGAGGATGCAGAGCAGTGGTAAACAGAAGAACAGAGCTATCAGCATTCAATGAAGCCAACGTAAATTAAAGTCAGTCAAACAGCAACATACTGATATTCAAATATTAATAGATCCACGAAACACAGATTTCAGTAAACATGACACATAGCTACAGTGGCTTTGAAGTACACATGTTGGGATTCAGATATCTAGGATGCTTTACATTAATAGTACATGACAGCATTTGGTGGTGGATTTCTTCACGCCTGCTAAGAGATCTGAAGTGCACAAATTTACATTTAAATATCTCTAAGTGTATTAGAGCCAAGAGGACAAAAAGGCAGACCAGTATGCCCAACAGTAAAACAAAACAACCAAAACCATGTGTCTTTAAAGTTGAAAAGCAGTCATTTTAGTGGCTACATGAATTCAAGCAGTGGTGCTCATTGGGGAGCTGACTTTGCCTCGACTTTCCTTTGCTGCGTTTTTCTTTTAAATGTATCTGATAAAATTATAAAGTCAGCAAGACCTTGAATCTCTTACTTGATCCGTATACACTTCTAAACTGATGTCCATCAATTTAATAGTACGCCCGCATTTTGGAGCAAAACAAAAGGCAAGTGGCAAAGGAAAAACAAGATAAGGGTTAAGACTTCATCATTCAAACCTGCACAATAAATACAGGAGTTGTTTGTGTGTAAATGCCACACAATGGGTAAAAGTCAACAAGCAGACAGATGGAGGAGTGGGGGGTGACAGGAGGGCGTATCCCAGTGGGTTAGATGGTTTCAAAGATGGAGAGGATCAAAGTATTGGAGATCCATTCTGGGTCAATGGAGCTGAGTTTCCAAGCTTTGCCCTCCATTTCCTGTCATGCAGCTCTCAAGTCTGACACTCAGAGGGTGACAGTGGGGGTGTAGGGAGGAGGGTTTGAAGAGGTCAACTCACAGAGTGGAAGAAAAGGACAATACAGCTACAGCAATCCTTTTAGGACACTCAGTCTGCTTATAAAAATTCATGTTGAGAAATGTGCTTATTTATAATAGCCAGACAGTTAAATGAGGTCGATAGAAATTTAATCATTGGGTATAGAATAAGATCCAAGAAGTATTTTGTCTCGCTCTTTAAAAATCTTTAAGAACAATTAGCATTGAAGCCCAAAACACAGAGAGCTCACTTTTCTCTCTTAAATCTATTTTCATAAGAACAGCATGTAAATTAAAAATAAATAAAAGTTGGCTTAATATTTATTTTTCTATTCTGTCCTTTTGGTGCTAATGTTTAGTCACAACTATAAACGGTAAAGCTTACTTGGTTTTGGGTCTCACACCCTCCCGCCTAATAAAGGAGACATGGAAATGTGTTTAATTTAATCTCGCTTTAATCAGGCATCAATTTTATTCATTGAAGGCTGTTAGTGATAAATAGCATACCATTCTAACTGATCAATTTTCTAATCTCTTCTCTATTAGCTGTAGTTTGAGCAATGTAAAAGAGACTTGGCAGCAGATGAGGATCAAGCATATAAACGTTGATACATTTTCTGCATTGCCAACTGAAAACAGGAAGATTTCTATAATAGTGTGATACACAGTTTGCACTGCTGTGACTGTAAAGCTCTGCTCCATTCAGTGGTGATAGTAAAATACAGTGTCACAGATCAGTGTCACATTGCATGACTGAGTCGAACTGTCAGAGAGACGGCCCAGTATTTGACTCCAGGATACTTTGGTATGCAGATGAGTTTAAGGTGAATGCAAAGTGTACCCGATCCAGTAACTACAAAACAAGTCTAAATCATTACCCTCGACAGTTTTTCATATGGCTTTGTTCAACAAACTTATCTTTTATAGTCAAAAAGCTCCACTTTGGTCACATCTGTCCAAAGGACATTGTTCCAGAGCTTTTGTGGTTTCTTCAGATGCAACTTTGTAAAACTAAACTGTGCTCCTGTGTTGTTTCTAGAGAGAAGAGGCCTTCTCCTGGCATCCCTTCCTAAAAAGCCTTACTTGTCTTTTTCTAATTGTACTGTCATAAACCTTAACATTTAATAATGTCTGACCATTGTACACTCTGCTCTGGGGGTGAATTTGATGGGGCATCCATTACTGTAATGCAGTCCTGTGACAACATTCTTTACGAGATCATTGTATAAAACATATTCCTACAGCAAAGAGTCTATACAACACTTAACGCATAGTATAAATAAAAGAATCTGTGAAAACATGGCATTTCCTGTGGATTTTAAACCAAAGCTCTAAATCTGATCTGCTCCGTGCAGCTTATGTCTATCATGATCTAACCAGGTAAAGAGAGCCATCGTTGTGACACTAAAAACTTTGGCTTTAGGCTCAACAAAGCTTGTTAACCTATTCATTTTCTTTCTAGCATACCCCTCTGGTCTCACTCTATGAGCTGAGCTAGTGTTACAAACATCTTGGCTTGTCAACACAAAAACAGTTTCAGCTGCATTTTGCACTTGTTGTTCTTATGTCTGACAGAACAAATGCATTCTTGTTTTCATCAGTCCAGCTGTCAGTATGTAACAGCTTGCATTGCTCTTTGTGTATATCCATGAACATAGCTTGAAAACACATTTCACATGTTTATGTAGAAGCCTCGATTTGAGTATTTTTCACGGTATTATTTTTATTGGAGTTAGAAATGTACATATCAGGGCCCTGTACTGAAGAACACCAAGGGGATCATTTCCTGGTTTCACATACCCTAACATTGTGTAATTACTTAAAGAGACCCAAACCATTTTGGGGACTAGGCCCTAAAGATGTTGATTTCTGCTGTAAATGTTGGCATTTAAACAAAGGATTCAAGAATTTACGCACTTTTTTTTGCTCACTTTTGAAAGCAGTCTCAGAGGGTCCCTATCTAGACACAGTTTTAACAGGTAGCTATACATGTAGTAGAACGACATGAAAGTCGAACCATTGTTTTGGTCCTGAGGTAAAAAAAACAGACAGTTGCTTTCCAATTTCATTGTTACTTCTAGAATAAAAAAGAAACTGCTGCTTAGCTGTTTTAAAATGGATTTTTAAAATATTTAAGTGTTCACAATGGAAATGCTAAAATGTTGTTTCCAAACAACAATTGTGCAAAGAGAGATGTTAGGCACATTCTGACCAGCTTTGTGGATCTACTAAGCTGTTCAATAAAGCTGCAGAATATTTCTATAAATCCTTTGTTTGCTCCCTGCACAATCATACTGCATCAAGGAGTAATATGGCAAACGAGGCTTAACTAAATTAGGAAAGTGTTTTATTAATGTGTCAACTCTTATCATTTTTTTTCCATAGTGGTGTATTTTTGCCCTATTCAGGGATAATAAAGTTGAATTTTTCTTCCCTTTCGGGAGAGGGCCAACGTGAGAATGATAGAGCAAAATGAGCAAAAGATGCTTTCTCAGGAGAGGGAACAAGGCAAAGAGAAGCCTTTTAGAGGGGTTTGGCTTATCTCCCAAATCTGTCCCCAAGTTTGACCATCCATTCAACATGTGCTTTATGGAATGACAGAATTTCACTGTGGATACTGTCCACAAAAACCTGTGGAAGGTGCTGTGGATTTTGAACTTCTAGTGGCATTGTGATGTGCCAGGATTAAGATGCAGCTGAGGTGAGGAGGGTATCAGGGTTCAGAAACTCAGAATCGCCTCTACTTTTTACAGATAATGTGGTTCTGATTTGCACTTCAGATCTGGAAATCTGCGAATGATGGTAAAATGGAACATGAGATGGGTAAGTAATAGTGGTATGATACCAAATGATTTTCAAACATGAATCAGAAGGCAAGATTGTATTCCACTTTTCACGTTTAGTCATTACCTCTATATTATGACCAAGAGAATGAAAATGTACTTTATCTGAACTTCATTTTGGGTGTATCCAACTTTAGAGAGCACAACACAAAGCTGCTGTCTGAGAAAATAGTCAGCTGTGGTACTTTTGGCATCTGTGCATGTTTTCCTGCAAAGCCCCTAGATCTAAACTCCAAACTCACTGGAGGATTACATGATGTATCTGGCTTGGGAATGCCTCAGGATGCTACACGAGAAGCCAACAACATTGGTCACAATATCTTCTTAGACTTCTGCAACCATGACCTGACTTTGGGTAAGAAGATGATGATGGATGGATGGAACAAGTATGGATGGATGGATGCCTACAACACTTGTCTTACTGTGCAAATCTGTTTTTGTTAACAAAGAGGTGTTACCTTGGGCTCTGTTCTTAACAATTCTGTAACCACTGATGTATCGCCAATCTTCTACTTGTTTTCACACATAATTCATTTTAGAAACTTGGTTCTGCTTCTTATCAAAACTGTCTTTGAAGTCTTCCTTTCTCTCTTTGTCTGTCACATTGCTTTTTCTATTTTTACTCTTGAAAGACTTAACATCTTACAGTACCTGTATTTCTCTCTTTTTTCCCCTTTTCTCATATATTCAAGGGCCTAACTGTGCTGCTGAATAGGCAGATTAGTGCAGGAAAAGGCGGCTGTGAATAGTGCTGTGCCTCTGTTTCTATTGACCCACTATCTAAGCTCAGGAGAGCGCCTGAGAAGAAAATGTAGCCTACAGTCTGTCTTTCTCCATCCTGAACTCTGCTGCGTTGAACTGAGAATAGTTGCACTCTGCTAAATCCACTAATATCATTGATAGAGCCGCTTTATGTACCAAATAATAAAAAAGTGGGAGGGGGGGAGACACCAGCTGCAGCAGATGGAGCAGAAACGGGTAAAACTGACATGAGAAAGTTCAATTGAATTGGGATGCAGAGACGGAGAAGTGGAGCCAAAAATACGATCTCTTGTTATTTTTTTCCATTCTCCCCTATGTCACCCATCCTGTCAGCCTTTTTCTCCTGCTCTGTCCATCATGTCAGGCCACTGTGACTTTGAATCAGTCAAACAGTCACACAGTGGTCAAGCTGTCGCGCTGAGCTCTTAGAGGCAGGCACTATGTGTTAGTTGTCCACTGCAATTTGGCTGACAACAGCTGTCAGCCGGTCTAACTGGAGTGGTTGCCTGCTATTTACTTGACTTTTCAGGATTTCTGATTGAATTATTGGACCAGAAAGTGAATCTATTATTAGAGAAATGGATTTGGTTTTACACAGTGATCTTTGTGTTATTTGCAATGTCACTGTATTTCTGTCTAGCTGGATCAAAATGAAGAAACAAGAGCTTCACACGGGAGCTTTTGGAGGCCTCTTCTGCTATCCAGAAAGGATGTTTCACATGCAGAGGTTAGCTCATGCAGCATGATAAAAACTCACACCATCCTGTGATACATGGAGAGTGCAGTTACACTGTAGCGGTGCAGGAAAGTAGAACTGCTCTGCAGCTCATGCAGTGCAACATGTCACACTCTAAAACTCATCAGATTCCCAAATTACCTCTCCAAGCAGAAAGAGTAACTGCTTGGATTTGCAGTCTCATTTTTCACTGATTAGACGTGGACACTAGACTCACCAGGAAAGCAGGAGCTTTGCCTTTAGGCGTACGCTCTCTTTATCATAAGTTTAGCAGAACCCTGGCTAATGCTTGAACAATATGCCAGTTTATCTGTGCTCCATTTATCGCTTGCTTTGAAAGAGGGTGAAAACCAAATCAAATTCGGCTGAAATAAAGAAACCTCTTAGAACAGCGTAATGGCTTAATGCTTAAAATGTGCCATTTGTCGCGTAGTTGCTGCAGTATGCACCAGATGTGCTGCAGTATGCACCAGATGTGCTGCAGGTACAGTAAATGACGTTTTTCAACTTAGGGACTGATTGCAATTAAATGTCTTCTCTGCTGGAGTCTGGATAATGAAAAGTGAGACGATTACTAAAAAATCCACACATCAGCTTGGAATGACGTCTTTTGGTGATTTACAGAATATCTTTAGTTGAATTGGAAGGTGATGTAGCTCTTCTCAGTAGGTGCTTTTTGATCAGTGTTTTTTGTGCTGATTATGTAAAACTAAGTGGATGCTGGACAGTAACTACATACCTTCCACTACATGGAAATCATGTAGATCGAAGGCATTTTTCTCTTGACATTTGCACTAACAGGAACTCTGAAGTGAAGTACTAGTTGCTGGGTAGTGGTTGGTAATGCAGTGTCGCCTTGTTGTGGTCTTTTCATTTTTTTTCAGCCTCTTCCTTTTCTTTCTGTGCTTTTTGTGAAGTGTTCTCTATTTTGCTCTTACCTGTCAAAACTATAATTTCCTCTGGCTTTTTTAATAGATTTCAGGTTATTTAGTTGTGTTTTTTTAAAGGTTGATGTTAAGAGCTCTTGTTTTTGTTAGCGTTACGCCTTTTTGTCCATTTAATGACCAATTAGCATACACTTATCTACACCAGTTATAGTGCACCTACGTTATATTAAGCAAGATGAGTAAGACTACAAAAACGTAGCACCAAAAAGTAGAATGGTTCCCAGGTCCAGCAGTGTACACACAGGAAAAAATACCAGGTACTACCTTGTACAGTTACTAGAATTATGGATAAGTTCCTGCAGTCTGAAAGAACCTGTGTGGAGGACATTTTCTATCCCCCGCCTTCGAAGAACAGTAATGGAACATTACAGAATAAGGAAAGAGTAAGCAGGATTTATTCTTTTTTTTTTTTTTTTTTTTTTTTTTTTTTACAGGAAGCTGAGAAACTGTGAGCTGTAAACATGGGGCTTCATTTTGTTTCCAGTTGTTCTTTCCCCCTCTTACATGTAAAGGGTCAGTTAATGGTAACACCTCGAGGGAGCAGAGCAACGCAGGGCAAGAAGAAAACAAAGATGATGCGAAGGAAAGCGAGCTAAAATGGGCACGCTCATCATAGATTCCTCTTGAAGTGTCTTTCACAGAGGGTGGGTGGAGCAAGCCTGCAGTGATTTCACCTTCATACATGCTAACATCAATGGGGGACTGCTGTCTGACCCTACACAAGAGCCTCTCTAGGGAGCATAAGGTTGGTAGGAGAGGAGCATGAGTGTATAGTAGGCGGGAAATTTGTTGTTACTGAAGCACTTTCATGTGGCGTTCTAAAAGTTGTGTTGATGTTCTACATTTCGTTTGTATTTCTGAATACTGTGATTGTCTGTGTGTGCTTATGTGGTAATCAGAGCAACAATAACAATGTCAGACTTCAAACACTGGTAACAATAACTGCTGTTCCACTGTGATGAAAAAGGCCTAAACATTCTCCAGAGAGCAGCCTGACTGGAACAATGAGCCTCGTATTGCCCTTAATTTTCTGAAAATGAGTCTAAACCTTCTGTGATGAGCTAATGTCCAAAACATCAGGTAGATTAAGGTAGTGAACAAAAAACATCATGCCAATTGTAGTACTTTCATTATAACACATTGCATGTGTGGTTCAGCAGTTAACTGGCTTTTTTTTTTAAATCAAATTTGTCAACAGTGAATACATTCCTATAATAGGGATTCTGTGTGTGTGCATTTAAAAAAAAAATCCCCTCTTGTCCTTGTGAGCCGTCTTTAGATTGGGTCGTCTACCAGAGGCCTGGAAGCTTGTATCTTTGCTGTTCCTAGGACTGCTCTCTTCTGGAAAGAGATCTGTTGTTCCCGGGATCTGCTGGAGCCACTTGCCTAGCTTTGGGGTCACTGCACCGAGTGCTCCTATTACCACTGGGACCACTGTTACCTTCACCCTCCAAATCTTCTTGAGTTCTTCTTTGAGCCCTTCGTACTTCTCCAGCTTCTCATGTTGCTTCTTCCTGATGTTGCTGTCATTCGGTATCGCTACAGGTGTCTTCCTCTGCTTGTCCACCACCACTATGCCCAGTTGGTTAGCCATCACTGGTTTGTCCATCTGTATCTGGAAGTATCATCAGGGCATACTCAGCACAGATGTTTCTGTATACTAAGCTTGGTTATGGCGTTCCATGTATGCCCTTGTCTGCTAGCATCTTACACCCTGCTGTTATGGTAAATGGACTGGTTCTTATATAACGCTTTTCTACTCTTCTGAGCACTCAAAGCGCTTTACACAACTTGTGCATTCACCCATTCACACAAGCACATTGTTCTAAGTGCTTTTCTAAGTAGCATTCACACACATTCATACGCCGATGGATGCATCTGGTTAATATCTTACCCAAGGATATTTGGGAAGCCAGGAATTGAACCAGGATCAGTAGATGACCTGCTCTACCGCCTGAGCTACAGCCACATGTGCTGGATTGTCACAGAGGCATCTTAACACAGCCTGCACCTGGGGTCTTGTCTGGGGAAGTAGACCCCAACCTCTATGGATCTTGTAGTGCCATGATTAGCACAGAGGCACTAATCATGGCAGCACAGGGACAAGCTGTTTTGGTCCCGCTTTGTCCAGCCAGCGGTAGGATTTCTGGATATCAGCCAGTTGCTCTATCTGCTGGTGGGGCAAATTATTATTATTGTTGTTGTTATTTATGGACTGGTTGGCTAAGATTAATGGCAGGAAATTGATGGATGGCCTAATGACACACAAAGGAGAAATTTAACATTTCTTGGCTACTTTCTGGTCCTCATTTTTTCATGAAACACTTGTGTTACCTTTAGTGTCTCTAGTTTTCTCTATAGTTAGCATAATTACTTCTGGGTCTTTAATGCTTTATTCCTTCCCCTGTGTTAGACTCCAGTGACTGTTGCTATGTTTTGCAGGATCTTTCAACCTTGAGAAAATGCTTTCTTGCAAAGTGGTCAATTTTCTGTCTGCTCTGTTTGTTTTCGTCATCAAGGTACTCATCGCATTGAAGGCAACACTTCCTGCCTGGAGGAGCAAAAGCCTCCCACACCAGCTTCAGTTACATACAGTCTACTTCAACCAAAAGGCTGTAGGGGGAAAGGAAAATACAAGGGGAGATTAAATATATATGCCTGAGCGAGAAAAGTATGAAAGGTTGACTGAGGTGGAAGATGAGCTGGAGAGAGAGAAGATTGACCTCATGCTGACAGTGCACATCCCTGCAAGCTTTGGTCAGGTCTCAAAGAAAGCACTGCTGTCTTTACACTGATTTCCACAGCTGTTTGGTGGTCGACTGGAGCGACCTGGGGATATCGCATGTCACCCGTCTATAGTGCAACATGAGCTCAGACAGCGGAAAGTCAGGATGTCTCATTGAGGGGAACAATTGATCCAACAGTAAGTGTTGGAGGAAAACCAGGCAGGTCTAACCACATCAGACCAACTTTAACATGCCATATGTCAAGAGTCTTTCTGAATAATTCATTATTCTTCACATACTAAAATTAAGGACATTTTAATATCTTGATTTAAAGAAAAAAACATACATTTTGAACATTTTTCTAGTAGATCAAACACTATATCTCTAATGTGTGTGCATCAGATACAAAGAGATACATGAAAGACAAGAAACATCTGCAATCTAAACATCTGCAGCTCCATAGGAAGGGGAAAGGAACTGTGTTGGCTAAAGCTGGGACTCCAAGAGGAAATGAACAAGCGTATTGCTGGTTATGTGATAAACAGTTGCTAGAAATATCAACTCAACACATTTAAATTTGGTTGGACCGCAGGATTCCTGGATACTGGACAACAAAGGAGCTGCTTTTTTTTTTTTAAGCCCGTCTTGTCTCGGATCTTTTGCTATCAGAATCATGATTTGAATGCACTTTTTATTTTGTTGTTCAACCCTATAAGATACATTTTTACTTGGTCTCATTTTTTATCTGCCATTGCTTTGATCTTTTCCTGACTAAACCTTATTTGTGTTGCCATCATAATGGGAAAACTTAAGTCTAGGACACTTGAGGGTTTTAGATCTCTTTAGAAGTCTTGAAGCTATAGATGGGATTCTTAAAACCTGCTTAAGATTTTCTTGTGTTGCTCCAAATATTAACAAAAGAACAACTTAAGAAAAAATTAATTAAATCCCAGATTTGTATTTTACTAACGTCAGTGGGTACACTTCGAATCCCGATTTACATGTGCTGAACTAAACACTATTGGATGAGGAATAATGAAACGGTGCTGTTTCTCCCTTAATTGCCACAGATTGATGCAGAGCATAACCTGCACAGACTCTGCACACAGGATACTGTGAGCCCTACCTCTAGGTTTACAGTTTCAACATTAAACTCAGTGTAAGTAGAACACGTTTTTGCTCTGCCATGATTGAGCGTAAGATCAGGGATTGAAGATTTAACCTTTGGGCTATTAAATGACTTAGAAACAAACTACTAAGCTACCCTTCTGCTCTGCTCATGGCAGCAGTCTGTTCTAATGGTGGCAACCAAGAAACATCAAGACATCTTTTTGATGATGCCATTGATGCCATCACATTTTAGTGTTTATTCTGCTTTTGATTATAATGCCACAGCCTGTTCTACAAAAAAGCTGATGGGGAGCTGCTGCGAGGCACATATGAAGCACAGCTTGCTGCATCTGGATCTTTTTGAAACATCGTTCAGCTCACCTTGTAAAAGATCACATAATGGTGTGAATGCTTTCTGTGGCAGTAACAAAGGAATTCAGGTTTCAGAAACAGCTGTTAGTTTACAGCGGTGAGAATCAAATGAAAGCAGAGAAATAACCAGTGTGGGGCTTTGTATTTGTTATATTTGATCACGAAAAAGCAACTTAGGTCGTTGGAGATGGATGTGTGGACATAAATACTGTGTTGATAGTTGCAACTACTGCAGCTGTTCTTTATGTACAACCTGCCTTCTAAAATTTGCCAGCACAAAATATGGCCAAGGCAGCAGTTTTTTGTTTTTCTTATAGAGAAACTGTGTAAAACTTTAATGGACAATATATTGGAAGGAAAAAAACAAACAACAAATTAGAATTAGATGGAAATTACTACTCCACTCCCCTCCCTAAACAAAGAAATAAAAAATAAATCCATGCACAACACTGCAGAAGTTTACTAGAAATTTGCAGTGATGTATGCAGAAGGTTCAGGTCCTTAAATAACACGTCAGTGGCAGTTTCTTAGATAACATTGCAAATACCGCCCATCATTCTTAGAATTTCTCAATCTTTTGAACATAAAACATACTGTACTGCATATTGTCTATTACTGTCTAAGGATCTTACCAGACTGTCCAGGTGGAGGTATTCCAGATGGGATTCTGGGCAGGTACAGTAGCACTGTGAGAACACCTGCTCTGCTTCCCCAGCATGGCTCCATGGCTATGGGCTTCGGCACTGCCTACAAACAGAACACACAGACAGGGACAAAAAGGATCAACACATTAAGTATGCAACAAGTAGGCAGTGGTGTGATTTGTATGTACACAGTACTCCTATAGGTTAACAGAACAGCAAGCCAGTCAATTTGAAGGATGTAGCGCCCAGATCCCTGCTGCCAACATCCCCATGAGCAAAGCTCCCAGCTGGGGGAAGCAGGCTGACTGGCAGCCTGTGGAGCTGATTTAGATGGAGACCATCTTATCAGGCTCTCCAGGTGAGTGCACAGAAACAGGCGTTAAAATATCAGCTGCACCGCCCCTTCTGCTAATGCCTTGTGTTTTTCTACAAGCCCAAACACAGACACAGATTTATATATAAAAAACAACTTTGTTTCCTCTGTTTCCATTGATCCATCCATCAAGCAAGCAATCCGTAATCATCAGTTAGTTCTGCATTCAAACAGGTGTTGCGATTGATTTTAAATTCCTGAACACAAACCTTTACCTTATTTAACCACATTTAAATATGGTAAAAAATGAAAGCTATGAAGTTTTAAAAAATATAAGGACACCACATCATCCCTGTGCAGTCCTACTAGGACTCACTACATGTAGTTTTCCTTACTGTCTGTGTAATACCTAAATGTCTAATGGAGTTGTTTCCTTTCATCTGAATACACAACAAGGATAAGAGTCACTGATATATTGATCTGGTTTGACCCGCCTGCTGCACTGTACCACAGAGGTCACAGGGATGGACTCCGTTTAGTACTGCAGTCTGTGGGAAAGTGGCATGCTCACATATTGTATGCATAAATACATAATTTTCTTATTACAACTTTTTCTTTCAATTTATTGCCTTGTTTACCCTTTCTCTCTGCTTTTTCTGATCCATCCTCTTTTCCGTGTGGAAATCAGGAGACAAGAACATTCAGAGAATCTGCAAATGCAGTCTAGTTTTTGTATTTTAATATACACTATTCTGTGTTGTTACTTTTAAAGAAAATTTAAACTGAAAAAATCAAAAAGAAAACTGAAATACAGTAGCAGTTTGATAAAACAAATGAAGACAATATATGTATGTATATCTATGGTATACAACGCTGCCCTGGGGCGCTTCTGTCAGCTGTGGCTACAATGTAGCTTGCCATCAGTGTTGGTCAAGTTACTTGAAAAAAGTAATCAGTAACTAATTACTGGACTCAGCGGTCCTGTTGCTCTATTTTCACCTGTAAAGCAGGAGCAGGGTAAGCGGAGGTTTACCCTGGTGCAGGTGTGCTGCGGTCAGTTGAAGAATCCGCGAATTTCTCTGTGAATTTCCCGGAAGTTTAGGGGTTTTTTTTCGCTGTAAAAAGAAGTTTTCTTCCCACGCACGATGGACGCTAATGTTTTTGTCACTTTTTATGGAATCAAACTCAAAGTAAGGTCAGTAATTGCACGCTTTAAACGCTGCACGCTCATATTCTCTCCCACAATCGATATGTGATCCATTGTTGATCTGCACACAGCTGCTGTCACTAACGGCGCACTCGCTTACATCACTGTCGTGAGACATTCTCGCAAAAAATCACGGTTTTAGTAACGTAGTAACGCAGTGTTCCTACGGGAAAGTAACGGTAATCTAATTACAGTTTTTGCAATAGTAATCCCTTACTTTACTTGTTACTTGAAAAAGTAATCAGATTACAGTAACGCGTTACTGCCCATCTCTTCTTGCCATCACCAGTGTGTGAATGTGTGTGTGAATGGGACTAAGTAAAGCGCTATACAAATGCAGGCCATTTAACATACAGTGCTATGCAAAAGTATTGAGTATCTCATTACTTCAGACTTTGCTTGGAAAATGGGAAATATGCACATCAATTTTTTAAAACACACTGAAACTTAGTATTCAAAGTTTTTTTTTACCTCAAAATTCTACATACAATGACCCATACTGAAAAAACTTGCTTGATTTCTTTGCAAATGTATTTACAATGAAAAACAAATAAAACCTGTACATGACTATTCACAGTCTTTGACATGAAGATCAGTTGAAAATTGCAAATCAAGCTCAGTATCATCCTGCTTCTACTGATCAGATATTAGATGTTTCTACAACTTGTAGTCCACTTCAGTATATTGGACATAATTTGGATGGTGTGCCTGTCTTTATAAGGTCCCATAGTTGACAGTGTATGTCAGAGCACAAATGAAGCCATGGAGTCCAAGAAAAAGACCAAGACAGGATTGCATCGAGGTACAGAAACAATCTGTAGCATTGAAGGTCTCAGTGAACACAATGGCCTCCATCATCCACAAATGGAAGGCGTTTGAAACCACCAAGACTTTTCCTAGAGGTGGCTCCAAAGCCAGTCTAAGCAATCAGGTTAAATGGTTCTTAGTTGGCAAGTGAAAAGGACGGTCACTCAAGCGTTGTTCAGCGGAGAGAGGAGAACCTTCCTGGAGAACAACCATTTCTGCAGCACTCCACCAATCAGGCCTGTATGATAAAGCCTCACGGAAGCTACTCCTCTGTAAAAGGCACGTGACAGTCTGCCTGGAGTTTTCCAAAAGGTGCCTTGAAGGACACTCAAATTATGAGAAACAAAATCCCCCAGTTTAAGGGTAGAACTCTTTGGCCTAAATGCCAAGCATCATGTCTAGAGGAAATTGGCAGCACTCATCACCTGGCCAATACCGTTCCTAAATGAAGCATAGTGGTGGCAGCATCATACTGTGGGGAGGTTTATCATCAGCAAAAACTGGGAGACTAAAGATGAATGCTTCAATGTACAGAGACATCCGACTCCAGAGCGCTCTGGAACTCAGACTGGGGTTAAAGTTAATCTTCCAACAGGACAACCACCTTAAGCACATAGCCAAGATAACAAAGGAGTGGCTTCAATATCATTGTGTGATTGTCACAGACTTGAAGGTAAAAAACCTGAACTCATTTGAACATCTCTGGAAATATCTGAAATTGGCTGTGCACGGACGCTCCCCATCGAACCTGATGAAGCTGGAGCAGTACTGCAAAGACAAATGGGAGAAATGGGCTAGAAATAGGTGTGTCAAGCATGTGGCATCACAACCACAGGTTTTGAGAGTGTAATCGCTGCCAAAGGTGCTTCAACAAAGTACTGAGCACAGGCTGTGAACACCTATGTTTATGGTATGTTGTTTATTTTTCATTTGAGGGGTTGATCAAGTCATACAGAAAATGACTCTTCACATTTGTGTTGCTAAAATTGGTTCTACAAATCATAGGATGTATTTAGTTTTTCACAGGACTGCTTAGAGATGTCTGCAAACTTTTCTTTCCAATGTCTGCACTTTGCGTTGGCTCTGGTGAGTGTTTTGCATAGCTTGGTTATAGCACAGTGAAATTTTGCAGAGTGACATGACTTTTTTTTTTTTTTTTTTTAGAAAAATCAAACACATGGAAGAACATTAAATATTAAACACACAAATGCTGAATGCACAATTGCACATTGGTATAATACTGTGGTTAACATGGGCAGCTCAAAGCACAACTCTGTCAAACTGAATAAATTCATAACAGGCCGCTGTGAGAAAACACCATCTGTGCGTACAAAAGTAAATAAAGGTAGCTCTCCAACTATGGGATTACTACGGGTGACCTTAGATTCTAATAACTTAAAATTCAATGAGACTGATTTCAACTCTCCAACACTGAGTACAATGTTTGTATGTTAAACACTGTAAATATAAGTAGTGGGCAGCACAGTGGGCTTTTATCAAAAAAGTGATCAAATTAACAGAGTACTTGGACCAGCTTGGTACAGGACACACACACGCACACACACACAAACTCCCCTGCAGTGCTAATAGGTTTAAGTGCTGGAGTGTACAGTGTAATTAGAAGCTGGAAGCTCCTCTATTTGTTTAGTGTTTCCAGAGTGTCAGGAAATGATGAATACTCTGCTAACTAGAAAGACACATGCACACACTTAACTGAGTTTGTAACTACCACTTCTTATTAGCAAACACTCTTTGTCCTGATTGAGATAATACACAGACAAACAAATGAGTCATTGTTCTGCTGAGGATTGTTAAGTGAGAGGTTGAGGAAGATAATATGGGAAAGAAAGGAATGGCATCAAATGAACAACAGGTGCTTGTTAGACCTGAAAATTACACTTGCATACTTCACTCATCAACATATATCAAACTGCTCACTTTTATTTATTTCCTTCATTGTGGTTTATACTTTTACCTGAATGCATCGTTTCCAAAGCAACAGCAGCCCTTCTGACTGTGTGTGTGTGTGTGTTTGTATAGTTATGGCCCACTAGTTTCTTTAATCTGAGATGCATAGACTGCAACCCACAAGGAATGAGAACACACACTCGCAATCATGTTCGCATTACATCTTGTTTACGAGACACTATTTCCCCCAGGAAATTACTCGTTACTATTGCATGGGGTCATTAAAATTCAAACGTAAGGAAACAGTAAAAATATCTGCAGAGTCACATAAAGGTCACAAGTGCATGTGTTAGGAGCACCTAGTATAAAATATAAGAGGTAAGAAACAAGTTTTGCTTAAGAAAATGTGGTATTTTCTACTTTAACTATGGCTTAAAATCCTTTGGGAACTTCACTCAATATGCACTAAAGTGTCATAAACAGGCCAAAATAGAAAACACGAAAACTTTTACTGTAGATTGTCATCTGTAAGTGATATGACTGCCATTTTCTGGCATGTTCTGATGAAGAAAACACGGTGAAAACATCAGTGTGTTTGTTGACTTGGCCAGAAATTAAAGTGTTAAAAATAAATTTGGTGGCCATGCCAGAGCAGTGGCAGTGGGGTTGAGGTCTAGACTTTGACTGGTTGTTGTAACACCTTGATTCTTTTCTTTGGCTGCAGTTCTTGGACTCATCGTCCCGTTGTGTCCCATTTTGGGCAATACGTTTGCTGTTGGACAGATGGCCTCACACTTGATTCGCACTGCAGGCCTACTTGTTGTTCCTAGAGTATTTAAAATTAGAATGGGAGGCAGAGCCTTCAGTTTTCAGGCCCCTCTTCTGTGGAACCAGCTTCCAGTTTGGATTCGGGAGACAGACACTATCTCTACTTTTAAGATTAGGCTTAAAACTTTCCTCTTTGCTAAAGCATATAGTTAGGGCTGGACCAGGTGACCCTGAATCCTCCCTTAGTTATGCTGCAATAGACGTAGGCTGCCGGGGATTCCCATGATGCATTGAGTTTTTCCTTTCCAGTCACCTTTCTCACTCACTATGTGTTAACAGACCTCTCTGCATCGAATCATATCTGTTATTAACCTCTGTCTCTCTTCCACAGCATGCCTTTATCCTGTCTTCCTTCTCTCACCCCAATCGGTTGCAGCAGATGGCCCCGCCCCTCCCTGAGCCTGGTTCTGCCGGAGTTTTCTTCCTGTTAAAAGGGAGTTTTTCCTTCCCACTGTCACCAAAGTGCTTGCTCATAGGGGGTCATATGATTGTTGGGTCTTTCTCTGTATCTATTATTGTACGATCTACTGTACAATATAAAGCACCTTAAGGCAACTGCTGTTGTGATTTGGTGCTATATAAATAAAATTGAATTGAATTGAATTAGAATCTTTTATTAAAAATTACTTCTATATTCTCGAACAACAATTTCTGAACAATTTCATTTTTCTATATCAGCTTTGATGTCCAAACTTTTTTTACTTTTTACTTTAGCCACAGTGAGCATCTCACGGGAAATGATATTCAGCATCCTGTTATTTCATCACTGTGGTGGAAACACTTTAGAAAGCTGTGGCATCCTCACATGCACTATTTTACAGTTTCTTGAGTCTGGCTTTTTCCCACTTTTCTTGCCTTTGAGGTGCAGTCTTCTCTCTTACATCACTGTCACCGCTGTCTCCGTTTTACCTGCAGGTAAACGGGTCTCATTACAGAGAAACTGGAGGTGGGATAGTATGCAGATTGTCTGCATTTAGTTTGCAGAAGCTTGTTGGCTTAGATTGATGTCCATTCACCAACACAGAACAAAATAGGTTGGTGCATATGTTTTATGAATGGTAATTTTGGATACGCACTTCGTTTTTTGCTCAGGGTAAGAACTTTTCTATGCAAATCTTAGTAAATGAATCTCCTTGTTGCAGAAAACTTGTTAGCATAGTAGTTTGTGTTACTGTGTTCTTTTTTTACCTGGAAAGCCTTCTGAACAAGTATGGCTTGTTCAGTCTTTCTAACTGTTCTGTGATGAACTTTCACATTGAACATGCTAATTGAGGCCTTTATAGTCTGAGGTGTAGTTCTGGGGGTCTGACCATGGGGAGAAGCTGCTCCAGCATCCACTATTGGAAGGATTGTGGCATTGTGTTAACGCAAACCTGAATGCTCCAGACCAGCAAACTGCTAAAACCTTCTGCTGATGATCAGATATGATGAGCAATGGAAGCAGTAGTGGAGGAGTAGTGATAGAGCCTGGTTCTGCCGGAGGTTTCTTCCTGTTAAAGGGTTTTTTTTCCTTCCCACTGTCATGAAAGAGATTGCTCATAGGGGGGTCATATGATTGTTGGGTTTTTCTCTGTAGGTAAAGCGCCTTGAGGTGACTGTTGTTGTAATTTGGCGCTGTATAAATAAAAAAGAATTGAATTGAATTAAGCATGTACTTAGTTTTTTTTTTTTTTTTTACAGGACTGGACAGAGTCCTGTGGAAGACATGGGGTTTTCATAAATGTATTAACATGTGTCAAACTGCACTTTAAAACAACTTGCTATTTATTGTGAGTTTGTTTCACTGTCTAAGAAGGCAGAATACATTCTGCAGTCAGGCATACATTTGCTGCTCTTTGTTTTAACATACAGTTGCAGAGTTTATGACCACACCACTCCCTGCCACGACCAGGAAGGGCAACATAAGGTGATTCAAAGATTAACCAATAGATCACACTTGAGACATCTTTAAGGTATTTACTGAGTGAGTACCTTTTACTTGTGAATAAAAGAGACTCATCTTTAAACTTAATAAAGAGATCTTAACACATCTCTAACAAAACACCATTGCCTTTTGCACAAATGTAGACTGTCCTATAGTGCCTTGAGTAGTGAACCTGAATAGAGGAACCATGATATAGTATGAAAAGCTTGTCTACTAGTAAACAGTTACAGCAATGCACCTACTGACCAATATCTGCAAACACACACACGCACACACTGTTTACATTGATTTTTGTGTGAGCAGTGCAATTAGCAGTTCAGCTTAAAAAACATAACAAGCTGGACTATTTTATTTTTCTGTCTAATAGCAGTCTTATCAGTTCTGCAAAATGACAAATCTAATAGTAGTGTGTGTGTGCACAGCGTACAGTGCGTGTGTCTTTCTATGGTATATTGACTTCATGCTAGCGTGTGTGTGTGTCTGTGTGTGTGAGATAGTAAATGACATAGCATAACCAGTGTGACAACTGTAGGAACTTTCTCTGGCTCCTTTCCCAAAGTAATCAAGGTAAGTAAGAGGGAGCGAGGAGTGGGGAGGGGAGGGGGGTGACTGTGCTGGGGGAAGAGGGGGGTAAACATGAACCAAAGAAAAAAAAGGGCTGAGTACAGAAATTAGTAAGGTTAGAAAGGAGAGTCAGGTGGGTGGTGTCCAGGTAGCAATTTAAGTGTAGAGCAAATTCGTGCTGAGCTGTGTGTGTAGTATAAAAGCTTTCTCAGCTGATAGTGACCGAGTAGAGATGAAGGTTCTGACCTGACAGAGAGAGAGAGACAACACACTCTCAGTGTCTCTTACTCTCATTTTATTTATATTTTAAATATTAAATGTCACTGAAGCCCAGACAACAGCTTTTGCTGACTGTGTGCAATGTTGAAATTGGCTACTTGGCAATACTGAGCTATTTCGCTCCCTCATTCTATAAAGAATTACTGGAAATAATCCAGAAAGATTGTTGTTTTTAAGCATGCAGCTCTTGGAGCTTTGGCCCCATCTTTGGGAATGCCAAAGCTGTCTTGATGTATTTATTCATTTGTTCCATGCATATTATTAATACAATGTAATTTTACAGACACAAAATGATTTTCAGCAATAAAGGATAAAGATTTTGTGCTGTCTTTAGCACAATCTTATAAAGCTATCTGCACACACTGTTCACTTGCTTACTTCTACTCATGTTTGACAGGCAGAACTGTCTCATATCAGATTTTCATTCACCTTACAGACAACTATACTAATTTTGTTTTTTTACTTTGTCACCCACTGAATGGCTTTTACCAGTTCCATAGGTACTCTCCTATGGAACTCTCTACTTTTAAGATGATTTTTTGATAAAGCTTATAGTCAGGGCTGGAGGATGTGACCCTGAAGCTTCCCTTAGTTACGTTGCAATAGGCCTAGGTTCCCGAGAGTTTCTTCTTCTTGATCTTTTTTTCCACTTTCTATGTGTTTATCCACCACTCTGCATTTGCATTCTCCCTCCCCTCACCCCCTACTGGTCACAGCAGATGGCTGCTCCCTGAGCCTGGGTCTGCTGGAGGTTTCTTCTGTTAAAAGATTTTTTTTTCCAACTGTTGCCAAGTGCTCGCTCATGGGGGTCGTCTGACTGTTGGGGCTTTCTCTGTATTATTGTATTACTGGGTCTTTACCTTAAAATTTAAAGTGCCTCGAGACGAGTGTTGTGATGTGGTGCTTTATAAATAAAATTCGATTCAATTGAACCAATAAACAGGATGAAAAAAGGAAAGCAAAAAAACCCCTCTAAATAGTTAGTGACCAGTCCGTAATGTAGATCTCAAACTCATATTTTTAACGTTCTCACACGAGCGAATCCATAAAGTATGGATTTATATGGACTTTTTTGGTAAACGGTTGGTGGCAGAGACGCTAAGGCAGTTTAACCAGCTCCATCTATGCAGTTTCACAACTGCGTAATCAATTCAGGGTCATAGGAGGAGCTTAATTAGCATATTTTCTACATGCAATTTACCAATTTGGCATCGAAATCCAAAGGATGTGCGCTAAGCTTGGTAACGTGGCATGCGTGAACAATATGCTAAACTGTGCAAATAAAATCAATTCACAGCATGTTAATTTCTTTTCTGTTAACATTTTACAATAGTTTGAGTGGATCAGCAGAACTGTGTGACAAAAGCATTTTGTCCTACAGTCCTACAGTAAACACAAACTCTAACTTTCCTTTCTCCAAATTAACAGGATGAGGAATATTTTGTCTTGGTAATTAAAAGAAAAACCTCTAAAGGAAACATTTTTGTAAATGAATCTAATATTCAGTGCCATACATTGTTGCTTTCTAATCACACCTTCCTGTGAGAACAGATGGAGTCAGATTTGGCCATGCAGTGTTGTAGCGCTGATGACCCCAGCTAACGTCACTGCAGAGCAGTAGCACCATAATTGCAGCAAATGGTACACAGTGTGTTTATCTGCGTTATCTGTGTGCGTAAGTAAAGTGTGAATATTTTTTTGTGTTCCTGTAATTTTTATTTCATGATTTAGTCAATGTTTTTTTTGTGTGTGTTTTTCCCCCCCTGTACAGAAAAAAAAGAAAATGCTGGTTACATCAGATCACGAAACTGGTTCTGGCTGGAAAACTGCCTTTAACTTTTTTTTCCCCTTGCACCCTATAAACTGAAAAGAAAAAGAAACAGACAAGGTCACTTTACGCTGCACTTTCTTTTAAGTCCATTCCTTCTGTCTCTTTCAGGTTCTTTCCTTCTGCATTTACCAAATATAAGAGCAGAGTAAAAGAGGAAAATTTTAAGATGTTTCAGGAAAAGTGAGGTCATTCAAAAAGGTGTCAGTCTCGCCTCTTTCCTGCTTTTATCTCCTCCCTTCACAGCATCCTTTCTCAGCTCTCCGGTTTGGTCCTCATTCAAATCTCCCTGCTTCTTGTCTCTTGTACTTGTTTCAAATAAACAGTTTTTGCAAAAGTCCAATACCCCCACCCCCATTTTGTTCCCTGAATGAACAATTGTCAATTGAGCAGTGCTTGTAGGTGTGGGTTAGTGTGTTACGACGTTGATAGATATTTTGTCTGTGGCCAGAGGAAATAGAGCCAAAGATTATCTTCCTCTGAATAACTGCATTTTGTCATTTTTACTCTGAGAATGTGCTCAACCCCGGGTATAGCAGAGTGAAACCACAGATGTGGTAAATTGCAAATTCCTAATCCAGACATCCAAATAAGCATGTAAGTAACCAGTGGACAGCAAGCATGGCATGAAAATGCAATCTACTCTGAGGTGAAGAGAAGCAGCCACAGACTGTTGTTTTAGCCACTGACAGAAAGCTGGCCAAATGTAGTACATACAGTATTAATATATAATTCTATCTCAGGTTGCAGTGCGTTTTCTGTGTTTTCAATTAAATAAATGATTGAAATGATCCACCAATCAGCATTCTGCTTTTTTTTTTTTTTTAACATTTTGCACATGCTGTGATTCCTTGGGAGTCAGTTGCTCGCTTCTGCTCTTAAAAATAACACATCTGTGTGTGACACAGATTCTAGCAAGACAGGTCTTTCACACCCAACTTGTCACATATGGATGCTGTAAAAGACACCACTGGTGTCACATTTATCCACACTGGGGAGGCACATTTGTGGATAGCAGCAGTTTTTAGTGCTTTAACTTAATCAGTGACTAAAAGCCAAAGGAAGGAGTTATTAACAGTCATTAACATACTAACAGTCAAAACCAGGTCCAACATGACCTGCCAGTCCCCTGCTGACAAACGGAGGACTTACTCCCTTTTTTGCCCTTTAAAGGCAAACTAGAGGTGTCTAATTTTACTGCAGCTGGTGGACAAAGAACAACTGTGGGATGAACACAGGCAACATCTGGAATAATGGAAGTATTTAATATCAACACACCAATATCCCACACCATTACCACCATTCAGTAGCACTCCTGTTTTTCTTCCCAGGTGACTGGGTTCTGCTGTGGCTCTTTGCACTCAGGTTAAGGTGGCAAACTTGTGAGAAATAGCTACAGGAGATGGTTTTGTCAAGTTACCTATAGGTTTTGACAAAAATGGAGGGATCAAGTCGTTCTCATTGTAGCAATAATAATTTTTATATTTTAGAATTTGTATTATGCACTTTTATTTACTGTGTAGTACAAAACTTTTTTGTTTTTTGTTTTTTTAATTTATCTCTTGTTTGAGCAAACAAAGGACAACCTAAGTCTGGAATATTTTTCCTCTCCTACAGGATTTCATCTCACATCTGAGTAGTAGGCTGAATCCACTACACAATAAGTCAGTAAATTTTAACATCATGGACTGTAGCTAGTGGCAGTAGTTGAGGTTCTGCTCTGTAGCACAACAGTGACCTAGCCAGCAAGCCAACCAGCACAGAAACAAAATTAGAAAACTGATCACAGACAGCATCGTTCTCAAAGACCGGTAGAACCTTAGAGTTCAGCAAAGTTGTGAGGACTTGTGTCAGGTATATTTAAACGATTCTAAAATCGCTTGTTTTCTTTTGTGCTTTGACACAGTGTCTACACTATAAGGTCAGTAAAAATGTGCATTCAATATTCAGCAGGAAAATACCTGACCTGAAGGGTCTACGTTTGACATTTCTTAAAATAACAGATGTTTGAAGAGTGAACGTCGGGCCTCAGGATTAGCTGAGACTTGCAGCAAGGTGATAACTTAAATCCCAATTTTCAGAGTATAATTTAATAAAGTGGCTATAGTTCAGGGGACAAACAGATGCAGAAATATGCATATTAACAATGAGATGTGAACTTCCCAAGGTCTCCCCCCTCCAAATTCCCTCATTTCCTCTGCTTCACATCATTTCCTTGGTTCCACCGTCCTCTCATAGCCAATCTTCACTGTCAGGCTCATCTTACCCATTACTTCCATCACTCTCTGTCTTTTGTCTGTCACTGTGTCCCTCTATTTCCCATCTCATTTTCCTCTTTCTGTATCTCATCAAACTCTCTGAAACTGACACTATCAAGGCATTGCAGAACAAATACCAGATAATGTCCAACAGTCCTGAACATCCCAGCAATCCAGTGACTTTACTGGTCAGAAGAGACCAACAAGATTAAAGATGAATGACTAAAAATTATTAAATATGTCCCAAATCAAATGCTTTCTAACAAGTGAGGAAAATATATATGCATTAAAACTTGGATATCACGTACATCTCAGGAAAAGGATTTTATCTTTGTTCATATCAACAAGAGCCTCAGGGACCATCTCAATGCACAGCAGGATCTTTGCTACGCTGATTGTCTGGTTGTTACACTTCTCACACTCAAATGTTCAAAGCTACTGCGGTGTGTGTGTTTGCACGTGTGCAAAGCGGCACCGATATGTAGAGGGGTGTCTGGCAAATTTTTTTATCAAATGTGAAAGTGCCTTTGAATCTTAATCGGATTCCTTTATCTTAAACTCCTTATCAAATCTACTTGGGTTTAGCTTTTTGTGCACTGCTAAGTAATAAAAGTAACAAAAGATTCAGTTGAGATAAATTCACCTCATGTTGGCTGAGAAGGCTGAAGCACAATATTTGGAATGGAAATGATATAAAAATGTATAATACTATCTTCCGGATCGTGTCTTTTCCACTTTTGCCTTTTTTGTTTGGTTGTTGTTGTTTTTTTTTTTTTGTTTTTTTTTTGGGTATTTAGGCAGTTTTATTATTTTACAGACTTACCCCAACTTTAGGGGGTGTTGGGTAAGCGCCAGGGATTACCATGTGTAGGTTGCCAGTCCATCACAAAGCCAGCAGAGACTTGTTCACACTCACATCATCCACTTTGACGTTTCGAGACTGTGGACTCTTCCATTTAGGACTAGTGTATTCATGCTAGCAGTAGACTAAGCTTCATTTGCCAGTGATCACAAAGGTCGGGGGAGTTTAATGAAGACGTGTGGTGAAATCACAGATGCACTTGTGCATTTGTTAAAAAAAACAAATGGGGAGCCCTCTAAAAAGAGCAGTAGTAAGTGATTACCTTGAAGGAGCTTGTTTTTAAACAGTTTTCAGTTGCATTCTTCTACTGACAGCTATTCTGCTGAGCATGCATTGAGCTTAGGGCTGGGCAATATGGCCTAAACTCCATATCGCGATATAATTTGAAGCACCTGCGGTAACGATATATATCGCGATGTATTCTTTTCTTCTGTATAACGTATTTTACACACTATAAGGCACACTTAAAATCCTTTAAAAATCGAGAGTGTGCCTTATGTATGAATTCTGGTTGTGCTTACTGACCTCTAACCGATTTTGACGTGCAGAAATCTGTTAAAAATGTTTTAGTACAACTTTGGTAAGCCGCACTGCTTGATGGATTGTCAGAGCATTACGGCTGCCGTAGTGAGGAGCTTCGCGGAGTAATCTGGGTCCAAAACTCAGTCAGCTTCAGGTCCCAAAGTCAAACAAATATTGAGAGTTAAAAACGGTCTAAATTCTTTCATCTTTAATAAAATCATCGTTGCTGCTTTATCGGGTGTAACAATTAAGTTTAACATCCAGGCATCCATGAAAACAGAATTTATTAAATTTAACGGAGTTACAAGTTAACAGGAAGTTAGCTCGCTAGATTCCACCTAAACATGACATACCATGTTCTGACTGAGAGATTTTTGAAACTAATTAAAACGTACAGCTCTGCTACCACTTCCAACATAAATGAAGACAGAAAACTAAACAGCAGTGGCATTTGCAGGGTTACTGAAGTTGGACTACCTGGTATATAATGTTGTGCGATGTGATTGCTAGCAACACAGTTATGTTAGCATAACATTAGCAGAGTGAAGCTGGAGGATGAACACCAACTTTTCTTCCACTTGATAAAAGTTAACGTGAGGGATTCTGGTGGTCAGGGACAAATACAATCGCATAGCAGGATGCTATACACGGGCCAAACTTCAGTCAGGAGAACAACTGAGATTTTTCATCCACAATACGAGGTTAGTTATTAATAAACTGCAACAACATGGGAATAGAACAGCTGCGAGAGAATTCATCATTAATGAATCAATGTTACGGAAGTGGAGGAAGCGCGGTTTTTGGCTTTCCCCATATTTCAAAAGTGCTTCATCTCTTTGCTATGACTGTCGCCCGCCATAATTTGCAGATGATAATGGTTTTAGCCGCTGCGATGCTTTCGACCGAAACAGGCGCAGCTTGATGACATCATCAACATGCGCTATCGCGATAGAGCGGTATAGTCAAAATCTCTATCGTTGGCCAAATTTATATAGTTTCTATCGTATATCGTTTATATCGCCGACCCCTAATTGAGCTTGACTCAAAACTGCCAACACTGTTACCGGTAGTTGTTAGCAAGAAATCCGTTTTCAGATGCTTGACTAAACCAAGATCACATGTACTTTTGCTGTACATGGCTGTATCCAGACTTCCAAATGGAACCAAAGTTGGACTCTGACTTGTTAAATTTCCTATATCCAGAAGAATACAATTACAAATACAAAAAAAAAGGCAATGCTCTACTGTTTAGCCAAATTAATTTTGAGAAAAAAACCTCACATATCTGAATGTAATTTAAGGTCCTGAATTACTTCTCTCCCCTTTTTTGCCCTTATCAACCATTTCCCATCCTCCTTGGTGGCATTTTAAGTGGCTTTAAACTGACACAAAGGGCTTGACGCTGGATTGAAGGGCTTTGAAGGTGCTGTAACCCTGGAATGGCCTCCCTGCCAAACACATCTCAGACTAGCCTACACGTGGGAACACACAGATACACAAAGCCTCGCTCTCTGACCCCTGAGGTGTGAAGAGTGCCCCCCCCCCGCCGTGCCTTCCTTAGCCGATTAGGCCGCCCATGCGTGTCCACCCCCGTGGGGCAGAAAATTGTCGTGTCCAATCCTCTCTCCGTCCAAAGCCCCTTTTGCCATTTCCTCCTCTCTCTGTCTGTCTGTATCTGTCGCCGCTCTCGCCGGGAAGTCTGCTGGATTGAGAGGAAATGGTGCTGATCAGGGAGCAACACAGATAGTGTGTGTCTGTGTGTGTGTGTTTGTGCAGTACATTTGACTTGCTTATCTGTGTGATATTCTACTTTAGGTGGGAACACATTTAAGAAGCATGATTTTCTTTTTGCTGTATGCATTTTAAATAAGGCCACAGCAGAAGCACTCCTCACAATTCGTAGAAAATATTGGCTAACCCAGTTTCATATTCGTTTGCTGAGTCAGGATTGAGTCCAGTACTACAGACCTCTGGCATGTGTAAAACCTGATGGGGTTTAAACAGTCAGCAATGATCAGATTATGTATCATTTCATTTTTCCACGAAGAGAAAAAAACAAAACAACAACACAAATTTCTCGGAAAACATGCTAATCGCCATTAATTAATGCAGCATCAGACATCGACTAGTGTCACTATTCACCATCTGTGTGTGTGTTTAATTCAAGTCTAATTACTCACTCTAACTGGGCCAGCCTCACAATCCTCTGACCTCCTCTGGATCAAAGGTCTTTATCTTTTTAACAATAAGTACGTTTAGGTTTTTACGAAAATCTGTTTCAGAGACATAGAATATGCAGTATGGAAGCAAACAGTTGATAATAATTAAAGTTAATAATTGTGTAATTTTAAGTCAACATTTATCATTTTCTGGACACTCGAGGTAAGAGTTTCATGCTGTTTGTGCTGTTAAGAAGGGGCTGGCTCTACGTAGCTCATCATTCTTCTGCTTGTGATTAGGGCTGGGTATCGTCACTGATTTCTAGAATCGATTCAATTCCGATTCACAAGGTCCCGAATCGATTCGATCCACGATTCAATTTAAATCTGGGAAATTTTGACAGTCAGAAATATTACAATTCAGATCAGTACATTTACATATTTTTGTATCAATAAAAAGGAAGCTGACACACACAAGACTTTATCAAAGGTGTGAGCATTACAGCAGATGCCTTTGTGTCAAAGTAGCTGAAGATAAAACACAGAAAAACATGAAGGTGATTTTCCTGGCCTGGGATTTTATAAAAATATTCTGCAGTACATCAAAAACGAAAGAAAACAATTAATCAACATATGAACATTACCTCTGACGTTACAGCGGTTTTATTAGAGACACGTCTAAGCGTTTTGCATTTTGCATAATTTTAAAAAGTTTAAATTTGTTCAGTATTGAACGGCAGAAATGAGGTTTTCTTTTCGGAAGAATGTAAAAGGGCAAAAAAACAGCGGCCGACAGCGCTGTAAACAACGGTAGACTTATGGGTAACAAGCAAGGGAATAATGCAGAAAACAGAGAGGGAGAGAGAGAGAGAGAGCTGTGCATCGTGGTGGAAGCAAAACAGTAAAAGTCAGAGTGAATTCATGACGATGTTTATGTGAAGCGTAGTTTGGATCTTCTTTTGCTGCTGGTTCGGTCAATATTGTTTGGAGAGACATCAAACTAACAGCTTTAGAATCAGCGCATAAAGGGCGCGGACCCGCCGACAGATCAGAATCAGCGAGCTGTCGGCTTTCATCCCGGACCGTGAGAAAGGCGACATCTAACTGATTCTGATCCGTGGGTCCGCGCTGTGTGTTTAAGTCTTTGTGCAGAAGCCGTTTTCCTGCTCTCATTTACTGTCTTAGCTGTTTGGTGGTTGTTGAAATTTTGTGACGTTTCACCTGAGATTCTGGCATCTTGGGCAAAATAAATTGATATTAAAAGATCGATTCAGGATTTTAATGAATCGATTTTATGTTATCCAAGCCAGAATCGATTTTAATGGATAAATCGATTATAAAAACCCACCTCTACTTGTGATCCTGTATAAGAGGAGTTTCCAGAGAAGTATGAATGTCGTTCAGCTTTATTGTCCAGACACACTCAGCTGCACCAGGGAATCAAATCAGTAACTGGTGGGGGAAAAAAGTCTACTATTTTTCTACTCTAGGCCATTACTGGATGAAAGTGCAGGTATCGTTTCACATGATAAGCTGTTCATCACTTCAAACAGATTAATATGTAGTAATTTTTAATATATACCTGCAATAATTTACTCTGGAGTTCACAACAACATGATCAAATGACATCAGGATTTAAATCTCAAAACTTGTCAACCCACAAATAGAGCAAACGCAAATGTCTCTAACCTTTATTCCTTCCTTGTGGCATTTAACAAGGAGCAGTTTGCTTTTAATGAATAAAACAAGAAAAAAAAAACAAAAGCGCAGCTTGCCATTTACATTTGGATTCAGCCGGTAGCCCAAGGAGAGGACGACAGAGACAGCAGGCATGCAACATGTTTGAGGTATTTCTATGAAAAAAAGGGGGAAAAAAATCCCTTCTGGCTCTGAGAGGGAGCAGAGATTTTCCAGCACAAAGTGGTATCTTTATCCCTATAATCAGAGAGATCCAACAGGAGATACAGATTGCCTCGTCGCTTCTCTTCTCCCTCTCCCTTTTCTTCTTTTCTCTCTATAAAAGCTGCGCTTTCTCTCTCTTAAACTGTTTGTTGTCACAACTGGTAAACAAGTAAACAGAAAGGAGTAGCAGTGCGGACGTTCTGTTGTATCTCTGACAGCTTCCTGCAGGCTTGCCTCCAGCATTATTGTAACAGCTCTCCTTTTAAAATGTATGAACACACTGATAGACAGAGTGGCTTTCATGAGGAGAAGAGAGGAGGAGGAGGGGATGCTGAGAAGTAGAGGTGATGAGAAAAAGAAACAAGGAAAGGAGGCAAAGTGCCTCAGAAATCCTCAGAAATCAGTTTTAAGAGCTGGAAGTGATGTCAATCCCAATTTGAGTGTGCTCCATTATTACAGTTAGAAAACAGAAGGAAAAGCAGGATTTGCTTTGCTCATTAGCAAAGGCAAATCCGTTAATGCATCACTAGCAATGCAGTTTTAACTTAAAGACACTGCTGCAAAGCCTGGTCAGTGCTCTGTGTGTGGTTTATTTAGTGAGTCACAAATATGACACAAGTTTTACAGCTTCACTAAATGTTTATGTACACTGCCGCTGAATCTTTAAGTTGGGGTTGGTTGGGCCGCTCTGACTTTCCAAGTTAAAAGCTCAACTTGAGGGGGCATTCCAGCTGAAAATTCCAACTGGAAACGCAGACTTTCAACTTCAAATGAAAATCACTATAAGGATGTACGAAAGTAAATGAGAAAAGAAGACTCAAAGGGAGAGAGGAAGAGCAAGGGGAAAAAAGAAGATGAAAAAACAAACAGAGAAATGAAGAGATTAGAAACATACATTCACAAGGAGACAAAGGACAGATGGATGGCATGAGGGAAAGCAAAAAACAGACCTTAAAATACAGGAAAAGGGCAAAGAACAGGATAAAAGTGGAGGAGAGGGACTGAAGAGTTAAAGACAGATGACAGCAAAGAAGAAGAAGAGATGAAAGAGTGTAGGAAGTGAAGGGAGGCAAAGAGAAAGGCGAGAAAAGAAGCTTAAACAGCAGAAGAACACGAGATGAAATGTGAAAAGAGATGAGAGTGGGAGAAGAACAAAACAGGAGGGTAGAGAGCTGGAGGAGGAAAGATGATGGGACAGAGATGAGGGAGAGAGAGGATGACAGGGCTGAAATCAGGAGCAGAAATGAGGAATGATACTCCTTTAAACACACATGCACCCTGGCTTTAAGCTGCACCGCTGGGAGTTGGTGGCTCGCTGTTGCTCTCTGTGCTGGTGGGAACGAAGTCGGCTGCTTGTCAAGCAAATCGCTTAGTGGTGTTTGAAGGCTCCCAGAGTGGGACTGAAATCGAGTGTCATGTTGAATCAGCCTTTTGCAACAGCTGCCTGAATGCACCATTACTGCAAATTATTTACAATTCTCATCTATAAGTGTTAATGTGTCTATAGCTTATGCCTTGCACATCACACAACACCCTCTGCCTCGCTGTTAACGGCTGCTTTTTATCTTTTCTCATTCCTTTTTCACATTCCTTCTGCATGTTGGTTTGCATTTCTTCCCTCCTCTTCTTATATTCTTTGTTGTGCTCTACTGAGTTGCAAAGAGGGTGGAATGACCGCTTTCTAGAATTAGTAAAACATAATTAAGGAAATTCCAATTCTAATTAAATTTGAATATCAAGTCTGAAGTCAGTATAGTCAAGTTTTACATCAACCAAATAAAAGTCCAGTATGGGAGTTCCTCATTAACTCAGACAAAAGGAAGCCTCCACAAGAACAGCAACATCTTCAAATATTACAGTTATAATTTAAAAATCATCATAAACACTAAATATGTGCATATAATTTCCATGCTTAACTAACCTTGGTGTCCTTTTCCCCTCATTGCCAGGTTACATTCGCACCATTTATGGTTATTTACTTGGCATTTTAAGTGCTGAACAGTTTCTTGCTATAACCGCTCTCTCTGTCCTAGAAAAACATAAATAAATCAGGGGTCTTCAATCCAGGACTTAAGGGCTGGTGTCCTGCAGGTTTTAGATGTGTCCAACACAGCTGATTTAAATGGCTAAATCCTCCTCAATATGTCTTGAAGTTATCCAGAGGTCTGGTAATGAACCAATCATTTGATTGAGGTGTGCTGACCCAGGGCAATATTTTAAACCAGCAGGACATCAGCCCTTGAGGCCTGGAGTTCCCCACCCCTGCAATAAATACAGGGTGCTGTTATCAACCATCATTTCTTAAAGGTAAGTTTAATTTTAATATCCACACCCAGACCTGACCACTGTGAGACCTGTTGAATCAAGACATTACTTTACAGAAAATGTCTGACAAAGTGAAGGAGGCTTAAAAAATATCAAAAAGCAACATGTCACAATCTGAAAAAAGAGCAGGTGAGAAAGTACTGACATCTATCATTCTGGAAAAGGTTACAAAGCCATTTCCAAGGCTTTGGAATCCACCAAACCACTGTGAGAAAACTTGGAACGGTGGTGAACCTTCCTAGGTATTACTCCAAGAGCCCACTGATGACTCACCCAGGAGGTTACCAAACAACCTACAACAGCACGTAGAACCACAGGCCTTGCTTGGCTCAGTTAAGGTCAGTTTTCATGGTTCAACAGTAGGAAAGTGGTCAAGAATGGCATCAATGGGAGAGCTCCAAGTTCCAATGCTGACCAACAAGTACATTTGCCAAATATACATCCTGATAATCTGCCAACTTTTGGGAAAATACAAGATAAAAGTTGAAATGTTGGAATAAAGTATCTGGAGCAAAACTAAGAACATTGCATGAAAAAACAGTCCATTTGTACCTTTCCATTAGTACCTACTGGGATCGACTTGCTACGGATCATCAACCAGTCCGTACTAGTGTGCATTGTCATTGCAACGTGTCCGAGCATCTGGGACGTAATTAATATGCAACACAAATGCTGAGGTAAGAATATACCTCCTGCTCAGTCTGTGGCTTTTCGGCAGACCCGGGGATCATGGCGTTGTTTTCTGTAGCTATTTCCCTCATTGCCGGGTTTCAAAAATGGTGGTTGTATTTTTCATGAATGAGACGCTCTTATGACTGAGGGTGATGCTACTGAATAACCAACTGGTGGCATGCAGTCTGACAGCTTCACATTTTAGTACCTGCTCAGATTGTTTGGAACCCCAGGTGAGCAGGTACTAAAATGGAAAACCCTGAAAACCATGGTGAACCAAGCCGAGTCAATCCAAGCTGGTACTAATGGAAAAGGAGCTAAACATGGTGGTAGTAGTGTGATGGCCTGGGGCTGCTTTGCTTCTTCAGGACCTGGACAACTTGGTGTATTTGATGGAACCATGAATTCTGCTCTGTACCAGAAAATCCGAAGGACAATATCTGGCCATCATTTTGTGTCCTGAACCTCAAGCACACTCGGGTTATGCAGCTGAATAGTGATCAGAAATGCACCAGTGAGTCCAGCTCTTAATGGCTTTAAAAACAAAAAGCAAAATGAAGCCTTTGGAGTGGCCTATTCAGACTCCGGAGTAAGAAGAGTGGGACACCAGTTATTATGTTTAGAGGACACATTTTTTTCCAGACAACGTAGGTAGGTTTTGATAGCTTTTTTCCCTTAAAAAATGAAATCACCATTTAAAAAGTGCATTTTGTATGTACTTGGGATATCTATGTCTAAAATTAACATTTGTTTGTGTGACAACTATGCAAAGAGTATATTTTTATCAGTCATAATCTCTGTAATGAACAGAAACCATAGAGTTTTTCCATAAGCAAGCACTTGCTTTGCTTACTGTACAGTTTACTTCTTGTGTATTTTGGCATAACCAAAGCATGGCAATTCATTTACAACATTTACAACACTGAGCAAATTTGGAAATGTCTTAATAATTGAATTCATTTTTATTTATATAGCGCCAAATCACAACAACAGTTGCCTCAAGATGCTTTATATTAGGTACATAAAGTAAAGACCCTGCATTAATACAATGCTGGCATGTAATTTCTCATCCTTAAATGCTGGTGTACCAAACTGCAGTCTGCAAACACACATGTTTAAAGTTCACAAATGGTCATACAGCAAACAGAACAAAACCACAGCGGTCACAGGAAGCAGCCATCATGTATATTTACTATATAATTAAAAGCTGATATTTCCTCGGCTTGGAGTTTTACTCCTGAATATGAATAATTTATGATTAAATTAACTCCTGTAACTTTGATACTTATCCTTGTGCCTTTCCTAAGTTTTGTTTCCCCCTCCTGCTTTATGTTTACTCCGTTATCTGTCTTTTATGTTTTCTCACTTTCCATCATTCCTTTTTACTTATTTATTTTTTCATTTTTGTTCCTGTCATTTCCTCTTGCATTCCTGAGAGCGGGACACCAGGTCACATCCTTGTCTCCACACACCTGCATACAAAGCACACTGTATGAATGTGTGTGTTTGTGTGTGTGAGACAGAGGGAGTCTGGACTTGTGTTGAATTTCCATTTTAATCAGCACGTCAGTAAACGAACAATCCTATTACCGCAAGGGAGGACAGAAGGGCCACTTCACAACCTCTCCCTCACTGTCTCTTTCCCACTCCCTCGTCTCGTTCCATCCCTCCATCCCTCTTTCTCTGAGACGACAAATTAATCATCTCTCTAATGCCTCATGAAAGCCAAACTTTTTTTTTGGCTCTTCTTAATTTGGAAGGTGGAGTATATCTCTCATTCACCCTCTCTCCACACACACCCACACATCCTCTGTCCTTTCCACTTCTTTTTTCACTATTAGTGTTGGAAAGATTAATGTGTTTTGCTGCCAAGGATGTGAGGTTGCATCCATAGGGGAATACGTACACGCATGATTGTACACACATATACAAAGACATGTATTGTACTGTATATATGTACGCATGTGGACACGAACCACATAAAAATCCTCAGATGGCTATCATCATTCCTGAAAATGTTTTTTTCCCCTCCAAATTCAGTATTGATGGACTGTAGAGGTGGAGAGGAAGAGCTATCGATTAAGGAGGCAAGAGGAGAACAAAGAAACACTCATCATTAAGAGGGCAGGGAAGCAAAGGCTGTATGTTGAAGAAATGGCCTAAAGTGAATGAGTACAATACTGCATTGTAGCACACCTCTGACAGTCTCTGTGCGCACAGATATTTTATCAGATTTAAAAAGACGTGGTTTTGCTTCCATCAGTGGCTGTTGTTAAGTTTAAAAAAAGCATTTAACAAATCTGATTTTTTGTGGTAGTGCAACAAATTTTGTTACTTTTACAAACAAACATCTAACAGCTGGCAGCCATAGCTGGCATAGTGAATGTCTAGGATGTGTGAATATTTTCACCTTCTCTCTGAAGCCATTACTCGTTCCTTACACGCCTGCTTCCATCGGTTTTCGGTACTATGGACATCTTTGAGAACAGGCTGTTTGAAAGCATGCGTTATATTCCTGTTTGTCAAATTCATCATAGCTAATTGGATAATTCAGAATCGGCCGGACAACACCAAGACCTCAAGCGGCCTAGTTTGATTGAAGCATATTCTTAACCATTTCCTCCCTCTCTCAATTTTGTGGTACACAACCCTGGTTTATTGGTGTGGCAGTGGTGCTACAATCTAAAAGTATGACTATCTAAAGAGCCTTAAGGCTTGCTGATGCTACAGTGCATGAATGTCACATATGAAATAACACAATACTAACAATAATGAGAAAAACCTTGGTCGACTTTGGGACAGATGTTTAATAATCATAATGAAACTGTGCTTTCAAGCATGCAAGACAAAATAGCAAATATTTGTAACTCCAAGATATTCAGATTCACAGCTAAAAGTAGAGAATAGCGTTTAACCGGTTCATCATTAAGTATATGGAAGGTAAAAAAAAAAAAAAAAAAAAAAGCAGCACAAAGGAGAGTCAGGGCCTGACACTGACACTGAAGTACATTAAAAGTAATTACATTATATTATTAATGTATAAAGTAAGCCGCAATGGACCACAGACAGATAAGGTAAGTGTTAAGAAGATATGACACTATGTAAATAGGACAAGTTTGGCCTCTGCTACAACCTGACACATCAGGAGTCTGTTTCCCTAATGCACATATACAACCTTGTAAAACAAAGATGCCCAAAATCAAGCTTAACATTAATTAGGACAGGCCAGAGTCAAACCTCCATCCCAGCATATGTCAGTGCCAGTCCATATCAGCTGATACCCTCCTCCTTTTTGGCTACCTCATGTATGGCACAATCTACAAGCCGCTTTACAACCCACCACCACCCAATCTCCTTTCTTAATATATCTGATTTAATCAGCTTCTTATCCGTTTATCATTGAGGCCTGCTTTGAGTCCCTGTCTCGACACCAGAACAAGCCATGCATAAGCTGATTTTTAAATATTAGGGAAAGGTATTATTCATGTTAACACATCAACATACTTCCATCAATCCTCAAATTTATTTGTGTCTAAAAATGATTGGATAAAATATATATCCTTCTGAGGCAAGTTGGTGTCACATCAGTAACAAAAGTGCTATTGTTATTTTTCTTTTGATGTACAGTAGTTTATGGTTTATCAAGTAAACACAAAGCTTTTACCTCTAACCTTGTGAATCTACACACACACACACACACACACACACACACACACACACACACACACACACACACACACACACACACACACACACACACACTAAAACATCACCCACAAACGCAGTATATGCACCGGCTGAGTGTTCTGGACATAATAGGCGCTGCTGCTTGGTCAGCTGAACCTGAAACTGACACTAAATAACGTGATGGACTGGACAGATGGGGGAGAAAGAGGAAGGAGCTCAAAAATGGATTAACAAGATGGGAGAGGAAAGACGCAACATGAAGAAAGATACACAAAGAGAGAAATGGGTTTTGCTGTGAAGAAATGAGCGCAAAATTTGAGAGATACTGAAACATCATTACACAATTTGAGATGTTGTGTATTGAGCCTGTCATTGCCAGCCCATTAGCCAACCTCTGGGGCTTCAACCCCCCCCCCCAAAAAAAACCTATAGTTTCACCAAAATACCAAAACTTTGTCTTCTGAAGGTGAATTTTCCTAATCTCACTAAGTAGTAAGCAAGTAATTAAGACTCTTTGAGTGATAAATGGATGTTATATCCTCTCATTGAGTGTTCAGTAATATAAGAGTCATGTCATATGACACTTTTTATGTTCTGAGGACCATTGAAATTAAAGTGAGAGGCGAGACATACTTCTAGAAAGACTCCAATGCAAGGGTGTCAAACTCGTTTTAATTTAAGCACAGTGATGTTTTTGCCACGGAGTGATTCTTTGCACCATAGAAGCAGCAAGCTAGTGGGCACTAAACAGCTGTACCACCTGAGACACAGGGCAACAACATGTCCAGCTCCTTTCATCAGGTCACTTTACCCATAAACACTGCTGTAGCACAGCTCAGATGCTACTATTATTACTACAAATGTCCAATGGGCCAGGCAAGGTTTTAATACTTTAATACTTATAAATGGCCTGTGTAGAAATTTAGGTCCATGGATCTCTTTCCTATTGCCTCCCTGTTTTTAACAGTTAAGGAATAAGAATACAATCTGAAATGTTCTTAACAGTTAAAGTCTCTAGAAAAAAAAGGGCAATATCAATATGTCACCAGTTTGTAATGACAACAGTGAAAAGGCAGAAACATTTGGATTTGGCAGTACAAAAAAGCCAACTTTCCACACATTCCACTTAACTTCTGTATGTGAAATGATGGCATTCCATCACTACACTGAGAACGGCATTGGTTTCCATTAAAAATAAGTGATTATATGGCTTCCTGCAATGTCCATATATTGAAAAGTCATCTAGTCAGCCAAACCGGAGTGTGCACCATGAAGGTTAGCATTTGCCCTGTGGCACATGTTTACCAGCACGTCTCTAAGGGGTTAAGTGTGCTGTTAGAAGGTACACAGTCTTAGAAACCTGTATTTAGTCAAAATGAGCTTTTCATTCAATATCACACTGAATTGTATATGGATCCTATTAACCAGGCTAGCTGGCCAGATCTAATGCTGGCTGTTAACTTACTGAATCTACCCTCTGGTCCAAATATAGTCATGTACAGGTTCAAGATAACTAAGACAGTGAGAATGCTGAAGACAGTTCACAAGCTAACAGGTGACATCACGGGGGCTACATTAATCTTTTATATACAGGCTGGTGGTGATAGCCTACACACGAACAACAACAACATAACAGATAAAAAGGCTTGAGAAATGTGACAAGCACCTCAGCACCTGCTTGCACATAAACACTGACATTATGCGATTGATACAGTGCAGAAGAAAGAAAGGTAGGCATCATTATCAACTGCAAAAGAAAAGTACTTTTCATCATGAGAACATGTCTAAATAAATATATTTCAGCTGGATCATCTTGTTGAAACTGTCAAAAAAAACAATTTTGCAAAGTAAAACCCAAACAAACCTAATTGTTAAAATAGCAGCAGTGGTTTTGTTTCCTATATGTCAAATCAGAACTCACTGGGGTTATGCTAAAGAATAAAAATTTAATCTATGCAACTTTCAACATTTCACCCAAGGAGAGATGGTCAGAAAGCAGGTACGCTACGTTTGCAATGGCAGCCATAAAATGACCTGTGAAGAGGCTGTAAAGAGTTCAGAACATCTGAAACACCGTGATAGCAACACTGCTGCAAGTAGTGAGAGCTGAAGAGAATATAGGCTGAAAATAAAACAGAAATGTAAAGTTTTGTCAAAGATCAAATGAAACACCCATTTATGCTTCCTCAAATATGTAGAGGGTACATATAGTGTACCATTGGTAAAAAGAGCAAGCTGTTCTTTAAAGCTAAAGCAAAAAATCTGGCTTCGACTGATAAAAGTTGTTAAAAACAACCAGGGACGAAAGCTAAAACTAGACTCTACAAAAAGTCCAAAATTTAGGATGGAGGCTCAGTCATAAAAGGTTAACGGCCATATTTTTGTTGCCCTTTGTGTCTCTTCTCCGCAAGATACTGGTTCCCACCTATTGTTTCAAGGTAAATCCTCTAGTACAGAGGAGGAAGGACAATGAAGCAGAAATATAACAAGTTCTTAGCTCTGCAGAAATATATGAACTTTGTCTGTAAGAGCCACATTACTATTAGATACATCATTATTATAAATGTGTACAGTATTTAAAGACAGGCCTTAGTAGCAGGAAATAGTTTTTTAATGTATTTTGAGATGTTTTTAGAAATATACATCTAATGCAACCTTTATAATCTGTTGGACAATTTAAACTTAGCATTAGTGGTACTGTCTGTAATAATAATAAATAATACATGTTTTATTAGTCTTCAGTAACATTTTAATCATTAGACTAATCTATTTGGCCTTTTACGTACAATGCCTAAGAAATAACTTTATCTGGGTGAAAAGGAAAGTATGTTAATGGGACTGTGTTTGTATATTTATCTATATGAAGATATATAATACAGATCTGATTCTCAATTTTTAGATTTTAAAATATGGGTTGACTCAAGCATTTCTTACCTTTAAAGAAATGGAGACATTAATGATTAATTTAGAAAAAAAACTGATTACATTTTTAATTTCGTCCTACTAGAAACAATAAATCCAAGTCTGACTGAGCACAGCATGTTTTTCAGGAGGAGCTGGTTATTGTGGTATTTTATCTGAGCTGGGTCAACAAGTTCAACCATAATTTTCTGGCGCCATATCTTAACCTCCACTGTTTATCCTTGACTGAGTGCTTGGCATCTTTGTCTTCACCCTGAATTACTTCATTGCAAACTGCAAAATGATAAAATTGCTGGGTAAAAAGACGCAAAAAAATAGACCGTTCACCCCTTGTTTCCCTCAGGAAAAATTTTAAATACACCGCAGAGAGACAGCGAGGTAGTAAAGACAGAAAGAAAAACACTCTAGAAAGAAAACAAGAAACAGAGATTGGTGAAAACCCATCAGTAAATTTGCTCAGCTGAGGTTGTTCAGGTGCAGTGAAATACTGTCTGTTCATGCTTTGGATGATTAAAAAAAAGAAAAAGCGCCTTTTTAGTAAAGTGCAAACAGAACATAAAGAGGAATGGGTTTGTTTTAGCCTCGTTAGTGTTGACAGAGGTGTGAGTTATTGAGTTAATAACAGCTCTGCGTGTTTGTGTGTGAAAGCCATGCTTTTCAGCCGTGAGACACACAGAAAGAGCCACAGGTGACTGGAAAGCCAAAGTAAACCGAAGGAGCGTACATGCAATTGTCCAAGATGAATGCAAATGAGTGTGTGTTTCATATGTGTTTGCACCTTTTCTCATTCTTCTTCTCTGTCGGATAAAAGCTTTTGTGTTATCCGATAAGCCCTGTAGTGGTCGTTGTGTGTGATGTGATTGCATGCATTCAATAATTATCTGTGCTTTTTTTCTACCAAACATATATTACTCCCAGTCATCATAAATATTCTTTATCTGCTTCTTTCCCCTTCGCTCTCGCTGTTCTTCCATCCATCCATCCATGCATCCATCTCCACCCACCAACACTCCTTTCTGAGGCACATTAAATCCACACAACTGAAGAATAAATATGCCACATTAAAACATAAGATATGAAATTGATTCATTCTTTCCTTTAAATAGCATTATGAAAACAGGAGCCTGCCATTAATCAGCAGCAAGGTGGGAACTGATTTTTTTTGCAGGCGGAGGCGTGCGGCGTGCAGATGCTAGTTGCTGCGGGCTCATCAGCTTTATGATGTAATGGCAGTATTTTATAGAGGTGGTGCAAACATCGATTTATGCTGATGACTTTGCCTGGGTTCCATGACTCGCTGGAAAGCTCTGATAAAGTTGGGCTATAGAGGAGGTGATCTTTAGCTGCAAAAGGGGCTCACGTACGCCATGGGGTGGTGGCTTTGAATGTATCATGGCTGCATGTAGTATGGTTGTTGGTGCCAGACAGTCTGACGTTTTCAGAAACTACTGATCTACTGAGATTTACCTTTGCTACCATCTCAAGGATTTACAGAGCATGGTCCAAAAAAGAGAACCTATCCAGTAAGCAGCAGGTAAAAATGTCGATTTGGAAGAACTTTGAACTAAAACAACCACTCACCGCAACCAAGATATGCAGAAGAGCATCTCTGAACCCACAACATGCTGAAAAAACATCGATTTGGTAAATAAATCATCATAGATAAAACTGGGTTAACTTAAGCGACTACCAATGCATTGTTAACAATGTTAATGGTTACTTGATCAAAACATCTGAGTCTCATGCATTCATTTCTAATTTTTAATAGAAATGATTTGTTTACAAAATAGGGAAGATGAACAATTGCTTTCGAACAATTCTGAATCATTTTTAAGCAGTAAACCAATTGAAACTGTGGCGTGCCATCGAAAAGTTTTCTAATCTTTGTCAACCATGAACTGTTTCAGCACTGCATATCAGACAATCTAATCCAATAAACTTTACACATACAGTATTCACTGCAGCCACGGAAAGTTTGAAAATTTGTAAATTTCCAGCTGAAAATGCTCTCCAGAGAAAGAAGTTGTAAAAAGTTCATATGGTTTCTGTTTTTCTCTGCGACTGGACTTTTCATCTTCTGAGAACAGAGACGATAACACAGACGAGTTTGCATGGACGTGTGCGAGCCAACACATTTCTTTCCAGCTGTGACACATGGAGTTTGTATCATTAACCCATCCCTGACACTGACAGAGTTCTGCTCAACATACTTTTCTTTCTGTCTAAAGAGTATAATTGCAAGTCTT
Source organism: Rhamphochromis longiceps (assembly GCF_057381845.1). NCBI lineage: Eukaryota > Metazoa > Chordata > Actinopteri > Cichliformes > Cichlidae > Rhamphochromis > Rhamphochromis longiceps. The sequence goes on from NC_140569.1 coordinate 5,439,259, forward strand.
TAGACGACAAAAAAGTTTCCAGCTGTGACATACGCAGTCTCCATCACTAAAAGAGATTAACCGAGCCCAGACACCTCGCCATTTGAAAATGTTAATGACAGAAGGCTCTTGTTCCAAGAATACCTGTAATTGCAAGTCTTCCACAGATGGAAATAATGTCTAAAGAAAAATCCACCTGGAGAATTTAAGTTCATCCTTGATGTGTGGATGACTGGGTGTATAAAGTGCTTTGGGGTCCTTAGGCGGGACTAGTAAAAGCGCTATACAAATACAGGCCATTTACCATTTACTATGCAAGAAGATACAGTATTTCTCCATATGGTAAAATGATCCCATATGGTTAAAGTGAGCATGAATCATCAGTCAGCTGATGAATGTTTGTGCATATGAATACGTTTATTTTAATCATGGCTTTTAGAACTGATGCTCATGTAATTATATTCCCGTGAGAAAAGCAAGTGATTCCCTCAGTTATGTTACCAGACAATGTTTTCATGCAAAAGAATGGTGAAGTGTACAGATGTGAGTGGGGTGTATGGAAAGCACAGTACAGTGAAACTTGACACCAAAGTTCAGCTACTGAATACTGGTTACACAATCACTTGTTCTAAATATTTGTTTCTGGTTACAGTAAAATGATTTTAGTGAGATGTTACCCATCAAGTATGATCACAGAGTTCTGTGACTCTGACTACTGTATATAAAGTAACCTGATTCAAATTTCATTGTAAGAACCATTGTGATCACACTGCATCACCTCTGATGTGTTAAAACAACAAGACTTCAAACTGAATATGTTTTTGGGGAACAGGAAAAGTTGCAGCGAGGCAAATCTGGTAAGCAAGGGAGACAGCGAGCAAAAAATGTGTTAGAGTTAGTGTGTGCTCCCCCCCCCCCAAAAAAAGACTCCTGCGGCTTGGATGCTTCACACTGATGGATCAGCTCTCAACAACAGTGATGAACCTCAACATGAAAATTGGATCAGTTCGACAAAGAAAAGATGCTTTTCTGCAGTTTCAGTTTGTGGCTCAGAAAGAGCAAACTAAAAACAGCATTCATGCTGGAAGGGTCCACAAAGACATATCACTGAATGGGAAATTGGCTAGATTCAAATCAGTTGCTGTTTTTTTTAATGTTCAGACTTTTCAGAAACTGGTGCTGAAATGGAATTCACAAATATATAAATTGCTGTCTTATTTAGTACTACTATGGCACTTTTCAGGACTGTAGTCAGAGCTCTCAGTCCTCATACCTTCACACTAGGGGTTGATTTAAATCAATTTTAGTTTGAATAATGCAGTTTTGATTCATTAAATCCTGAATCGATTTTTAAATATAAATGTATTTTGCCAGAAATGCCAGAATCTCAGCTTAAAGCTCACAAAACTATTTGAACAACCATCAAACAGCTAAAACAGCAAACGATTAAAGAGCTGGTAAACGGATTCCGCAAAAAGATGTAAACACAAAGTACGACAGCACGTACGCGGGTATGTCGTCGGGTGCTCAAAATTGACATCTCACAGATTCTGAAGTTGCAGTTTTTGTCAAATTCACTGAACCAGCAGAAAAAGAAGATCAAAACTATGCTTGAATTCCCTCCTACTTTGGCAGTTTTGCTTCCACCACAATAAAATCGCACTCCCTGCACAGCTTTCTCTCTGTGTACTTCGAGACAAGCAGCATCAGGTAATGTTCATATGTTGAATCATGGTTTTCTTCTGTTTTTGATCTACTGCAGGATATTTTTAAGGTGGTTATCTGCTATAAAAAGCCAGGCCAGAAAAATCTCCTTCATGTTTTTCTGTGTTTCATCCTCAGTTACTTTGACACAAAGGCATCTGCTTCGATGCTCGCACCTCTGATGAAGTCTCACAAGTGTCAGCACTGATAAATGATCAGAATTATAATATTTTTGACTGTCTGAGTCAAAACTGAATCGAATCAAAACCTTGTGAATCAGAATTGAATCAGTTATAGAAATCAGTGACGACACCCAGCCCTACTTCACCCCTCAGAGTAATCAGCCAGGTTCTTCTTCATGGCTGATTGAATTTGAGACAAAGTATCTCTACAAAAAACAGTCATCTCACTTCGTATGTATAGATAACAAGCAGAAATACCAATTACCTTGGATTGAATATAAAATGAAAAGCTCAACAGTGGTGATTGGATTAAAACGGCACACAGCATGACAATGGAGAAATAATGGTTCAAAGCGCAAATTGTCAAAAAAGCGATCCAACTCAGATAATGTAAAACAAGCACAACTCAGTCACCCTCCATGCATGTATCCTCCATCACCCTTCTTTCCTTGCAATTATATGTTAATCATTGAATCGACACACCTCCCCATCTCTCCTCTGCACACCAAATCACTGCTCAAGTGTGGAAACAACAGGTGCTGTGCTCCTTGTTCGCTGTCTAAACATGGCATGAAATGGGGTGATGATGACTCTATTTGTTGCACTGCATAAGCAGGACAACATAAAATAGCGGGGCAGGATGGAAATGTTCTTTTTCTCTCATTAATTACACAATTATGCTAAGCTGCATGCCTGACTATGAACCAGATGTTGTGTAATTAACCTCAGTGTGAAGATAGCGTTCTGCTCCATTGTCTCTCACCTTCAAGAATGAAATGGAAACCAGGCAGAGAGGCAGCGATAAGGGAAGGAACTCCTGAGGTTTCTGCAGGCACATGAGCCACACCGAGCTCAGCCAAATCCAACGCGGCCAAAACGAAACTAAAACTAATTAAACATCAGGTGCAGATAGCCCTCTTCACTATTGTTTCTGTAACCTTCAGCTCAAACAATGTGAAGAGAGGAAACCTTAAGCAGGAAGGGGAGATACGTGGAGGTGGACGGGATTTTAAATTGAAGACGTGAATCGATATATTTCCTGCATCGACGTCATCGACAACACAAGGGGAACCATTTTCCAATAGATCTGCAATGTGATATCATTTCAGTAATGCTATTTGTTTAATAAAGAGGATGTTAAAGTTTAATGCATCTTTGAACCTACAAAAAGTTGAATGTTGCAAAAAAACCCAAAACAATTATTACAATAAATATTTATTAAAGTCTATGAATCTCTCTTGATTTAGCAAACATGCCGAGGACTCTAGTAGTCTTTGTTTAAACTTCACATCATCTAACAAAGCTTTCAATGCACACTTGTGCACATGTATCGTGTTTTGATAGAAGAGTTTTATTATTCATGTGGCTTTTATTCTGACTAGCTGGCCTCTTGAATGCCATCAAATCTCCTGCAGCATCTGTCACGGGGCTCCACCGTGGCTTCAGATGTGGATGACAAAGATGGCTCAGGAGTAAGAGTTCACTTCCCACAATGCATTGCTCCCATCAGGATTATTTATTTGCCGAAATGAGTAACATCAAGGCAAGGTCACTTAAATTAGTTTGTTCTGATTTGCTGCTCCATGCACCTTGTGTAATGAGATAACAACTTGCAAATAAACAATGTCACAGTACATTACACTAGGCACATTTCTCTTTTTTTAAGCAAAGATGACACATCGATAGTTTACTAGGGCATACAGGGAAAAAGTGCAACACGTTGTTGTGCATAAACCTTTAGCAATATGTTTCCATATATAAAGAAGAACTCTGGCACAAGTTTCAGAACGACATGCTCTGACTAAGGTAAGTTGTGGTTTATCAGCAAAGCAAAGATGGCCTTTCTAATTGCAGGATGTTGCAGACTCGGTGAAACTAAACTGAAATCCAGCAAGTTAAAATAGGAAGGTTTAGATCTCACCTTTGTGAGGAATTCTAATGTCAGTGCTCAGGCAAGTATTTGCAGGGGTTTTTTTTTTAGTCTCCTGTAAAATCTGAGGCTCTAAATCCATTTTATTGACCTTTTATTTAGTCAGCAGTAGTTTTCACTCATGCTTGGTTGCTTAATGAAAAGTTGGAATGGACCAAATTGCCTGATCCCTCCATGCAGTGCCAAGCATGGAAAGTGAAAGTCAGTTTCTGATTTGGTTGTTGTTTGAGCTCTAGACTGATTCAAGATGCAGCACTAAAAAAAATTTAACACACCTGTTTGACACACCAATGTGACACAGTTATAAAGTCTATGAATTAATATTGATAAACAATATGGAAACATTCCACCCTCCTGGACCAGAAGTGACAGTGGTGTCAAACAGGTGTGTCTCCACAAAAAAGGGGGAGCGGTCCAGTTCAGGGACTGGTTAAGATGGGAAGGCACCTGTTAGCTGCAGGCACCTACGACACCATCTCCATGTTAGTCACCAGTATGACTGAGTGGAGATCCTGTCACATTGGGAATTTTGGAAGATTAACCGAAGTCATTAATTGCTCCAAATTTTCTATAAAATGCACTGCTGTTTATTTTGTGGTTACAGCAGCCTCACTGAACAGGACTGAAAATGTATTTTCTTGTTTACTTGCCAAAAAACAAAAAAATACTACAAGTGAGTGCATGAGGAGGTTTTGTGCCTTTCCTTTGTGATCTGTATGTCAGACTCACTAAATATAAACAAAATGATGCACTTATTCTAAAAATATCTAACTGAATGAGAAAGATATTTCAACAGGAAAAAATCTTATGTTGTCTGGCAAATTATAAAAGAGAGTGGGATAAAGGGTGTTTTTCACTTGAGCTCAGCGTTTCAGCTCTCTTAAGTTCTCGGCTCATGCACAGGCCTGCCTGTGTCCTGTGAACCAAAATGAGTTTGATTAAAAAAAAAAAAATACAACACAAAAAATGGTAAGTCTTCAAACCTAGCGGGTTAAGTCAGTGTGACTACACAAATTTTGCAGAACAAACCTGGCGTTCTACATTTTTATGACAAAGTTATGAGGTTATAAGTGCAACACCAGAGTATATACAGGTGCTTCCTGGCACAAGAGAGGGATTAGGAGGTTGTTTGTGCATAATTTGAACTCTGCTCAGATCCACCACACACTGCTGCTATGGCTGGCATGTACCTTCTGTAGCTCATTGTTTTCTAATGGCTACTTGAGAAACAATGGTATAACCACACTGTCATTCTGTCTGAACTGTCAAAGGTCGATTATTGACTTGGCCATGCACTGTGCTTTAGGAAGGCTCTGTGTATTCCAAATAAAAACCTTAATCATGTCACACTGTCTTTTTAAGCCTCTCCCTCTCACCAGACTTCCTTGTAGCTCTCGGTGCACTATCCCAATAGTTATGGCTTTGGTACAAGTGTTCTCAGTTATTGGGCCACCAGCAGGGATTACATGCCTAACTACATGGGAGATCTTTGGACTCCATCACTAATATCTGTTTTACTCTTTTGTTAAAGGAACTTGATCGCTTACTACATGGACTCATGTGAACAGTTTACTTTGATAACCTGCTGATGCTGATGATGTGAAATAATTCTTATCACAGCTCTTCACAACTTGAGCCTGATATTCCAAGTAGTTCAAAGGAAAAATCCAAATTGCAATTCAACACACAGACACAGTGTCTAGATCATTTTTTGCATCCACACATATCATTTCCACAACAGCAGCCATGACAGAAGGTCATAGGGCTAACAAAGTCATAACAGTATGAAGTCTGCTGATTTGCAAACACAACAAGTGTTAGACATGTCTTTTATCCATTGCAATGCTAAGAATTCACCCACGTGTTCAAGTCCTCTTTGGTTTTGTATATTTCTGTGTTTGTGCCTTTGTTCTGACCTGTAGCAGCTCCTCTTGGTCATCACCAACCTCCAGTGCTACAGTGACCGAGGCGAAGGGACGACTGGCCATCTGCTGTCGCTCTCTCATCAGCTGCTGTAGAGTGAGATGGGGGGAAAAAAGAAAATAGTTTTAATTTATTTATTTTCATGGATTTATTTCTGACAGATTACTGTGTCAGAACTCAAACACAGGTTGTTATTCTTTTACTGGATTTATCCTTGAGAAACTCTACAGGGAACAGCTGAAGGTTAAGTGCTTTGCTCAAGGGCATCCTAACAGTGCAAACTAAATGAGATTAAAGTGCTTCACAATTTCTCCATTGCCAAAAAAAACTCCCCAAAACCGATCAGGGTTGTTTGACAAAAGCAAACATGTTAAGGTGGTAAGAAAGAGAAGTAACAGGGCTAAGGAGTAATACTGACAAAAAGGATATCACTGGAAAGAAGGCCAGAAGTAACGAAGCAGTAAGAAAGAAGCAGGTAGATGAAGAAAAATGATAAAAAAGAAAGGAGGATTATGAAAATATAGGTTTAGGAGGAATGGAGGGGGGCAGAGATCAAAGTAGATGCTTGCTAGACACACAGGAGGAAGGCAACGATGAGTGGGGAAAAGCAGCTGGTGGGGGAATGGTGGGAGTCAGAGGGGAGGAGGAGGAGGGCAGGCAAACTTCATTAATGAGGAAATGTCAGATGAACAAAGGCAGACAGCGAGGCCTTCATCAGCATGAGGTCCAAACGCTGACCGAAAACACAAACAAAGATACAGCACAGCATTTAAATGAAGAATGAAAAAGAAAGAAAGAGAAGAATCCTCCCACACAAAGTAAAACAGAGACACGCACCATCATCAATAAAGCTAAGGAGTCCATCTACACCTGAAAAATAACAACATGCTCACTGCATCTTCATCTCCCCTCTCCATCATTAGCTCGGTTTCCCAGCTCTTTCCAAATCAATACGGACATGTTAATGGGGTTTTGTTTCTACATTTAGCTTGGGGTTAGCCACCTGTTTTACACACAGAAGAACTCATTTCTAGCCAATTACATGCCAGGCAATAATCAGTATGTTTCTGGTCGTTTTGGCAGAAATTCTGCCTGATGCAGGCTGTGACATGTTAAACAATGTTGGGAAGACAGAGGGAGTCGATCAAGTTTTTGGTCTCTAATGTGAATAACCTGAACATTGGAGGAGTTTGACTTAGCATGCAAAAACACTCACAGTAGGTCGAAGTAAAAAAAAAGAAAAAAAACCCACTTCACCACATCAGGATGCGATGAAGTGGTTTAAAACAGACTTTTCCTTATACTTCCTAACATTCTCTGTTTTAAGTCATCCAAGTACACAAATATCGGAAACAAGCCCAAAAGAAAAAGAAAAGAAAGACATTAGGAACAGAAGCACTGCAAGGATGTTAGAGAATATTTGAAATTGAAAGAAAAAGAAACAGATAACGAGGCATATCTCCAGCCCCCGCCCGCCTTGTGACCTTGAATTGGACAAGCAAAAGAAAATGGATGGATGGCGATAAAGAAAAAATGAAATGAAAGGAGCAAAACCAATAAAAGAAGCCAAAAGCACAGTACTAGATTAAGAAAGAGAAAAATAAAAACAAATTAACAACACAAGGTAAGGACAGGACAGGAAAAGGAGAAAAGCAAAGGAAAGAGAAAAAAGTGTAAACCCATCCTAAATATCAATGGCTTCTACACTCTGCTACACTTCTCTAAACTGAAGCAGCTCTCCTGCTGCTGTGTCCTCTCCTGTTGATGAGAAAAGGCTGCACACTGACATTAACTGGCTGTCAGGTGTTGTGCTAGCGCGCCGCCGGCTGCTCGATTGCCGGTGTCAGACTCTTTAAGCATGACTGAATAGTACACCTGTAGCTACATCAGCACAGTCAGGTGCTCCGGCGGCGGCAAGCGCTCTGCTAGCACGCTGCCATGCCGGCTAATGTGATGTCTTTCCTTGTTAGCTGTCACCACTGTGGGAATGCTGCTCACATGACAGCGAGTGCTTGCTAGCATCGCTGTTAGCCTCCTGCAGATGTCAGTTTAGATTTGTAAAAGACTAGCTGAGTAGGTGTGTGTGAGAGGAAGGGTGTCTGTGTACTGGAAGCTGTGGATGAGGTAAGAGATCCCCTTTAAGCGTTTTTAAACCTTTATGAGTGCGTCAGGATTTGTTATACTGCTGTAAAGGCAGGATAGGTGGCAGGGGGAAAGAAATAGGCCCAAAACTACTGAAAATAGGGTCCAGAGGTGCATCTGTTAGACACAGAGACATTTGTTAATCACCCTGATTACGTTTTTTAAAAAAAGGATTTATTTTAAAAATGTAGTGTGACAGACCTGTGATCAGCACCAAACCATCCCAGGCCTTTCAGATTGCATATTAGCCCCCTTGAAAAACTATTCATAAGTAACACTCAGACTCATTGGCACAATTTTGAATGTGAAGGTCACTACTATACATGCAAATGTGCCTCTAGTCTGTACTGTCTGGAGTAACTGAACCTAAGTGGGCGACGGTGCTACGCTGTTGGTAAGTAATGAAATGTCAGCCATATTTCTGGATTTCGTCCGTCACGCTTTAGTGTTGATTTCCTTTTTGTTTTCAGAATTTAATAATAATGGATTGCATTTATATAGCGCTTTACAATTCCACTATTCATTCACTCTCACATTCACACACTGGTGGAGGCAAGCTACAGTTGTAGCCACAGCTCGGCTCGAACCGGCAACCTTCCGATTACAAGACGAACTGCCAACTCTTGAGCCACGATCGCCCAAACATTTACAGTAGTCATTTGATGTATTAACAGTATTCATGTGCAGTTTACCATTATGCAAATCTTGAGAGCTTGAAAACAGACAATCTATTCTTTAGGTTTGCAAAGATGTTTCACTTCTCATCCAAGTGGCTTCTGACTGAAAGACCTTTATGCAAACTTATTAAGCTTATTCAGCTTCCAGACTCCTAGTACACCAAAACTAATATATCTGATAAGAAGAACCACCGTCTGGCCAATTAGGATGTCAGTGTGGTGAATAAACTGGATTGCTTCTGTTTTATATATTAGCCTAGCAATCCTAGCTTTGGTTGATGGTTCACTAACCATCCAAAACTTCACTGCTATTTCATTTATCCATCTTTGTTTAAAGCTTAAAAAACAAAATCATATGCTGTATGCTGAATGCATATCCCTCATCCTAATAAATTATCTTTCCATTTACATTATTACTTTTTGTAACATCGGAGTTTCTACCACTTCTTATTCTTAGCTGTGCTGGTATTGGAAAATTTGGGCTTGAAAATTCCTAATTAATTCATCCTTAACTGGATCCCTTAATATTTCTTTAAGTTTCCAAAATTAAGGCTGTTTGGTTTAGTTTAGACAAGGATTACGGTGTGAAGAAGACAGACCATTAAACAAAGTCTCCTTCCTGATAGCTTTTACCGCAGTATGGTAGCTGAGCTGTTTATACACCGTTTGCGTGCACCCATGTGCAAGTTTGTGTTATGCGAGGTGTTCTCTCTGCTCTTTATTCCCTAAAGCTGTTGCTCCTCTGTTAGTGAGATTAGACAAACTGGTCAAGGTGAGCCGGGTCACATCTGCGTGTGTGAGCGCTGCAACCTGAAAAATGAGTCTAGACAGTGGAATTATGTTTAGACATAAAAAGTGGGTTTAATATTCATGTCTGGGGTAAGTTTTCAAGTGTACTGAAGATGCAAGTGTGTACTGCATGTACGTGGTACCTCCAAACGTCTTTATATATACACATAAATACAAAGAAAAAATACAAATATACATTTTGGTCAGAAAAAGACCACTTGTCTGTCTATGTCTGTGTGTGAGTGCTTGTGCATGTGTTGCGAGTTTAATGCCCTCTTTGACAAGTCCTTGAGCAGGCAACAAGGACAAGACAGCGGCCATCTCCTCTGTCTGCCCGTCGGACTGTAAATCAGCCATAAAACAGCTAATTAACTCTGCTGTGCTGTAAACAAGCAGTGCCACACCACACACCACCGAGATGACAAAAGAGGGCGAAGAGCAAAGAAAGCCTATGCGAGTATGTGTTTAAGTTACAGTTAGAAATATTATCCAATTTTCCTGCAAGGGCTTTAGCTGGGTACCTGAAATCCCAAACTAAATCAGAGAAAGACACAAAGCTGATATTTTTCAGGTAATACTGGCGTTTCTTCACATTTTTTACTCCATATCAAATATGTTTGTGTTTAGTTAGCCATGAGGGGCGGGACAAAATCCACACATTTATTCATCCAGCCATCTCAGTTGGACAGACAGACGCATAAACAGCCAAGAGAAAAAATGAGAGTGCTGCGACAATGAAGCCAATCACATGCTGAATTATGTTTCACAGAACACCGCTCAACCATAGTAGCACCTGCAAGCTCAAACTGCCAGTCCTGTTAGGCTGGAAATATCTGTGTAATGTGATGTTTGTTGATTTCAGATCTACTCCTGTCTAATGATGGGTTTCCTAGCACCACAAGTGTCCCTCTTCTACTGTGGCAGCAGTTAAAGCTTTGTGAGGGCACAGCTATAGAAAGGTTAGTAAACCCATCCATGTATGTGGGTGTTTGCATGATTGTAGGTCTTTGTTGGGGGGGTGGGGGGTGTAATACAACACCAAGCACTCAGTAACCATCAGCCCCTAATTGGTGGTACTACAAAAACAAAACCAGCATGCGTTTGTCAGTGTACACGCAAAGCTAATGAAAATCCGCAAACTCCAAGAGAGACCAGTGACATACAAAGGCAGACAACCTGACACTTTAACAAGGAAAGAGGGGAAGGTGGGACTACAAACATAATAGGAACTGACTACCAGGAATATAAGCGCATGAGAAATGAGACAGGTGGGAAAAAATGGGGTGGACAGGAAGAAAAACAAATATAGGAAGTCACAGGAAGGTGACTTACATGAATGAAAACTGTAATAACACCTGCAAATCTTCGGACGCAAACAACCGCCGCTCAAAATGACCAATGCGGCTATCCAGTCTTTGGCAGATTATCGGCTCACTCAGTGTGATAAACCGGCCAGTCCAGTTAGACGTTTTTTAGTGATTGTTTCCTGTCCGTTATTTCCCCCGCTTCCCCAGCCCGCCTCAGATTTTATCTCATGTGCACCAACCCCCTTAGACAGACACCACTTATTTCCTGTCAGCTTGGACCACCACTCACCTACTGGCTATTGGCATTCATTTCCGGTACTGCTCCTCGCTCGCCCCCTGCCCATCCACCACCAGCCTCCTCTCGGACCAAGGTCTCTCCTACTGCCTCCTCCTCTGCCCGACTAGCTTGGATTCCAAGGATCTCATTATTACTTTGTGTACACGCTACCTGACACATTCTCCCTGATTACTCTGCCCCGTCTAACTGCCCTCACCTGTTTCGCAGATTTGCCCAACCCCTTGCTGCCGATATTACCCCTGACCAGTCTCTTAGCCAAGTTAGGAAGACTCTTAAGGATGGCTTGTTTCACCTGCATGGAGAGCTCCTTTAACCGCATCTTGTCTGCTCACACTGTGAGATTATTATATTAACTTATACCACGTTGTACCCCTAATTAAAGATTGTAAAATCATTATGTAGTTTTAGGTTGCATTTAACTCCTGACAACTATTAGATTTATTAGACTGATTTGTATTACATTAGACTGCTGATTTATTGTGAATGAATTAAATTGTTTTATGATGCATTATACTGCTGATTTATAAGAAATACTGTTTTCGGAGAATCATGGCCTTATTTGTCTGATTAGAAAAGAACAGAACATACTGCACAGGAGGCGAAGGTCAAAACTTAGGCTCACTGAGAGAGAAAGAATGTGGATGTTTAGGTTTTATGACTTTGGAGGGGGGCTGACGCTATAAGAATGTGAGAAACTGTCAGACACTTCGAGATCTGGCGGACACCCTCCTGTACACATCTCCCGTCTGGGCGTTTATGGTCGAAGTGTTGTATGGAATAATGAGAATTGTATGGAATAAAGAGATTGTTGATTGAGCATTTTTATACACCGAGTGTTGTTCTTCCTTCAGTCCAAAGATCAAAGAATTGGGATATATTCAACAACACCAAAAACTTCCAAATACAAGAACCACACCTCAAATCAACCCTGAAGGAATTGACCACACCTGCCCATGAAGAAGCCTTTGAGTCAGTTGTCCAATTACTTTTGGTCCCTTTAAAAAGGGCGTCGCACATAAGGAGCTGAAACTCCTAAACCTGTCATCCAGTTTGACTGTGGATTGTGAAATGCTGTTCAGTAATATAAAGTTTTGATTCCTGCATTGAATGTGCAAATCTGTTATAAAATGAAGCCTTACTGATAAAGCAGAGGAGAATAGCATAGCAAGCCTCACATTTCCCCTGTAGAGGGAATGCAACATCAGCGTCCATGTCCCCACAGTCTATCTGTAACCTAACTAGATGGTTTCATCAATTCCACCGAAGGCTGCAAGTTTAGTTGTGATTAATGTGTTAATCAGAGATACAAGAGAAACCACCTCTTCTGGACAAGGCTTAATAACTCTTACAGACTGCTCCCAGTGCAAAGAATTTCACTCTGTTGCAAGGTATGCTTCAAAAGTAGTGTTATAACTAATGATAAGTGTCCCAGAATAAGTAGCACTTTAAATTGTAGGAAAAAAAACAACTTGTAGTTCTTATAATGGCTGCTGCTAAAAACTGATTTTTTTAAAGAAATTAGTGTAAAATGTTCAAATCAAATATTCCCGCAGGCCTTGTTGAAACTGATGTTACAGAATCACCCAATGTCCCATAAAGAGTGTAATATAGTTCTGCTTGAAAGAGTGTCTACTGTGTGCCTCAAAGGGAAATGCAAATGTGCGAAGGAGCAGATGAAAAGGGTGACTGTGACAGTACATTTTATGGTTCAGTTAAGTTTTAATGTAAAATCTGGTCAAGCAATATGTGATTTCGTAAAATAAAGTCTTCTCTTCTGTGTCAGTAGAGCAGGACAAGCCTATTCATCCGTTAGATGTGACAAATTACAATTTCAGGTTTGGAATCTTTTTGAGGAAAATTACAATAGGAACAAAAGTTGGTTATCAGTCCCTTGGCTACAGGAATAGCAGTCATCTGAAACTGATTTCGCCCCCTTTGATTATAAGCAAAGATTAAGAGAGTGATATGCTTTCATGGTGTTTAAAAATCACTGCTCTGGCTTTGATCTGGGTCTTGGCCTATTTGTGTCATTATGCATGTGAACATAATTATCTGTTTCGAAGAAGCGGGATAAAGTTCAGTTTTAGGTAAATTAAAAGTCCTTTTTTAGTAAGACAGTCCTTTTAAAGGTTTCCTTGCAAAGAATACATACCATCATCGTGCCTGAGTGGGTTTCCCCCGAAGAGTTCAAAGATATGAGTATTAATAAAAACTTCAACGATGAAAAGCAGTGTGAATATTTTTGTCTGTATAGTTTTATGATAAAGAGTTGTAGTAACAATGGCACTGGTAAAGTGATGGATAAATTATTCTTAATGTTTCTGGGTAAGATAAGATAAAAAGGAAACACATCTCTGAGAACCATATCCAATCCTGAAAATGCATATATAGTAAGATTGACTTAAGATTGTGGATAATACCGCGGAAGCACTAGCTGGTAGTCGGGCCGTACGCGTGTCTTAGTGCAGTTGAACATCCACAAAGTCCGCTTGTCGTCGAAAAACAAACAGGCAAACATTTATTTCCACAGTTTTGAAATACAGTGATCCGTTTGAATGTTCCTGTACACTGCAAACACGGTAAGAAACTGTTTTTCTCCACAGCTAGTTAAAGCCCCCGTTGCTCCACACTGCCCGTCGCGAACGCTCCCCCCGTGCACAGTTACCGTGTGTTAAAGGAACAGTACGTAAAAATTAAATAAGGCAAGAAAAAAAATACAATTTAACTGTAAATCTTATGCTAAACAAATTATAAAGTAAAAACTGAAACTCCCCATTATCTTACACTTATCCTTATCCAAAATGATTCAAATTATTAAGTCTACTCCAAACACCTGGAAACCTTCTGGAGGGATGGAACAGTATTTCCCCAAAAGAATTTTTGTCCTTTGCTATATTCAAAACTAAGTAATTAAATTAAATTAAATTTTACATGTATAGCAATATTCAGAGCTTCACAACAAAATGCCAGAACATAAAAACAAAAGTTAACCACACGCTAGGCTAAAAAGTTGAGTTTTAAGATGTTTTTTTGAAAACCTGCATAGAGTCCACAGTCCACAGATCTGAGAGGGAGAGACTTCCAGAGCCTGCAAAAGCTCTTTCTCCTTCAGTTTTCAGCCTTTTATGCTGCACAACCAGCAAGCCCCGATTAGGGATGGGGAATTGATAAGAATTTAGCTATTCTAATTCCATTATCGCTATCACTTCTCGATTCGATACCTTATCAATTCTCATTGGGTTCTCATTGGCTCTGCTTTTAGAGTCACCACTATCATTAAGCAGCAGATCAAAGACATTACAGATTAATTGCAGATTTGTTGTGTGGTCAAATTTTTGTGAATGTTGGAGGTATTTCCACTCTTTGCTGTGAGCAATGTTGGGGTCATTACTCAAAAAAGTCATTTTTACACATATGAAACAGAGCACTTTACTCAAAAGTAATTCAGTACATTATTTAATTAGTCTCAGGAGAAGGTAATTCATTGTTTATAATAAAAGCCTATAAAAGGGATTCTGAGGTTTTTCCTGCTGATATGCTACATTCTATAATTGATCAATGTGGCGATTATAAGCAGGAGCTAAAAAGGAGTTCACAATGTCAAAATATATAATACAGCAGCATGTGTGCAATTACAAACCAGAGTCAGCTCTGGCCTCCTCTCACTGTCGCTGAGGAAGTTTTTTTTCCCTCTCCTACATCTGCAGTCTTATCTCATTTAATTTTCATTTGGTGTCCTTATTAAAGCTTGTAAAATAGAGCTGGAATATGAGTCAAATGACAGCTTTGAACCTGAACAAATCCTTCACTCAAAGACCAAGTACTTGTTTTTCAACTCGTAACAATGGGTGCAAGTTGGAAACACAGAGATTTGTCTTCAGCTTTGATCTCAGACACCATCTTAACACTCCATCTACCTTTAATGCATTCAAGCCATGTTTTTCAGGCATCTGTCTTACAGAAGCATGATAGGAAGATAAGCCTTAATTTGTATCAATATATCTGTCTAGACCAGCAAGTAGTTTTCAGGCATCAAGTCTGTTTGCTCCTGACTTCTGCACATACCTCAGTTGTGTCTGGGTTAGGCTCTGGACACTAATATGTCATAGCAGCAGTGTTGTGATGCTGCGAGTTGCTCAGCTTTGGAGATTTCATCTGTGGAAATGTTTGCCTTCTGTTCATGGAAGTACATGCCACTCAACGTGTGGTGTGTAAAGCTCCCAGGAATATATTTGAAAAACTCAAAAGCAATGCCTGTCTCTAGAGACATGACCAATATACTCAAAGTTTTACATAGAAACTATGTCTCCTGTTTACATTTGCCACTGAAAGAAGTGCTAACATGACAGCATTACTGCTGAAGGGGGTGCCGCAAATGTTCGCATCCTGTAAGATTGTCAACATCATCAAGGGTTTTTTGTCTTTTCCGTAAAATAAATAATATTACTCTGGGAAACTGCTCACAACACAGTTTGCTTTAGTAACAAATTTAGTAATAATATAAATATAATATAACTTCAATATATTAACTTTTTGTTTAGGACACTATAGGTACATTCAAAATAAGGTGCACAGCTGTAGACTGGATGTTGCTTTGCGTAAATCTACGTCTAGTTACGGCTGTTCGATATAACGATATACACTCAACAAAAATATAAACGCAACACCTTTGTTACTGCTCCCATTCCCCATGGGATGGACGTAGAGACCTAAAATTCATTCCAGATACACAATATAACCATCCCTCCCAAACAGTGGTCACAAATCAGTCCAAATGTGTGGTAGTGGGCACATCTGCCATATTGAGATAATCCATCCCACCTCACAGGTGTGCCACATCAGGATGCTGATCTGACATCATGAGTAGTGCACAGGTGTACCTCAGACTGCCCACAACAAAAGGCCACCCTGGAATGTGCAGTTTTGTCTCACAGCAAAATGCCACAGATGCCACAAGCAATGAGGGAGCGTGCAATTGGCATGCTGACAGCAGGAATGTCAACCAGATCTGTCGCCCGTGCATTGAATGTTCATTTCTCAACCATAAGCCGTCTCCACAGGCATTTCAGAGAATATGGCAGCACATCCAACCGGCCTCACAACCGCAGACCTCGTGTAACCACACCAGCCCAGGACCTCCACATCCAGCAGGTTCACCTCCAAGATCGTCTGAGACCAGCCACCCAGACAGCTGCTGGAACAATTGGTTTGCACAACCAAACAATTTCTGCACAAACTGTCAGAAACCGTCTCAGGGACGCTCAACTGCATGCCCGTCGTCCTCATCGGGGTCTTGACCTGACTCCAGCTCGTCGCCATAACAGACTTGTGTGGGCAAATGCTCACATTCGATGGCGTCTGGCACGTTGGAGAGGTGTGCGCTTCACGGATGAATCATGGTTCACATTGTTCAGGGCAGATGGCAGCTGAGAATGTCCCAGTTCTTGCATGGCCAGCATACTCACCGGACATGTCACCCATTGAGCATGTTCGGGATGTGCTTGACCGGCGTATACGACAGCGTGTACCAGTTCCCACGAATATCCAACAACCTCGCACAGCCATTGAAGTGGAGTGGACCAACATTCCACAGGCCACAATTGACAATCTGATAGACTCCATGCGACGATGTGTTGCACTGCATGAGGCAAATGG
This sequence comes from Rhamphochromis longiceps, assembly GCF_057381845.1. Taxonomy (NCBI): domain Eukaryota; kingdom Metazoa; phylum Chordata; class Actinopteri; order Cichliformes; family Cichlidae; genus Rhamphochromis; species Rhamphochromis longiceps. Next base: position 5,455,845 of record NC_140569.1, read on the forward strand.
TGGTCACACCAGATACTGACCGGTTCTGGGTACCCAGACCCCCAATAGCGCAAAAAACTGCACATTCCAGGGTGGCCTTTTGTTGTGGGCAGTCTGAGGTACACCTGTGCACTACTCATGATGTCAGATCAGCATCCTGATGTGGCACACCTGTGAGGTGGGATGGATTATCTCAATATGGCAGATGTGCCCACTACCACACATTTGGACTGATTTGTGACCACTGTTTGGGAGGGATGGTTATATTGTGTATCTGGAATGAATTTTACGTCTCTACGTCCATCCCATGGGGAATGGGAGCAGTAACAAAGGTATTGCGTTTATATTTTTGTTGAGTGTATATCGGATGACGATATAAAAACATCTATCGTTTCATTTTACACTATCGGTTGTAGCGCAAAATAAACTGTTTACGGCAATATTTTTTCATCATTTTGATGGTCACTGTAGTGGCTATATTAATTTCTTAAAGTTCTCTCTTTCTCTTATATTTAATATAACCACACTAAGGACGGATAGGCGACTGTTTTTATGCGTTGTCGTTAGCAACAACAACAGTAAAACCATCACGTGTCCACTTGTTTATTTTCCACATAAGCCTTTCATAATAAAGCTCAAGATCCTGTTGAGACTTTTCAAAATAAACTGAATTATGTGAAAGAGTATGCAGAGTGTTTATGGATGAGAAGCAAAAAAGAGCCGCCAGGCACTAAAAAATAAACCTTAGACTCAAACGTTAGAACAGGCTTTTCCCCGCAGCACGCCGTGTAATAAATACAAAGAAAACGGCGGCCGTTACAACTTATGTCTAAAAATGTATCATTTCATGCATCGGTTAAAACACTGGACTCCACAACGCGCAGCTGGAAACACTTCATGCAAGTCGAGCTGCCCGAGATTCACAGAATTTACAGAAAATGTTAAATTTTGTGATTTATATCGTTATCGGGACGATAGATGTCTTATATCGGGATATGAGATTTTGGTCATATCGCACAGCCCTACATCTAGTGTAGAGTGTATTTAGATCAAAATAACCAAGATCCATAAAAAAGTACTACAGGCCAAATAGGGGGAAAAAAATGAACTTGGGGTGAATTGTTCCTTTAATTGTGCTAACTGGCTGAGGACTGAAGCTGCTGCCTTTTTGCTGTTGATATGGAGCTTACAGTTCAAGGCCTGTGTGAAAAAGGTGGACTCTCATTAATGGGAATGGGATCCCTAGATACATGAACTTGGGGCATCAACTCATTCTGCACAAAAAGTGCAATCCAGAAATGCTGTTTCATTTTTAATACATAGGCTTTCAAGTATGCCAAGACACATGGATGCTTTCAGAAAAGGACACAAAGAGACAAGAAATACAAGGAGATACAAATAATATCTTACTCTCTCAGCAAAGCTTTGTTGGAACACCATAATAGACACATGGACAAACACCACACGCAGACGCACACACACACACAGATATTCATAAAGCCATGATTGATAGTGATAAGTATTCAATTAGTCCTTCATTATGTGGCTTTGGAGTTCAGCACTGTGACTGAAGACAGATAGGATTTTCAGCTTTGCTTCTCAGCATAAAGTATGATATTAGCTATTGAAAGAAGAATGAATCTGTACAAACGTCGTGTCCACAGAGATGCCGCTGGACTGATTGTTTGATACAATGCGGTTGCTTAACAAAGGACACACACATGGGTGCACTCGAGGATTTACATCATAAAAACACTTGGCAAAAAAAAAAAAAGCCAAATTTGTCTGTGGGGTGTCTGCAAAGAAACAGGTGTGCGTAAAGAAAGACTGACTTACACTGGGAATCTCACACCCACAAACACACACTCGCCCCACACACTTCCATGCCCCTTGAATTTGTATGCTAGCGGGGCCGCAATCAAGAGGCGATAACAAATCTCATTTCCGCCATGTTTGCCAAGTTTCCAGACAGCATTTGTCTCCTGGCTGAATGTGGTGAGTGGGATCTGAGTAGAGTAAACAAGGGCACAGATATCCTCGTCTGATAGAATCCGCCACTCTACACCGACTTCCAACACACCATCTCGAGGACTGGACAAAACACTTCTTTTTCAGAGCTGGCTGCAAGACAAGGCTTTGGATTGTAGTTGAACGGATACCAACAAAAATATGTCTGCAGTCTTGTAAGGGGCTTACAATATTTGCAACTGATGACACAAACCCATGCTAGCATTCGAGAGGCAACGGGCAAAACACTCCTGTAGAGTCCTTCAGGAATGGGTCCTCTAACCCGCATGTTTTTTTTGTGTATGTTTTTTCATCTTTTGACTTTGTCTTTAGGAGCAAATGTTTGACATTAAGCCTTTGTTTCCCTTTGTTTTACAAAAATTCAACAATAAATCACTAAATACATTCCCAAAAGTACAAAACATGACAATCGGAAGTCTGTATGTGATATGCCTCTGCTCACTTACTGACCGGTCATTTAAGGTTCTCAGCATAACAATTAAGTGATTGTCTTTTTTGGGGTGGGTGGGGGGTGAGGGTTGTGCTGAAAGACTTAAAAGCACAATTTATAAGGTTAGAATGACAGCAGACTTTGTTGAGGATTAAAAAAAAAAAACAGACAGCTAAAATGTAAAGCTGCATCTCAAACCTCACTCTGGTCCCAATAGCGAAAACCATGCTCAAAACAGCTTTACAGTAATTGGAGGCGGTATGTTACAGCTAGAGCCACACAATCTGATTGCAGCAGAATATCTTTGACACACATCCTGGCATAGTGGTAGAATTAACCCCCATTGATTTCGGGAGCTAATTAGAGAGGGCCTGAGAGACAAAGAGAGACAGAAACGGCTTATAGATCGCATGGCTTGTAGCTGTTACTGTGAACAAGGCGGACACACTCTTGTATTATGACCAGTAAGTCCCATTCACGGCTAACTGTCTGTCAATTTCTGCTAAGGCTTTGACTGGAAGGAGAAAGAGAAAAGAAAAGGCCACACACAGAGACACAAATAGAGGAATTACATGAGAAAAAATAGAAATAGGAAAAAAAATCACTGGGTATGTGACAAAAATGGGCGATATGTATACATGAACAGTTTGAAAGCCTGAACATTTTACAAGAGACCCTTAACTTCACTGCAGGTGGGTAGCTCTCTTTTCACTGCTACCAAAAAAAGGATTGATACTGGATCTGCAAAACACCTGCCTCCTATCCTATATGTCCAATAATACTAGATTACAATTACACAAAATTTTGACTGCATTTCTTCCGAAGTGGAAATCAGTTTACGTAAGTGATATGAACAGCTATAATCGTTTATGCATAATGCTCCATCTTAGATAACACCAACAGGCAGTTCAGATGTGATCAAGTAGATGAACCTGAAGGGGAGAATAGGCAAAGTTGAATCAGTTTTTTAAAATCCATTTATGAGATTTGACACGTGAAGTTTCAGCACTTTTATCCAACCTTGTAACGATCATGATAAACTTCAAAATATCCAAATATATTCTCAGAGTCAAAATATGACACTGATGTATACAAAACATGAAAAATAGCAAGTCTGGTCAAAATCGTAACATTTTGTGTTACTTTGGCCAAACTAAACATAAAAAGGTGGATCGAAAATGTGTCAGAACAAGGGGAAATATAAGCTGATGACATGTCTCTTATTCTCCACCCCGCTGTCCACCCCTCTATTCCTCAAACATAGCGACTGCAGTGTTAAACAGTGTGGTGACCTGGTCCACTAAATCACCCCCGGCTGACAGACAGAGAGAGGGAGACATAAAGACAGAGCGAGTAAGCAGGAGACAGGGCTGGAGCGAAAGAAAAGTGGGCTGTTTTCAGAGGTCATTCATTACATCCTATCACATTAGCCCTCATCATTGGCCTCCTCAGACAGCCATCATCCATCCCCATTCTCCACAGGCCATATTTTAAGAGAATGAAAGACCAGCGAGTATAACTAGGCTGCATGTGTTGGTGTCTTTAGCATGTCTCGCCATCTCATTTTGTTACAGGACTGACAAAAATCCAGCAGCTGGTGTTAATCTGATGTACCTGGAGTATATATCTCTCCAGTTACGCTCAGAACTTCTGCAAACTGAAACACAACCATGTATATGAGCCAAATATGGTGCTTATAGAGCTCCCACAGAAGTGTTTCAGACCAGTATTTATAACCAATATCAGTAAGTGATCAACAGGTGTTGCCAGCCTGCTCTCTATCTGAGAACATCAAATATCATAATTTTGGATAAGCCACTTGGGCCTCACAGATACGCACAAGGTGTCCTTTGATGTTAATCAAACATAGTTTATTAGTATGAAGGGTCAGTGTTGTGTGGGGGTTTGTTTTAACCAAAATCACAATCTTTTTATAAAACCAAGTAGTTTTTATCGCCTAATGCTAGAGTCACAGTTGGGAAAATTGTGTTTGGAGAGCCTAGCAAGACCAAAGGTATGACCATATACAATGACTAGGCAGGTCTGTGATTACTTGCGTTCAATGTCCAGCCAGCTCATTAATTTGAAACAGAAATTTCTCCAGAAATAGTGACGTGGTTGCTGTAGCAAAGCGATTTAACTGCAAAGTGACACGGACACCTGGAAACCCTGTTTTTATATAAGATATAAGTCCAGGACACAGCCAGCTGAGTGGAGTCCCAAAGAGACATATTTCACACAAGTCGGGCTTATCGATGCAGACTGACTCAGATGACATGTTGTAGTCAGTCTGCCTGCATTTATATTATTAGACTCTTGTTTGTTTGTTTTTTACAATTAGAAGTTGACAACTCAGAATAAAGAATAAAACACAAATATCAAATATTTCCAGCACTGGAGAACCATGCAGAGGGCAACAGTGTTACTGGAATCTTGCAGAACTGCACCATTTTCCACTTGAGTATGTGAACATGTAAGTTTCTTCTTTACTTGTAAACCGATATAGAAAGGTAGACTTGAATAAGAACTACTCAAAATTATTATACAAATGCACGAGTTGATAGACTATTGTTCATTAAGTCATCATTTATTGTTGTATTGTTCATAAATTTCACTTTGTTAATTGATTCTGTATTTTTTTGTTAATTTTTTGTGCTAACATATGATTTATTTGTGTTATTATTACAACAGGTTATTGTTTCTATTCATTTTTAAAATTATGTGTACGTGTGTATATTTAAGGATTTCAGGTCAGTCATGATCTCGTATGTAGGGCTGAGTTATATAACTAAATTCCTCACTAACCACTTAATTGGATTATTATTGTTTAAGGTTTAGCTTGCTTTAATTTTTTTAAATCTTTCCTGACTGAATGGATGTACATATGGTTTCTATAAAGGAGAATTTATTTTTACATACGCATAACTTTTCCTCGAGATGAGGCCTGTGTGTAGGTGTGTGTGTATAAATGTGTCTGCAAGGAGAGAAACCTGTAGGTGGTTCTTATTATGGCCTTGACAGCCTGATTTACAAGATTTAAACAACCGTGCATCCCTTTGACCGCAGTCTTTCTCACTTACACACATGTAATCCACAATGAGCCCACTGGCTTGTTATTCTAGGAGTCCCCAATCACACACATTGCAAACAGATTTTGTAAATGCATTGGTCTTCTCTCTTTGTGTTGCTTCTTGCCTCTTTCTCTCTCACACACACAGTCCTTTGGTTTCCTTGGGAACTGTGTTTATCCAGTCCATTTAGTCCATTTAGCCGTGTGTCCCATTAGCATCAACCTCCCATCTGTCTACCCGGCCCCAAGAGGAGCGCCAGTGTGTGTGTGTGACTGATGCTTGTGTATTTAACGTGACAAAAGTAGTGTGTGTGGGGTGTGTGTGTCTGATCATCACACCCTCCCTTTCACAAACTAATCAAATATCAGATTAACGTTCATCAATTCCCACCTGCACCAGTGACGCAGCACACGATCATTATCTCTGACCTCTCTGGTTGGCTGGCTGGCATCCGTCCTATCCACCAATTATGCTCCACAGCTGACGGGCCAGGTGACTGCCACTTCCTGCCCCATGCCCAATTAGATTCTGGCGGGGAAGTGACCCCAGCCAGGATAGTCTGGCTAAGGTTGTCAACCCTGAGGTCAAGGAGAGGTTTCTCTAAATGATTGTTAGGGGGCTAACATCCACACAGGCAAACCTTTTCTTAATGAGATCATTACATCTTCATGATGTAGTAATGTGAAGAGATGTTTAATCATTCTGGGCTTAATTTACTGTCAAATATAATTTTATTCACAACTTTATGGTTCCTCCAAGGGAATTAACACAGGTCAACTGAATAAAATTGGCTTCTAGTTCTGGTGGCTTGGAAACACCAAAGATGTAAGTTTTGTAAAATAATACATCAAAAGAGGCAGTAATATATTTATATAGTTATTATACCACGGTATTTTTCCGATGACATCATACAACTCTCTGCATGTATTCAAGCTTCAGAAATGAGATGAACGCTACTATCATGCTACCAAGAGAATAGGCATACAGTCATGTAAAAAGGAAAATGCTAGTAAAAACACAACTGACTCCACCGTTACTAGTTACATAGGAATTAACAGGTTAAAAAGCAGAAAGGTTGCTCATCAAACTTGATTAACTGATCACCAGCAAGTGTTCGCACCTCTAAAAAATCTAATGTTTTGGCAGTTTGCTACTCTGGTCCATTCAGGTGTGTTACCACGAGTCTCAAAGCCCCCCCCCCCAAATAGCTAGCTTTCTGACTCTAAAGGCCACACTCAGCATCCATCCATTCTCCATCCATTCTATTCAGCTTGTCCTTATCAGAATCACAGGGGGTGAGGCTGCCGTGACCCTGTATAGACCATGTCACCATGTAAAACCTTAAAGTTTATGACAGTTGCCAGGACAAGGCATCTTCTCTCTAAAACGAACATGGCAGTACAGCATAACCTTGCAAAGTTGCATCTGAATGAACCACAAGACTTCTGGAACAATGTCCTTTGGACAGACAACACCAAAGTAAGAATGTAAAGCCATAATGCTCAGCATCACATTTGTCAACAATCAAACATAGACACTTCACATCAGTCGTCTGCATAGTCGTGGAGGGGTGCTGATTTGGGCTTGTTTTTCAGTCACAGGGCACCTTGCAGTGACTGAGCTGATCATGTACTACAGTCACATGTGAGGCCCAACAGCTGAAGCTTGTCCAAAATTAGATCAGGCAGGGTGACAATGATCCCAAGCACAGCAGCAAATCTACAATAGAATCTTGAATGAAGTATTATTGTCAGACCTTAAGAAAGCTGTGCATGAACGAATGCCAGTAAGCCCCAATAAACAAAAGCAGCACTGTAAGGAAGAGTGGGCCAAAATTCCCCCCCTAATGATTGATAAAATCTACTGTATCGTGGGGTGTACCTAATTTTTCACAAGACTGCATAGTGTACAGTACATTTTCTTCTTCTCATGAGTGTACAGGGTGGGCCCTTTATATGGATACACCGTAATAACATGGGAACGGTTGGTGATATTAAAGTCCTGTTTGTGGCACATTAGTATATGTGAGGGGGCAAACTCCTCAAGATGGGTGGTGACCATGGTGGCCACTTAGAAGTCGGCCATCTTGGATACAACTTTTGTTTTTTTCAATAGGAATTCAAATTCGAAGATTGCGTGTAAGCACTGTCACAGACCCGAGTTAACAAGTTAAAATAAAAACAGGAACCAGGTAGAAATTGGTAACCTAAACCAAAAAATGTAAAGATGCATAAGTACTGTTTTATCAATACTTTGGTCTCAGTGGTAGTTGCTTCCATTTTAAAGTGATTATTTTCGATGATTTCTGAACCTTTTGTTGTATTTCAGCACTCATAATTAATGTTCTGAAGGGGCATGTTTCAGCCTAAACCAAGACCTTTACCTGAAAAAAAAATCAAAGAAAGTCGAACACAAACCGGGTGTCCTGGTTGACTTAGTCCACATTTACAATTCCAACCTAAAAGTATTTGCATGCTCTGGTTGACGTCTCTGCCCATTTGAAATGCTACAATACGTTAACTTGAGTGCTTAACTTGAGTTAACTTGAGTAACTTGAGTTTCACAAAGTGGAGTTTTAAAAAGAAGTACTGACCAGTTGGAAGTTATAGAAAGTAAAGTACCGTATTTCCCGGACTACAAAGCGCACCTGAATATTAGCCGCACAAGCTAAAATCAGGGGAAAATCCTGTTTTGTACATACATTAGCCGCACCTGACCAAAAGCCGCAGGTGTTTCAATGTTGACTTATCATATGTAAGAGAATATGCACAAAGGGAATTGTCAGGAAAGAGATGGCTGTTTGGAGACACACCCCTTTTATTAATATTTTGAAAAACAAGTTATGGGTACATATTTACATAACTTTTTAGGTATATGTACAAGTAGCGATAATTACAAGTACGAAACATGTACTGTGCTTCATAAATGAGTAACAAATGTAGTACATAACAATAACCTACAGCACACCAGAAAAATAGATTCAGACTACCTTTTAGGCTCAGGTGCAGTGACACGGCTTTAACAAGAAGAAAAGTCAGTCATTCACCACCATCTTTCTCTTCTTCCTGTGCACTAAAACCACCAAAGTCCTCTTCTCCAGTGTCGGATACGAACAGGCTCAGGATGGCTTCGTCATCCACTCTCCGCTTCTCTCCTTCGTTGTCACTTACAAAACCAAAGAAATCCTTGTTGTCAGTGTCAGAGTCGAACACCTTCTGAAGGGCCGTGGCGGTGTCCTCCTCTCCATCATGCAGCAGTCCAGCCCTTCGAAATCCGTTGGTGATCATGGATGTTTTCACACTTTTCTACGCTGTCAGATTCCACCGGTGGAGTTGAGCATAACTTGCTTTTCGCAAGTTTATCGCCGCTCGTCATCCACGACTCCCGCTGAACGCGTAGCGTTAATTTGAAGTTTGTTTTTCGCGCTATTTGTACAGCACTATGTTGCCTGGCGGATGGACACGTGACCAACATACCACTCTTGAACCCCGATACTGTGTGTCTGATCACATCCCCTTCCGCCAGGCAACGTAGTGCCGTACAACAGCGGAACAAACAAAACAAATCATCTTACGATATCACAAAAATCATGGACAATCTATAGAAAAGCCGCACCTGACTAAAAGCCGCAGGGTTCAAAGCTTGTGCAAAAAGTAGCGGCTTATAGCCCGACAATTACGGTATATACATGATATATGACCAAAACATCTTCCCGGTGTCCGTTTACTTAATTTTGTTTTACTGTATCATCTCATCCATCTTTTTTCCACACGATCTATCTCACTCCCTTTTTATTTGTCTGCCCCCCTCATCTTTCTCTCAGTGTCGGTGAAACCTCAGTGTAAAGCTGCCGAGACCAGCACTACTCAACACTCCCTCATCTCATTAACAATGGCCTCAGATCGCCAATATATACAACTCATCAACTAGGAGTGTGTATATACGTGTGTGTAAACCATCATTGTGTTTGTGAGTGACAGAGGAGTCAGCAAGTTTACTGGCCAGCATGCAGGCCTCATCTTGAGATCTTTTTAACAAAGAGCCGGTCAATCAATCTCTGATCGATAACTAGCTGAAGCTCGCCAACACAGGGGTGTGTGAGTGCAATTGTTTGTCAGGCTGACTAATTTAGACATCTAGGCATAGTGCTGATCCTGTCGGGCCCCTTTCAGCACAGTGTGCCAGCTGTGGAAATGAAAAACCAGCAGCGTCTTTGGCCGAGCTATCGGCCTCCAAGAGGGAAAGTTGGCAGAGAGGGAGAAGTCAATAACGTTGGGATAAACAAATATTCTGAGAGAGATGGAGAGAGCGAGGTAGAAAGACAGCACGCATGAAAGCAAGAGAGAGAGAGGTGGTAAAAGGGAGGGAGGAATTCGAGAGCAGAGTGAGGGAAGCCAACGGTTTTGCCAATAAACAAGCCAGCACAGCACTATTGCAGATTACCATAGAGCTTAAGTATACAGGATAGAGGCATTAGAGCGTCTGCCCCATCAGACCAATGCAACAAGAGCTGATCGTGCATCTGTGGAGCAGCGAGCGTACACCTGAGACTCGTGAACTCTCACGTGGTCTTACATGTTGGTAGTGTGTTTTTTTTGCTGCAGTTTTTGTCTATATAAGGGCCACAGAAACAACAGATAAACACTATAGAAGAGCCTCAAGTCAAAAGAAGAAAGCCACTAACCAAGAGCAGCAGTTTTAACATTTTTATTGTTAAAAGAAATATTTTATGCTTTTTGCTTTCAGATTTCTCCTGTTTCTATTGAGCAAAAACAAGCACAAACCTAGTGCACACATCTTATTGATTCTTTAACATGATGGCAAGAACTTCTTTGTCTTATTTCATAGAAACTTTGAGATATTCTTTTAAGTTTAAGGCATAGTTATTAGGAGCAGCAGTATACATTACAATGTTCAGGTTTATCACCGTGTAGCCTAAAGATTCTTTAAAGTGTCTTTACTTTCTCAATTTTACTTCCAGGCAAAATTAAGGCTGCTGATGACATGAAATATGACATGAGGTGAATACATATAAATCAGGCATGCTCATAACTCACTCTATTCCATTCAGCAGTCTGTGTGTGTGTGCAGAAGTGTGTGTGATGTGTGTATTGTTATAATTTGCTGCCCTGCAGCTTCGAGTAGCAGCTCATTATCTGAGCAGATTCCTTTCCTCTTTCGTCCCTCAGGGCTGTTACAATCACAAAATTATTGATTCGCGCCGCTTCCCAAAACAATGGATGCAGACTAAATCTGTGATTAAATAGATTTCCAACCTGCGTGTTTTTAATGTTTGACTCAAATCAGTGGGCTTTGTTCACTCTTTCTTGCTCAGCTTTATAGTTTCTTTAAATCTTTGCATTTTGTTGTTGTTTTCGCCTTAACAGAATCACTTGTATTGTTTTTTAGCCTGATCATGTTTCTTATTAGAGGAAGAACAATGCATTGCGCTTCACAAGTAGCTAATTGGCCCTGTGCTAACTTACCTCCTGCTTAAAATCAAAAAAATCTTAACTATGTGAACTATGTGAAATTGTGAATCAAATTGAATTTAGTGGTTTTTCATGTATACATCAGCATGTTCAGATTTGGCTCAGTTATGAGGGAGGGTGTTTTTTTAATAAAGTACAATACGTTTTATCTGTCTAAACTAAAGGCAATGCGATAATTATATCAAAGTCCATTGCCTTTCAGACGAGGCTAAAGTCATTTTTTTCTTATTATAGTCTAAAAAAATCTAATGCAAACATCTGAAAAGATAAAATCCTAGAGGCTGTAGAAATTTTAAGCTGAAAACTGTCTACTCACACGGTTTATGCATTTATGCCTGTTCAGTGGCAGAACTGACTGATAACTGGGAGGTCACTGGTTTTATTCTCAGCACTAAGTCACAGGATCTGTTCCACTGGATTGACATTCAATGACAGTGAGACTGGTGAGATGCTAAAGAGCTACATGAAAAGGCAGGAAATAGCTCCTTAGAGACTGAGGACAGAGGAAGCACACAGCATTTAGAGCAGCATCTAAAGGTAAAGTACCACAGTCAAAGCCACTGGAACGAAGCTGTACTCCTCAGAGAAACCCTGAGAGTGCGTGTGTGTGTGTGTGTCTGCGTGTGTGTGACTTTGTGAGTGTGTGTGTGTGTGAGAGAGAGAGAGAGAGAGAGAGAGAGCTGCACACTATTCCACAAGTCAGACAGAGGTAAGGACTCTCAGACTGGGTGTTGAGAGACAAAGTGATGAAGAAACCGGTGAGAGAGAAGATGATAGATTTGTGCTGTGATAAGACAGCACTACTCACATCCATAGAGCTCAAACTATGTTTTCCTCTTGAAAGAAGAAAATAGAAGAAAGAGAGGTACAGAAAGGAATAGCAGCAGAAGTGAAGATATATATTTGTTGGGGTAGAAATGAGGTGAGGAGTGGTGTTTGATGAAAGAAGAGGGGGGAAAGGGATGGGGAAGCAACAAGGAGATAGAGGCACAGATAGGCTGCCTGAACGGTGGATAAACAGAGAGATACGCAACAAAGTACTGCAGGAAGACAAAACATTGTGGCTGGAAAGCAGAGGTGAGTGTTAGAAGCAGGAGAGAGTTAAGACGCGGATGCAAGAGACTGAGGTCGGTTTATTTTTCCAACTTACAGAGGAACATCAACTTTTGATATTCATGGGGTTAATGTTGGTGTTCTCGTTTATACATTATCTCTCTCTCTCCACATATATCTATATGTATATACACACACAATTGCAGTAAAAGGTGGTTCTACAAAGTATTGGGTCAGAGGGCTGAATAATTACGCACACCCCACTTTGCAGTTATTTATTTGTAAAAAATGTTTGGAATCATATATGATTTTGGTTCCACTTCTCACGTGTGCACCACTTTGTGCTGGTCTTTCACGTGGAATTCCAATAAAATCCATTCATGTTTGTGGATGTAATGTGACAACATGTGGAAAAGTTCAAGGGGGGCGAATACTTTTGCAAGCCACTGTAGTTTCTTATTGTTTTTAAGCAAAACACACACACACACACACTGTCATTCCTTTTAAAAAACATGGATGTCTCACAGCGACATCTTTGCTGTTTACATCTTTTCAGCAGTAGCTTCTTTCTGTTACCTCTGCTCTTTAATTTTAAAACTTCATTTGATAACAAATTTACTTACTGGTCCTTTATGACATGGCTATTAAACAGGGAAGACGTGAACACGAAATCTCTGTGCTGGGAAGAAGAATGAAAAAAATTATGCTGCATAGCAACTTTTCAGCTCCTTTGTTCCAAACCATTAATAAACACAGCACTAATGCACTTCCATTCATCTTACTGAGAGCCTGACGGTAACTAATATCATACCCATTGTTGTAACTCCCTCTTCTACGCTGCACCATTTCAGCATCAGAAATAACCAATTTTCTCACATTATGCCAGTTTCTGTTTTGATCAAAGGTTCTTATTGTGCCATTTATTTTTTAATTTTGAGATCAGTGTAACCCTTTTGATGCAGAATGAAAAGATCTTACTGGTTTTAATAGATTTTTGTTATTGAGTCACTGTCAGTTATCTTCCAGTGCTGCACCTTTTTTGGTTGTGGTAATGTCTGTCCTCTTTTCATGTGAGACCTCTCTACAGCAGTAGGCTAGCCATTCAAAGTGACACTAAGGCACCTTGGATTTGGGTCTGGTCTTCTCCAGACATTTAAAAAGTTCCTTTAAAAAGTGTTTACAATCTCAATCCTGCTTGGATTCATTTACTAAGATGAGCATAATGTTTATTACAGTTTAGCACAGGATGGGTTTAAATTATCCTAACCAGACCACGGGGGTGTTTCCAGAAAGTTTGGGCATGATATTCAGACTGCAGCCATGTGTCCGATTCATTACACAAAGTGGTGCTGAACAAGACTTTATATGAGTAATATTGTGTTGGATAACTGTTGTACAAAGTGGAAAAGTAAGTAAAATTTATAATTCTAGTTAAGTAGATTAATAGCACACAAGTTGTATAATCAAAACATATTTAAAGTACCTAAAAAGTGAGCATAATCATTATGTATGATGGAACTTTTCCCAGTCATATACCGTACTATATCCTAACAGTTAATGATGTATTACAAAGAACAACAAAATAAATCCCCTCTCGCCCCTGCGGGCGGTCTATCCTTCAAGCTCAAGCTTGAGGGTCCTGTGCAGCATCTTAGCTTTTCCTAGGACTGCGCTCTTCTGGACAGAGATCTCCGATGTTGTTTCTGGGATCTGCTGGAGCCACTCGCCTAGCTTGGGAGTCACCACGTGCTGGGATTACCACTGAGACCACTGTTACCTTCACCCTCCACATCTTCTCCCGCTCTTCTCTGAGCCCTTGGTATTTCTCGAGCTGCTGTCATTGGGAACCTCTACATCTATCACTACGGCCGACTTCTTCTGTTTGTCTACCACCACTATGTCCGGTTAGTTAACCACCACCATTTTGTCCATCTGTATCTGGAAGTCCCACAGGTTCTTAGCTCAGTCATTCTCCACCACCCTTGGGTGCATCTCCCATTTTGACCTCGGGACTTCCAGGCTGTATTCGGCACAGATGTTTCTGTATACTATGCCGGCCATTTGGTTATGGTGTTTCATGTATGCCCTGTGTGCTAGCATCTTGTACCCTCCTGTTATGTGCTGGATTGTCTCATCTTTACACAGCCTGAACCTGGGGTCTTGCCTGGTGTGATAGACCCCAGCCTCTATGAATCTTGTGCTCAGAGCTTGTTCCTGTGCTGCCATGATTATATATACATACATATTGGCGTAAAGGCGAGTGGCAAAATAGAATAAAGTAGCATAACAGAAAAACTTAATGTGCCCTGTTGTACTTAATTTAAGTTTGTACCTGTATTCAAGCAAATATACTCAGTTATATTCTAGCTGGTTCAATCCATGCTGTAACCACACTGCAGTCTATCAGCATTCTAGTCTAGCACTGGCCGTGCCTAAATACAAGTGCTGTGTTTGCCCTCCATTGATAAATTTACAAAAAGAGCATACTTTAACCTGAAAATTTAAAAAAAGAGTGATTGGTTAACTGACTGACAAGGAGCTGGTGTCCTTCTGCCTGATTGGACGATTGACTCAGGAAGGAGGTTTGCGCTTGGTTTTTGATTGGCCCATGGGGATCGAGTCCTCTTGAGAAGCCGACGAGTGCCTCTCCAGTGAGATGAGAGCAGATGTCCGCTCTCCACTCAGTTGCAATCACCTTCCTCCTCTCTGCTCCTCTGTGTCTCTCACACATGCACACTCAAGCATCCATGCATCCTTACAGCACATCTCAATTCATTTCTTGAAACCAGAAAGCAAGATGCAGCAACTCAAGTAAAGCAACAGGCTCCCATATCTCAACATTGGGGTCTTGCATGGGCTTTCCGTCTGCTTCAGTATGGGAAAACATTTTTAGTGTTACATTTTTTTAACATTAACTATTGGAACAAATTAGTTTACTAGTTATAATAATAATAAAATGTGTCATTTGATAATTGTAGATCCCACAGACTGATCAACACTGATGATCATCATCATCGTCTTTAAGCAATGACAACACTTTTTTTCTGGAAAAAAATAAATAAATTAAATGCTTCCCTTCAACTATAAATTCCCTTCTCTGATGTGCAAACTTGCCACTGTTTCAAACTTGAATATGTAGCTTCATAAATCTTTTAAGTAGCATTCTCGTTTTCTGTGGGCTAGTCGCTCACCCTGGGCCTCCTTTGCTGCTGTCGACGACCTGTCTGCTCTGTCTGGCTGCCAGCAAGGATTGGCTGTGCCAAGTGTCCGTCACAGCTCACCACGCACTGTAGCCCGTTACAAGACGGATAATGAAGCATGGGTCACAAACTGCGCCTCACTGCTCCCAGTGAGAAGTTTCACAAAGATAGGAACCACGCAGTCACATGTCTTTGGACCACACATGTACAGTAGCTGAAAACACACACACACAGCATGGTCTGGTGCTCACAGCCTATAGCTCTTTATGGTAATACGAGTGCGTATGTTGCAATCAACGAGCTCAGGATGTGTAATGAGATCAAGCTTCCTATCAAAGAGCCTCATGGATCCATAAAACACGTTGCTGCTCTTATATTGTGGTATTGAATATTTCACTATATTGTCTATATCAGGGGTAGGCATCCTTTCTGATGGCGAGTGCCATTTAAAATTTCCTCAGAAGTCAGTGTGCCATATGATTGCATTAGCAATGAATTTAATAACGCTCTATATGACCAGTTACACACTATATAGAACCAGTTTATAGAATCATATTTGTTCGCAGATGTTGGCAGCTATCAGCAAATAGTTATCAGCTATTTTGAAACAAAAAAAATACACTTTTTATCCATAACAAGAACTCCATAACAGCAAATGAACTGTACAACAGAAAATACAAATGCTATTTATGGTCGCCTCACAACAATGATAAGAAAAATAAACTAAGCCAATATGGCATGTCTGTTAATACAGAGACACACATGTTAATGTGATCTCTGGTCTCTCACTCAGAGACACACGTCTCCGAGTGTCCAGCATTCAGACGGCTACCTGAGGACACTCGTGAGAGAAAATCTGCTCACACAGACATGTAGAGCCAAATACTGTCAATAAGGCCTCTGCAATGTTCTGAAGACAGTTAAACTTGTCAGGTAGTGATGTCCAGCAGGTGAAAATGCAGCACACACAGCTGTGGATTCCAGCTGCTTCGATGTTGCATTAACTGGCATTAACTCAGCCAGTTAATGCGAGACAAATCCAGCTGCTTATTAAAGATTTCTGGTTTGATCAGAAAATAAAACATTGGTCCATACACCTGAAAGTCCCAAAAATCCATTGTGTCTCGAGTCTATGGATGTATCCGTGTATCTCCGTGGTGCTGGTGCTGTGCTGAGCGGAAAGCTCCTGAAGCTTTTGAAGTGTCGGAATGTGGAAAGCTAACAACGTCCCTCTCACCGGTTAAGTTATTTTTAGCCAGTTACAAGTTGAATCTGGTATTTGGGGTTGTTAGCTAAGACACCGTCATTAAGAAGAGGCACAACTAATATGTCTGTCACTACCCGATCCGTACCGGAAACCCGATCGGTACCCCACATGCGCAAATCTTACGTCACTTCCTCTCTTTGCCAACATTGCGACATTCAATATATTTGAATGATACGGTTAGCGCCCAGTTAGCTCCTAGCATTTCTCAACAGCTCTGCCTCCTTTTCGACTGCCCGGGACATTTAAACAATGGATAATCCGTACACAAAGAAATTCATGCTTTTCTCCTCAACAGAGAGCGTCCCCCGATTGAGCAACAGCGCCGTAAAATAAGAAGAATGGCGCCTAATTACAGAGTTAATAATGCAGACTTTGTAATATCTCACGTGTAGATTCATCAGCCAGATTAAGTGTTTAATGACAATTCACAGTGATAGCGGACATCATCATCACTATTCCAACAATCCTCTCCTCACAGACAAGCATAAACACACTCGACTATCGCTAAATCAAATTTAACACACGTTTGTAATGACGCTAATTCAGTTTATAATAGGGTTTATTCGCTCGGTCAGCAGGTGGCGGTATCCTCGTACACTGGGGAGTAAACTGCCATTAAATGAACAGAAGAAGAAGAAAACATCTGCACATGCGCGGTACGGATCGGGTAGACCCGATTTGTACGGTCAGACTCTACACATGCGCAGTAAGGATCGGAGAGTCCTGATCCGTAACTTTCTTTTTATTTTTCGTTTTTGTCTACATTGCACTGAAATGCTTCATTATTGCAAACATTTTAAGATATACTTGTTATTCTTAACATCTTAACAGATACTCTGACCCATAACTATCGTAAAACGCTACGACCGGAAGTAGAAACCTTTCGCGCATGCGGGGTACCGATCGGGTTTCCGGTACGGATCGGGTAGTGACAGTGTCTATGCGAGCTAATTTGCGATTTGCACTGCTGGCGCGGCCATTTATTTTTTGATGCACCTTCTCAGATTACTTCACTGCGTGTCGTGGGATGGTTCCTCTGGGATGTCCCAGTCCAGGGCTGGACTGGGACAAAAAAAAAAAAAAACAGCCCGGGCATTTTGCCTAGAGACCGGCCCACCGGGTATTAAAGCCATAAAGCCTTTGAATGAAAACAAATGCTGTTGTGACAGTGATGTACAGTCTTGTTGGTATATGTATGATTTCTATACATTTTATATCAGATAAAAACTTTGGTTGTAAGCTTCAGATAATTATTTAATAACAGCCAGACATTTTAAATGAGAATAAGAAAGTATTTCTTTTTGCCCCCTCTCCCTGTTAATGCCCTACCTGCCCCCCTGGCAACACTTTGCTAGACCCGCCCCTGCACAGTTACCAGCTGTCAGCTACACAGAAAGGATCCTGGTGTTATTTGTCTCTCACAAACAGTTCATAACTTCCCTTCAACTCATTCATGTCACCTAAAAGGTAAACCTGTTTCTCCATCACCTGTTCAGCTCTGATGATTCAGTAAGGACGTCTCCTGGTTTCATCTTCATGTTTCCATCTCACCACATAACCAAACCGACATCATGACCAGCAGCTTTACAGCTGTGGCTCCAGCAAACATCAGCTGATACTAGAAAGTAATATTAAATAAATTCTAACAACAGCTGATCAAGCTTAAACGTGCTGCTGTTGTTTAGCGCGACAACCGCTGGTTTCCTCTTTCTGGTGCAAACAAGAGAGAAAAGCCGATCAGCTGATCATTGATCAGTTTCATAATTAAAGTAGCAACAGGAGAGGGAGGGGAGAGAATGAGAGAAGAAGAGGCAGCTGTTCAGCGTAACGACAGAATAAATCCACCTTTGTGTCTTTTTTCATCCTAGACA
Organism: Rhamphochromis longiceps; assembly: GCF_057381845.1. Lineage (NCBI taxonomy): Eukaryota > Metazoa > Chordata > Actinopteri > Cichliformes > Cichlidae > Rhamphochromis > Rhamphochromis longiceps. The sequence goes on from NC_140569.1 coordinate 5,474,236, forward strand.
AACTGCGTCCCTTCTCAGCTCAACACGAAACGCGTAATAATTTCTCTGAATGCGGGACGACTCCGTCTTTTTACGGGACGGTTGGCAACTCTACTAACTAACCTTATGAATTAAATAAAGTTCACTATCAGTAACATCATAGCACCCACTCAGCTGTATAGAAACTCTGTCATGCTAGCCAGTACGCAGTACGAGTTATTGTAACTGACTGTAAAAAGTCAGCACAACTTGGTTTATATCTGACCCAGGTAGACTGCAGTCATAACTTCTTACCTGAAGTTCAGTTCACCTGACACTCGGACCGGCGGTCGCCTCGGGTCTCTCCTCCTCCTGCCTCCCCTCTCCCTCATCCACCTGCTGGCCTCCACCACTTGTTAATTTTACTGAATCTGTGGAAGCTCCGCCATAGCCACCACCAAACAACTGAGTTATTTTTACACACCGACCAGCATCTGGCCAATCCACCACCTTTCACTGTTTATACCGTTACAAAAAAAAATAAAAAATCATCGGGCCACCGAGCAAATGCCCGGTATGCCCGATGGCCAGTCCAGCTATGGTCGTGCCATCAGTTAACCCATGCCTAGGGTTGCCGACCCCTGGTCTATATCATCTTTTTGCCCCTCTCTCTCTTTATTTATTTGGTTGAAGGTGTTCAAATTTGTCTGGACTTCAGATGTTTCCCCATCTTAGGATGTGACGGAAACCAACTGTGTCCAACTGATATATATATCTAAAACCAAAACACACTTTAGCATTTTTGTTTTTTGCAGTAGATTTAACTGATACAAAAAGTTGAAAAATATCACTCTATTTACTCTGTAGTCTCACAGGTTACGATACTGGAATGTGAAGTCAGGGCAGTAATGTGTGGGTGGCCTATTGTTGTGCCCTCGTACAGGGTGTGAGAACCTGTATGTGACAAAATGTGGGCCTAAAAGAGACTTTGCGACGTCACCATGCTTTCATAGCTTTAGTACAGAGATCCGCCCTGAATCTTACCAAAACCATCACTCAGATATCTGTGTATCTGAAGCTTGCACATGTGCATTTGTCCAAACATAAGTATAAACTTAAAAAGTTCTAGTGTGTTTATTTATATTTCTGTCTTTCAAGTATTATTCAATTTTATTAACGCCTTTCTTGACATGACCGGCTAACGTTTTATCTTTTGATTTGTTGTATTTTAGTATCTTGACAGTTGTTCATGCTTTTATACTGTTTTTCACAGGGAAATGTTCTGTTTTACTTTAGCTCATAGCGAAATCAGTTCATGCACTGTTGGGAAAACTGGACCATACTTATTTGTAAAAAAAGAGCTGAATAAAGATAAAGGACTGTGCAACTTTCTCGAGCCACTCTTTATTTCTTTATATTTTGCCTGGAAATTGGGAATCAGCTGCATTGATTTATTGAAACTTATGCAAACGTACAATCTAAATACAGTATATCAGATGAGTGTGTACGATTTTAATGAGCTTGAAAGTCAATATTTGGTCAAAAAAAAGAAAAAAGAAAACATTATCATACATATCTTACAACACACTTAGTCCATAAAGGTGTTACTCCTTTTACTTTGATTATCTTCAAAGTGAATGTCAAACTTTTAAAAGCTGAATATCTCATTTTGCCATCAACGTCTTCACACACACCATAATAATAATAATAATGTCAAACTTACTTTGAATAATCTGCTGGATATTACATTTCATCATTTCTGTGTGGCAGCCTGGATCTTGAAAGCCCTGATGGCTAAAATGTTAATAAGCTAGCTAATAAAAGGAAAGGAAGAGTATTTAGGCTGTCATGGCTGGCTTCTCAGCTGCAGGGGCTCTGTTGTTTGTTTTGAAGCCCTAATAATGGCTGTGCAGAGTTATAATTATGAACTTAGTGAGGTGAGGAAATTACTAGAGATGAATAGACAGCAGGGGACCAGATTGTTGGAAGGCACATATCAGAGTCTGTTCCTGACTCAGTCTGATGACAGGAGGTGGAAATGAATGAGCCCTTCTCTGAAAACAAGATATTCATCATTTACAAAAAAAAAAAGAAAATCCCTTTTTGAAGAATGCATGCTCACAGAGAGGAGAGGATTCAAAATGAAATAACAGGGTTTTGGAGCGCTGACTGGAGCTCTTATTATCCTGATTTTTAATACTAATAAAGTTTGGAAGTGTTCTACAGAAACAGAAAAGGGCAGCATAAGAGATGAAAGCATATCTGGGTCAGGGCACAGCTAAAGTAAGTAGGTTTAGTATATGTTTGCAAAGCAAATAGGAGCTACATATTATTATGATCTTTTTCCTTGTTTTTAAGTTGACTGCATATTTTTGGCTGATTAAACCTATGTTGCTTTTTAACACTGGCAGAGCTGTGTTTCGATTTTCGCAAGGTCACCGAAATCTGAGAAAGTAATGCAAAAGGCACTTTGGCTGCCTTATGTCCCATCATTAATTCTGTGACAACAGAACACGTACTAGAAGTTTGCCACGAATACTTTTAAACAAATCAAACTGAACTCATTACGATGCAAATTTATGCCGAGAGGCATCTAATCAGATCATCTACTTCATGTGGATTTCCTGCAGTGTTTAAGTGCAAAGTTCCTGTATTGTAGAGTTATCATGTTCACTAAAAAGTTTATCCTAATTCAGCCAATTAGCTCATTAATTAGCAATTATCAACTTTTCCCCAACAATAATACGTTTGACTTTTTGCGTACTCTTAACGTCTGGTGTCAGTTTGAATTGTAAACTGTTAAGAAGTTACAGCATTTTCTGGGAAGCTAGTTTTCTCTCATTAAAATGAAAATATATGCAACAAGGTGCGCTAACATCTAATTAGATCATCTCCATATGGAGCACCTGTGGTGTAAGTGTGTTTCATTCTTGAGTTATCATGTTAACAAGAAGGTGTCTATTGCAGTGTAACAAATACCAGAACAAAGACTCCTGAATACTGTGTCAAGAGATTCATAAGGTTACAAATAAAAAGCACAAAGTTAATGAAATTAGCAGGGATTTCCATAACACAGCAGAGGAACCTGGTGGGTGAGATATGAGCTCTCAGTGGTTAGTACCGAGGGCCCCACCTTCCCTTGGTGTCATTATAGGTGTCTGTGTTTAGAAGTTTGATGAGTGAAGAAACGAAAGCAAAACTATCAATCTGGACAGAAAAGGGGGAAAAAAGTGAGAATAACACGCTGCTGTCCAAGATTGATGTCAGTAAACGGTAAAGTTGTGTGCTGCATTCAAGGGTTTTTCTTGACTTATTTGTGCCATGTTTGCAAGACACTTCCAGTACTCGGTGACTGTGTCACCAGGTTGCTTGTGATTTTAGTAATATCACATTCGGAGGAGTATTGAAATTAAGCAACAGAGTCAAAGGTCAAGACTATATATTACTTTGTTTATAGCTTATTGTGTTCCCTGATGAACGCTCCGGTTCAGGACCCTGTCCCAAAAACACTAACACACACACACACACACACACACACACACACACACACACAACAAACTGGAGGAGCCAGTAATTGAACCCCTGACCTTACAATTAGCAGATGTTCTGATCGACCACAGCAACCCCAGTTATGTTGCTGGTTATTAAAAAAAAAAATAATAAGAATTGAGACATTATGTCCTAATTTGTCAAAGTCTGTTCTTTTCTTTGTTTCAAACCTGTAAAATGAGTTGTTTTCGTGAGTACGCCGACTGTATATAAAGTCCTTTTTATTTTCTCTTTCCCAACTTCATTCCCTTTATGTCTGACTAACCTACCACCTGCGCTGAATGGGATCCCTTCCCACCTGTTCTCCTCCTCTCCATCTCATCCATGTACGCTAACAGATGGCACGCAAGTGCAGGAGAATTTCCCAAGGTGCTATGGGAGGTGTTTTTCTCTGAGTGTGTTTGTGTATAAGCTGTGAGTGTGGGCTCATGATCTTGGACCGTTATTTACATCTGCAGAGTGGCACCAACAGCTGCTGCTGCTCAGGCTTCCTGCCAGCTAGCCAACCATGATGCAGTGCTGCCGTACCTCTGAGGCATGGGGCAGTCGGTGCGTTTACATGCAGCTGCGTATCAGTTGGAGTTACTTTTGAACTTTACCTGCATAAACTGTGAAAGCAGGTGTTTCAGTGGATTTTTCCTAAAGATACTTGAAGAAAATACCCTTTAAATGGCAGCCAGCTATAGATTGTGTGTGGCACGTTTGAGCTATAGAGAGTTTGTATTTGCATACTTTGCAAACTTAACATACTTCCTGGCTGGTAATGGTGATTGCTTTATGAGAGCATCCTCATGAGAGCAGCCAATGAGCATAATCTGAGCAGTCTTCCTCTTTGATTCTAATAATGACCAAAATTCACAAAATGACCTTTGTGTTATATTCACTTTGTCCTACAATAAGCCCATTTAGTCATCAGGAAAAAGTATTTAAGGAGGTCACAGAGTAAAGGAACTGGGGGTTATTTTTCATCTTTTTCGAGGTTTCATCTTTTTACAGCTAGAGTAATCATCCATGCTGGCCATTAAAGAGAACGCAGATTTAAGGCATTGGTAAATATTGCCTCGGGAACACTTACAGGCCTGCCAGCAGGAACAAAAGGCTAATATAAATGTTTAGTTGAGAGGACTGTATTTACGCATGAGGAAGTAAAGCCTTCAGTAACCCACATGCATATGTAGCTATGTGGTTTTACTTGACCAAAACAGTGGGGGGTTGATCTCTACTAAGAACCTGCTCTCTACTTGCTCTGGTGTACTCATCGGCACAGTGTTTTCACTCTATGATGCTTGATTTAACAAAAGAAGAAGAAAAAAAATTCAACTTCAAAACTGTATAAAACAAATCAGGGAGAATGCTTCTTGTCAGCCTCCTCATCACTAAACTCTCAAATCATGCATCAGTGATTTAATCAGCAATGAGCATTTCTTCAGCAATTTCACAGACAAGCTAACATGGACATGCTGATACACACTCACTGATTTGCACATAAAACAACGCAGCAAAAATATCTGTCTGTTTAAGCTATTAGAGCCACCAAGTGGAAACTGTGAACTTGCTAATACACTCGATACAACATAAATATACTGGTAGAACGCTTTAAAATTGGACACTACCTTTCAGGAAGTGTCCGATTTCCATTATTTCTGTTCATTGTAAATATAACCTTGCAGGGATTTCAAACTTTGAGAATGTGAAATCTTTGCTGACTTCATAACTAAAGGGCTGGCCTCCAACGCTTAATGATGTCAGATTGTGTCCACAGTAACGATGCTCGCAGTAACCACGACAATAACTATCAAACTAATGAGACTGTTTTCCCTCACATAGTGTGAGTGTTTCTGTGGATGTGAAAGCAAATGTGTTACTGCCCAGTAATTCCTAACGGCAGCTTCATTAAAAGTTGCATTAGAGGCGGTCACTTTTTAACAAACCGGTCACATCGCAGAAAGAGGGGCAGAGGAAGATAAAAGAGGAGACGAGAAGAGAGTCCTCATGAGGAAAGGAAAATATGTATCAGGGACGTGTGGGCTGACTGTTTTGTTTTTGGAAAGGGACAGTCCTCTGAGTAATGTCAATTACTGCTGCTTTGTTAAAGCTGCTGGAATGTCGCAGCTATGAACAACATCTTTTCTTTTTCCTTTATGGTTTTACCAGACAGGGTGACAACTGATGGTAGAGAGTTGTTGATTTTGGAGCTAAACCCATACAAAGAGCTAAAAGTAAGAATCTACAAGGGCATATGTAAATAATGATGTTACTTTAATTTGCAACCTCTTATTATCTTTAACACCCAAAACTTTAGATTTGAATCAAAAGTATAATCTTTATCATCTCGTATTTACATTTTTTCAAGTATTTCTGATTTACCTCAAGTGACTCTTACATTTTACTCACTCAATAAATTACATTTGGAATACTTAATTTTAGCAATATAGCCCTAAATCAAATAGATAATAAGAATTCAGGGTGCTGTAATTAGGGCTGAGAGATTGGTTGGTGACCTCCTGAAAATCAGCAGTTCCTAGAGGAAACTGTCTTTTTGAGGGTATGGTGAGTGATTGGAGGTGGAATCAGGCTCGAAGAGGATGCTGTACCAAAAACTTCCTCGTGATTGGTAGCCACAATATGCCCATAATTTGAATGAAGACTTGTTTGGAAACAGATGGTACCTACTTAGTGATGGTGAAACTAAAAGATTGGAAACAGAGACCATTTACCATCAAAGTAAGAGTTGCACTGTTCATAAGTTTTACTGCACAGGAGGAGCACCTTGTACCTGTTTTGTGACAGCTGGCAACTTCTAGCAACTACTTGGCAACTGGTTGAGTAATGCACATTTTTCTTAGAAAAATGCCAGGGCAGCTGTGTGACTGTACGAGGCTTTAAGTGACTAAATTCCTCCATCGTATTTCTCTGTGCACACAAATTAAATGAGAATAATCTGTTATCTTTGCATGTACCATCAGCTGTAGGATACATGCTTTAAATTTATTTTTTTAAATATAGTGACACATGATGTATTAAGGTGGTGGTCCCTGTAACAGGGATTGTAACAGTGTAACAGTTTCTACGCTTGTGTAACTGATATCCGGCATGTTAAGTGAGACTCTAAGAAAACCATCTTAGGTTCTCTTCTAGACCAAAACAATTAAATGCTTAAGAATGAGAAAAAATATATTTAAATATATATATTTAAATATTCATATCTCAAATCTGACACATTACTACAACTAAAAACAGCACACATTTTGACAACGTTGACTCTGTTGATGTTTGCTTCTTTTAACCCATTTTAAAAGGCACCGATACCAACAACAAGCAAAAATAAAATAAAAAATCAAATCATTACAGAGATGGGAAACTGCTTTTTTCAATTTTAAAGTATTTAAAAACTACCTGGGCTGTATTGACACCTAATAAAAACTTTCTCCTGAAGTCACTTTCATGTAGAAGCTCAAGCTTCTCCACCGTCTCATTAATCACACAGGCAGGTAGCCTCGGCTATGCCTCTCTCTCTCTTTCACACAACTACTCTGTATTTTTGTCCCTGTCCTCTCACAACTATTTCCTCATATCACCTCCATGCTCTCCGTCCTGTAATTCTACTCTGCCCGTTTCGTTTACCCTCCTCCTTAAAACTGTAGTCCAGGTCAGGGTTTGTCTTTATGGGTCGACCTGAACTGTTAATATGACTGTTGGAGTCCAGTCAGTGTCATTATCTTAGACAGATTCACAAGATTTCAAAAAGAAAGGTTTTAGGTGAAAATAAACTGTGGAGTTTAGTTTTTACCTACTTTCTAACATTTAGAGACCATCGAACACTTTTATCTTACATGAAATGAGTTAATAGAATATCAGCATGTCAGCAAATACACCCGTCGCCTCCTGTAATGTATTATTATGTCACTGCTTCTTTGTTCAACATCAAACCAAAAGGAAAAAAAATCTGCCAAAATAGATAAAACTAAGTCAAATGTAAAAGAAGAAACAAATACAGGAATGTAATTCAAAAGTTGAAATTGCTGTGAATAAAAAACATTAAAAGCATTATTATTATTATTATTATTATTATTATTATTATTATTATTATTATTATTATTATTATTATTATCAATATTATTAATATATAAAAGAAAGGCTGATACAATCTCATTATAACAAATCTTAAAAAATCATTAATTAATCTAGTTTTAGTTAGATGTCACTGATTCTGCAGGTAAGTTTTTGTAAAGTCGATGGCAGAAGTCATCTTTAGATTGATGCCGTGACTTTTGCACATTCATAATAGTGCACAGATCCAAGACTGCCTAGTTTGGGCCATACCTTCAGATGTGCTGTTAAAGTGGTCAGAAGCCAATGAGGACTGAGCGACATAAAGTGGGAGTGAGGTTACTGGCATCTCCTAAATCAGTTTCTTTTCCTAGAGCATTAAATATGAACTGTTCCAAAGTTTTAAAAAAGACAAATGGATCAGACACTGGAGTAAAAGCAGAGCAGCAATCTGATGCATCTCTTTGCAATAGTAGACTCTATTAGTGGAATCCAGCCACAGTTTTTACTCGTGTGTATGAAGCAGAAAGTCTGTGAAGGTTCTCAGTCATCCATGCCATCATAGTCTAAGGAGCTTGGAAAGAAAAGCGTCTGGACTGCTTTAAGTTGCTTGAAGACGTTTCACCTGTTTAAGCCCTGTGGGAGTGTCCCCACAGGGGACTTCACACCTTGGCTCGTGTGATTAGATAGAGGATCATTAGGGGGTCCATTGTCCCTCTTGGGGGGAAACTCCCACAGGTCTTAAATCTGGGACTCTCCACAATTTGACCAAAGAACTGAGGAAGCTTCCCGGGTGAGAGGTGAAACTTCTTCAAGCAACTTAAAGAAGTCCAGATGCTTTTCTTTCCAAGCTCCTTAGACTATGTAGCAGAAACTCTTAAGTTTTCTTATACTATCTATTAATACAATTTTTTTTGAACTGCGAATACCTGATTACTTTTCAGGAAGACAGGGTAAAAGTTTACTTTTCCTTGAATTTAATAATTTCTTCTCTCACCACTGCTCAAAGCATTTACATGAAAATAATTTTATTACAAGTTGTGAAAAAATAAACTTCCTTTGCAGCAGATTAAATGTGAAACTGTCAGAATTTCACTGGACAGCAAAATTAATTTTCTTTCCGTCATCTTATTTTCCTTACTCTTCTCTCTATTAAACGTCTGGTAAAAAGTTTAAATAGTTTAACTTCAGGGGCAGAGTGAGCGTGAGGAAAGAGAGGGGGAAAGTGAAGAGCAGAACGAGCGTTTGTGTTTTAATGAAGACAACAAAGCCCTATGCATCATTAGGTCGCACATAATTAAAGAAAGAAGAAACTCAAGTGTTTGATTAAAAGCGCGTTTGTCAGAAAGTACCCTCAAATACTTTGACACACATGCATGGATACATGCACACAAACAGATGCTCAGACATACAAATGAAAACCCAACCACAGAAGAATCACAATGTTCTCTTATGAAGTAATGATGTAAAAAGCGACGAGGGCGGCTAAACTTGATCAGAAAACACACACTCTCAGACATGCACGCACACACACTTGGGCCTGTGTCCCTGTGGGGGGTTAATGGCATCTCCGTTTGGTTGATTGTAGTGGCTTTTCGCCCCTGGAGACTTTTCCACTAGTCTGCAGAGTTACACTCTTTATCTACTCTTCGTCTCCACATGCAGGCAGATGAGACACACTGGCAAGTAAATACACACAAGGTGGGATGCTCTAGAAGGAGTGAGAGACAAAAACACACAACACTTTCTCTTATGGCAAACAAAGACAGCAAAGGTGGACATATGGTACAGTATGTATTTTGAGAACTTATGTTCTGTTTTTAGTTAGTTTAGGATTTGTTGTTCAAAAAAAGTCACGAAAAATTCACACTAACATTTGCTCTTTTTTTAAAGTAATGCACTGGATTACTTATTTACTTATTTGTTACACTGCTAAATCACTACTGCTAATACTACTATCACTACTACATTCCATTAATTTTGTGATCATCATACGCCGTCTTTGTAATTCCCGTTCCCAAACTCTTCATGTGCTCACATTTCCGCACCTATGCCAGCTGGGATAGGTTGAGTTGACAACCAAGTTGTGAAAAATCAGCTAACAGAGCAGTTCAAAGAAGCCTTTCTGTTGACAGCGATCCTATGAAAGTTGGTAGAAATAAACCTGGTCACCTGTGCTAAAGTTGGTGTTAGCATACCTTCCACTTCAGCACCGCACTCTGCTAGCTTAACATTAACATGCTTAATGTGTTTATGGATGAGGTTAGCACGTTGCATTGTCAAATGCTTAGAAATAATAAATGGACTGGTTCCTGTATAGTGCTTTTCTACTCTATCTTGAGCACTCAAAGTGCTTTACACAACTTGCTTTACACACCCATTCGCACAAGCACTTTTTTCTATTGTTTCTAAGTGCTTTTTAACTAACATCAATATGCATTCATACTCCGGTGGATGCATCGTAGAGCAACATGGGTTAGTATCTTGCCCAAGGATACTTGGCATGCAAACTGGAGCAGACTACGATCGAACTACCAACCTTCCGGTCAGTAGGTGACCTGCTCTACCTACACAGCTACAGCCAGTATGGCCATCTTGTATAGAGTTGGTTTGTTTGCAGATGTGTTTATATTGTTGTTCCTGGATTGAAGTCAGTTTTTTTAAATCACTTATTCTTGTTGCTTTGTGCTAATAAATTTCAATTATTCTATAATTATTAATTTTAATCAGGACTTCTTGAAAGTTGTGGTTCACAATTAATTAACATGTAGCGCAAGTAATGAAATGACAGTTTTTTTTGGTGTGTAGTACAGCTAACCACATTTAGATGGTTGTGGGATGCTCACTTATGCTCTGCACACACTTCTTCCTCAAAAATCCCATTGGACATTTCTAATTTACTGATATAGAATTCAAAATTCAAACAGAAAAAATATTTTAGCAATTTTTCTCAGTGGTAACAGCAGCTGAAAGCAACAGCAGGATTGAGTGGCTCCCTCAGTGACTGTGGGCAGTAGATAGGGATGCAGAAGTACACGCACACACACACGCACACACACACACACACACGCACGCACGCACGCACGCACGCACACAGCTCCCTGCTCATTTCTGTGTTCACTAAGAAAGTTAGAAGCACTGTTATTACTCTGCATGTCTTTAGTGCAACCAAGGGTGCACACTTGGTGGTCCTATTTAGCATTACAAAGGCAGCTACACAATACTTTGACTCACCAGTCACTGAAGCACAATCCTCCCCTTCAGTGTCCTGTTAAGGTGTTGGATTGGTGAAACAAAGCATTGGCATTTCCTGTTGGTAAATAGTGGGTGCTTGTGAGCATTTATGGTCACGTGATCTGCTTTCTTCTTTTTTTTTACCCCCGATAAACATCCTTTACTCTAAGAGCCTGTTTAGGAAGCAGCTAAAAATATGTGGAAATATGGATAATTATCATGTAAAATATGATAACTCGTGTCCAGTCACATTGGAATTTAATTTTGCTAGAGGACATCAGCGCAATGGTGTTGTACCTTGGATATAGATGAATATAGATGAAGAGAAGAGGCTTAGGATGAAATAACTTGCTCCAGGCTAAGCTACTTGCAAAGACGGGACCAATGAAGCAGACTGAGTAGCTCATGTTATCCCGATATCCCAATATAAACATCAGATAGGTGTTCGCAAGCGTGTTAAATCTATTGATCAACCCCATCCGGTGCTCCCATCCCAGCTATTCTAATTTCCTGGCATCTTTCGTCAAGCAGAACAGAGACACTGCGAACAGAGAGTGTCATAACTCGAGGAGTTTCTATCTCTCGCCCATTTCTCTCTCCACTGCACAACAATATTTATCTTCTCAGGTAATCAAAGAGAAACAGCTCCACTTTCACGCTCTGAAGAGACCCTCTCGTCTAGCCGTGGCTACACTAACATGGAACATGTTGCTATGCTAAACTAAACTTAATTTTTAGGCTTTTAGAGTTGACAAACTATAATTTAAAGTTGAAAAAGGAAAGTGAACTCAAAAACTTTGTAGCATGCGTCATTGTGTTATTAATATCGTACGCTCGTCTATATTGTAACCGTCAGTTGTTTTTCGGTTTATGGGAGGAATACAGCTCCATGGCCTCGCCGCTCTCCGTTAGAGCCCTCCGAGGAGTCTTTTTCCACCATATTAAACCATTCACACATGTTCGATTAAGAACCATTAATTTGCCAAACTGCATTCCCACTTAAGCCATCCGAGGGTTTTTAAATCACAGCCAATTACTCTGCCACCACAGCACTCTGCCTACATTACTGAGCCAGTCACTCAGACAGAGAAGGGCCCCATCCCATTACAGCCAAGCACGAGAAACAGTGAAGACTGTTCTCTGGTTTGATTGTTCAACAACTGAGCAGAAAGAGAAAGACTGCCTTTGCACCTTACTAGAGCTTACTAGAGTAACATTTGAACCCTGTAATGCCGAGTATATCATATTTAAGACATGAGTTAGTTTTTGAACCTTCTGCATCATCAGTGTGATTTATTCTTTCAACTGAAAATTCTAAATAAATTGCACAATACATTGTTAAGCAATAAACTGCAAAAAAAAAGCTAAAAAAAAGGGACGTTGCAAATATAATACAAATTAAAACTCATATAGTCAAATTAATATAACATTTTTTCTTGTATTAAATTTGTCAGAAGCTTTAATAAACATAATTTTCAAAAAATATATAATTTTCTGCCAACTTTTTCAAGGTTTAAATGGTTAAAAAAGGATGAAACAACTGAGCCAGTACAACAGCTGATTGTGAAGTTGAGGTCAACAGAACAGTTTCACACAGCTAGTCACAGCTAAATCACATGTTCCTTCTCACCCACCTCAGAGTATCAAATACTGCTGTTGCAAAGATGAAACATTCAATTACAGCCAATTCTGAAAAGTGCTACCATTTTCTAGGCAGATATTTTGCATTTGGAATTTGAAAGGATGGCTGTTTGTTTAGGTTTAGGTCCTGAAAATGACTGGAAAAGTTTGTGGTTTTGGCTAAAATAAGCTCCTTCACAATATAACCATGCATTTTGTAAAGATTTGTTTATATTGCGTGTTTAAATGTGCCTCCAAGGGGTCTTTAATCATATTTAATAAGTTGGGAGCAAAATCTATCTCATTCTTGCATTAAAACCTGCCATGAAAAACCAAAGGACACAATGTGCATATCTATGAGACGCCAGTGGCTTTGACAAAAAATAAGTAAATAAATAAACCTGAGAATATGAATTTTCTATCTGAGGTTAGTGAAATTTGCACCGACATGCTCAGAATCAGGATGAACCTATTTATCCAGACATATGAAGCTCAACCAGTCAATCTGTGTGTATAAAGGGCAAAAAACACTCAGTGTCAGAGTGGTGGTTAAAACAAAGTGCACTTGTATATAAGCAGCTATCTGTGAGTTTAGCTTGTCTTTTCGTTGTCTTGCTGGCTGAATTTTTTAAAAGATTATATGCATTTTTAATGTATGTAAATTTGAATATGCATGAGTTCTGAAGTCTCATAAGTGCAGTGCACACACATACGTCAGGCAGCTTAGAACAAGTATATACAGAGAAGCATCAATAACAATGAGCCGTACACCAGGAGTAAAAATAGTCTCAAATTTCTTTGTATCATATTTGTTATGAAGCCTTCCTCAACAATACCACATATCATCTACAGTTGTTCACTATATTTATTTAAGTCATTTTAAAGCATGTAACTGATGTAACATTCCCAACAGACACAGATTTTTTTTTTTAACTAATCAGCGCTCACACAAAAAATACTAATAAACAGATTAACTAATTCTCTTAATGTGAACTGTGAACATGAGAAAAAGTTGTAAAGCAGAGGTGAACCTACAGTAGGTACTTCCTCATTTTCCCCTGGTGACATTTAGCTATGTTTAATGAGGAATACTTAGAGTTGACCTTACCATTGATTAAACACATTTTACAGTCCGACATCAGCATAGACCAGGGGTCGGCAACCTGCGGCTCTTTAGTCCTTATAGTGCGGCTCTGGGTGGTTTGAGAAAATAAATTAGAAGTATTTAGCTGAAGTGTATTTTATTTATGTTAGTTCTTTTTTAACTTGTAGTTCTAAATTGAAAGATTATTTTGATATTGAAATATAAAAATACAATTATATTCTATTATTTTTTCATCGCTCAAAATAAGCGCCACACTCGCGGAAGCCGGTGTACCCGCCGAAACGCCGTGCATTTATCGAGGCTTTCAACCCCAGGTAGGCCAATTATGGATCTTCGGATCCACATTATGTCAGCAGCTGTTCTCCACCGTGAACTATGTGAAAAACAAACACCGCTCACGCCTCACAGATGACAACTTACAGTCCTGCGTAAAGATGAAAGTGACTTCGTACAGTCAGTTGAGCTTTGCAGCTCACAGCCCAACACACACCAACACAACAGCATAGATAGCACAGACGTTAAGGCGGCGAGGCGTGATTGCGGGTGCCGCTCACGTGCGTCAACCTCCCCTGCAGCGGCGCTGCAGACCACGCCCCACCACACACATTAACCAGGTAAAATACATATTTTAAAAGCAGGTCAAGGCTCCAAAAGCCCAAAGACGATATAAGGGTGGCGGCTCACAACAGTTTTTGTTTGCTACATGGATCATTTTAGTTCAGCTGGGTGTCTTTCCTTTTGTTATACAGTGGGGCAAAAAAGTATTTAGTCAGCCACCGATTGTGCAAGTTCCACTGCTGAAGCCAGTGCATGTCCAGGCCCGTCTGAAGTTTGCCAGAGAGCACATGGATGATACAGCAGAGGATTGGGAGAATGTCATGTGGTCAGATGAAACCAAAGTAGAACTTTTTGGTATAAACTCAACTCGTCGTGTTTGGAGGAAGAAGAATACTGAGTTGCATCCCAAGAACACCATACCTACTGTGAAGCATGGGGGTGGAAACATCATGCTATGGGGCTGTTTTTCTGCCAAGGGGACAGGACGACTGATCCGTGTTAAGGACAGAGTGAATGGGGCCATGTATCGTGAGATTTTGAGTCAAAACCTCCTTCCATCAGTGAGAACTTTGAAGATGAAACGAGGCTGGGTCTTCCAACATGACAATGATCCAAAACACACCGCCCGGGCAACAAAGGAGTGGCTCCGTAAGAAGCATTTGAAAGTCCTGGAGTGGCCTAGCCAGTCTCCAGACCTCAACCCCATAGTAAATCTGTGGCGGGAGTTGAAAGTCCGTGTTGCTCGGCGACAGCCCCAAAACATCACTGCTCTCGAGAAGATCTGCATGGAGGAATGGGCCAAAATACCAGCTACTGTGTGTGCAAACCTGGTAAAGACCTATAGTAAACGTTTGACCTCTGTTATTGCCAACAAAGGTTATGTTACAAAGTATTGAGTTGTATTTTTGTTATTGACCAAATACTTATTTTCCACCCTGATTTACGAATAAATTCTTTACAAATCCTACCATGTGGATTCATGGATTTTTTTTTTCACATTCTGTCTCTCACAGTTGAAGTGTACCTCTGGTGCAAATTACTGACCTCTGTCATCATGTTAGGTGGGGGAACTTGCACAATCGGTGGCTGACTAAATACTTTTTTGCCCCACTGTATTCCTTTAAGAGTTCAAAATGTGTTAACTACATAAATAAAATGTAATTTTCTCTGTAGCACTTCATTGATTTCACACCTTAGTTGTTCACAAAAAGCATAAAGGTAAAAAACAATATATACAGTGTTATCTTCATTTTAGATATCAAAAGTATTTGAGGCTCCCAGTGTTTTCTTTTGTGTGGAAACCGGATCCAAATGGCTCTTTGGGTGTTAAAGGTTGCTGACCCCCGGCATAGAAGATGAGTTAACAGCAGCTTAAGTGGAAAAAACATAAGAAAGCTGAATTTCAAACGCATCTCTGCAGGCATATTTCATACCTAAATTCAAAATACATAGACTGCATCACTGAACAAGAGATCCAGGAAATCTTATTGTCTGAAAGAGTAAAAAAGATATTCAAAGATAAATCATGTTCTTCAGAGAAAAGAAGCCTACTATAAAAACTGTCTGATGTATTGGTGCACTTTAACTGGGTACATGCAACCAATATGTTTACAGAGAAACACCATTGTCGTTCCAGCCTTTATGAATCATACATTTAAGCGCCCTGGTCTGTATGTTCTTTTCTATGTCTAATCTAATGAAAGCGAGAAACAGGAAAGTACACTGGAGGAGCGCGAGCACGAGGTAGAGAGCGGGAGGAAAGCGAGATGCTGCGCTCTGATCAGAGGCTCTGATTAGAGGCTTTAATTGTCTTCCTGGTAGTGGAGTCACTCTGGGCGTCTTAAATGGAAAGTGCGAGTATTTATGTGGATGTCTCTGTGAGGATGTACGCTGTTAGGTACTTGTTGATACGCTTGCTGGGCTGGCAGGAAGAAAACACTCTTAAACCCTGATGCCCAGTGTGTGTCTGTTACAAATGTTACAATCAGACATGGTGCAAATGGAAGTTATTCAGTAATGACATCATATTAAATCAGAATTTTTACTGTAATTAAGTTTGCCATTGAAATATTTTAGTCTACCTACATATTTTCATTTTTAGGTGTGATTGCTGCTGTAGTCACAGCAAAACACACACACACACACACACACACACACACACACACACACACACACACACACACACACACACACATATACTTAACCTGAGTATTAAGTATTTTGTCTACAAAATAAAGTCTCCTAAAACCTTAATTTCTTTGAGTTTTTTCGCTTCTTTTTGGGTACTTTTTCAGCCCAGTTTGAAAAAAACAAAATAAAACAGTTTTGAACCAAGTAGATGCTAATGCTTCAGACACTCGGCTAGCTGAAGAGAAATGATGGAGAAAACTACAGACAATGTTTTTCTCCAGGATTAAACTACCATTAGACTTGTGCTGGCATTATTTTGTTCCTGAGTCGACAGTAATTTCAGCCTGACCTGTGTTTATGCATCATGGAGTGGGTGTCTGCAGCTTTTCCTTTTCCTCCAGACTGCAGGAGGTTTGATTTGACTGATTAATTTCTTCTCTCAGGCTGATAAGTTAATCTATGAAGTCACTGCTGAACTGCTGGCACGGATCACTGCTATTTGCAGTCTGAGATGTAACTGTAGACATGAAATGGATGCAAAATGTGTATTTTTAAATGTTTTGACATCACTGAATATGCCTGATTTTTCTCTTGCGATTACTCAACGCCACAGATGGTGGAATGAGAGCATTCGTGGATTCGAGGTAAATCAAATCAGTCTTTTGTGAGTGAGTCAAAAATGTAGCAAAATACAAATACACGCAGATGATGGGCCAAATGCCCCAGGAACAGAGCTTTGAAACTTTTAATAATCACCAGGTCTCTCAGTCTGTTTACCAGTGCATCTCCCTGCAGTATGAGTGTACCTCCGACTACAAAGTTTTTTTAATCACAAAGGAAAACTTAGCTGAAAAAGGAAAATGTAAATCTCATTTGAGTCCTGCAGACGGCCTCAGGAGCAAGCACAGGCAGTGGACAGAGTGCAACAACAGAATGAAATTATACCACATTCAGCAGGTCTCTAACTAGATCATACAGCCCCGATAATGTTTAATTTATTTAATATATTTAATATATAAAACTTTACCCACAGAATTCAAGATACATATTCATGTTGAAAAAATCATAGCTGTCAAAGCATGCTTCTTTAACATGTCCCAGTGCTTTGGTTTTGCATGAGATTTTCTGTTTTCCTGTTCTCTGGTATATTGCATCTGTGGAATGTACCCAGTAAAATGCTGCATTACTTTTAAAGCTTTTAAACGTGTTATCATATTTATTGTTGAATATAGACAACATGAGCTTTGTCACTTGAAAATCATTTTCTTATACAGAGGAGATGTTTGTTCTTGGACAGTTAGCAGCAATATGACAGCACATGTTGCGTAAAGCTTGCGTTTGATGTGCCAGTGCTGCTGCCCTGCATTCTTTTTCTACCTACATACTCACATACACACAGATGCAAGAAAGTTGATTCTGGGACTTTTCAGTGGGAGAAACATTTTAACCAAGTGACTTCTACAGTCTCAGCTGACTCCAAGTTTCCCGGACCTTATAAACAGTACAGCTGCATAACGACTAAACCTAAAACTAGCACCCTTACCTACCGCTCAGCCCCAGAGATCATTTTATTGATCATTAATATGCAAACTGTCATGACTACTGATCCATGACTACTGTTCACATAGAGATGGGGAATAGCTGCAATCACAGCACTGTAAGATGGTAACAGATGTACTTTTACGCCTGATTTAGACTTTTGCAGGAAATCTATGTTGTAACTTGCAATGTAATCGCAAACTCCTTCCACAGCATTCAGTCACTGTGGGGCTCCGTGGACCCAACAACTAGTGACATTTCTCAGAAGGAGCAGTCAGGTTACGTGGATCGGTTCTCGGTTATGTCATCGGTTATGATTTAGATTACCTGCAGTAGTATAAATCATGGTCATTCCCTTTTCATACAGATGGCTGCCTTGCACCACTCAAACCAGCACCCCTCCCTATCTAGGATGTGCATTTCCTCATCACTGAAGGACTGGTCTAGCCTGTAGGCATAAAACAGTCGCAAAGTTCTGGCCTGACGAAGTAGCTCTTCTGTATTTGACAACTTTGCAACAGTTTGTTCTGTTTCCCCAATGTCTGATTAAGGCAATCCTCTGGGTACTTAATCTACTACACTATATTTCTCTGTCTGTGCTTGAAGACCGAATCCATGGATGTTTGGGGGCTTTGAAAGAGATGCTGTGTGTTAAAAAAAAAATCCTTTCAGCCATTCTGATACTCAAAGGGATCACCACTGGTTTTCATATAGAAAGCAGTTGTCCTTCTTTCCTGGATCAGTTGGCTCATTCGGCATCTTCCGAGCTTTGATGAATGCCCAGCCGGGATAACGACATTTACTAAAGGCTCTTTTGATATGATGCTCTTGTGCTTCCCTGGCAACTGAGTCTACGGAGATGGTGTGTTGGTTTACAACACACATCAACTTTCAAATATCCCCTTTACTGATGGCAGTTTCATAGTCCCAGAATGCTAGCCTGTTATCTTTCATATACTCGCTGGTGAACCTGATGTATTTGTCCACTGGGTTAATGTGATCTGTGAATTGTGGTGCTTCCTGAGATTAGATTTTCACCCAGGTTTCATTCACATACTTGAACCAACAGCTCTGTGCTGTTCCAGAATAGGATATCAGGGCTATCTTTGCTACTTCCTCTAGATACAAG
Source organism: Rhamphochromis longiceps (assembly GCF_057381845.1). NCBI lineage: Eukaryota > Metazoa > Chordata > Actinopteri > Cichliformes > Cichlidae > Rhamphochromis > Rhamphochromis longiceps. Next base: position 5,493,108 of record NC_140569.1, read on the forward strand.
TTAGCCACAATAGGTGAAAGTGGGGAACCTGTGGGACACCCATGTGGACTGTAAACAGTTCGGAGAGCAGACACACGTTCAGGGTGTCTCCATTGCTGAGGTCATCCTGTAATTTCTTGTGAAGAAAGACCAGTGTTTCATCTGCCTCCGCACCTTCTCCATAAAACCCAAAGTGTTCTGAATGTGGTGTTTTGAGCTGCCTAACAACTGACTGAAGACTGAAATCAGAAACTTGGAAGATGTTGTAGGTAACACAACTGTTCACACTAGCAAAGGGTTTAAAAGGTGCAGCCTTTTAGTAAGACACACAGACTTGGTGTAGCTTAGATTATGTATACAGGGAGTGCAGAATTATTAGGCAAATGAGTATTTTGTCCACATCATCCTCTTCATGCATGTTGTCTTACTCCAAGCTGTATAGGCTCGAAAGCCTACTACCAATTAAGCATATTAGGTGATGTGCATCTCTGTAATGAGAAGGGGTGTGGTCTAATGACATCAACACCCTATATCAGGTGTGCATAATTGTTAGGCAACGTCCTTTCCTTTGGCAAAATGGGTCAAAAGAAGGACTTGACAGGCTCAGAAAAGTCAAAAATAGTGAGATATCTTGCAGAGGGATGCAGCAGTCTCAAAATTGCAAAGCTTCTGAAGCGTGATCATCGAACAATCAAGCTTTTCATTCAAAATAGTCAACAGGGTCGCAAGAAGCGTGTGGAAAAACCAAGGCGCAAAATAACTGCCCATGAACTGAGAAAAGTCAAGCGTGCAGCTGCCAAGATGCCACTTGCCACCAGTTTGGCCATATTTCAGAGCTGCAACATCACTGGAGTGCCCAAAAGCACAAGGTGTGCAATACTCAGAGACATGGCCAAGGTAAGAAAGGCTGAAAGACGACCACCACTGAACAAGACACACAAGCTGAAACGTCAAGACTGGGCCAAGAAATATCTCAAGACTGGTTTTTCTAAGGTTTTATGGACTGATGAAATGAGAGTGAGTCTTGATGGGCCAGATGGATGGGCCCGTGGCTGGATTGGTAAAGGGCAGAGAGCTCCAGTCCGACTCAGACGCCAGCAAGGTGGAGGTGGAGTACTGGTTTGGGCTGGTTATCATCAAAGATGAGCTTGTGGGGCCTTTTCGGGTTGAGGATGGAGTCAAGCTCAACTCCCAGTCCTACTGCCAGTTTCTGGAAGACACCTTCTTCAAGCAGTGGTACAGGAAGAAGTCTGCATCCTTCAAGAAAAACATGATTTTCATGCAGGACAATGCTCCATCACACACGTCCAAGTACTCCACAGCGTGGCTGGCAAGAAAGGGTATAAAAGAAGAAAAACTAATGACATGGCCTCCTTGTTCACCTGATCTGCACCCCATTGAGAACCTGTGGTCCATCATCAAATGTCAGATTTACAAGGAGGGAAAACAGTACACCTCTCTGAACAGTGTCTGGGAGGCTGTGGTTGCTGCTGCACGCAATGTTGATGGTGAACAGATCAAAACACTGACAGAATCCATGGATGGCAGGCTTTTGAGTGTCCTTGCAAAGAAAGGTGGCTATATTGGTCGCTGATTTGTTTTTGAATGTCAGAAATGTATATTTGTGAATGTGGAGATGTTATATTGGTTTCACTGGTAAAAATAAATAATTGAAATGGGTATATATTGTTTTTTGTTGCCTAATAATTATGCACAGTAATAGTCACCTGCACACACAGATATCCCCCTAAAATAGCTAAAACTAAAAACAAACTAAAAACTACTTCCAAAAACATTCAGCTTTGATATTAATGAGTTTTTTGGGTTCATTGAGAACATGGTTGTTGTTCAATAATAAAATTATTCCTCAAAAATACAACTTGCCTAATAATTCTGCACTCCCTGTAATCTGTAGGGCTCAGAAGTATCTTTGTCACTGAACAGTGACTTAAATTTCTCATTACACTCAGTCTGGTTTAACAAAATTGTCCACACACCCTTGTCTACCAGAAGGATGATGATGTTGACATTGCTGTCCTTACTAAGTGACATGCCTTCACTAAAGACAACAACAGTGACTATTACTGCACTCGGGGGTTAACAGAAGAGTATAAAACACTTTACACTCAGACTGTGCAGTGTTATGCAAGCCGCTCTCTCTGTAGATTTACCTCATTATTGTTTTGTGTGTGTACAGTCTCTAATTGAATCCCAACAAGCGATTTGGCTTCCACTAATTCAAAAAAAGATAATAAAAGAAAAAGAGCTCCCCCATATTCAGCATGATATTTGTTCAGGTATGTGAAATGAAGTTATGTTCAAGCGAGAATCGGTTTAATCTGCTTCCCTAAACAAGTCAACATCGCTGAGAAAGCATCAGCTCCACTTCCCTGTAGGATGAATTTCTAGTGCGAGCAGCTAATTGGACTGAGATTGTTCTGCACTCAAGGAATCATCGCTATGTTCAGACAGAGAGAGAGAGAGAAAGAGGAAAAAAAAGCTTCATTAGGTCTTAAACAGAACTGACAGAGTCATAGATAGTTAAGAGAGAGCTTGTTTTGTGTAATGAGTGTAGATATGTTCAACTGTGCAGTACATTCAAACTGAAGCATGTTTCCTTCTGGGAAAAACATTTTAAATCATTTATTAAAAGCTGAAACGAGGAATGCTTATATATTTGTACATTGCTATTTTGGTTTGTAATCCCGCACCTGCCCTCTTTTTCTTGCTCTGTCTTTTTTTATAGACTTCAAGGGCTAAGTCGACACTGCAGGGAAGAGTGGCCCAAATCATGCATGTTTTATTTATATGTGATCCAGATCTGTTTTTTCATGACAGTGTGATTGGTCCCAATCACACTGAATATGATCTTTTCAATTCTGTCCATTTGTGGTCCTGAATCGTAGACACGTCTGATTTTGTTCTTCTTTATCTACATGGGACTAAAACGTCACTTGGCTGACCTTAATGTCTTGTTATGATTCTTTCCACATCACAATCTGCATCCTCTTTGTCATCCCCTCACAAATTCCCTTCACTGCACATGATCTCGTAAATGAAACCGTAAATGCTGAGTTTAGCCGCCTGCATATTTACTCCTGCGTAAAAGCGTGACGCACGCGGCATCGTTTTGACACGTGAGTTCCAGGAGCGTCCTGAATACTGGCCACATCTAAAGAATAAAGCGCATAGATAAACAAAAAGTGAGATCTGAGCAATTCATAAGAATTGAGCACCAAGGTTTGTGGTGTGATGGGAGATAATGAAAACAAAAAACAAACAGGCATTTTCCAACATATGCCAAATAAAAGTATGGAAAAAGCTCCTGTTCAATGACTCATGCTGCATTTAAACCAGCGGTGGGCAGTTCATTGTCCAGAAGGGCCGGATGAGAAAGCTGGACCGTTTTGCAGGACTACACCAGTTAGCTGAACTCAATACCGCCCAATATTAGTTTTACCTTATATCTCTAAGTTTATTGGTGCAGTATTTCACAACAGTGCCAGCTCCTCATGTGGTCCCCACGGGAAAATGAACTGCCCACTACTGGGTTAAACAATTACCCCTCAGGAATGATTGGCATGTCCCAAATATCCCATCATATAAAATATGTTCCTCAGTGGGTCAGAAAAGAAGCGATAATGGGAGTAGAGACTTGATGAAATCACAGATCTCTCAGTCGTGTTTTGAAACACAAGAAAATTATGATTTCATAAGTGCTCCTGAAATCTGTACTGTAAGCATCACCTTAAGAATATGGAAAGTCATCTTCATGGTTCAAGTTCTCCCTGAATCTAGTTATGGATCTGACAGAAACATTCACAGAGCAGCTGCTGGATGCTGATTGAAAGCTCTGACCTTCACATGCGATGTGCTAACTGATGATTTCTTGAAATGAACATTGGCTCATTTCGGTACGTTGGTGGTCCTTTGTGTCTGGGGATGGGCGTCCAGGTATGCACCGGCTCACCCCTTGGTAGCTGCTTGTCGGGGCCTGGAACCTGGGGCTCGCTCGGGCCACTTCGGGGGTGGGGTGCCCTCAGCCTCTCGGCCTGGGGCTCGGTCACTCTGGCACAGCTGGCTGCCGGCAGAGCTCACGGGCACATCACTGCAACCCCCCTTTACTTCTGCTCCGCGGCTGCTGAGTAACCCCTCCTCTGGGGCTCTCCTCAGCTCTTTCTGGGATAGTGGCGCAGCTGCCCTTCTGTTGGTCTTCCTTGGTCTCTGGTGTTCTGAGGGCCTCTGAATGTCTGGAGCCTAGATCTCCTCCATACCTGCTTCATGCCCTGGAGGACGGGGCTGTGGCTCCCCACACCCTCTAGCGATCTGCTAGAGGGTGTGGGGAGCATTTACATGAAGGAAACTTTTAAATACAAGCGCGCTCACGCTCACAGGTGTACACACGGGTGCTCACACACACAAACTACACCCTTTTTGGCTCCTACCTCAAGGCACACTGTGTTCTGTTGATCTTACGTGCTGCACAATAATGTTTAATATTTAGTATTTACGGTTACATTCCCATCCATACATATGCAATAATACTAAGTGCAATAATCCTTTCTGTCATCGTTGTATTTTTACTCAGTTGTATATAGTATTTGTATTTGTATTCTATTTTTATCTTATTGTATATTTATTTTATTTTATTCTACTGTATATAGTATTTTATTCTATTCTGTACAGTTGTGTACTGTATTTATTCTTATTGTATTCTAATTTTTGCCTCATAACTTTTGCACTGTCCACTTCCTGCTGTGACAAAACAAATTTCCCACGTGTGGGACTAATAAAGGTTATCTTATCTTATCTTATCTTATAGATCATCGTGATGATGTTGTTTATTATGTTGCTCTCTTTTTCTTTGCTTGTTTTCTCTTTTTTCTTTCTCAACAGGTGAGTGATAAATGTATTTTTTGTCTGTTTGTTTTGTTGGTTTTTGTTTTTTGCCCTTTATCCCCGTCCCTCTTCCTCGCTGTTTTTCTTTCCCTCTTTCTTTCTCCCTTTTCTTTCCCCCAGTCATGTCTGTCCTGTGTTTAGCAAGTGAAAATAAAATAAAATAAACAATAAAATAAAAAAATAAAAAAGGACATAGTTTGTTTAATGGCATCTATGGATTTTAATTTAAATTGAATCTTTAAGAATTTGAGTGGTGTATCTATAGTGTGTTAAACTTTTCACCAAAACAATAAATGCTGCTTTTGAATTTCTGCTATAGCAGGTAATTTTTTTCAATAATCAGGTACTTAAAAGCATCCTCAAAGTATTGAAATGTGAGGACACATGATGAGTAAGTAAAAAAAACACCATTTTAAAATTGTGAACCTCAAATTCTGAAGGCACATTTCAAAGCTTTCATTCTGAATTTTTATTCCAAGTTCTGCTGCTGAAGCATCGCTCTGCATGCGTGTGTGAGTGCATGTGAGCATCCTGTTTATGAAAAGCTTCTTAGAGCTGGATTAGGATCATCATTGTCCACTGGCTTATGATACGACAAGGATTATGTTAGTACAAAGATATGTTTAGCAACACATCCCAAACTTGCACGCCCACACTGGCGCTGTATACTGGGATGCAGCTTATAGATTGTGGGCTCTACTGCAGTCATAGCATCTTATAATTTAAACTCAAAACAGGTTTTGCTTCTTGTCTTCATTTTCCACATGTGCTCAACATGTAAAATCAAGCAGCTCAGAGGATACAATGTGAACCATATCAGTTGATAGGTGGGGTAACCCTCCCAGGTAAAGGATCACTCAGGAAAAAACTTGTTTAGTGAACTCCAATAGATGTTTTACTAGTAGGCTGCGATTAGCTGATCTGTGCTGCTCCAGTATTCACTGCTCACTGTAGATTTAGTCGACTGCATTCAAAAAGAAATACGCACATGTAACATGAGTTGCACGGCTGATTATCCAACCCACAGATACTATAAAGGTATAAAAGATGGAATTTAGTGAGTGAATCTAACCAGCAGCATCATAAATATAAACTAATATCTACTTTTGATGTAGTCTAGATTTAGCCAGTCGAACATAATGCATCACTGTAAACTTCCCCACAGTGCTGCAAAAAAAACCAAAAAAAAACAACAACAACAGGTTATGCTGCACTAAACTGCCTGCCTACAACCTGTGAATAATACAAAAAAATTCTATTTTTATTACGAGTGTTAACGTGATAAAGTATTTTCAGCTTGTATTTCTAGTTTTATTGTGTATATAATGAAAATGAGGATTGATAACACCAGCGCCCTTTGCCGAGTCTGATAATTATGTATAATAATTATCAGACTGATCCAGATCATATGAAATAACTTTTCACTTTAACTACTATCCAGATGCCATGTTGTGCTGATGCATTTATGTGCACATTGTTAGTTGTAGTCCATTAAAGGTCTCTCTAATTGTTCTGAGAGGGAGTCAGGGGACTGACAGCTTCCTTCAGCCAGGCACTGTGGCTCCAGAGGGGACTGGATGGGTGGAATTATGACTCCAGCAGCACACCGGTCACTCATGTCATGATCTTCCCCATCCTGTAAATGGCATAGAATTGTTTTTACATCTTAGTACACCTGACAGAACAGCTGTACTTCTCAGAATAGGTGCAAAACTGAATTAAGATAAACTAAACAATGAAGATAAACCTGTATTAACATATTTGTTCCTTCCTGATTTATATTAGTGTATTCAGCCATTTAATAAAATATCAATAAAAGCGAAATATATGTAAAATTTGATTTGTTCTTTTTTATAACCATTTTTCTTCTTTTAATCAATTAAAATTGAATCAAGGAAGAAATACAAAAAATGTGCAATATTTTACCACAGCAAAAAGGCCTGACAAATATTTAGTTACTGCATTTGACTCTCAGTCAAATGTGCTGAAATGACACAATTATCTGTGATGCATGTTTATATATTGGGCATATACTGTATAAAAGTCAGGAGTTAAAGTATGCTGGTATGATCTCAAACAGCGTTCAATACTAATTTCAAATGACTCTGTAAATATCCCCAAACACACAAACTCTTCCTACTGTATACCATTTGTCAGAAATCGTGTCTGTAAATGTACGGTTGCTGTGTTATTCACTGAGTAAAAAAAAACAAAAACATTAATGTGTGACACTGATAGATGCAGAAAAATGTGAGAAGCACAGGAAGACTAGACATTATTTTCAGAGGTGACTGCTCACTGCTCAGCAAGTGAAAATTTATAGACAAGTAATGTCCTCATTCATTTTAGAAAATTAAAATCAGATACTGAATCTATAAATCAGGTTTTTCTTGTGTGTTTGCTGAACTGGCTAAATCTAGACTACATCGAGGGTTGTAGACATTACTTTATATTTAAGATGATCCTGGTTAGAGTGACTAGAGTTGGAAATCCACAAAAGAGGGAGCATATTTCTCCCATATTGGCTTCTCTTCATTGGCTGTTAAATCCAGAATTAAATTTAAAATCCTGCTCATCACATACAAGGTCTTGAATAATCAGGCCCCATCTTATCTAAAAGACCTGACAGTACTGCATCACCCCAGAGCGCACTTTGATTTCAGACTGCAGGTTGCTTGTGGTTCCTAGAGTTTGACAGTACAACGGGAGGCAGAGCATTCACCTTTTGGGCTCCTCTTCTCTGCAACCAGCTCCCAGTTTAGATTTGGGTGACAGACACCCTCTCTCTCGTGGCTGATAAAACAGTGACTTACTGCACCTCCACCTCTCACCCCCATTGGAATACCTTTATGCTGATTGGAGTCACAAGACAGAACAGGTTTTTAATTGAAACCATCTTTCTTTCCTTCAAGTCAAGTGTGATAAATCTATAATTAGTCCAAGTAGTTTTACTGACAGGTAATTTTTCTTTTATAAGATCACATTGTTCACACAGTGACGCCCATTCATACCTGGCACATGCTCTGTCCAACCACAATCTGACCACAATCCATTTATAATTCACTGACACGAAGTGAAAAGCACCTTCAGTTTTTGTCAGGGAATTATAAAGTGAAAAAGATAATGATGAGCTTCAGTTTATACTCTGGTTTCTCCTGGGATGTAGTCAAAACTCTTCTTATGTCAAACTTTTCTCAATACTAGAAAATATATCATTAAACATATACGGGTTACATGCCTTCCTAATAATTAGGCTATACTTATTCAAATATATGCAAGCATATGATCATGTTAACGTGTCGTATTCAGTCTAGAACACAAACAAATGGGAAAAAAAAGTCACAGAGAAACTGTCAATAAAATATCAGTCTGTCCATGCAGACGTGCACAAGGGCAAAGTCAAAGTCAAAGTCAGCTTTATTGTCAATTCTGCCACATGTACAGGACATACAGAGAATAGAAACTACGTTACTCTCAATCCCTAGATAAAATAGCAAATGAACATTTAAATATAAGAGTGATTAAAAATGCAAGTAAAATAATTAAAAAGTAAAATTTAAATAAATAAATACAATACAATTTTTACATATAACAAGAAAGCTATACAATATACAATATAATGAGTAAATGACATTGAGTGCAAACCAGGCAGAGTAGTGCAAATGGGCAAATAGTGCAAATGGAGATTTGGTAATGTACGGTAAGAGATAGTGTAACAACAAAGTCTTATGAGGTAGTGGCAGTCCACTGCTCCACAAAGTGACTGGTAACTGGTGCAGGCCAGTGAGTGAGTTAGAGAGTGTGTGTGTGTGTGTGACAGAGTTCAGTAGGACCGTGGAGGAGAGAGGGGAGAGGGGGCAGAATCGGGAGGAAGTTAAACTTCCTGACAGCCTGATGGATGAAGCTGTCCTTCAGTCTGCTGTATCTGGCCCGGAGACTCCGCAGTCTCCTCCCCGACGGCAGCAGCTTGAAGAAGCTTTGCATTGGGTGCGTGGGATCAGCCGCTATGCAAAGGGCTTTTTTAGTGAGACGGGTGCTGTAAATGTCCTGGAGGGAGGGGAGAGAGACACCAATGATCCTCTCTGCAGCTCTCACTATGCGTTGGAGGGTTCTATGACAGGACGCATTGCAGGTTCCAAACCACACAGTGATGCAGCTCGACAGGATGCTCTCGATGGTGCCTCTGTAGAAAGTGTACATGATGGGGGCTGGTACTCCTGCTCTTCTTAGTTTGCGGAGAAAGAAGAGACGCTGCTGTGATTTCTTGGCCAGTGCTGTGGTGTTGTACGTCCAGGAGAGATCCTCTGTGATGTGCACACCCAAGAACTTGGTGCTGCTCACTCTCTCCACAGACGCTCCGTCAATGGTCAGAGGAGCATGTTGGGTGTGCATTCTCCTGAAGTCCACAACAATCTCCTTCGTCTTCTCCACATTCAGAGAGAGATTGTTGTCAGCACACCACGTGGCCAGGCGTCTCACCTCACTTCTGTAGTCGGTCTCATCCCTGTTGCTAATGAGACCCACCACCGTTGTGTCGTCCGCAAACTTGGTGAAGAGGTTGGAGCTGTATGATGGAGTGCAGTCATGGGTCAGCAGAGTGAAGAGGAGGGGAGAGTTAAAGTCCAGGAATCAAGTCGCTGGTTTAGGCTAGAGTTATTTATATGAGCCCGACCACCCACGCCCACATATGTGTCAACAGCAGAGTCAACAGCAGCCATCAATCAAAATGCTTTGTGTGGCGGAGAGATTTTTAGGATGGCAGCAGAGACAAAGAAACCACAAAAAAAAAAAAAAAAAAAGGAGGAGAGGGAAGCAGAGGGAGGGAGTTATATTATTACAGACGGCTGGCCTGAGGCACTTTCCAGTAAAAATCTTAAACGGAACAGGCAGACAAACACAACCGTATAAAACCATCTCCACCACCATATGGCTCCGGGGAGATGTCCTTGTTGTGTCCCTCAAAACACTCCACTCTCTCTCTTCACCCCTTTCCTCCCCCCCTCTCCCCCATCGTCTCTCACGTTTCGGTGCTTTTGAAGTTTGCTGGTGGCTGTGAGGTGCTGCTAAACCACTCTCTGAACACCAACACCTTCAAGCTAATCGGGGTCTCTGACAGTGACAGTGGTCACCTGGCCTGCACTGATAGCAGCATCATTAACATTTATCATATTGCCTGTTTTTACTTTTTTTGTATCAGCGACAAGTGAGTAAACATAACATGAGCACTAGCTGAGAAATAGTTGAACAGTTTTTAAGACTGTTAGTACCAAAAATATCCATTTAAGAATAATATTAGCTCATTTTAGATATGGTGGCATCACATGGGGTAACAAGTGGTACTATAAAGAAACATCTGCAGGAAAATTTTACAACTAATTGGGTCAATAGCAACAGAGCATGGTAAAATATAAATAGAATAGAATAGAATAGAATAGAATAGCCTTTATTGTCATTGTACGGAGTACAACGAAATTGGAGTGCCACTCCCTTGGTGCAAGTTTCAATAATAAATATAAATGTAAAATATAAAAAGTACAAAAAAACAATCGTAAGTACTCAAACAATAGTATGTACAATATATACAGGATAGCAGCATTAATATAATGACAGTATCTTAAATATATGGTTGAATACAAAAGCCCATCTGACAGCAGTCTAACATTACAGTGGAACCCCGACTTACGAATACCCCATTTAACGAAAAATTCAAGTTACAAAGGCACTTAACGGCAATATTTCTGCTCGTGTTACGGCAAAATGCCAGCGTAACGAAATCCGCTGGCTCTGATTGGCTGAGCCCAGAATGGCTACAATGCCCACAATGCCTTCCGAATCATGTGACAACCCCCTTGGCTTGTGTACTTGCACTTTGCTGTTCCACTTGAACGACGTATTGTTGTTGCAGTTAGCAGTTAGCCTATAGCCCTATCTTTCACTCAAAAGGCGCGATGGGTGCTTCGATTTACGAAAGACCCTCGGGAACAAATTAATTTCGTAAGTCGGGGTTCCACTGTGCTTCTGAAATTGCAAAACAATTTCGCAAGAATGCTTTTCAGAATAATCTTCATACTGGGAGAGAAATGGGGTTGAGAGGCAGGGTACACCCTTGATGCTGTCGCATTCACCGTCTTTTTGTGTATTTTATACCGTGTGGTGCCAAAAGGTTTGAAAGGTCTGGACTGCAGGCAAGTCAGTTCATGACCTGGTCTTCTCTCTATGAAGCCATGCTGTTGTAATATCTGCAATACGCAGTTAGCATTGTCTTGCTGAAAATATGCAAGGCCTTCCCTGAAAAAGACTTTCGTTGGATAGAAGTTGTTGCACCTGGTGGTGCTTTTCCAGAGCACCGTCTTTTTCAACCCAGAGACGCGTTTATGAATCCTGTTCACATACGGCTCAATGTGCGTTCACAAACAAAGAAGCACCATATTTAAAAGAAGGAGCAAAGGATGACTCTGCAATCCTTTAGGCAAACAGGAATATATGACATAATTGCCACATTGTTTGCAAAATTCAGCCCTAATATATATCAAAGGTGATAGACAACAGACTCCGTACTATCAACAGCAAGAATGTTTCCTATGTGAAGGAAATCATCAGCAACATATGAACACTTGACACACAAGTCTATCTATACAGTAATGTGCATCAGGCTTTGCAGTTTTAAATGAATACAAACAGACTTTTATTTTAGGACTCAAAAAGCCACATATCACACAAAGTACATGTTTTTCTTTTCTAAATGCAACACGTCATGGGTAGGAAAATATTTAAATGAATACATTTAAAGGTCGAATGCTTTTCCACCATTGCAATAGTGAAAATGTCAGGATGTCATTCTGCTTTCTGTTGATTGAGTGGCTTCAAAAAGTATAGAGACCTGAAAATGCCAGAATCAGTAGCACACAAATACACGGCTCAATTTAAAGACTAACCAAATAAATAAAAAAGGCTTTCCACTGAATACACCTCAATCCTCCATCGGGTCCGAGAGGTGGGGGCAGCAGAACAAGGAGAGATGCCCAGACCTCCCTCTCCTTTCTTTTTTTGATTCATTCATCTTTTTAAAAAAATATATTTTTAATGTTTGCCTAATTTATAAATAACTATCCATAAATAGATGAACAGAGTGTAAACTAACTCCCATTATTTTCTCTGTATGCTGTGTTTGTACACTTGCAAGTTGGCCAGCTCGTAAATGCAACAGTAGGGACGACTACATTTGGAGGTTAAGCACAGGCTGCATGGTGGCTGGTCATGGTGTGTGCATGTGTTTGTCTACGTTCTCCTCTCGTCCCTTTGATTTGTTTAAACAGCGGTCATCCGCAGACATCCAGCCATGCTTGGCCACATTAAACCTCTTCTACTAATCTGCCACCTCGAATAATGCCAACTAAATAATAGGACACACAAACATATGCACATGCTGTGTAGCACCAACACACATAGAGGAACCCCCCCCCCCAAAAAAAAACCCCAGCACCCGTACACAAGTGATTTGGCATTCAGTGGTCCAGACAGGCTAATCTCTCCAACTGCAGATTGGAGTGTGCTGCAGCCAAGGACTGAGCAATCAGAGCATAACATCACCTCTGCAGAATCGTGGAAATCCAACAGTTTTAATAAAAAGGAGAAGAGGGGAAAAAAAGAAGAGCCTTTATTTTGAAATTAAAAAAGTCTCCGAGCAATATAATCTAATTCTAAGCTTTATTAAAAAATTAAGGTTGCTTATTATATTTTAAACTTGACTTACTTACTTTGGTAATAAATGGCTTCTGGCTCACAGCGCCATAATATTGACACAATCTTGTCATTAAAATTAGCTTAAGCACCTTTGACTCATCATCTTGCCATTGAAATTAGACAGTAAGAGACCTCAGGAAAGCATTTACAGCAGCATAATTAGCTCCATAAGCCAGCTTGCTGGTTGCAGTGCAGCACTGACAAGTTCTAAACAAACAAAACAGCCTCAAAACTTACATTTAATCAATGTAAGTTTTAATCAATGTAAGCATGGCTTGCTTCTTCTTCATTATGCACAGAATTTTCACCCTCCTGTAATTTGGAGTGGAGCATCTCTGAGTATAATTCCTTAATGAGTGTAGAGGAAAAATGACACAATATGTTAATTGCCTCATGCAAGGGGAGTGCAAACATCTAATTTAAGAAAATTAATGTGAGAGGTGGAGCCGCTGTAGTGAAGACTGCAGAGGTCAGGGGGCACCGTCAGCTAAAGGGAGAGCGATGCTCAGATTCAGAAGCAGAAACCGGCTGTGCTGCAAAGTAATAAAGTCTTCAGGATAACTTATCAGCAAAGAAGAGTGACAACATCTGTCTGGGATGTGAATTTAAAAAAATACTCTACCAAGTAAACCAATAAACTAAATGAGAATCAGTTTTTTATAGAGTAGAGAGACAGATGCACAGAATGTGAAGGCAGACTTTTAACATCATCATAAAAACAACATGGGAGACAGACTTGTTCAAAAAGGTTTCCTATTAATTAAAAATGGTTATTTTGTAATATTCTATTGATTTCCAGCTTAAACAGTCGGTAAAAATTTACTTTTAATTGAATCAGATATTAAAGTTTGTTTTAATCTGTATTAGAAGTATAAAGCCAGCAACTAAATCATCATAGCATCAGATAATTATGTGAATCAGCAGCTGAAAATCTGGTTTTTGACAGTTTGTTTGTTTTGATGATGGTTTAAATGCTGCTAAGAAGACAGCTAAAATTTACAATTTAATATTTGAGTAAATGTGTCTTGTTTATCAACTTAGGGTGTGGCTTCGCAGTATTAAAACACAACTTCATTAGAAGAGAGCCACAGGTGTTACATCAGAACATTCATAAGATAACCGAGGGTTAAACTGGTGTTTGACGACTTGGAGTAAAGACCGTAGGGCATTTTATGACTTGCTTTTAGCAAATGTTCAAATATGGGCTGAAATATGAAGCCAAGGTAAGAATGTAGTAAATTGCAGTTCTTCTATAGCCACTTGAGACATACTCCAATTTTATAATCTTCAGCACAAGCCCAACAGTAGTAAAACAGAACTCCTGGTTGTGGCCCCCCAGGCCCTACTCGAAGGCTGGAATTCTACTCCTCGACACTGACGGTTGCACCACATCAGCATCCATTGCATTCCAGGCTTATATTAAATCTGTCAAAGCAGTTTTTTTCCAATAAATGAGCATCGCTGACTTCGTCCATCACTTATTGACTCTGTAGCAGAGACACTCGTCGATGCCTTTGTTACCACCCCACTGGACAACTGCAATGGGGTCTTGTTCGGGATCAACAGCAAAGCCCTGGACAGACCTCAATATCCCAAAACTGCCAGACATCTAACATGCACTCTGGTGACATATCTATTAACATGACATATTTGTGAGGATAGGTTAATTGATTAATCTAAATTGCCCATAGGTGTGAATGTGGGAGTGAATATGAGAGCGAGTGGCTGTCTGTGTCTCTGTGTGTTGGCCCTGCAACAGACTGGTGACCTGTCCAGGGTGTACCCCACCTCTCACCCTATGACAGCTGGGAAAGGCTCCAGCGCCCCCCGCGACGCTGAAAAAAAGGATAAGCAGAAGCGAATGGATGGATGGGTAACAGAAGGCATGTAACATTAATCAGATACCATTCCAAGCTTTAAGCGAGTGGAAGGAGGGTTTGCCATGTAACTTTCTTGCCCAAATATGTTAAAATGTGAGCCTATCAGGTATCATAGGGCAAGACACAGGGTAAACCCCAGACAGGTTGTCAGTCTGTTGCAGGGTAACACATGGAGGCACATAACCATGAGCCATGGTCAATTTAGAATCACCAAATCCAAGACCTTTTCAAGGTATTGTCCCATAAATATCGTGTTTCCACTATAAGAGTGTTCATACAGATTCATATAACAAAATTCTGCTTTTCTGATGAGGCCAAATAAGAGTTTAAAAAATGACTTCGCTACTTGAGGAAAGAATGATTAAAAAAAGGCATCTGAAAGGGTGTCAGCGGTGCAGAGAAGACCTTAATCTTGTCCTTCTGGCTGGCCATCTTTCTAGCTTTTCATTTTTATTTGACTAATTTATCTAGCCGCGAGGCAGCATCAGCTGTGGTGGATTTCAAAAAATCCACACACTACAGACACACACACTCACACAGTCTTCAGAGGAGCAACCCTATTAGGGAAAACCAGAGACATGGTGCGCAGCTTGTCTCTGCGCATCAGCATTAGAATTTCAAAGTAGCTTTTGATTGTTTGATCTCATATCCAAAAATGATTGTTGGTAATAAAAAACAAGTATGAGAAAAAAGCAATTAACATAAAGCTGCAGCTCTATTAATATCCAGTTTTCTCTGTAGTCTCGTGGCTGGTTGTGATCCATAATTAACGGTGAAGAGATCCCATTTTCACCTTCTGCTGTGGTTCCCCACTAGACCAGCTCTCTGGAGAGCGCAGCAGAGAGAGGGAGATAGCAATGAACAGATGATACTTCACACAGAAAAGCTAGAAAGAGACTTTTTTTTTCTAGTATTACAACCTGACAGACTTGACACTTTTAATATCTTTATATTATGGCTCAGTTCATAAATTCGTTTTATGTTAAGTCACAGTAAATCCTGATCATTTAAAAAGGTGGTTATAAACAAAGATGTGTTGAAAGATGTCAGAAAATTCTCTTTGAAATATGCATATTCACATCTATGTCACACCCATATCATATGGAAGTCCTGAGTAGGGCTGTGCGATATGACCAAAATCTCATATCGCGATATAAGACATATATCGTCCCGATAATGATATAAATCACAAAAATTTAACATTTCCTGTAAATTCTGTGAATCTCGGGCAGCTCGTCTTGCGGGAAGTGTTTCCAGCTGCGCGTCATGTAGCTGGAGTCGAGTGTTTTAACCGATGCATGAAACGATACATTTTTAGACATAAGTTGTAACGGCCGCCGTTTTCTTTGTGAGTATTTATTACACGGCGTGCTGCGGGGAAAAGCCTGTTCTAACGTTTGAGTCTAAGGTTTATTTTTTAGCACCTGGCGGCTCTTTTTTAATTCTCATCCGTAAATAATCTGCTCTTTTACGTAATTCAGTTTATTTTGAAAAGTCTCAAAAGGATCTTGAGCTTTATTGTGAAAGGTTTATGTGGAACATAAACAAGAGGACTCGCGATGCTGTTGTCGTTGTTGCTAACCACAACGCATAAAAACAGGCGCTTGTCCGTCAGTAGTGTGGTTATATTACATATAAGAGAAAGAGAGAACTTTATAGACAGTACAGTGACCATCAGAACGATGAAAAATATTGCCGTAAACAGTTTATTTTGCGACACCACGAAACAAACAATAGTGTAAAATGAAACGATAGATGTTTTTATATCGTCATCCGATATGTAAATGGTAAATGGCCTGCATTTGTATAGCGCTTTTCTAGTCCATAGGACCCCAAAGTGCTTTACACTACATTCACACACACATTCACACACTGGCGATAGCAAGCTACATTGTAGCCACAGCTGCCCTGGGGCGCACTGACAGAGGCGAGGCTGCCGGACACAGGCGCCACCGGGCCCTCTGACCACCACCAGTAGGCAAACATGGGGTTAGTATCTTGCCCAAGAATATTTGGCATGCAGCCTGGGATCGAACCACTGACCTTCTGATTAGTGGCTGACCTGCTCTGCCACCTGAGCTACAGCCACCCCATAATCGTTATCGTTATATCAAAAAGCCCTAGTCCTGAGTGACGTCAGCAGACCGGTAGCATAATGTGAGCCGGGCACACTGTCACGAGCACTCACACTAACATGGTCTATATTGACCTGGTAGCATCACACAGTTGCCAGATTTGACTCTGGAGACCATTTAAATACAGTGAACTCATTGCCATGTTCAACAACGTAGTTTGAGTTGATTTGACCTTTGTGACACTGCGTGTTAGCCATCAAAGGAGGATACACAGTGGTCATAAGGACATGGATATGGTCAGTAGCAACACTCAGGCAGCAGTTGTGTTTAAAACCTCCCACCAAAACTAGAACCCTGAATCACTGACACAAGGCAGGATGTTGTTTATGAGCCCATTACCCAAATGTCACAGCAGAAGTCAAGACTCATCAGACCAGGCAATGTTTATCCAGTCTTCTATTGTCCAGTTTCCTGTTCTTAGCTGATACTAACAGTCCCAATGTGGTCATCTGCTGCTGTAGCACATCTCTTTCAAGAGATGCTCTTCTGCATACTTTGGATGTAAGACGTGTTTTTCGAGTTCATGTCCCTTCCTTTCAGCTCAAAGCAGTTGGGGCATTCTTTTCTAAACTCTGGCATCAAGAAGGAGAACTGGATTGTTTTCTCTTTTTCAAACTATTAAACCCTAGAGGTGGTTGTGTGTTTCTAAAATAATTAGACCAGCCTGTCTGGAAACAACGATGCCATGTTCAAAGTCACTTAAATAACAAATCACCTTCCCACTTTCATGCTTAGTTTGAAGTTCAGAAGTTCACCTTGACCGTGTCTACAATGTATTAAGCTGCTACCATGTGATTGGCTGATGAGATATTTGCGTTAATTGGTAGATTAAAAAGTGTATCTAATGAATTGACCACTGAGTGGATTCCTGTTACAACAAGGCTCACACAAACAGCTCAGCAATCAGCTTGTAGTTCATATAATGCAAAATTTACATGAGATAAACATGGCTGTACTATCCATCTCTCCCCTTAAGGAGCAGCAGTTTATCTCTCTAATAATCAGGTTGACACTAAACACATCAACACCAAGAAATCATAAAAACAAAGAAATCAGCGCTATTGATTGTCCTGGTTAATTTTCTGCTTGATGGTTTTCTGAAGCCAAACTGAGTTTGCGAAGCTTAGAACTATATCTGTGTGAGTAAGTGTGTCTCAGAGTCACGTATATCATCTGACATAAATGATACAGTGGGAAATTGAGGTTGGAGATTGATCTGTAAGCTTCAGGTATCATCTGAAGGAAAATAGAAAAGACACAATTGGCCCTTAGAGCTAAAGAAGGAAAATGAGATTTTGTCACTGACAGACTAATCTGTTGTTTTTCAGATTAAGGTCAGTATTGAGGTCATGTATTACAGAAAACCCCCAACTTCTTTACCAAAAACAATGAATGCATTGCTTATATACATGTGGTAGACAGTAACTACTTGCACTACTAGCTGTAAAAATGGCTGTTGCCTGATACTTTGAATGCTGCACTTTAATTCTATTAGAATTTTCTGATTTAACCATGTGCTTAAAGAAGTAATTTATTTTATATAACTGCACTGTAAATAATGATGGGAGGAAAACTGAGCCGGATCTTTCAAGTTCCAATAACAATAATTTCTCTCCACTGTGCAACTTTTCACTTATTATATCCTCCATCATCCAGAGGAAAGGACAGTAAAAAGAAAATAGCCCTCAGGAAGAATGAGGGAGACACACAGTTAAAGACAGAGAAATGTGGAAATTAACCAACAGTGCAGTGAGCATTGCGAATGTGCTGTGATATGAGACCAGCTCTCATAAATATTGTAGCAGAGTGTCAAGCAGCCTGCCAGCAACCAACATACTGCTCCTCACACTGATAAAACAGGGCTAAACAATCACTGCGCTGGAAACATACACACCTGTAAGTACACACACACGCACGCACACACGCGCGCACACACACAGGACAAAGCTGTTCAAGAATCCTCAATGTTTATATCAAGCTCTATATTTCACTTGTCATTTCTCAGGAAAGACTCTGCACAACATAAAATATTAAAGACAGATGATAAGGTCAAAAATCTGACTATTTAAATTGACAACAACTGGATTGTCGGTAAGCACCTTTTTTCAGATGTTAAACACATTACTGATTTATCATCAGGCTCATGTGTGAAATGTGTTGGCAGTGATTTGGTCAGAGCAACGTTTGCATTCATTATCTGGACACTCCAATGAGTTGATGATCTATCTATGTATATACATATACATACATACATATACAACAACAAACAAACACAAATGCACACACACGTTTAAAATGAGCTACTCTTGAACATAGCTTGTTCTGCCCCTTGTCACAGCATGGTGGGTTTATTACAGCTTTATAGCTGTAGGATGATCAGACTGTATATGTCCTACCACTGTGATGCCATTTTCTAATAATATTTTTTAGTTATAATATTTAAATGCCGCTTCAAGTAACTACCTAATGCCAACAACCTTGGTACATAATATAAACACAAAGACGCATATCTATGAAGTAGTGGTGATTAACATGTAAGCAAATTCTACAGTTTCACTCCCAAAATGCTCCAAAAGGCAACAATACCACAAATTAGCTAAGGGTATACCCAGAAAACAGCTAGTGGCCTCAGAGCAGCCATGGCTCCAATCACGCATAACGCTAACCCCTTAATACAGTGATACAGACGGGGTGAGTTATAAAAGATTCACCACACATACTGTTGTTATAAAGCTGTAAAAATAGTTCTTTCATCTTTAAAGTCACTTTAACATTGGACTTTATTGGGATTGACTCTCTTTAGAAGACAGCCTCTGGTGGCTATATTAAGAACTGCGGTTTTCAGTGTTTCGTGTTTGCTTCATTAGCGTTTGCCTGCCAGATGTGTGCTAATGCCAGTTTACTGTCATTGCAACACTGCTGTTTGTTATACTGATTAGCAGCAGGGGAGCTCATTTTGTTTGGACTGTTTAAAAAAAACAGCAAGTCTGTTAAAGTTTTCAGCACACACATCTTTTAGAGTCTCAGGTACATAATTAGCAGCTTATTTTGTGTTTTTATATATATATATATTTTCTGTTTACTTTCTGCAACCAGAAATGTTCTTCAAGCTTTTCTCTTCGGCAGAGACGCTAATGCAAACTCAAAGTCACATACTGGCTCAATCTGCAATCTGGACTCTATTCATTAAAATCTGTAAAAACCAAACAACAATTAGTTTTGCATACACCATGTGAGAAAAACGTCACTAACTGAACATAAAGGTTTACTCCACTTAAGAAGATTACGAATAGTCCTAATTGAAGGCAATTCATTTTTGAAACATCATAAATCTTAAAGACACACGTCGTCATCATTTAAATGGGGAAAGTTAATTTGCAAATGAAAAGATCAGCATTTTCTGCACGATGACAAAACAGCAGTGGAGGAGAAAAGGGGGAAGAGCAAGAACCAACAAGTGTATTTAAACACAATAGCTCCCTGTGGTACATCTATGGATTACACTAGTAACAATAGACTATTATCAGCTGTCCAAAACCAACAGTGATTCCTCCCTGATGACACAAACATAAAACACAAAGTGTGATAAAGAGAATAAGGGTTACTGCTAAAAAACAAAACAAAAATCCCCCCAAAAAACATGTCAAACAGCGCAGCATGGGATTGATTTGGAGCCTAAATTGTTTTTGCATGTGTCTGCGAGTGTGTTCGGAGGAGGGTCAGAAGTAAATATGAAATGATGTGGCATCTGTTCAGGCTTTAAGTGATATATCACTCTATTCCACTCCGTTTAGCATCACTTCGTCTGAGTTAATTGGCTCATGAGGAGCACTAATTAAGGGGAATGGCCTTGTTTATCGTCATGGCGATGCTCGTTAAGCAGAGAGATTTTTTTTTTCCTTCCAGTACTCATGACATTAACCCACCCTTCACAACTTGTGGGTGGGAAGTAGTATCAGTGTTTACCCTTTGATGTGTCAGCTGCATCTGCGTTTCTGTGAAGCAGAATCAAGTGCACACACAGCTTGACAACGCTCTGCATGTAATGTATACAAATGCATATGCACACAATGGCACACATAAAAACGCATTACAAACACACAGGCAATACATTATCCAAGATGTGTCCTACCTCTCTACGCCGTGAGGCCCAGCAGGTCTGTTTGATTTTCCAAACTACAGCAGCCACCAGCAACAGCGACAGGAAACAGCTGGACAGAGGAGACAGACAGATGATAAATCAATCCAAAATCAATGATTTCTCAGTAGTGCATGAACAAGAATATGCAAAAAAACAAAACAACAACCCATCAGGCAGCATTAGATGGAAACAATTTAAAGAACCGCTTTACTTCTAGGAATAAAAGGTTATACAAGAAATGTTAGCATTTCAAGTAACCAGCAGTTGATGTGGCACGAATCAGAACAGATGGCTTTCAACCAAGAGACTACATGGGTTGTTTTTTTTTTATTATTATTCTGCTTGTTAGTCAAAATATTACAACTAAGTGCTTGACATCACTCAAGGTGACAAAATAGTCAGTGAAACAAAAGAAAAATCATTGTGTTCATGCTTATAATTAGCTTTTCAGCTGTTAATGTTTTCTTTTTATTTGTTGGGGTTATCCTGCGTCCAGTATCTGTGGATAACACAATCATTTAAGCTCTCACTATAAAAATACAACCATAAATGGTTGCATTTCCACACTAATTTCCTCCCCTTTACCTCCATTTCTTGCAGACCATAGGCTAAAAAGGAGAGAGGAATTCTTGAGAAATATGTGGCAAGATACAAAACCGCAGCGACCACAGGCAGCTGGGGATTTTAGGACACAAAAGGGGCGGCAAGAGGGCAATGAGCGACATGATGCTCTCTAACAAAGAACAAGGTTTCATTTACACACAGATGCGCACACACATCCACACATTCTGTTACAAAGTTCAATGTCTGGAGGCCAAAGTTATCAGGCCAAACACAAAGCTTCTCTCTCAAGCAGAACTTCTGACAGCAACTCAAAACAAGCACACCCAAAGACTTAACAACAGGAAGTCCCTGAGAAAGTGCTGAGGACAGCAGCTTCGAAACAATCCTGCTCTTCATCTGTTTCTGTGTGTGTCAGTGAGTGTGCATGTGCTCTCCCATCTCTCAGTATGGAGATGACAGCATTGTAAAGGGTATTAGTGTTGTAATGAGCGTGACATTTTCAGACCAATTGTGGCGAGGAGACTGCTGTCATGGCCTCTTCAGTCCACTGACTTTTCAGTTGCATTCAGAGACATCGCAACCAGGAAATCCCCTCCGGTGGTGAGGACAAGATGCTCATTGCTGCTGCTGGATGAAAACCATCCACTTTAAAGATTCTTGCTGCTGACTTTTGCAGATTATGAAAGCTTTCATCTAGCATCACAGTGTCTTTCATGTCTTCGGTTAAAACAAACATGGTGCAAACACCTACAGTACTGACCAAAAGTATTGTGTCACCTTTCATGGCTTTAGATTTAGTTCTCAAGGAGTAAGACTTTTTTTCTGAATGTCTATCAAAGTGAGCTGAGTGTAAATGTGAAGCCTCAATTTACTATTCAATCTACATCCCTACCCCCACCTATGGTCACAAACTGTGGGTGTGACCGAAAGAACAAGATTGCGGATACAAGCGGCAATAATGGGCTTCCTCCGAAGGGTGGCTGGACTCTCGCTTACAGATAGGGTGAGAAGTTCAACTATCCGGGAGGGGCTCAGAGTAGAGCCACTGCTCCTCCACATCGAAAGGAACCAGTTGAGGTGGTTTGGACATCTGACAAGGATGCTTCCTGGGTGAGGTGTTCCAGGCATGTCCCACCTGGAGGAGGCCATGGGACAGACCCAGCTGCTGCCCCCGCGACCCGGCCACGGATACTTGGAAGAAGATTGATAGACCATCCGTCCATCCATCCATCTAAGAGTTTTGTTGGACGTTGGCTGCTTTTTCACTGATTTTCAGTTCAGTCACTGAACTTTTTTTTGTTGAACCAATGATTTGTGACTTATTCAAGCAGCAGGCAGCTTAGCAAAGAGCCAATTACTAACTGTATCTTTAGATTTTATATTACTACCAGCCTGTCATCAAAACACTTTTTTCTGTTCCTTTAGTTGAAACTATGAAAAAGCCAAAGATAGCACAGTCTAAAATAAATAAAATAGTATTTTTGTACTATGGAGATGATTCCCAAAGAGCTATTCGCTGCGTTTCTCACCATTTTGTCTTTAAAAAAGTTAAGAGAAACTAGAAAAGGGGAGAACAGAAGAAATAAAAGTCATGTCCTTAAAAAAATTGGGGGGAAAAAAGCAAAGATCTGACAAAGGACTTGAGAGATGCAGCTTGACCTTCAGTTAATCCCTCTACTGTTCACTGAAGTCTCCTCAGAAATGGTCATAGTGGATGGGTGGCTGTCAAGAAGTTCTTCTTAAGGAAGAGATAAGGTTGCGGTATGCTAAGGTACAGAAGAACTAAAATAAAGATCAGTGGCAAAGGGTCATAGGGAGTGAAGAATCCAAATTTCACGTGTGTTTCAAATTATTGTCAGTGTGTATGGCAGATACAACAGTATCTAGAGCCATCTGTAAAACACAGTGGTGCCTCTGTCATGGCTGATTTCAACCAGTGGCTTTCTTGTCAAAACTGATGGAATTAGGAGCACGTACAAGTACTGTCAGATTTGAATCCATCATGCAATACTATGCAAAACAGCGTATCTGGGAAAAAAACCCCACATGGTCGGTCATTACTGAAGCAGTGGGGAATTATCTTGACAGAGAGAAGGAAGAGGTAGCTAACATAGAAATGTGCTTAGAAAGGCTCATTCTATTATTAATTGTGTGAACCATCCACTTCACAGTGAGTTTGAGTTGTTGCCTTCCGGCCGCCGTTTTAGAGTACCTCCGAGGAGGACTAAAAGACTCCAGGTCTCTTTTATCCCTACTGCGTCTTGTCTCCTTAATGGCAAATAATTGTCCTTGAATTTTCTATCATTATTATTGTTATTATTGTTTTATAGTATTGTTCTGTTTGTTCTTATCCTCCTGCTGCTAAACTAATTTCCCCTTGTGGGACAATAAAGAAATTGAATTGAATTGAATTGAATCCTTCAAGAAGTCTGGAGAACCATTTCTGAAGGCTATTTAAATAAATTATAAAAAAGCTTGCCTCAAAGAGTTCAGCCTTTGTTGAAGTACAAAGGTGGTTGTAGTGAATACATGACAGACTGATGCAATATGTATTTTGTGTCTTTCCATTGCCCAAAGATTGTATAATAATAAACATAAAATGCTTGTTTTATTGGCTTAAGTGGTCACCAGTTAGACAAACTTGATTTTTTTAAATGACACAACACAACATTATTTTTGGTGTATTCACAGCTAACTGGAGAACCACTTGAACCATCAGCATAACATGATCCTGATTTCACAGGCTCAACAACCCCCACACCGGATAGTACCGGACCCCCATTACAGCAACTATTCACCAGAATAATTACTGCAAAGACATACACACTCAGTAACTCCACTGCAATGATTTCCCATCCTCTAAATTCTAAAAACACTCCACTGGCTCAGATTCAATCGGGCACATGATTCCCAATTTAATCTGTTTTACCTCAGCTCACCATTAATGGGCCACAGGGCCTGAGCTTAGCCATCTAACCAATGAAGCAGAATGGCTAATTGTGGCTCTTACAATTATTAGGGAGGAGAAAGAAGAGGGGAGGATAGGGTTGTCCTGTGGGTTTGTTAACACTCGACTGAGCTTCTTGATAGGTTTAGTTTTAAGACTGTTCAGCTACAGGTAAGAACAACTGAAACGATTAAACAGCCGAGGGATGTGTAAGAATGACTCTGGGTCCCACAGCTTTTATTCCTTCTTTTTTAAGTGACTCAGCCTTTGGCAAATAAATGTAGAAAAGCACAGTTCATACGACAGACACAAGAGCACACACATGCAGGGAAGTACAGTGAATCATCTGAACCCCTGAAGGTAGGAAAAAAATCAATAAGATAGTCAATTAACATGGGCCACAGATAGAAGGTTGTTTCTGATTCTGTGCTATTTGCTAAAGCAGAAAATCAACTCTAAGTGTAGGGACAGGCTGAGGGCATGAGTCATGAGAGAGAAGCTGCAGGTTCTCTAACTGTAATGTTTTCAATGTGTGTGTTTGTTTGTTTCTAAGCCTTGATTTTGGCACTTCAGCAAAGGAAAGAATTATAATTTATTTTTAAAGCACTCTTTAAAATAAACAGTTACAAAGTGCTGCACAGTCTGGATGAAACCATTTAAGTTGACTCATTTGGTCTCTGCAATAAGTTATCTGGTCTGTCTTCCAATTAATCACATATGGAACACCAGCATTTCCCACTGGGAATCCGTAACTATCACTTTTCAACATGCAAATATAACCTGATAATTTTGGTGCCCAGACCTAATCAAACAGCAAGTGAAGCAAAAATAAAAAGAGTGAGTGAGTGCAAGGTGCTCCACACTGTAAGGTAAATATCTTACAAAGTTAGACAATGTCGGTTGTCTAACGGTTCCCTGTGAACCAGCACTCATTTTAAAAGAAAGAAGCCTCTTGAAGAACTATGCCCACAGAGAGAGCAGTCATCTTTCATGGCAGGAAAGGGGAAAAATGCACTGATGTGCTTGTGTGTTATATTATTTATCGTAATATTTGGCAGGTTGGACCACTGGTTTATCCCACTGCCACTCAGTCAGCTTCCTTATACTGACTTGAGTGTAAAATCTGAAAAATTTAGCAACTAGGGACGATGCTGAAAAGATCAATAGTTAAATTCGTAGCTATCTGCACTTGAATGTAAAGCCATGCCTGGGTCTGTCCAAATTTCCTTACCTGGGAGGCAACCTAGTCAGATTTTCAGTCAGCTGCTCTAAAGTTCAGCACTGCTCTGAGTCCCTCCCAAATGAGCAAGCACCCTCACCCTGAGCCTGAGCACAGATACCCTGCAGACGAAGATCATTTCCGCCGCTTGTCTGCAATCTCATTCTTTCGGTCACTACCCAGATATTTGATCAAAGAGAACACCACAGAGAATTTAACTCGAAGTGGATGTTGGTCATGGTGGTCATTTTGAAATGACATGGGCAATTTCGGGGAGTCTCATGAGCCACTCACTTCTGAGTAGCGACTCTGCTGTTTTAGGGGAAAAGAGAGAGAATGAAACTGATTGCTAATCAAGCGAGTCAGAGCTGGGAGTAATTGGACAAAGCTGCGATGCGGTGTCACCAATTAGTATCTGAGACTGTGGAGAGGAGCAACATAAATGCTGTTTAATTATGGCCATTCTCCTTCATTTGGATATGAAAAAGAATGTGCATGGAGGATGGATGAAGGGTGGGAGAGACGGGAAGATGAGGAGAGGAGAGTTTTTAAACTGTAGATTCTTTGTGGAAGAAAATTTTACAACTACTCCGGGAGTCTTTAAACATCTGGGCCTAATTTTCAAAAGCACATCCAACACAGATCGATATGAGTCATTACGAGACTGTATTTACACTTAAAACGATGCCACTTTCAAAATATCACATAAAATTAATAATGGCTGAGCTTTTTCTCCAGCTATTGTTTAATACTGCAGCATTTCAGTCTTTTCTCTTTTCCCCTCTGCCCTCATGTCGCCAACTTTGATTCTGCTTCAAATTTTTGGACTATAATTAAAGCTGCAGTAGGCAGAAATCTAGAACTGAAAAATAAAAACCCTTAAGGATTTGAAAATAGACAGCCCTTCTCCTGCAGCAGTTCCCCCTCTGTATTAAGCCTGCTTCATGCAGGCTTTTGGCTTCATACAGGATTCAACTCTGAGTGGGTAAAAGTACTCTACTTAATCGGCTGCACCACAGTTTCTACATTTACATTAATTATAATATGATAAGACTGTTGTGGATTTTTGACCAGCAATGCTGAAAGAAACATGATGCCTTTTCACATCACACTGTCACACAATTCTTCAGGCAGCAATGGAGGCCAGGTTCCATCACCTATCTCTGACAAAATATGTTTATAACTAATTTGCCTCAATTGATTTTGAAGGACACTTAATTGCTCAATTACTGAATTAACTGTTGAATACTCAACAGATGTTTGTAGATCACTGTCATGCACAAAGCAGTGTTGGCCCAGAACTCAATCTTTCTCCAGCCTTAACCGAGAGATTTGATTGCCTAAACCGAATTTAAAGCTGTTGAACCCTTTTTAGAAGTTTGGAGTGGTTATTGCAGAGATAGAAATTAAATGTATTTTTAGGGTAATAAGTAATCTGGGTAAATCAGATCACTAACTGACATGCAGATACATGTTCAATATTTACTTTCAGTCCTGATTTTTGCCTTAGCTGCATATCTTTCAATTTTCTCTGCATTCCCACTGCCAGACTGCATCTCATCACTCTGCCTTCTGCCTAAAGGCTACCCCCCACATACACACACAAAATGAGAGTCATGACTAAGGCTCTTTGGTACTTGCACACTGCAACACAAGCCAAGAAGTCCAGACTTGTGGCACACTCAGAATCTACAGCACCGCATGTGGACATGGTAAGGACAACATTTGACGATAGACTGCATTTCATTTATCAGACTTCTTAGTTTTTCTTCAATTACCCTAAAGTGTTGTCAAAAAATATTCAGATACTAATAACTAACAATTAATCTCTGAACAGATAATCCATCCAATACCGAACAGTTTTCACCTCTTTCAGTTTTACACACAACTTCATACAGCATAGATGGAACACACTGCCCCACCCCTACCTCCCAGCTGAAGTAGTTCACTTTTCAAAACACAGAGATCTAATCTCTAAAGAGAATCCTGGGTCTGCCCCGGGGCTTCCTCCCAGTAGGCTATGCCCAGAAAACCACCTCTAGGAGGCATTGAGAAGGCATCCTAGTCCAATGCCCAAACCACCACAACTGGCTCCTTCAATGTAGAGGAGCAGTGGCTCTACTCCACCCACTCTTCAAAGGAAACTAATTTCTGCTGCTTGTATCGCAACCTCATTCTTTCGGTTACTACCCAGAGCTCGTGAGCAACGTAGATTGACCTCTTTGCTTGACTGTGGCCATGGTGTTCTTTGGATCATATTTAGCATTTATCTTCCTTCAAACACAGCAGGTGTTCTTGGTGACTTTGGTCCTACCTGCATTCAGAACTTTAACAAGCATCTTCCCGTGTAGTTTTGGATTGATCTACCATCTCTCATGATCATCCTCACGTATGAGCCCAAGAGAAATTGATAGTCATTCTGCATTTATTCCATTTCTGAATAACCAACAGTTCTCCGAACTTCTTCCTTAGAATCTACAATCTTGTCCATGACATCATCTGACAACTCTTTGGTCTTGCCAATGATGGTGGTGATTCTGTGTACAGGTGTGCTTTATTCACACAAGCTGAGATCAGTATTATCTGTAACTGATTGACTGTAATCTATTATGCAAAGTATATTACAATGTATGTCTATTGTGTAATGGCAGATGGGCACACAGCCGTTTATAACTTTTATGTAATGTTATGTGTCTGGATCTAGTTAATATTCTGTCTCTCTACTTAACAATGAAGCTACCGCAGAGCCTTTTCATACATTTGTAAGTGAACAAACTTCCAAACTCAGCAGGGAATGTTGGCATTGTGGCAAGAGTTGGCATAGTGGTAACAAGTCTTATTATTTCATAACCCAATATCACAGACACAAAGGCCACATTGTTCACCTCGTTATGGGAACGAGAACGGGATGGTCTGTTTGCTTTTCGGTTCAACATTGGCAAAAACTGCTGCTCAAAACCCTTTAATGAACTCACCACAACTTAAAGAAAAATAAATGCACATCACATTATATAACATGCTGCAAATAAACCAACAATGGAAAGAAAAGTCCCCTTGTTTTAGCACATATCCTTTTCTCAAGTCTGCAGTGCAGAAGAGAGCAACTCATCAACATAGCAGTAACTAACATGCATACACACATGCAAGAAACTCTCCCGGCAAAACTTGACACTGTCCCTGAATGGTGACATCATCTCTCTATGCTGGCCTAAAGGTCACCGATGTCCAGAAGCCGGCCCTGGGCACAAAACGTCTCACTTCCCCACATGGCTGCATAGTGACACACACTCCCACACACACAAGCATGAACACAGGAAAGAGGATACATGTGAACATATACAGGAAATAACACACACACACGCACTAACACAAACAGAGACACACACTTGTCCGACGTCAGAGCTGAGTGGCAGAATCTTGCCTGAAGACAGCAGAGCTCATTCCAGACATCTTTCCCAAAACAGTCTCATTAGATCCAGTGTGGGTCTGCATGACTATGAGCTGTAACACAAACGACTCTCACCCAGTCCAAAAATAGAAAAATAAAAATGACTGGCTGTGTGTTTTCTAATGGAGTTATTGTAAAGGAAAACCATAGATGGAATGGAAATTATTTTTGGATTTAATTATTTCCATTTATCTTAAACAACAAAAAGCAATAATAATATTATTAAACAACGTCCTGCCTCAGAAAGATAAAGGAAAATGCACAGACAGCAGGATGTTGTCCTGTTTCATGTCTATTTGTGCTGATTCCTTTAAATGTCCACAGCAAGCTCTACTGTATATAGACAAATAAACAAGATGGGTAAGCAAGACATTTCATCCCATGTAGCTTCCCATCATCTGTATTCTTGCTGCTTTAAGCTGATTAATGTGTAAATGTGAAACTCATTCTATCTTTTGACTTTTTTTGTGTGCATAATCAACGATGATATACTGCTAGACTGGCTGCTGAACACTGCCTTTCTACTATCGGGTCGTTAAGTCTGACGTCACTAGCCGTGTCTGGGCCTAAGCTCCGCTGCAGGTCCATATATCAAACGATCACTATGGCATTACTGAGAGTTGAAAAACTGTCTAAAGTCTTTCATCTTTAATAAAATGATCAGTGTTCTGCTCTACCAGGTGTAACAATTGAGTTTAACATCCAGGCATCCATGAAAACGGAATTTATGACATTTAACGGAGTTAGAAGTTAGCAGGGAGTTAGCTCGCTAGCTTCTATCTAAATACAATATAGCTATATATAGCTGCGGGCCCCGGTCCGGATGGGCCTGGGCCCCCTTGCCCTGGTGGGTTCCAGAGTGTGGGGGTGCCCACTGGGGTCACCCACCCACACACGCAGGGCTTGGGGTGCAGGTATGTCACGAGGGTGCAGGGAGGCACTCCCCCTCTGTCCCCTTCTGGCCGCCTGTGCCTCAATTTTATTCTGCAACCTAGACATCCACATTACTCACACTCTCACATAACACACACATATAGGGCCTTGGGGGTGGGCACATTTTACAGCATCCAGAGGATGGTCGGTGTATTTGGGGCTCTACTCAGCTCTTCCCAGGAGGGTGGCACGGTCCCCCCCCCCCTTTGGTGGTCCTCCTCGGGTCCTTGTACTCTGGGGCCTCTGGATATCTGGGGCCTGGATCTCCTCCATACCTGCTTCATACCCTGGTGGACGGGGCTGTGGCTCCCCACACTCCCTAGCAGATCATTACATGGAGAAACCTTTGGAATACAAGCATGCTGATCCACACAGGTGTGCAAACAGGTGTACACACGTGTGTTCACAGCCTTTCTTGGCTGCTGCCTCAAAGCACATTGTGCGCTGTCTATCTTGCATGCTGCACAACATTGTTTATTATTTAGTATCTACTGCTAGCTAGTTTATTGTGATGGTGATGTTTTTTTTATTATGTTGCTCTTTGTTGTTTGCTTTCTCTTCTGTTTTTTTTCTCCATACAGGTGATCCAGGTGTTTTGTTTGTTTGTTTGTTTTTTTCTTTCTTCCCCCCCCTTCTCACCGTCTCTTCTCCCCTTTGGTTTTCTTTCTCTCCCTCTCTTTCTTTCATTCTTTCTCCCTGTCCTATCCCCCAGTCATGTCTGTCCCGTTTGTAGCAACTGAAAATAAAATAAATTCATAATTATAATAAAGGTCAATCAAATGGACCAATATGGCAAGGCCATGATGATCCACTTGGTAAAATAAATCCGCTTGGCATCTTTCTTGGCCTCAAGACAACAATTCTGATGGCTAAAGATCCAAACGGGACACAAAAAAAATAAAAAAAAATAAAAAAAAATAAATACAATATAGCATGTTCTGACTGCGGGGTTTTGGAAACAAATTAAAACGTACAGCTCTGTTATCACTTCCAACGTAAATGAAGACAGAAAACTAAACAGCAGTGACGTTTGTAGGGTTACTGAAGTTTTGCTAGCTGGTATATAATGATGTGCTACGTGACCGCTAGCGACACAGCTATGTTAGCATAATATACACAAGCTAACTTTTTTTCCACTCGATAAAAGTTAGCGTGAGTGTTCTCGGTGGTCAGGGACAAATGTAATCGCATGGCAGGATGCTGTAAAAGGACCAAACTTCAGCCAGGAGAACAACTGAGATAATCCATCCACAATATGAGGTTAGTCATTCATATACTGCTGCATGGGCTGGGCTGTAGTTACAGCCTAAGGTTTTAAAAACTGAGCTTAAATAAATGATTAGCAGTAATAAAAGCCGAGGGAGGTCAACAGTGATCACTGACTGTTTTAGGAGTTTTTTGAGATTAAATAGAAGAAAATACAAAACATTAAACATGTTAACAACACAAAAGCCATATTAAACGCAGACTACTTTAGGCCCGGAAGTAGGATTCGTCACGTCATCACTTAACGACCGGATAGTTATCATAATGTGTGGATAATGTGGAGCCAAATGCAGACTTGCAGACAGAATGAAGAAATGGACAATGAACTTTTATTAGAGTGAGGCAGGTAGTCTAACAAGCAACAAAAAAACTAATTCCAGAAAACCAAAAATTACAAGTAACAGGGGAAACATAGTTTTACAGCTATAAATCGTATTTCTGCACCAGGAAGATGATTCCAAAGAGCTTTTAGATGAACATTTGGCACCCAATCTCACCACAACAGGCAGCATATGTGCAGTGTGCCATTAAAAATTTTGAGGAAACCAGATAAGTGGAGGACAAAAAAACTACAGCAGATGAATAACATCAGAAAGTCTTGTCCTTAAGAAATTGGAAAACAAATCCAGCAAAGATGTGACACAGGGCCTAAGCGATGCACCTGGTCCTTGGCACCTGGTTGATCCATCTACTGTTTGCCAAAATCTCAGTGGAAACGTGGCTGTCAAGAAGTTCATAAGGAAGAGAAATGGAGAGGAAAAAAGTGGGGTATGGCAAACTACACAAGACCTGGAATGAAGATCAGTGGCAACAGATCTGATGGAGTGATTAATCCAAATCAGAAAATTTTGGTTCCTGGAGTAGGTCAGGAGAGAGGTACAGCACTGATTATGACAACCATTTGTAAAGCATGTAGAGGAGGCTCTGTCATGGTTTGGGGTTGCATTTGAGGCAGTAGTGTTGGGGATCTTGTCAGAATTAATGGAATTATGAAAATTTGCCAAAAAGATTTCAGGCGATGTTGAAAAATAAAGGTGATCATATCAAATATTGATTCCCAAACTCATTAGAATTATATAAATTCTGTTTTTTTCTCATAATAATAATAATAATAATAATGGATTGCATTTATATAGCGCTTTTTGGGACCCCTCAAAGCGCTTTACAATACCACTCTCACATTCATACACTGGTGAAGGCAAGCTACAGTTGTAGCCACAGCTGCCCTGGGGCAGACTGACAGAAGCGAGGCTGCCATATCGCGCCATCGGCCCCTCTGGCCATCACCAGTAGGCGGTAGGTGAAGTGTCTTGCCCAAGGACACAACGACCGCGACTGTCCGAGCCGGGGCTCGAACCGGCAACCTTCCGATTACAAGACGAACACCCAACACTTGAGCCACGATCGCCTACATATACACTTTATTTATATGTATGTTTGCATTTGTTTCAGTTCAAACTGTCTGAACAAACACATGTCAAATATCATCAAGGTATATAGTTAAACATGGTAAAACCTCATCTGTGCATTAAGTGGCATTCTGAGAGGCGAACATATTTTTGCTGCTTCTGGGGAGTAAATTGATTTCCAGGTTCTTAGGATTTCCTGGAACTTAGTGGAAAATAAAAAATAAATTAAGCAATACAAAAGATGATTCCTCTTAGGCCTACCCTCTAGAGAGTTGCCAGAAAGTCTATTTTACACAGTTGGATCAAAGCTTGTCATCCAAGTACTGGTAATTTGGTAGTGGGAAATCTTTAATACTCTCCCACATGAAAGACTATAATGCAACTAGAAAAGGAAATGACGAGTTATTTCTGTGGCTCTGGTCACTCTTTTTACACTTAGCCTTGAAAAACTTAATTTTAGAAGGAAAGAATTGCACTGAATGGAAGTGCTCAGTAATATCCCAGAAGCTGTGATTCTCAACTTGATGGCTGTTGATGACCGGTTACTTTAAAAAGACATGCATGTGCACTAGTGAACTACAAGGTACGTGAGCTGTTAACAAACCTACATTCATTTCTTCGTGTTTTATTTAGCTGTTTATCGTCATTGTTATAACCACTATTATTGTATTTATAATGTGTTTTTTAACAACCCAGAGATGATTAAAGACTATGAAGAATCAACCATCTGGACACAAATAGTGTACACTTATAGTCTTCTTACACGTATGCAATAAAAAGTATACCAAGGGCAAGTATGTCATAAATATTACTATATAAATTAATCTTTTAGTGAAAGTTTCCTCACTTGCTATGATGGCTTTATTATAATAAGAGAAACATAACAAATATAGTAAGGAAAAACTCATAGTTAATTTCACTGGATTCTTAGGTTTCAGCATTTTGAGTTTAGATATGAAATTCATATATTTTCTTCAATTCAAGTGAGTGAGAAGGTATGAAAAACAACTATAAAATTCTTATGAGCTTATTAATAATGCACTGGTTTTTCAAAGATTGGGAGCCCACTAATTAGCTGATTTGCAGGTCAAAGCAACTCATTTGGATACTTTTTAAAGTTTTTTGTTTCATGAAACCTAAATTTTTTAAGTATTAAGATTTCGCGAAATGATTCTTTTAAGAGCAAGCACAGCAACTTTATACATTATACAAACAAAACCCTTCATCTTATTAATCCTGCAGGTTTTCTTCAAGATAAAATTATGTTTCAATCAATTGTGCATCCATGCTCTTTCTTAGCAACCCACACTTCTCCTGCAGAAGGTAACACAGCTGCTGAGGGTGAAGTGTCTTTCCTGAGGCTGCTGCCTCCTACTGTAACTTTGTGACTTCAGGTTAGAGCTCAGTTGAGCAAAGATCTTCTGGGAGCTGAACCACTGAGCAGCAAAAGCCCTACAAGGTGCTCGGCATGAAAGAGTCAGTAAATAAGTAAATATAACAATAAAAAAAAACAAAAACTTACCTGAAGAAGGTAACGAAGAACTGCACCAGGTCCATGATGCTGTTGTGCTGAGAGAAAGCAATCTGAGACAAGACAAGAAAGGGAAAGAGAGTGCAAGAGGTTAGTGCAAAATGTACAAGTTTGACTTTTTGCCTCTATATGACCTTTGAACAGCAGTTAAAATGCTGATTTTCTTCTCCTCCCATTTGTGATTGGAACTTTTTCCAACAAAACTTCTTCCTGCAAATGTAAGAACAACACAGACTAAAATCGACACAAGTCACTGCACTGCTTTTTTATTGCTCCTTTTACAGAACACTGGAAACTAAAACAGTATCTGTTAAACATCTTTCTTTATCCAAAGCCAGCATTCAGACCTCTTACAAAAAACCATTGGTTTTATTCCTGCCTTTTACATTCAAACATGACACAAACACAAAGAATACAATGTGATGCACCACCGTATGGGTTGCAGGTTATTATAAGATTAGCCTGTGACTAAAAGCTTCTGGCCTTTTGTGTTCTTCGGTATTCTGCAGCACTTTGTTCAACAATTGAAATTTGACAAACCTACTGCATGCTATAGCTCCACTAAATCAACTGGCTGCATCATCCATCATGTTCTCTGTTCTGGGATGCTGGTGCAGTGTGTGACACTCTGGTGTTCAAAGCCACAGATATAAAACATGTCGACTCAGTCAATGCACACTGTGTATTTATTGTAATTATTGGTAATTGATTTTTCCGCTTGTCTTCAACCATGCAGATATTAACTGGTTTAACTTTAACAGATTATTCTATATTTCAGTAAAGAAAAGCACAATTCCATATTAGTGAATACAACATCCTGGCTGATTATCAAACAATGTTTCTTTATTGCTTGTGGAAACCCAAGCTTCCAATTTACTATGTTTCCAATGTCTGCTATACTAATTAAGGCTCATAAAGTTAAAAAAATATGATATGCCCTTTTTAAAGTGGCCAAAAACTTCATCTAGTTTGTGCATGTTTAAATGAGCCACATTTTTGTACTGTTTTTGCAATATTAAAAGATGTATTATCTATATTTCCACTCGTTTCATCAGCATACACACCCACACATATTCCTAACAGCATGAAAGCCATCCTCACCTCTCACCTCATCTCATCCCTCACTCTGTAACTCAATACAATCCGTGTTTATGAACAGTTGTGTGAGTTTACTGTGTGTTTTTCTGTGTCTATGTAAGATGTGCCTTCTGGCTTCAGAGTACAGTTTTGGCTCTCAGATATGAAAACTCTTGAAAAGCCACTGCAGTCTATGTCATAAAAATCCATCATGTTAAGAGGATTATTTATTACAAAAATAATTGATTTTCCATTCACTTTCCTGTCCTGCAGGGACAACAAAAAGCTGATATTTCAGTTACAGTTAGAAGGCACAAAGACTCCTCATATGGATCAATGCTCTAAGATAAATGACCAAATGACCAAGTCAACCAAAGACGAGCGGTTAATGAGGATAATTTAAAAAACAAAAAAAACAAAAGGAATATTGGTGTACAAAAGTAAAACTCTCAACAGCACAAATTTACTGACGGCTACTGGTTGGTGGTTTGTTTGTTTTCACTTATGATTTCATGCCAGCAGCACAACCAGTACAGAAGTACTGGGGAAAAGTAGTAGTCATCATCTTAGAGCAAGTATTGGTGTGCCAGTGCACTGAGC
The DNA here is from genome assembly GCF_057381845.1 of Rhamphochromis longiceps. NCBI lineage: Eukaryota > Metazoa > Chordata > Actinopteri > Cichliformes > Cichlidae > Rhamphochromis > Rhamphochromis longiceps. The sequence goes on from NC_140569.1 coordinate 5,528,879, forward strand.
AAAATCACTGCTATTGTTTCGTAGAAAACTAAGAGTAAAGTCTAAGAATTGTAATGACCATCTTAGAGCTTTGATCCATTTAGTAATTAAATGGAGTAATTCAATTAGGAGGTCTGCTTCACAGGAAAACTGATTACCTGTCAGTTTCTTCCAAGCTCAACCAGTATGACTGTTACTAATGGTGTTTCCCAATGTCTTATCCACTCATTTAAAATATGGTTACATTTAAGAAAGTGAGCATTCTTGGTTAAGAAAATACAAGAATGGAGAACTGAAAAGTTGCACAGCAGCAGACCAAACAACAATTGATTTGTCAAAGTCCCACTAAGATGACTGCCAATTAAAAACCTTTTCACAAAGGAGTTTTTTTCAACACCTCAACACGTAATGTGTTTGTATTTGCTGCTATTTTGACATTAACATAAATAAAAAGCTTTTTTTAATGGTTTTACTGAACAAATGCAAATTGTAGCCTTGAAACCTTTAGGTCCTCTTTTAACAGCAATAGCCTTCATCAGATTTAGCCTAAAATTGCTTCTGACACTTCCACATCATCAACTGATGTCTTGATGGCACACAGCAGGCATTTCCACAGACGTCTAAATTAGGTAAAAGTTAGTGACTTGCTTTGGAGTTTCCAAAACTTAAATTTAGTTCTCTCTCAAGCACTCTGTTGAATATTTACTTTGGTTTGGTTTATTGTTTAACCCTCCTGCCATCCTTTAAAAAACTCACACCCATCACCCTAGGGACCATTCTCAGCCACGCCATAAAAAGACCATATATCCATATTTTATTCCACTTTAAATTAGCCAACCTTGTAAAACTACTTCTCCCTGAAATATTCATGTAAAGTTTTAATTATATTTTCGTTGTTTTAACCCTTCAAATCCCAGTGTTATTACATGAGCGCCCTGTGTTATAAGCCCCAAAAACCAAAAAACGAAACTAAATATTTCCACAAAAAACCAGTTGAAGTAATATGTGATTGTCATTATAAGTAGGCCTTTAGATGGACCAAAGATTGGCACCAACATACATTTTGACCTGCCATTATTTTTTTTGCATTTTTTTTGCAATTTAAAAATTAAAACTTCAAGGCCCTGAGTCTTCATTGACATCCAAGAAAAGAAGAAAAAATAAAATCATATGATGATAATTTGGGGTTGAAAAATAGCGTTTATAATGGAAGTCAATGGGCAGAAAATGGTCCCCAGGGTGATGGGTGTGGGGATTTCTGCTGCTCAGCCATTTTAGGCTGATTTAAGGAATTCACACTGGAATATTAACATTGACAGGTAAAAACTATCCTGTGGCAAGTTTGGTGATATTCCACTGAACACAGTGGAAATGGCAGCCATTTAACACATAGCAGTGGCACAAAAAGGTCCCAAGAAGGCAGGAAGGTTAATTAGATCACCTACAGAATGCGCTCATAAGCTTAAGGAACTGCTGCCCAGATGTTCTTGTGCAACATGTCCTAATGTCATTTCTAATTCTTTGATCCCACAGTGATTGCAAGACAGCCAAACAACTATTCCATGATGCTGCATCCACCATGCTTCTCAGTCAGTTTTTGGCAGTGTCTCTTTTCTTAAAGGAACTTTGTGCATTTTTGCCAAAAACTTCAAATTCTCCTTCACCATCCACAGAGCTTCACCCGTATACAGAATAGCAACAGCCCAACATTTCTTCCATTTGTAAACTGTTTGTCTTATTGTGGATTAATGAACGCCTATGTCTTTAGAATAGCTTTCTTTGCATTTTCAAACCTCCAGGATATTACATAATGATTATATTAAGGCCCTAAGAAAGTTGTTGTGAACAAGGCATAGTTCATACCAACCAATCCTCTTGAGAAGAGCGTACTTTATCAGTATGTGTTTCTTTATAGGAGCTCAACTAAAACATTGTCTTACCTCCTTAACTAGAACATCTGAGACCTGTGTTTTTGTTTATTTGTTGAGTGAGTTTGTGCATAAAAGTGTGACTCACATGTAGATGAAGATCAAACCATATTATATAAATAACAAATGTGTCATTCATGAAGAAATATCACTTCTTCCAACTGTAAAGTAAATTATGTTTATAAGGACAGCTTATGCTTTTGATATTAAGTGTATTGGAACAAAAAAAAGATATCCGAGGAGAGACTATGACATCTAATTACTATGAGGACATGTTGCCCTCAGAGTTTCTCTTGAAATTAAAAGCTAACTTTAGAATCTGATAAATTCTTAACAATTAAACTTTAGATGTCTTTAAATGTGCATCAGTAGTTTAATAAGAAATCATCCTATGCTAGACAGACCCGCACTTTCTTATTCTTTTTCATTTTTACGTTAAGAGGCGAAAAGTCTTTCATTTTGTACTAATTGTCTTTCAAAGGTGTCAAAATCTTACACTTTCTCTCATGAAACTTTAAGATAATATAAAAGAGGTACAGGCAAAACCACTTATGTACTTAGTAGCACTGAGTAGTAGCACACAGTAGACTGTGAAAAATGAATTTAAAAACATTAAACCACTGCAGCTAACTGGGGTTGTAAATTATAAAATAAATACTGATGGGACGCATCAAAATAACGGCACTGTATTTCAGCCATGTTCAACATGGGGATACCTTTAAATGGCCCTAATAGTCAAAGAGGCTGCGTCTTTGTCTTTGGTGAATCCTTTGAGACTACTTGGGAGGGAAGAGGGAAAGAAATGGGGCAGAATGAGCTTAAGAGGTTTACCAGCACTTGTGCAGCAGGTAAAATGGCCTGACAGTGAAAAAACTGCAGAAAAGCTGATTTTGATCCAGTGGGACACAGCATTAATACAGGCATCAGGGAGAAAAGAGCCTGGCTTTGCATTCAGGCTTCTACTGCAGCAGTTTACATCATTCCCCCCTGACAATATAAAGAGTTATTATGAGTGTACACACATACTGCAACAAGGTAAAAGAACAAAACAAAGAACAAACAAAAAAAAAGCACACATTTACTGTCAAACAATGGATAAACATCCTGTACACTGAAAAACAAATGCAACAAAACAAACACAAACTTGCACAGTGGACAAATTATGATCGCTGCACTTAATGCAGTAAGTTTAAACTGCTCTTAATTTTTCTCTCCCGCACTCATGAGTCCCATACCAGCTCCAGCCAACTACCATCATTTCAATTTACAACAACTGCAGTCGTTAAACAACTATAATCAATAAGATGTTTAGACCACACCCTTTTCATCCCAGCACACACCACTGCAGAGCCACAAACGAGAATCTAACACGAGGACAAACACATAATGCAAGCTTAATGTGCACATACATAGAATGAGCAAATTACCATCAGACAAGTATAATTTGGACAATTTAAGTATAACTTAATTCATTTCAATAGTGACAAGAAATGCACTATATTTGTGCAACTCTTACTGAGATACAGAGGAGATAATTCTATGGTCGTTTTCAAGCTACTGTTTTTGCTGGTTTCTTCAAAGCAAACTTAACTGTGTCTCTTGACAGGTTTTATATGCTTTAAGTAAAAACTGCAGAGTGGTGTACAGCAATACTGGCATTTAGATTTTGGCAGCAAAGACCTGTGCACACTTATCGTTTGGCAGTTTGCCATGGTGTAACTTGCAGCATTTTTTAAACACAGAACTGATGCATATAAGAAAGTGCCCTAAACTATTTGTATAACCATGTTGTTATCCTGCTACCATTCTTTACATGATGTAATTATTTTATGGAGACCTGTAGTAAGTCATTTTCAATATCAATCCTTAGCAATAAAAGCCATGTCAATAAAATCGCATCAAAGACAAATGTCCTGTGACAATTTTAGCCTCATTCACCAAGACAATGTCACATCTTGGTGATGTTGCCTTTTTTCCTATATTTTTTGTAGGAAAGATGTTCTGAATGAACATCTTTGTGTGTGTTTTAAAGTGATGCTTTGTCATTAAAAAGGAAAGTTGGGAAACCTTTTGGTACAAATCTAGGTTTTCTGCTTCTGTACAGCATGGAGAGGAGCAAACTGTCAAAGGAAATGAGATGGATAACATAAATGACAGTGTCCTTACTGTGAACAGGCCCAACAGCCTTTAGGTTGACTTTAGGTCTAGTTGTTGACTAGTGATGACAGTACATCTGAGTAAAACACACTTTATAAATACTATGTCAGTCAGTCACCTTTCTCATGCACTATGTGTTAATAGACCTCTCTGCTTTGAATCATACTTCTTATAAATCTCTGGCTCTCTTCCACAGCATGTCTTTATCCTGTCTTCCTTCTCTCACCCCAATCGGTTGCAGCAGATGGCCCCGCCCCTCCCTGAGCCTGGTTCTGTCGGAGGTTTCTTCCTGTTAAAAGGGAGTTTTTCCTTCCCACTGTTGCCACAGTGCTTACTCATACGGGGTCATATGATTGTGGGGTTGTTCTTCATATGTATTGTGTATTATTGTAGGGTCTACCTTACAATATAAAGTGCCTTGAGGTGACTGTTCTTGTGATTTGGCGCTATATTGAATTGAAATGAACTGAATCTGCGAAACTAACATATGAAACAGCTGGTTGGAGCAGGAGTGATAGAAAATAAATAGTAACTGTACTTCTAATAAAGGGATTCTAACACAGGACTAATATAGGAAGTCCAGTTTCCTTCTTTTATTTCTCAAGATCTCAAAACTACCATGATCTGGATGACTGAGAACCTACAGAGATAGTGGGACGGGTAATTTCTCAATCACATGAGGCCCCCAGGGAACAATAATCCCATCCAAAAAGGGCTTAAGACAAATCAATGTCAGATACTGTAATGGTAAGTACTGCACTCCTGAAAGATTAGACATCGTTAGTGAAATTTACATTGAAAAAGAGCGATTACATGAGTCACCACAGTATATGCTATTTATGGAATGGAAAGTGCTCCTGTGTGCTTTGCATGTTGAATTATTTATTGCTACATAGTTTTTTTAAGCCCGTTCATAGTTTTGATGTAGGAAACAGCTCTACTGAGGTTAGTGGTTTTAGTTTAATATACTGCAGCTGTTGTAATAATAATAATAATAATAATAAAACAGATTCTGTTTTTCACAACAGAATCAGTGAATTTAACTTCAACAAAATGGACATAGCTACAGTGACATCACCAACTAGTTTTCGGCTCATTTTAAAGCCTTAACATCAGCATTTTGGCCAATGCCATGTTATTGGTGTTTTGAACAAGAAGGGTGGAGTGCTATGTTGTTAACATTAGCAAACTATTCTACAAAGCTGCAATAATACACTGTGGGGGTGTGGCACAAGCACACATAGCGCTGTCAAAATAGTTGTGCATTTATTGTTGGAGTTCGCTCAAACAAACATTTCAAAAATTACAGAAAATTTTTACGAGAATTTTCAAATGAGTTTCAGACATACCTCAAGTTAAAAAAGAAAAAGATGAAGGATTCAGGAAAAAGATCGAATTCATATACACCGAACAATGATTTAGAATAAAAGAGATGCCTCAGTATATTTCACTTACGGATTTAAATGACTATAACATAAGAAGAACTGATGTTTCTATTGCGATATAACAAAGCTTTGAAACAGTACGGTGAGTGCTGCTGGAGCAGACTTGGTCCTAACAGAAACTGCAGCTACAGGAAATACAGCAGGGAGAATGGGTCAGAAAAAATACTACAGAAGGGAATTCTCCAAAACTCAGACAATAAACACTGAAACAATCCACACATCACAGCACAAACACATGATAGAATGTAATTGTTTGAAGGTCAGGGGTCAACCGGCTAGTCAGAACTGCAATTACCAGAGAAGAGAGTGAGAGTGAGAGGAAGGACTGGGAGGGAGGAGTAAAAAATGAGAAGAACAGGAATGACATAAAGAGGGCTCCAAGGACTCCAGTGCTACAATCCAGTCATTATGAAGGGACTCCGGTGGCCCTCTGGGGACAAGCTTAAGAGCTGTGACAGCAGTGGGCTGCCTTTGATTTCCCTAACCCTGAACCAAGGGCTGCTTGTTAAAACGTGGAATAAAAGAAAGTGCTTAGCTAATCAATACAGGAAGGTAAAAGGAAAAGGAGAAAAATAGAAAGGGGTGCACCGAAAGGGGAGGAGGAAATGAGTATACAGAAAGTACAGAAGGAAAAGAAGATGGAAAAGAGCAGCTGAGGAACTTTTCTCACTTAATCTTCATCAAGGCTGCAGGGCAGTGGAACTATGGTTCATATTAACTGAAAGAAACAGTCCATCACCGGGAAACTACTTTATAACACAGAGACCCTGATAGATACTCAAACCTATAGCAGCTGAAAACAGTAAGTGGAAACTTTGGAACTCATGTTTGACACAGACTTCAGGCAGTAATGATGAGGAAGGCCTCAATGTGGTGCGCATTTTTGGGAATCTTTTTCTACAAAGCCAAAGAAGAATAAATTGTTCACTCAAACCAGCAATTGGGGCCTTTTAATTATAAAAACTAGTTCATGGAAATACTACAACAGTGGTTTGTTTGTGTTTCTGGCAAACTGATAACTTAATCACACTGAGAAAAGCAACAAAACAAAGGGATCAGTATTGAAGATAACACTGAACAGAGTGACTGTTTGCTAATATCCAGAAAAAGTGAATATGCATAATTAAATATCTATGATTAATTGATAATTTTGATAATTTGCCAACCATTCTCTGTCTAAAAAATATGTGTGCTACTACATTCATAAGCCCTACTATGGAAAAGTCGTTTTAGTCTATTAGGTGGGTGCCAGGCAAAGTGATGGCATCATCAGTTATCATAACTGATAATGTTTTGTGGCTATAAATTAGATACTCATGCAATTAAAATGGCAGCACTTTTATTAAGTTGTTATACATGCATAAACATTACAAATATACCATTTAATCAATTCATAGGTGGTTGCTAGGCAGCACAATGTTGTTAGATAGCCGATCCTCAGAAGCCTAAGATGTACCTGTGTGTCAAGTTTGGTTACGCAAGTGATTGTGTAGGGGAGTTAACAGACAAGCAGAGAGATTGTGTATTAAGATCCAAATCAAAGGTCTCTTTTTATGTTTAATATATGCAACGTATTTGAGTTTAGCCACTATGTTTATCATAACAAATATCAACCTTGAGCAATATAGCAAGGGTATTTTTAAAGACTGAAATAAAAATATTGTTCAACAGTCAGAAAGTTAAGTACATATTTCATCTCCCTAACTGCCCTTGTAAATATGCATGCGGGAAGCATAAAGCAGAGTAAGAGCAGCAGAAAGAAACCTGTGGAGCACTGAACAGGCACCAGTACCAACACATTTGTCAGTGATTGAGTCAAATACAGCATAAAAAAGGAGGTGTGGAGTAGGGTTTCAAAGCGGCTTGCAGATGTACAGTATCTGGAGGCTTTACCAATCTGCTGATAGTGGCTGGCTGTGCAGTCATCTTATCTATTTGCATTAGCTCACTTGACTTTAAAATATTCACTGGCCTGTATGCTCGATTTTAGTATATTAAGAGTATTAAAAGAGGAATCCTACTCCCCACCTAAGTGCTATTTACTAAAGTAATATTAATAGTAATTTAAACTATAAAACCAGCTTAAGTGTAGTACAGTATATTTAAAAACGAAATTCTGAAGGTATTTGTAAAATGAGTATGGAAATCCATTAAAACAATCAAAACAATCAATATGTTGGGAAATATTTCTTACATCCACACATACATGTCTCCTGTACATCTGGTACAAAAATAGTCTAAGTGAGAAATAAATATGCTAAAACTATTTCATACAACTCTATATTAGTTTTAGGGTTTAAAGCTTTATAACAGCCCAAAGCAGTGAGACAGTGCTCAATTATAAAATGAAATTGAGAGTTGCTTATGAAGCATATAGAAATCATGTACACATGCTAATATCAGCATGTTAAACGAAAAGCGATGTGTTTACAGTGCATGCTCCCTCAGTATTTGAATATTCATAAGAACCTAATGACCAAAGTGAAGCAGTTGCCAAGTGCTGCTTCCACCTACATGTTATGCAAATGAGTCCTGCTCTACCATATGTGTGCACTTGTTAGGAGAGCTCACAGATGCAGTCTTCTTTAAACAGGTGCTTAAGGCACGCTCATGCATTAATCTACAGCTCAAACACCAGCAACAAACTGCAGTAAAAACCTCAAATAACAGAACAGTCAGGACTTCTGTTTCAAATATTTGAACTATTTAGTTACAATTTAATATTTCAAATATTATCTCTGAATTAAAAGTTAAACCTGCAAATGTCTTGAGAAAATATTTAAATTGACTTAGCTTTACTGATCAGATGATTGATTAAATACATTGATTTTGGTCACTAAATGTTGCTGTTATAAATGTCAGGTGACCATTTCCCGCACACGCATGCTACACATGTATCTATTCTGTAACCAACCTAATTTGTGTTGATGACTGATGATGACTTCCTTTCTGGTTACATGTGTAGCACCGTGCCTCTCGACTTCTGTTCTAGCCTATGAAATGTGATACTGCTTCAATGAGATGCATCAGATAGATGTGCTTTCAATCCTCCTTTGTCGTGTGTGTGTGTGTGTGTGTGTGTGTGTGTGTGTGATGGTCAGACAGTTAACCATTTAGGCTTCTGTTTTAATCCAATAATGGATACTTTGCAACTGACTGATCAGAGAGGGTGTTTGTGTGTGTGGCGGATATCTGATTAGAAGAGGCATCCTTTTCAATAATGGCACAGACGATGAGTGACCGAGCACTGCGCAGCAAATCAAATTATCACAGCCCTGAGTTCCTCTGCAACAAAATGGCTGCTCACCTCTGACAGAAGGCTTTTAATCAACTGGCGTATAAGCTGCAATGCATGGAGCGATGCAGCAGGGAAGCAGATGTACAGAACAAGCTCTTTTTACAGCTAATTTTCCTGTCATCGATTCCAATTTAGTGTTTTTGAAAAATGGAAACACACGTCTGTTAATTTAAGCAATATTACAAAGCCTTCGCTGTTAAAATAACTTTTTCTGCTAAATTACAAACAGAGATGTTCAAATTAGACACAGTTATGATGTTGAGTTATAGAACTTCTGGCTAAATTAGTTGTTCTTTCAAAACAAACAAATGAAAAGAAAAGATGGAGAGAAACTGGGTCATGTTCCAACAATGTTTGTGTGCCCAATCAATAAAACATGATTTTCTGATTAGAAACAAAACCAGGCCAGTCCTACTTTATGGGAAAAAATGGTGTCAAATGAACAAATTAGAGTGATGGTCTGTATTTTCTTGGGATTTGTTGCATCTGTATTTGCAGATGCAACATATAATTTTATTATCTCTGACTTAAGTTTGTTTAATCAAAGAGAGAGAAATTCAGCATTTGCAAAGTGTTGGATCTGAAAAAGCAGACACACACATTTAATGAAAACCCATTATGCCATCTTCCTCCTCCATGTTTGTATTCTCTCACCCTGAAAGTACCCTAATCAGATTCCCGAACAGGCATCTGAGTTGGATGCCTGTTCGGGTGTTTCAGGCAAGTCATACTGCGAGGTGGCCGGGATAGACCCAGAGCACTTCGAGGGATTATATCTTTTGGCTTGTCTTGGAGCCTTCTCAGTTTCCCTGCAGAAGAACTGGAGCAATTGGCCACTTGAAGGGAAAACTGGGCATCTCTGCTTAGACTGTTGCCCCCACAAACTGGACCCAGATACATGACAGAGGATGTATGTAGGTACCGATGGATGGAGTTACATATGACATAAAATACATAAAAATATGAGATGAGTGCAGAGGAGCTAAAGCTAAGGGGGAATATCATCTAATAAAAATCTGTTCCGCATCCAGCTCTCAATTCTCAGCCAATATCAAGATCCTGTGAGGGAAACACTGTAAGGCCACAATAGTTTGCCACAGATATTTTCAATATTTATTTATTTTATTTTTTTACATAGGTTGTTTTTGAATGAGAAAAGGTTACATGTAAGGTTGTGCCCTGAGTCTGTGTAACAGCTTCTGAATGACAGACTTCAGCTGGCCCGCAGTCTTATTGGCCCGGGGCTCAATATGAAGTCGAGGAGGAGCCAACATCAAAGCCATGTGAAGTGAGACACTGGATCATAGTGTTTGTTTGTGTTTCACTGCCACAAAAGATAACGTCACTTTTGGTGTCAACTCATGCTGCCAGCAGTGCACACAGCTAAAAGGTCAAACAGAGTAAGCCAGGTTAACTTTAACAGAATTATATCTTCCTGCAATGTCTGTAAATATTCTGTAGCACCTGCTAAATTTATTAGTTTATCACTATTGCTGGATCACTGCATCCCTGACATTATAAAAGCCAGTGCCCGTGAATGAGAAAAACGTTTTTTTAACACAGATATTAGGATTTTTAAATTCAAAACAAATAGACGGGAGCTGATGGGAGCTCACGACCCAAGGTTAGAGGGGTGGCCTTGCAATCGTTCCCTCTAGCAAATTCTACATTTCCTGACAATCAAGCAGGTACCTCTAGATTTGTTGTTTTCTTGTGTTGCCCCTTTGTGCCGTCACTCCATTTGCTATCATGTGACTCGCATGTACGTGTGTGTGTGTGTGTGCGTGTACCCAGCTCTATTAAATCAAATATATCAGGCCAGGTCATTATCAATTCTCAGGACAATTTCTCAAACTCGCCCTACTCCATCATCAGAAGCCACCAAGGTCACAGGACCGGACGCCGCATGCTTCTCATGTTACACACGAGCCTGGCTGACATGGTGGCGAGATAGGCTTCCTCTTGGTAATTATCATATCACCTTTCCACCAGCAGATATATGGAGCTTTGATAATGTACCATTAATGGGAAATGCATATGAGGGGAGCGATCGATGGACAAATGACCCATAATGAGGTACAGAACACTCTGCACTAAACTTTGACTTTTACACACACCAAACGACTCTGATAACACAAGCCGACTGGGGTTGTGTTACTGATCCATGTGCGCTTAAAATGTACTTTATACATCAAACCCTCAGAAAGAAAGAACAATTAGAAGTTAATATGGCGTGCTTCATATCATATTCAGCAGTGGGCTGATGAAAACAAAAAAAGATTCAATAATGTGATAAATAAATGGTTTGATAATATAAAATTAATATTTCATTAGGTGAATTAGGTGAGGAAAAGTTTTTTTTTGTTTTAAGCTTCTTCTCTGTTGAAGCTCAGTCAATTCAATCCTACAGTTACAGTCTGTTTAAGAACATTAACAAATGCCTTGAGCTTCCTCTAATAGTATCACATGTAGATTTACTGATTTTAACTACTTCATTCCTATTGCTAAATCTTCATTGAGGGTCTTTTTTTAATCAACTTATAAGCAGATAATCATGCACTGATAACAAGGTTCCCTACGATTCTCAAAGCCCCCCATTTGCAGTAAGCACTATATGAATGAATGAGTTAACAAAAATTAGAGCTACTGTAGTTTTGCATGCATCTCCTCATCCAACCCTCCATCCTCAGCTGTTTCTCGACCTGCTGTCCGTCTTCCCCAGTCTGTCAATTAAAATGTCTCCAATTCCTCAGCACTGGACATTGTGACTGTAAGATAGTCTCAACATCAGTTAGCTATCCTACCCGTCATCACTCTGCCCTAATTTCTCCGTTCTTTCACTTCTTGACACCGTTCATCAGCCCACACTCCAGAACCTGCATGACGACAGTCATTTTAAAATATCACCACTAAAAGTCTACTTCAATTTAATGGATCATAAGGCTGGAGTGTGAATATTCAGTGTGTGCGGCTGCCGCCTGGAGATTTAATCCGGTGCTGCATAATTGATGGAGAGACACTGGAAAACTCACAGATCATTAAATGTGATAGCAGATTTGCCAAACACTTTTCAGAATAGTTTATGCTCAATGTCCTGTCGGGGCTATATGTTTTGCAGGGAGACAGCTCCTGAAAACTGGGAATGATGGTGATCATCATCACGAGGCATACTTTGTGTTTTAACATTTTCTTCCGAACACTGTTACTGACTCACTCAGGCACACGTTTCAACACAATGGCTGTGAAGTCCTTAGACATTATATTTCCCAACACTTTAAATCTTCAAGAATCTTTAAATGATTGCGACTTAAATGGGTCCATCCAAAAACTGTTTTATTTGGATTTATAATGAGTAATTAATAGCTTCTTTTAACTTACCCACAAGTCCCCAGAGAGCAATATTGTAATATTGTAATAAACCTTTGTTTCCTGAGCCTTTGGAAACTGATGCTTGTCAAACTCTCGGCTTGCATATCTGCAGCATATGGTGTGTAAGCAAAGCATGTGAGGTTGACACAGTCCCAGTAGATGTTAGATTATCAGAGACAAAAGAAAACAATACATGTTTTTACTTTTGTGAACTTTGGTCTCTGTGTAGTTAAACATGACAGAATGACTCAATCATTTCAGATTTTGCATGATGCATTGTGTTATTCATTGATTGATTAAGTTTATGATTCCCAAAGCTAAACTGATTTAAAGTGTGGACAGAAGTTATTCTTTTCAATAATACCACGTTCAAAATATAATTAAATGCAGAGAACTTGTGCAACACACTTTTATAGATGACTAAAAAAATGAAAACAACTGAACAATGAACCTTTTCTTTTTTTTCTTGTTTGAGATCCAAACAAAGTCAACTTCAAGCATCCTTTCTGTTACATCACACTTTGTCTCAAAAAACACATATCTGCATATGAACAGTGGGAATGTGTATTTAACAAACAAGATTATAGTACATGAAGCTTTAGTTTTGTGGTTGTAATCAGTTTGAGTTCTACTGACCCTTCATGTTTGAGCACGCTCACCAGGTGGCAAACAAAAGAGCGAGTCCATTTACTAAAATACTAAACCATCAATTGTCATCAGACAACAATTTTGCACAAACTTTTTGATCTTCAGGTCTGCCTGATCTGTTTTCAATGCTTACTAGAAAAAAAAATGCATTTTTTTTCAACCTCTTGCTTATTGTCCTCTGCAGAAAATATAAAAACATGTTTTCTATAAATTCATAATGAGAAATGTGGTTGTCAAAAATGGTGGGACTGAATGGTCGTCTTGCCAACACATGAGCCAACCCACATGGCTGAGGTGCAACTGGGGCCAAAGGGAATGGTGGGAGTTACTCATGTGCATTTTATTTCATATGCCACCCACAAACTAGTCCTGCTCTGGAGATGTTCCTGATGTAAATCCTGTTCTAGGCCCAGTAGCAACAAAAAGAAGCACAGACTTCCACATCAAATGCAGACACATGTGACGGTGCTGATTAACCTTCCCGTCATGTTCGGGTCAAATCTGAACAATTTACAACTTAAAACACTCATAAATACTGTGTTTTATATCGGATTCCCTCAAGGCCTTATGATATCCTCCACACTATGCACATATAAAAGAAAAATGTGCTCTCAACACACAGTAGAACTGTGGCTGTGAGATATAGCACATTGTGACGTGTTGGGAGCGGCTATCTCCCATCATGCCTTGGGAACATGTGTTGCCAGTTAAGACGATTAAACTGTACTTGCATTTGTTTTGGCTACGTAACTTATGACCGTTCCTGCTAATATTCTGGTGTAAATTCACTGATAGTTGTTGTTTTGATAGAAAGAGAAAATATTACACCATGAGTGAGTCCATGTGTGGGGTTATTGACCCTCTGAAGCACAGTATAACACAGTGAACTGTTCAATAAAAAAAACCCTTTCTGCTTGGGGTAGAATAACAGGCTCAGCCTTTGGGTGAGTTCTTTGTTGTTAAGATTCCTCAGCTTGCCACAATATTGTACTGAAGGTATAGATTCAAAGACCTGATAATGTAGCAGGTCCACCAGAGCGGTAGGTGGATGAAACAGGAAGTTTTAGCTCCAATGTCTGCCTTTTGAGGCTAAAGTTGGAGGACTAGCTGATGAGTTCCCAGCACGCATCACAGTCAGACCTCAAAATGAACACCATCTTAATAATTTTCATCATATCCAGTATCAATGGCAGATTAAACAGCAGAAATATTATTGTCAATTTAAAATAATTGCAATAATAACCTCATTAACTCAGAATCAGAGTTGTTGTGTTTTAGTTTCAGTATTCGTTTTAATCTTTTTACTAACACATTTCTAAACTGCTGATTTTTAATGTTCAGAAAATGTATCATAAAAGAAAAAGAAAAATCTGAAGGCATGTCTACATGACTTACAGTCAGTTACTAAGTCAAATGAATATGAAGTTACAGCATTACCAACTCTCCTGACTTTTCACATCCCTGCATCCATGCAACCTTACCTGGATCTTGATTGGCCAGCTGAAGTTGGACACATACACGTAGAAGGTGATGTTGTGGTGAAGTCTGAAGTTAAACTTTTCACTCGAGAAACTGTCACGGTGCTCTTTAATGTTCATCCTCGCTATGATGGGCATCTCCTCACCTGAGATGGTTCCAGCTGAGAGGAACAGAAAAAGGTTAAAAAATGAATACGATTTTTCTTCTATTTTAACAACAACCGCTCGTGGCTTGTGGTGATAATTGTTTTCAATAACCAGTTTTCAGCAAACACATGTATTAGCAGTTTATAACAGTCCATGAGAAGAGGTAAAAGGAACAAAATTTGCCTTCAAAGTCAAAAGCCTTCTTGGGTGACAACAAGCCTTAGTACCTGCATTTGTAAAAATACATGGCCATGCATACGTAAAGCTGTTAGCAGCACATTTCAATGATATTAAATGGGACCTTTGCGTCTGTGGCATTGAATTTGTTTCAGGGCCACCAAGAGGTGGAGATCAGGACTTGTTTTTAAGAAGAAGAGAGGCTTTCTATTTATATTAAAGACACCATCAAAGGACTGAAAAAAAGCTTTATTTAGTGTAATTTTATAGTTTCCTATAAATGTTATATTTTTAAAAAATAGATGAAAAAGCCCTAAAAAAAGAAGAAAAAAGAAGGTTTTTCTGGCATAAAGTAATACCATTTTTTAAGGCCCCATTTAACAAATTGTTAAGTTTGCATTAGCCAAATATCCTTTGACTGGATGACTGAAACTTTGCCGGTAACATACAATTGTTTTTGTGGAGTTCTTTCCAGCACACCTGTCTCTCCTGTAGATATTTTGAATGAAGTTGATCAGATACATTTCATAATAACTCAAATCACAACGGAAATTACACAGATTTTGACAAAACACTTGTTATAACTTCTGAAAACGAAGACATATGAAGACCAGTGTCATGTCAGCCTGGAGAGTACAACTCTGTTTTACAGCGGTAAAAACTTTCTCCTTTTTTCCTACTTCATACTCAGCAGCCACATGAGAACACCACAATGAGCTGCCCATCAGCAAGGCTGTTTTCAATCCAAATGTCCTTGTAAAGATAAATTTAAAACAAAAACTGGTAATTGGACAGGTTGAGCGAAAACAGCGTGAATTTTAAAATGCCAAGGCGTGCCTTTCATCTCAAGCAGGCAAATTAACATTCACAGCAAAAGCATTATCATGACACCTTGCAGTAATTCACAGTGAGCCTGTAAATTCCTCGCAGCACTGAAGAGGTCTGATTTCAGGATCCTTCGGAGCATCATCAGCAGTTCTGTGTTAATGGCTGAGTTTTCAGATGGTGTGAATAATATATTTCCACCTCCTGCTTTATCGAGGGCCATTAAACACTCTGCAATAGTCTGAAGACAATCACACACACACAAAGCGCAGAGTCCCAAAATGACTAAGCTGTGGGCCCCAAGATCCCAAGAGTGAGAAAGTGCTTTTATCTTAATTGGAATCAGGAGGGAAAGCGTCTAAAATACCCTAATGCCAAAATTCTGAATATCTTCTGATGTGTTTTGTCAGGGGGGGGGGAATCCCTGCAAGGCAAGCAGGAAGTGGAGCTGACCATTTTTGGACAAATCCTGACTGTGCGATAACATTACAGACTGACAGCTAAATAAGAGCTTTGGAGACAGACTGGACCACTGTATCACAACATTGACATAGACGAGAACTGACAAAAGATTTCAATGGAGAGATGGCTAAAATGAAGGGAGTTCTTTAAATGTGTCTTTAAAGTGTTTCCAATTATGTTGGCCGATTAGATCTATGCACAGTGTAAACGTGAGCAGAACTATGCTGGCAACAAAGCTAACAAGCTAACAGGAGAGTCACGAGCTTGTCTCCTGCCCAGGGCTCTGCGGGACTAATATATATATTTTTATTAATTCAAAAAAAGAAATGAAAGTAATTAAAAATAGTTAGCTGAAGTCCTAATGCCAAGCACACACTGTGCTCAGAGAGAGTCCTGAGTCGAGCACTAATCAGCTAAAATCAGTAACATTACTAAAGCTTCTATGCTAACCCTGTAGGCACTTTGATTCTTTTATTAGGGCCTTCATGAAACTGCTGTGTTTATTAAAAATGTCCTACAAAATTAATCACATTTTTTTCCTCTTAACATCTTAAATTGCTTGAAAACTCTCTGAAATTTGCACACATGACTAAACTGGTATATATATATATATATATATATATATATATATATATATATATGTGTGTGTGTGTGTGTGTGTGTGTGTGTGTGTGTGTGTGTGTGTGTGTATTCGAAGTACCACTTAGAAAATTGAGGTGGAGGCTTTTCACATCCATGTACAAAATTCTGCAGCCCCAAAAAAGCCTCGTGCCCTGAACCCCCCACCCCCTTGGTTTTTTGTATTTTTTTTTAAATTTACTGGGTAATTTTGGCACTTTTTTGTTTACAGACAGAGATTGTACTTTAACAAACCCCTCACCCACATTTTATCAGATCAACATAACATGTGCTGCAATTCGAAGTTGAGTACAGTTTAATTCCTGATACAACACATTTAATAGGAGATACTGAAAATAAGTACTGAATAAAGAATAAGTTCAGCAAATTATTATTAATAATAACAACAACAATAATAGTAATAATAATACATTTTATTTATATGTGCCATTTGATTCTGATTAAGGAAAAATGCCACTCAAATGTGCCATGTTAAATCAGCTCCCAACTTGACCTGGCTTTAACAAGCTGGTGATGAATCTGGGTGTGATGCAGGGCAACATGACACTGCTAACTCGACTGTTTGAATTTCTTCTTTATGGAAACACAGTCCCAAAATGTTTTGCTCCAGCAGTCATCACTCGGATAACCAAATCATAGCTTTTATTCTGAGATAAACGGATGTTTTTTTCCTTGCGGTATGTTCATCTTTTTAAACCCTTTACTATCTGCAGATAAAGTCTGTGTATGGGTACAAATAAAGGTGGCCTTGTTTTCCAGTATTACAAAGTTGTGTAACACTGTTATATATAGTTATATGTAACGCTCATATGCAGCATCCTAACAGGGAACATGCCTCGAGATATCTTCATGTCCACATTAAAGCTATTTGATGGGGCACAACCCAGTGTGTGTGAAGGAGCAAACTTTGCTACCTGAAGATTTCTTTTTATTTATTATTTAATAGAAAGTGGATGGACAAGCCATTCAAGCAACTCAAGCAAAAGGAACTCTTTAAGAATAGTATGAATAAGTGTGTGTGCAGCATACCGGTTGAACTTAAGGACCAGGTGATGTTCAGGTTAAAGTTGTTTGAGGCGTTGATGGACATATCCAGGTTTTTGTTGGCCTGGAAGAAGAAAAAAAAGCAAGGTTGTGTTACTGAGCTGAAGAATGAAATCAAAGCTTGGGGACAAACTGACTGAAGATGGAGAACCTTAGAGACAGACCTAAGAAGGAATCAGCAAGAAACTGAAGCAAATTTTTTATTTCTTTCACATCTTTTTTTGGTCTATGTACAGGTTTTGCAGTTCACGCTGTTGTTGGACACCTTCCCCAGGCTATTTACATTACTTCAACTCGCTTTCCTTCAGTCAACAGAAGAACTATTTGGGAAAACATTGTTAACTTGAGCAGACTCATCCTGGCCTCAACTCATGTCACCTAGGGCAAATCTGAATCTGCTGGCCTCTTTTTGCATCGTTACATTGATTTTGTCTCCAGTGTTACCACTCTGAGTTGTATTTCAACACAGCTTTAGGCACAGAGAAGGAAAAACAGGACAGATAAAAGTCAAGAGTTTAGACAGATTCCTTAGTCTGACAACAGATCTTTACATTTGGAGGATATATGTTTTTATAGATCCAAAGCAGTACGCTGCCACAACATGCCATCCTCTGTCTTTGTTTAATTTTTTTTTCTTTTTTCTACCATTTAAAAGTATTGTTACAATGTCAGATGCTGAAATGGAACATGGGCAGAGTTCATGAGGTCAGGGAATATATAAATAATCCCTGTAAGCAAGGGCACAGGGATTATACTGCTCCAAGCACATGATTTCTCAAGTTTTTAAAATTTTGCGCTGATCTGATGTCAACTTGGAAACTTTCTTATAGTTGTCATATTACATGCACTTCTTTTTGCAGGCTAGACGGTATATGAAAGACAACTACCAGGTCTAAAAAGTGAAGCCAGTGTAGAAGCTTGTTAATTAAGCATTTGTTCAAACTGCCAGCAGAGGGAAACTCTACTTGTTGCAAAAAGAAACCTAGATGAAAAAGAGTGTTCAGCTCCACTGATCTATTATTTAAGTAAAGTCATAGTGAGCTTACGGTCTCAATCATTATTTTTAAGTCTTATTGAAAACTACATGACCCTAATTTTGCAAATTATGCTCCAATTTAATGGAAATGGATGAGGAAGATCGGTGTATGTCTTAGAGCTAACTTGGTTTCTTACTTTAACTTTCCTCCTGACTTATCACATCCCGTTTGAAAAGATGGCAATGAAAATGACAAATTTCCTACTTTAGCCTACAAGTCAGGATTTCAGTACCAGTATATGACTTGATGGTCACTATGACCAAATTTCTATGGGGCATTTGGTTTCCAGTAGCAAACCAGAAAAGCTGTGGTGTTGGTGGGCAGCAATCATGAAGGATTAGGATCAGTTTTAGACTTTATTTATTATTATTTTTATTTTATTTCTTTTTTGGGAGGACAGAGAAGTCATCCACAGCTAGCCACTAAAGAGCATGCAAGCTTATTCCCACATTTCCATCAGTCTATAGGACAAAAACCTAAACTGTATGTACAGTGGTGCAAAAAAGTATTTAGTCAGCCACCGATTGTGCAAGTTCCCCCACTTAAAATGATGACAGAGGTCAGTAATTTGCACCAGAGGTACACTTCAACTGTGAGAGACAGAATGTGAAAAAAAAAAAATCCATGAATCCACATGGTAGGATTTGTAAAGAATTTATTTGTAAATCAGGGTGGAAAATAAGTATTTGGTCAATAACAAAAATACAACTCAATACTTTGTAACATAACCTTTGCTGGCAATAACAGAGGTCAAACGTTTACTATAGGTCTTTACCTGGTTTGCACACACAGTAGCTGGTATTTTGGCCCATTCCTCCATGCAGATCTTCTCGAGAGCAGTGATGTTTTGGGGCTGTCGCCGAGCAACACGGACTTTCAACTCCCGCCACAGATTTACTATGGGGTTGAGGTCTGGAGACTGGCTAGGCCACTCCAGGACTTTCAAATGCTTCTTACGGAGCCATTCCTTTGTTGCCCGGGCGGTGTGTTTTGGATCATTGTCATGTTGGAAGACCCAGCCTCGTTTCATCTTCAAAGTTCTCACTGATGGAAGGAGGTTTTAGCTCAAAATCTCACGATACATGGCCCCATTCATTCTGTCCTTAACACGGATCAGCCATCCTGTCCCCTTGGCAGAAACACAGCCCCATAGCATGATGTTTCCACCCCCATGCTTCACAGTAGGTATGGTGTTCTTGGGATGCAACTCAGTATTCTTCTTCCTCCGAACACGACGAGTTGAGTTTATACCAAAAAGTTCTACTTTGGTTTCATCTGACCACATGACATTCTCCCAATCCTCTGCTGTATCATCCATGTGCTCTCTGGCAAACTTCAGACGGGCCTGGACATCCACTGGCTTCAGCAGCGGAACACGTCTGGCACTGCGGGATTTGATTCCCTGCCGTTGTAGTGTGTTACTGATGGTGACCTTTGTTACTTTGGTCCCAGCTCTCTGCAGGTCATTCACCAGGTCCCCCCGTGTGGTACTGGGATCTTTGCCCACCGTTCTCATGATCATTTTGAGATCTTGCGTGGAGCCCCAGATCGAGGGAGATTATCAGTGGTCTTGTATGTCTTCCATTTTCTGATGATTGCTCCCATAGTTGATTTTTTCACACCAAGCTGCTTGCCTATTGTAGATTCACTCTTCCCAGTCTGGTGCAGGTCTACAATACTTTTCCTGGTGTCCTTCGAAAGCTCTTTGGTCTTGGCCATGGCGGAGTTTGGAGTCTGACTGTTTGAGGCCGTGGACAGGTGTCTTTTATACAGATGATGAGTTCAAACAGGTGCCATTCATACAGGTAACGATTGGGGGACAGAAAAGCTTCTTACAGAAGACGTTACAGGTCTGTGAGAGCCAGAGATTTTCCTTGTTTGTTATTGACCAAATACTTATTTTTCACCCTAATTTACGAATAAATTCTTTACAAATCCTACCATGTGAATTCATGGATTTTTTTTTTCACATTCTGTCTCTCACAGTTGAAGTGTACCTCTGGTGCAAATTACTGACCTCTGTCATCATTTTAAGTGGGGGAACTTGCACAATCGGTGGCTGACTAAATACTTTTTTGCCCCACTGTAGCTATGTATTACACAACATTCATGTATTGGAACTATATATTTCAATTCAATTTATTTATATACCAACAAATCAAAACAACAGTCACGTCACGTCAAGACCCTACAATAATACAAAGAAAACCACAACAGTCATATGACCCCCTATGAGCAAGCGTTTTGGAGAATATAGGAAGGAAAAAGTCCCTTTTAACAGGATAAAACCTCCAGCAGAGCCAGGCTCAGGGAGGGGCAGCTATGGGTTTTATCAAAAAGGAAAGTTTTAAGCCTAAATCCTAAAAGTAGAGAGGATAATGAAAGCACCGAGCTGGATAAAAACTTAACAGGCCAGTCTTAAATACTAAAAATAATTAATGAACCTTAACCTCTCTTGACATTACCTGTTCAGGTGTTGCCATAAAGTTGATGGCAGTGTAGTAGCGGTCATCTTCCTGAAGCAGACTGAAGGTAAACTGGTAATCGATCAACAGGTTATCTGATCAACAGAAAGACAAACAGAGGCACAAAACACAAATGAGAAGTCTTGTGAACAAGCCGATCTTTTAGCAGTGGAGCATTTTTAGGTATTTAGCTGCCTCTGATTTCAATAGTTTTCTCTTCAAGAATGGCATTACAAATAAAGGCTCCATCCTGCCTGATTTTATTGACGTCACCATCAAACACAGATTTATGAAAGTAAAAACACCGGAGGCACTGATGGTGAGTCGATATTCAATTAGATGAATAAGATTACAGTAGTGGAGTTTCAAAGATCTCAATCAGTGACAAAATAAATAAGGTGCGCATATTTGAGTAAAAGCGCAGCCACACATGTATTTTATAAACCCGAACACGGCTGCTTTCATTGTGGATGCCAGTCTTTTCTATAAGCAAACAGGCCAATCGATCAGTACAACACGGTTTAGAGTTTAAATAATCATGTTGTCTCAGTGATTTAATAATTTCTGAAAGGAGCTCTTATTGAGCATCTCAAGGCAGCTCTTTGTCAGCGAGACAATGAGCAACGTATGGAGAGAATCACAGTGATTCAACATCTGGATGGACAGCAGGAGCGACGCTGGGTCACCTTGTCTGCCTGTCGGAAGGGGGGGTAGAAGAACGGGAGGAAGGGAACACTGAGGAAAAGAGAGAACACACAGAAAGAGGAGAGAAAGCAGCTGTGCGGCCATGAGAAGATAACTGTTTGAGAGGATAATTTTTTAGTTAATCAGTGTAACTGCTGCCTGCTAACCCTTCAGGGGAATTCAGGTGTGTGTGTTTGTGTGTGCACGCATGCACATATACAAGGGAAAATAAGGTTATAGCAGACTCGGGCACAACTTTTATTTTTAGGTCAAAGAAAAAGTTCATAGTTTTTCTCTTTTTCTTCATAGTTTTTAACAATCTGCCGGAGCAGTTGTGTATTGTATTTCAGCACCAGATCTGTCAGATAATTACCAGTAGGGAGACTGACATAATACATAAAACACTTTTTTTACCCAAACTCCATGCAAACCACAACACAAAACATCAAAGTCTTAAAACTGAACCAATGTAACTAAAAAAACTCATGATGTAACCAAATAATTGTTTTATTTTGGGGTTTTTTTTCCTCCATGTAGGCAAGACTTCAATCCCACTGTTTCTTACCCTTTACTGATTTAATTAGTTGAACTTTGAATAACCACACAAACCACGAGCTGCAGTTACAAAGCTCCATGATACAAAGCAAAAAAAGCTCCTTCAGGGGAGTTCCCTTGGATAATGCATCTACTTCCAGTGATGCTGTTATTTGAGTTTCATTCTGACCACTGTGTGCAGGATCTCCTCCACTGTCATGAAGGCAAACCACTCAACTTGAATATGTCTGTGAAGGTTCTTAGTCATCCAGGTCATCGTAGTCTAAGGAGTTTGGAAAGAAAAGCGTCTGGACTTCTTTAAGAAATGAAGAAGCTTTTCCGATGAAATGTGAAACATCTTCAAGGAAACTTATAGAAGTCCAGACACTTTTCCTCAGACCATTCAACTTGAATTTGGACAAAGTCACAGGGAGACAAATCTGGCTAATGAGGCAGGTGTCTGTTGACTTTTCAATGTACTGTATGCCTGCACCCAATGGCACAAACCCCACACTTCTGGTGGTTTCTACCAAATGTTCTCTGTCACATGCCTCGGGTCTTTCGAGGAGAACACCATGTTGACAGTTGACATAAAAGTCGGGTCAGTTTGACACAGATGTCAATGATGGCTTCGGTCAGACTGGAACCTGCACCGAGTAAAAAATAGTGACCATGCTGAAAGCAGACAACGTTGAAGAAACAAAGTCCTCCAAGAGTTTTAGTAGCTGCATCTATGGTATCAATTTCAAAATCCTACGTCACCTCGTTCTGGAGTTACTGCAGTCACAAGATTTTCAAAAAACTTGACCTCTGACTTTGAGGTTGAAGTCACTGAGATTTGAACTTGTCCAAGTTTTTTCGTAGATACACCTATGGAATCAATTTTAAGCTCCTACGTCGCCTTGTTCTCGAGTTGATGCATTCAGAAACGTATGTGTTCAGGCTCCCCACCTACCCGCCCTCCTGCCCAGTGGGGTGACGACAGGACCCCATCAGCCTTTTACGGCTGAGTGGTAAAAAGGGCTTTGTAGCTCCACAGCAGATCTGATGCAGAGTTACTGTGTGAATGAAAAAAAGAACCGCCAGTGCTGTCAAACGTAAAATGTGACACTGAGTGGCAGGAGTCAGTAGAGACGCTGTGAAAGCTTTCAAAAGACACAGCAGAAAAACTTTGTGTCACACGCTGTAAAAAAAAGAAACATGTTTAGTTACTACTTTCCTTTCAGCTGTGGAATCCTGGGGCGTCTCCAAGACGAAAGCAAATTATGTTTGACAAACAGCCCTGTTTTGTTCAGCCTTCATGGCAAGTTAGCCCAAACAGCAGATATCATCAGATCAAAGACAATATTTTTCCTTAACATCTTTCCCGTCCTCCCTCCCTCCCTCCCAGGCAGACATGCACTGCTGCTGCTCAGTTGTTTATCCCATAAGGGTCGTCAGTACAACTTCACAGTATTTTGTTTTTTGTTTTTTTTTTCTTAACTTTGTAAGTAGGATAGGGACTTGTGTGCGTGTGTGCATGAAGAGAGTATTCATGTATTTACCTCTCAGTCCTCACATCCAGTATGTACATTTCCTGTGCATGGGTGGTTGCATGCATCTTTGTTTGTTTGCATATTTGTCTGTATGGTTAATCAAGGAAACAAGTAGGAAAAGTAGCACTAAAACAATTTCTGCCAGTCCCTCTGTGCATTTCCAATATGCTTGATTTCAAGCCTAACAAGAAGAAGAGCATCATGCAGGTTTAAAAGTTCGTTTCATTTCAGCTAATTACAATTCCCATCTGAGAAATCTGACAGCAGTTAGACAATCTCAATTACAAGTGTGCATGTGCAAATTCTCACTCTGAATGAATCGTATCATTGTGTCACTAAAGGTATTAGCACCCCTCCCGACACCAAAAAAAAAATTAAAAAAACAACTGAAATTGAAATAGTCTGTGCCAATTTCTCAGGTTCACAGATGGGTGATCTTATTACCATAGTATGTACGCTGATTTAGCCTTTATGAAACTAAACACTGTGATGAGAAATGAGAAGACAGATGAGGAAGCCCTCACCCAGAACATAATCTGATATTCCAGCAGTCTGTTTCAAATAGAAATTCAAAACAAGCGTGAACTCACCTACAATGTCAGGCTGTCACAATCTCTTGCTGAGGTTTTATTTAATGCTTGTTAACAACTCATTATTTCCCATTTGCAACACTTTCCTGACAGAGCACAGGCCAGATATTACAACGTCACCTCACTGAGAAAACAAGTTAAAGCTGGGCGAGTAAACACTTGGACACAATGGATTCAATATCAGACCCGGAAGGAGCTCAAGGTGCTTCAGGTAATATATGCATGAGGTCAAGTGACCTTGGCTGAGCCTTAACAATACAATAATCAGAGGTGGAAGCAAGTAGCAAAGTGCACAATCACCAGTGTTTCAGATGCATCCAAAGTTGCTCAAATACATGTGAAAATACATAATACAATGCATACTAAAGGTGGTGATATCACAGAAAGAGTACATGTACATGATGTGCAAATTTGCATATTCCAAAAATATCACACCATGCTAGCTCTACGTCATCTTACTTTCTCAAGAATGTAACACAAAATTCAGTTCAATCGAGTTTGATTTATATTGCGACAAAACAATGAAAGCAAGTGTGTTTTTAAAGGACTGGAAAAGAGCCATCATTTTCCACTATACTTTGCAAATAAAAGACATTAAGTAACAAACTTTTTGGAAATAAACTTGTGGAAAAGTTTTTACCTGTACTAGCTTAGCTAAAAAGTGATCACCTTCCAAGGTCTCATTTTTTCGCTACAACAAAGCAATTATTATATTATTGATGCCATTTCTGTTAATGTTAAATAATGCACATGGACATGTACTTATACTCCTATGCAAAGAATAATTGTTGTGGTTATATTATATAACTATAAAATAAGACTACACAGGTAACATTCTCCATCCAGTCAGTTTTCCCAATACTCTAGATAAGCAAATGTCCATGATGCATTATTAGCAGATTGTCATACAAAGATACTCCATAGGACTTGTATATACTGGAGCCTAGTACACCATAAAAAATTGTGTGCACTGTATTCTCAGACTGCAATTAAAATGTTTGCACTGTCTGGTGTGTATATCATTCCAAAATGTCACAGGCTCATAACTATGTATCAAACTAAGTGAACCTCAGTGAAAGTGATCTAAAATAATATTTAATAGCCTGTCAAGGGTAACTACTGGATTGCAAAAAAGGTTTTTTGGCCTGATAGGACCAATTAGTGTATGTTGGATAGGAGTCCAGACAGACTGCCTGTCAGCGAATATTAAGGCGTCTTGGACGGACGCCACGTCGTGGCCTAATGAACGGCCTTCGGCCAGCAATGCTGTTGCTTGCTGATTACTGCCACGCGGCTACTTTGAGGTTTGAAGTGGCTACAACATTCTCCAATTTATATTTCATTTGTCTTTGATGTCACATCACCACAAGAACAAATCTAGTGCTATCTAGAAGAAATGGGGATATGACAAAGTAAATGTCCTCAATATTCTCCCATCACTGGTTCATATTATAGAAATTGCATCACTATTCAGTCTCGTTTGTTGGTGTCTATCATTAATTATCCCTTAATTGTGAGTGTGATACTGTCAGTAAACACGGGAGCCTCTTTGTTCGGCCTGACTAGGCTTTCCCAGCAGACCTGAGGGTAGCAAGCGCCACTGACTGTGGAGTGACTGATGTTAGCTTTTAATTCAAGGGACTGCTGTTCTTCCCAATGGAAGTGGTGGGACACTTGGTGGCCATTCCTAATTAGACGTCGCTTGTAGCTGACTGTGATAGAATATGACAGTGGTTCATTAAAGCGTTGTCCTGGTGATGCCTCCTCATAAATGCTAGTCTGACTGGGGGCAAACTCATTAAATAGCAAAGTTGCTTTTCATCAATGATCTGCTAGTTCAATATGACAGTGCTAACTGAAGCAAAGCATTGCTCTCTGCTCTCGATCCCCAAGTGAGATGAGAAACACTGCAGTCACCAGTCAGACGCTCACATTCGTCACTCTGAAAAAAAGATTTCATCAAGAAGAATTTTGGATTGTTTTTTTTCCCACACATTTGCTGTAAACTCTGTGAAAATTAGACTTCTAGGACAAAATGTTGCTCTCTGTTTGCATTATAAGATGCCGTGCTTAAATGATAGAGATGATATTAGTATGCCTCTGTGCCAGGAAGGAAGCTCTGGCCAGAGGCTTCAGATTGGCCAATTCATCAAGTTTTATATTCTTTTTCTTTAACATTTAAGGGGAATTTCTTCAAATTTTGCACAAGGATGGACCAATTATATATTGAAGCAGGTCACCTTGAGGTGACTGTTGATGAGATTTGGAACTGTGTATATGAAACTGAATTGAATTTGACAATTGGTTAGTGAAAACCACCTTGCAGCTGCATTGGTCGTTAGCAGATTGCCTTGAACACAGTGAAACTGCAAAAAGTGCAACACAGACCGGAAACAGAAATGTTGTGCCTTCTGAAGTATGTTGGCTACAGATATGTTTACAACATTCTCCCTTTCCAGTTTGCATTGCCTTTTCTCAGATTTTAATACCAGTTGACTAGTATTTGGTAAGTGTTTGTAGGCAACTTGGCATCTTCCATGCAAACAGTAGGTGACCAAAGCAATCACCAGGAGGTTTTTGGTTTACCAAGCAACAGGTCAATATGGCTATATGGCTATATGGCAACTTCCAGGAATCACTCACCAATCAGATGGGAATTAGACAGCAACCCTCACCAAACCCCCCAGTGGTTGTATCACATCCAATATGCTTTGTTTAAACCAGTCGTTCTTAACCTTGTTGGAGGTACCGAAGCCCACCAGTTTCATATGCACATTCACTGAACCCCTCTTTAGTGAAAAATAAAATGTGATTTTTTTCAAATTCAAGACATAGATATGTTTTTTACTGGTGCACAAAATGAGCCGTGCATGTCACGGCGGACGCTCTGCCGAACCCCTGAGACCGACTCACCGAACCCCTAGGGTTCAATCGAACCCAGGTTAAGAACACATTAAACAACCCACGTGCACATGATGTCACACAAAAAGAACTCATGTGACCATGATGTTGTACAAGAACTACCCATGTGTGCATGACAGCAATAAAAAAGCAAACCTCCCGCAGCAATTTTTAATTATCTGTTTAATTCACTGCAGTTTACCAGAACAGGATTTCTGAGTTAAAACTGTCGATGACTGAATGAGCTTTCAAGCATCAGTCCATCTTCCTGAAAATTTAGGTCAAAGTTCAGATTGAAACAACACATAATGTCCAATGATCCTATTTACAGCCGATATTGAAATAGTCTGTACAAATGAGTAAGAGGCTAGCAGACGCAGAGAGACAAGGGAGCAGATTGCTAAACATGTCTGATTCAGAGCAGATGCCAAGGGTGCTGGACTTGTTATGACACTCAGCTGTTAGACCTTGAGTAGCTGCTTGGTTTAGATAATGGCCTGTTGCTCACCTTTAAGAAGTTCGAGGTGAGTACTCAACCCCTTTTCCTGGACTTCTGATGCCCTGTTAAGTATTTTGTGTAAGGGTTGCTGCTCCTTAGGGCAGATGGTCACTGCCACATTAATGGAATAAATCCAACCTTACTCTGCAGAAGCAGCGTAGAAATATTTTATTTAAATTTAAGAATCACGTACACTCCTTATGACTGTCCCTTAAGAGGCCAATTTTGCCTTTAGTCCCACTGCAGACTTTACTGGCTTAAACCACTTAAGCGAAACATTGCTTACAATAAACTGAAAAGGTAAATATCTCGTTGAATGTGTTTTGAGGGAAAATTTCAACCCTGTTGTGACTACAGTGATGCTAACTAGGTGCATCAACCTAATTCAAGGAAAAGGAGGGTATTGAAGCAGCTGTGACTGCTCTTCTACACAAAACAATCTTATCAAAAGCTATTTTATGACCTATAGTTAAATAAAGCAACCTCTGGCCGCAGTGTACACAAACATGTTTGAGTCGGTGCAGACACCTTTAAATGTGGCTTTACAGTAAATCTTGCTGCACTGGATTATGGATGTTTTCTGATGTGTTGCTCAATGGTGTATTTTAACTTGAACTGGGATATTTTCCTAAACCTTAAATAGTATATATTTGTCACGCAGTTAGCACGGTTACCTCGCAGCGAGGTCCTGGTTTCAAACTCGAGCTAGAGCCGAACATTTCTCTGGAATTTTCATTTTTGTGGGGCGAATTCCTCCATTAAAACAAGCTAAACTTATTTTTGTGTCACTATGCCTTTGACTAAGGTCCTGCCTTATAACTAGAGGTCCAGAGTGCTGCTGGGTAGTTTCCCTGGCTTCTGTTTCTCATACTAAAGAAGTGACAAAGCAGAAAATTGAATTTTTGTATGGGGAAAATACTAACATTTTCATAACCAAGTAGTTTTCTTTCCTACGCCTAACAAAATCAGAAGTGAAAGCAAAAAAAATTTGGACAGCAACTCAGTGCTTCCATTTGCCAATTTAAGATTGAAATAATAAAAAAAGAAAAAAACTTCTTGATTTGAAACTTGGGAGTTCTTTGTTATTTAAATAAAAAATGGAAAAGCATATAAACTGGTTTCCTTTTGCACTTTATAAACATAAAGGTTTAAATACACATCCTTTGATTATTCGCATGGCTAATACTCCCAACACTGACTCCTTAGATTCCAGTTAATCTCTCTGCTGTCAGCTGTCTGACAGCTTTTCACCATTTCTCCACATCAATAGACATCCACAGGTGGTGCAGCTGTACCAAAATTCTACTGTAAATCTGTCCGAATCTCCAGCACATGGTGTGCTTCCTCTCATGTACTCTGCATGTAATTTCACATGATGGAGATGAAGCCTCTCTTATCAGCACCTTCCTTCCAATGACATTTAAAGCTAATATTGACCTCTCCCACAATTGTAGCTCCTTTCCTCAAAGTACAAGGAAATAGATGGCTTTTAAATCTGTAATTTATACACTCGCTCTCTGCATGTGTGCACAGAAAAGGCTGCGGTGTGCTTTCATGCATGCATAGCCAAGTGTGCTTGCTCTTATTCAAACAGAGCCAGCTCCATTTCATAAACAGCAGAAAAGATAAAACCACATTAATGACATAACATAATGGAGTCGAACATGCAGCACTTCAGGTGCAGCCGTGGTGATATTAAGGACCCCTGTACATACACACTAACAACACTAAAAACTTGCACATGTGCATTTCTATGCCTGACTTGCATTATATATATATATATATATATATATATATATATATATATATATATATATATATATATATATATATATATATAAGCATTATCCAAAGCTCTTCACACTACTGAGTAAGGGCATTGGATTGGTGCCATCTAGTGCCTTGAATCTTTAGTCTTAAAGCCAGTAGACTGGATAAAAATAGACAATCTATTAAGAGTCAAATAAAATAGCAGTTGTTTCAAAAGCAATCACAGGGGTAATATTATCCTTTTGAACACATATTTTCACATATTTACTTCTTATTTGTAGTAGTGTTCACTGTAGAGCGTTTGATTTGATTTTGACATGAAGGAACTAAATAGCATTTGCTTGCTGGTCAGAGACAGCTGCAAGACTGGGACAAATCAATTGATAGTGTCTGGGGAAACAATTAAGACAACGTGGATAAATCAAAAAAATAAACCAAAAAAACTGCTGTTCCTTAAATGGCCATTTGAGGCAGACTCCAAAAGCTAGTCAGCTCCCTGGACTCCCACGTTAGAATAACCCTAACTCTGCAGAGGAATAAGCATGTTTACAACCCAGTGCAAAAATGTTTTAGAGCAGGGGTCGGCAACCCTGGGCACGCGGGCCACAGCTGGCACGTGAAGGGTTAACTGATGGCACGTCCATAGTCGGCCCGGTGACTTTTTGTTTTTATGGGCCGATGATTTTTTTATTTTGTTTTTTTTGTAACGGTATAAACAGTGAAAGGTGGCGGACTGGCCAGATGCTGGCCGATGTGTAAAAATAACTCAGTTTTTTGGTCATGGTTATGGCGAAGCTTCCACAGAGGCCAGCAGGTGGATGAGGGAAAGGGGAGGCAGGAGGAGGAGAGACCCGAGGCGGCCGCCGGTCGGAGCTTCAGGTGAACTGAACTTCAGGTAAGAAGTTATGACCTTCAGTCTGTCTGGGTCAGATATAAACCAAGTTTAGGTGGAGTTTATTTTCGTTGTGCTGACTTTTTACCGTCAATTACAATAACTCGTACTGCGTACTAGCTAGCATGACGGAGTTTCTATACAGCTGGGTGGATGTTATGATGTTACTGATAGTGAGCATTATTTTATACATAAAGTTAGTAGAGTTGCCAACCGTCCCGTAAAAATGGAATCATCCCGTATTCAGAGAAAATATTACGCGTTTCGTATTGAGCTGAAAAGGAACATGATAGGTTCGTAGCTTGAACCTATCCGCTGGAACGTTGAGGACAATATAATTACACAGCAAGCAAGACACGAAGTAGGCAAAGTTCTTCATGTTACTCATGCATGAGGGAGACCTGCCTGGAGCCAAGTGTCGTTCCACCACTTGACCTCCGTCAGACTCTCAGCCAGGCTCCCCATAGCACTCCTTTTATTGTGGTTACATGAATATGCATAGGGTCATTAACATATGACATCTTACATAGGTATACGTGTGTGTGTGTGTGTGTGTGTGTGTGTGTGTGTGTGTGTGTGTGTGTGTGTGTGTGTGTGTGTGTGTGTGTGAGGTCAAGATGTGACCCTGTGAAGACTCCCCAAAGGCTGGTGCCAGGAGTCTAGGGCTCCTTCTGAACAAAAGGCTCTTATACTTAAACAGATATACGTGTGTTTGCTAAACCATATATCAGCAAGAGAAGATACGACCTCTCCTAGGAGGTGTGTGATCTATGCCAGAACAATCTGTAGAGGAGTGAACGCACTCCCCTCTTTATGCTACACAGAGTTGTTACAGACCTCCTAGGATGAGACATTCTTTCAATCTACAAATGATTATACACCTCTAAGCATATATGGTTAAATATTTCTAAGCATAAATGACAATCAACAATACAAAACCTAACAGAACACAGTCCTGTACTTCAGCTAGAATGGAAAAAGACGCAAAGGTGGAGTTTTTCTGCGTCTTTACGCTGTCAGTTGCCTCTTCTGTTGCTACTTCAATCATGAAACTGATCAATGATCAGCTGATCGGCTTATCTGACACAAGTCCCGTCTCTCTTGTTTGTTTATCGCTCACTTTGTGCCAGAAAGAGGAAACCAGCGGATGTCGCGCTAAACAACAGCAGCACGTTTAAGCTTGATCAGCTGTTGTTAGAATTTATTTAATATTACTTTCTAGTATCAGCTGATGTTTGCTGGAGCCACAGCTGTAAAAGCTGCTGGTCATGATGTCGGTTTGGATATGTGGTGAGAGGGAAACATGAAGATGAAACCAGGAGATTCATGCTGAATCATCAGAGCTGAACAGGTGATGGAGAAACAGGTTTACCTTTTAGGTGACATGAATGAGTTGAACTTATGAACTGTTTCTGAGAGACAAATAACACCAGGATCCTTTTCTAAGTAGCTGACAGCTGCTAACTGTGCAGGGGCGGGTCTAGCAAAGTTTTACCAGGGGGGCAGGTAGGGCATTAACAGGGAAAGGGGGGCACAAAGAAATACTTTCTTATTCTCATTTAAAATGTCTGGCTGTTATTAAATAATTATCTGAATCTTACAACCAAAGTTTTTATCTGATGTAAAATGTATAGAAATCATACATATACCAACAAGACTGTACATCACTGTTACAACAGTGTTTGTTTTCATTCAAAGGCTTTATGGCTTCAATACCTGGTGGGCCGGTCTCTAGTCAAAATGCCCAGGCCGATTTTTTGTCCCAGTCCAGCCCTGGGCACGACACACAGTGAATTCATCTGAATAAAAAAATAAATGGCCGCGCCAGCAGTGCACATCGCAAATTAGCTCGCATAGACACAGTTGTGCCGCTTCTTAATGACGACATCTTAGCTAACAACCCCAAATACCAGATTCAACTTGTAATTGGCAAAAAATAACTTAGCCTACCGGTGAGAGGGACGTTGCTAGCTGGCAGTTTTTTCAAGCGATGTTGAAATTTCCACATTCCGACACTTCAAAAGCTTCAGTAGCTGTCTGCTCAGCGCAGCATCAGCACCATGGAAATACACGGATACATCCGTACACTCAAGACAGAATTCACAATGCGTTTTTGGGACTTTCAAGTGTATGGACCAATGTTTTCTTTTCTGATCAAACCAGAAAGCTTTAATAAGCAGCTGGATTTGTCTCGCATTAACTGGCTGAGTTAATGCGACATCGAAATGCAGCTGATTGAAATAAAAACCTCGACTCTGTGGGGGTCAAAGTTTGCAGAACTACGAACACAGCTGGAATCCATAGCCGTTCATGTTCATGGAGCTTGCATTTTCACCTGCTGGACATCACTACCTGACAAGTTTAACTGTCTATTTGCTGATAGCTGCCAACATCTGTGAACAAATATAATTCTATAAAGTTCTTCTATATAGTGTATAACTTAATATAAAGTGTTATTAAATTTATTGCTAATGCAATCATATGGCACATTGACTTCTGAGGAAATTTTAGATGGCACTCATCATCAGAAAGGTTGCCTACCCCTGCTTTAAAGGCACAGTGTGCAAAATATGACCACTAGATGTCAGTAGATTGCAGATTGCAGTGAGCTCATTTCTGTTTTCTTACACCTCCCCATTAAAGTGTATAATCATATAGGAAAAAACATGTTTTAGTAAGCCAAGAGAGATCAGAAGCATTAAATGCAAGTCTGTACTCCATAACAGCCACAGACAGTTCTTCGCATGTCTCCATAATGCTGCTGCTGGCCGATGTGTTTCAACATATTTGAATAATCAACACTTAGCAATAAATCAAGAATAAATCGGATATTTGTCAATTAAATATTTTGTCAAGTCTAGCACTCTACAGGGAGTGCAGAATTTTTAGGCAAATGAGTATTTTGTCCACATCATCCTCTTCATGCATGTTTGTCTTACTCCAAGCTGTATAGGCTCGAAAGCCTACTACCAATTAAGCATATTAGGTGATGTGCATCTCTGTAATGAGAAGGGGTGTGGTCTAATGACATCAACACCCTATATCAGGTGTGCATAATTATTAGGCAACTTCCTTTCCTTTGGCAAAACGGGTCAAAAGAAGGACTTGACAGGCTCAGAAAAGTCAAAAATAGTGAGATATCTTACAGAGGGATGCAGCAGTCTCAAAATTGCAAAGCTTCTGAAGTGTGATCATCGAACAATCAAGCTTTTCATTCAAAATAGTCAACAGGGTCGCAAGAAGCGTGTGGAAAAACCAAGGTGCAAAATAACTGCCCATGAACTGAGAAAAGTCAAGCGTGCAGCTGCCAAGATGCCACTTGCCACCAGTTTGGCCATATTTCAGAGCTGCAACATCACTGGAGTGCCCAAAAGCACAAGGCGTGCAATACTCAGAGACATGGCCAAGGTAAGAAAGGCTGAAAGACGACCACCACTGAACAAGACACACAAGCTGAAACGTCAAGACTGGGCCAAGAAATATCTCAAGACTGGTTTTTCTAAGGTTTTATGGACTGATGAAATGAGAGTGAGTCTTGATGGGCCAGATGGATGGGCCCGTGGCTGGATTGGTAAAGGGCAGAGAGCTCCAGTCCGACTCAGACGCCAGCAAGGTGGAGGTGGAGTACTGGTTTGGGCTGGTTATCATCAAAGATGAGCTTGTGGGGCCTTTTCGGGTTGAGGATGGAGTCAAGCTCAACTCCCAGTCCTACTGCCAGTTTCTGGAAGACACCTTCTTCAAGCAGTGGTACAGGAAGAAGTCTGCATCCTTCAAGAAAAACATGATTTTCATGCAGGACAATGCTCCATCACACGCGTCCAAGTACTCCACAGCGTGGCTGGCAAGAAAGGGTATAAAAGAAGTAAAACTAATGACATGGCCTCCTTGTTCACCTGATCTGAACCCCATTGATAACCTGTGGTCCATCATCAAATGTGAGATTTACAAGGAGGGAAAACAGTACACCTCTCTGAACAGTGTCTGGGAGGCTGTGGTTGCTGCTGCACGCAATGTTGATGGTGAACAGATCAAAACACTGACAGAATCCATGGATGGCAGGCTTTTGAGTGTCCTTGCAAAGAAAGGTGGCTATATTGGTGGATATATCTGGACTCCCCAGGAACCTACGCCAGGATCCTGTTTGTGGACTTCAGCTCTGCCTTCAACACCATCCTTCCAGACCATCTCCGAGGCAAGCTTTCCCAGATGAATGTGCCTGATCCCATCTGCCGGTGGATCACTGACTTCCTGACGAACAGGAAGCAGCATGTGAGGCTGGGAAAGAATGTCTCGGACTCCCGGACCATCAGCACCGGCTCCCCTCAGGGCTGTGTTCTTTCTCCTCTGCTCTTCTCCCTGTACACCAACTGCTGCACCTCCACCCACCAGTCTGTCAAGCTAATCAAGTTTGCAGATGACACCACCGTTATTGGGCTCATCTCGGACGGGGATGAGTCTGCCTACAGGAGGGAGGTTGAATGTCTGGTGTCCTGGTGCAGCCACAACAACCTGGTGCTGAATGCCCAGAAGACAGTGGAGATTATTGTGGACTTCAGGAAGCACACAGCCCCACTCCCCCCCATCATCCTGACTGACACCCCCATCACCTCTGTGGACTCATTCCGCTTCCTGGGTACCACCATCACCCAGGACCTGAAGTGGGAGCCCACCATCACCTCCGTCATCAAGAAAGCCCAGCAGAGGATGTACTTCCTGAGGCAGCTGAAGAAATTCAACCTGCCAACACGGACGATGATGCAGTTCTACACCGCAATCATCGAGTCCATCCTCACCTCCTCCATCACCGTGTGGTACGCTGGAGCCACTATCAGGGACAAACAGAGACTGCAGCGTGTTGTGCGCTCTGCTGAGAAGGTGATTGGCTGCAGACTCCCATCTTTGCAGGACCTGTACACCTCCAGGACATTGCGGCGTGCAGCTCGGATCTCAGCTGACCCTTCTCACCCTGGACACAGTCTGTTTGACCTGCTCCCCTCAGGCAGGAGGCTCCGGTTCATTCGCACCAGAACCTCTCGCCATAAGAACAGTTTCTTCCCCTCTGCTGTTGGACACATGAACAATAACCATATGACTGTTCCCACCACTAACACATGACCCTACGCTGTGTCACTGCATCATTCCATGTTTGGCACTGATCACCACCTGCACTCATGTATATATCTTTCAACGTAGCACTCTTAATTCTTATTCTCATGTATATATCTCATGCACATATCTTTCTACGTAGCACTTTTGATTCTTATTCCTACTTTTATTTTTTCATGTCTATTTAAGTGCTATTTATGACACTACGCTTGCACTGAAGCACCGCAGCAATTTCCTAATGTTGTAAACCTGCTCAACATTTGGCAATAAACCCCTTTCTGATTCTGATTCTGATTCTGGTCGCTGATTTGTTTTTGTTTTGTTTTTGAATGTCAGAAATGTATATTTGTGAATGTGGAGATGTTATATTGGTTTCACTGGTGAAAATAAATAATTGAAATGGGTATATATTTGTTTTTTGTTAAGTTGCCTAATAATTATGCACAGTAATAGTCACCTGCACACACAGATATCCCCCTAAAATAGCTAAAACTAAAAACAAACTAAAAACTACTTCCAAAAACATTCAGCTTTGATATTAATGCATTTTTTGGGTTCATTGAGAACATGGTTGTTGTTCAATAATAAAATTATTCCTCAAAAATACAACTTGCCTAATAATTCTGCACTCCCTGTAGAGCTCTACTTCAGTTCAGGAGATGAGGATTGAACTGAGGAGGAAGATTTTTTTTTTTTTTAACCTGGTCTCATTATCTCTTTCTTTCACATCATTACTTCCTTGGATAAAGGGGACCCCTTCTTAAATAATAAACATAGGTATGATCCTTCATATCTTGAGTTTGAAGGTGCTAAGTATCTGACCAGTCTCTAGCCACATAAATAAAAAGCAATTTAGTGGAAGGAATTTGAATCACAGATTAATTCTGAAGTTCATGAGAATGCATCATTTTGTTGGAAGATGTTATCACACACTACTCAATTTATACTACATAGCCAAAAGTGTTTGCTCATCTGCCTAAAATTGTCCCAGAGGTCTTGGTATGCTCAACCATTAAGTGTCCGTTTCACTGGAACTAAGAAGCTGAGCCTAACTCTTGAAGAAACAAACTCACACAACACTCTCTATCTAACTTTACATTTGGCACAGTGTAGTTAGACAAGTCCTGTTCTCCTGACAAGTACAGAACCTCAATTGGCTCATCAATCAAAAGGCTCATCAATCGCCAAATGATTCTAACTCCCGAGAACACGTCTCCACTGCTCGTCTCCAGTGGCAGCATGCGTTACAGCACTGCATCTGATGCTTTGCATTGTGCTTGGTGATGTAAAGCTTGGATGCAGCTGCTCAGCCACTGGAAGCAATTCCATGAAGCTCTCTTCACAGTGATGTTGAGCTAATCTGAAGGCCACATGAAGTTTGCAGTCTGTACTGATTAACTCTGCAGAAAGTTGGTGCCCTCTGCACACTATGCACCTCAGCATCCGCCAACCCCGCTCTGTGATTTTAAGTGACCTACCACTTTGTGGCTGCTGTGCTTTTGTTCTCAATCGCTTCCACTTTGTTATAATACTGCTAACAGCTGATTGTGTTATATTTAGTAGTGAATACCACGCTGGAATTCACAGAGCATGTAATTCAATCATGTTTGTAGAAGCGGTCTGCATGCCTGGGTGCTTAACTCTTTACACCTGTGGCTATGGAAGTGATCAAAACACCTGATTTTAATAGTTTTAATTGATAAGTGAATAATTTTGCCAGTATAGAGTATATGTACAAGACGATAACTTATTTTTTCCTATTTAAAATCCTCAAAAAAGCTACTGAATGTACCTTCAAAGCAAACTGCCCTCTTTCCAGGCAAAAATAACTGCAGTGTGATCAAACTGTTTAACAATAAATAATTAATTTCCAAAATCTTAGCTGGTTTGTTTCTTTAACTGACTGTTGCCTTTCCTTGAAGGGCACAATGGTGCAAACCGCTCAGTCAAAGCATATCACGATAAAAGTTTTCCAGCAGCAAAGGTGAGAGTATGCCGCTATCCTTTCTTCAAAAGACCTTGTTTTGCGATCAAAGGCATTTCTGATGTTACCAGTGCAATTGATGGCATGACTCTTCTGATTGCTGTATCCTTTCAAGCCTCCCTCATTGAAACAATGATAGCCTCACTCAAACTAGAGGGTTATTGACATTGACAGGACTTGAACTTGATTGTAGTGTGTTATAATATAAGAAGCGATGATGGCAATTCATAGACTGAACGTGTGTATGTATTTATGCACAAGTGGCTGCGAGAGAGACAGAGAAGATGCAGACTGAGTGAGAATGGTTGTGTGCCACAAAACATCTGTTTTGTCTGCAGCATTCCTCCTTCGTTTGCCCTTTGAAAGGAAAACCAGCAATTTGTTGCAAATGAGATAAGTCAATGTGATCCTTGCTAGCATCTGGAAGCAGGAAAACAAAGTTGTGGAGCGGAACAAAACTTTGTTTCTTTATCCATTTCAAAAGTAGGAAAATATTTGCAACCAACTGTTACACAAAGATGGTGTTCGCGGTTTCTTTTTCAAAACTTCAATATATGAGTCCAACTACTGAGAGATGGTTATGGAATATTTCTACATTTGCCCCAGACATGCAGTAGATATGATGCTTTTGTGGTCAAGCAAATAAATAACAATAACTGGACCCTCTCTCACAATCAAAAGTGAGGCACATATTGGTGTTAAAATTGGATCTGACTCTTATTTTATGAGAAAACCTTCAGGTTCATACCATGTTTTTGCTCACGAGAGGGCAAAACAACACAGTGATGCAGTTATTTCAATACTAACATCTACCAAAAGGTTTACTACCAACTAAGAATGTCCATTTTGAGCCAAAAGTACTGGATAGACAGATATTCGCTGGAAAATATTTAACTACTCTTTGAAAATCAATCACCCCACTAGACTCTCAAATGAATGTATAGTTGTGGTAAACCTGCTACATGACATGCTAGGAAGGAAGGAAGTGTGATTCTCTGTCAGGGCCAGAAATTTGATTTGAAAATTCAATTTTAAGGGATATAACCAAAGCTTCATTTGCATTTTACCTAAATAGGGTCATGTTTTCTTGAAGAGATTCATCTTCTTTTGACTGCTCTGCTCCGTTTAGAGGTCATAGTGGAGTTTAGAGGCAACCTGTTTATAGCAGGTCTCACTATCATCCTATAAACCTTGCCCTTCACTCTTGCTGCTGTGCTTCTGTCACAAATCACCCCTGATACTTGTCTCCACCCATTCCACCCTGTCTGCACTCTCTTTGAATAGTTGGAACCACATATTTAAATTCATCTACTTTTACTAGTCCTCGCAGCCTGTTAGACCTGTCCTCCTCTCATTTCCACATGTATTCTCTCTTGCTTCTATTCTCTCCAGTTCATACCTCCATCGTTCCAGGCTCACTTTCACATGCTCCCAGCTCTCACTACAGCTCACAACATCATCTGAATCATAGTCCACGAGAGCCCTTCCAGGCCTTTCTGTCAACCTGTCCATCATCATTTCCATCATTTTTTATTTATTTATTTATTTATTTTTTGCTCTCTTGGCTCTTCGCACTTTTCTCCTTCTCCCTCTCCCTTATCTTTCCTGCTTGGTTTCTCATGTCTTTTGCATAGTCTCGCTTATTCTCTAAGCCTCAAAGAGTTTCTCAGTCTTGTTCTCGAAAACCTAAAGAATTATGGATTTGATCAACTGGTCCCGTAACGGAATTGACACCTTCCTGGGCTTGGGAGAGCCCGATTGTCCTGCGGAGACGTTTGCTGCCGGACACGCATTGGTCGGTTGCGTTGTGTGTCTGCCGACACTCTCGATGGAGGACATTGAACGACATCTACCAATCTTTTTTCTCCTCATCTTTCCTCATGTTGTGCATTTTCCATTGTTATACCTCTCTGACCTGTCTTCCCCATGTGATGTTTGTGTAATGTATGCATGGTAAGATGGCGCTGGCACGGCTGGCAGCCTTAACCCAATTTCGCTCGGGATGAATAAAGTATTATCAGTCTATCAGTCACTGCAAACAAGAAGATTCTCAGGGCAGATCGTGATGTAAACCCAGCCTGTGGCTGTGGTTCATCAACTGCATCCCTCTGTAGTTACTACAGCTCTGTTTGCTCATAGAGATTAAATCAGTTAACATTCTAGATACAACTGGTAAACAACAATGCAAATTTGTATTCAAGTTACAATCAATTTTTCACCAAAATGCTATGAAATGTACTTAATGACACTTCTAAGCTGTACTGAAAGTCACCCTTTGGCATAGCTACAGTATGTGTGATTGATAAAGCTAATCACTAATTTCCACATTTGCCCAACTGAAGTGTATGTCCATTGCAGTAAGTTTCAACAAAGTTCAAATAAAGCAAGTTTCTTTTACTTTATTAAATTAAGTAATTACTTAAGATTATTACTCTGTGGTCACGTAAAATAATGAAAACTAACAGGGTGTGTGTCCGCTTCCTGGACGCTTTCCTTTCTTTTTGGAGACACAAAATGAAACGAAACATGCACACAGACTGACATATTAACCAAGGTAAGAATGGATGTGCGCAGGCGAGGGAGACTCAGGTGTATCGGTGGCGGGATACTTACAATAACAGGTTCCTCGAAGGGGGTTACCAAGGTAACGGTTCTCTGAGTCACATCTGCAACAACACAGAAAAAGAGACCGGTACAAAGAAAAGAATAAGTGAGACAAAGAATAATAGCATCTGCATTCAACGCAGCTTGAGTTTGCATGAAGTTTTTCAAATCAAATCAAATCACTTTTATTGTCACATCACATGTGCAGGCACACTGGCACAGCACATGCGAGTGAAATTCTTGTGTGCGAGCCCCACAAGCAACAGAGATGTGCAAACACAACAACACAAACGAGCAAAATACAAGAATGGCCAACCTGAAACTAATAAATATATGTACAATATATAATAGTGTATGCATTTCTGGATGTGTATACTAAATATTTTCCTACGTGTGTGTGTGTGTGTGTGTGTGTGTGTGTGTGTGTGTGTGTGTGTGTGTGTGTGTGTGTGTGTGTGTGTGTGTGTGTGTGTACACATTTTTACAAATTAAATAGTAAAAAAAATAAAATAAAATAATAATAATAATAATAATAATAAAATATATAAAATATACAGAGTTGAATATGTGCAAAACAAGTGGCATTTATATACAGTATGTAGTGCATAATGTTGAAGTTCCAGTAGTGAAGCTGAGGTGTCTATGACGTGTTCAGCAGTCTGATGGCCTGATGGAAAAAGCTGTCTCTCAGTCTGCTGGTTCGGGACCGGATGCTGCAGAACCTCCTTCCTGATGGAAGCAGTCTGAACAGTTTATGGCTGGGGTGACTGGAGTCCTTGATGATCCTCCCCGCTTTCCTCAGGCAGCGCTTCCTGTAGATGTCTTGGAGGGAGGGAAGCTCACCTCCAATTATCCGTTCAGAGCACCGCACTACTCGCTGGAGAGCTTTGCAGTTGTAGGCGGTGCTGTTGCCATACCAGGTGGTGATGCATCCAGTGAGGATGCTCTCAATGGCACAGTGATAGAAGGTCCTGAGGATGCGGGGGCTCATGCCGAATCTTTTCAGTCTCCTGAGAAAGAAGAGGCGCTGCTGCGCCTTCTTCACTGTTTTGTTTGTGTGTACTGACCACGTAAGATCCTCAGCCAGGTGTACGCCAAGGAACCGGAAGCTGCTCACTCTCTCCACAGCAGCGCCATTGATGGTGATGGGGGTGTGTACTTCTCTGCACCTCCGGAAGTCCACTATCAACTCCTTTGTCTTTGCGACGTTGAGGGTGAGATGGTTGTCTTGACACCAGTGGGTCAGGGCGCTGACCTCCTCCCTGTAAGCCGTCTCATCACCGTTGGTGATAAGACCCACCACTGTAGTGTCGTCCGCAAACTTCACAATGATGTTGGAGCTGTTAGTGGCTGTGCAGTCGTAGGTGTAGAGTGAGTACAGGAGAGGGCTCAGTACACACCCCTGTGGAGCACCAGTGTTCAGTGTGATGGGGGATGAGGTGATGCTGCCCAGTCTGACCACCTGGCGTCTGTCAGACAGGAAGCTAAGGATCCAGCTGCAGAGGGAGCTGCTCAGTCCTAGATCCTGTAGTTTCCTGTCCAGCTTCGAGGGAACGATGGTATTGAATGCTGAGCTGTAATCTACAAACAGCATCCTCACATACGTGTCTCTCTTCTCCAGGTGTGACAGGGCAGTGTGTAGTGTCAGGGCTATGGCATCGTCAGTGGACCTGTTGTGGCGGTATGCAAACTGTAGAGGGTCCAGTGAGTCGGGTAGTGCAGAGCAGATGAAGTCCCTGACCAGCTTCTCGAAGCATTTGCTTACGATGGGGGTCAGGGCTACAGGTCGCCAGTCGTTCAATGAGGGGATGGTGGAGGATTTGGGTACAGGGACGATGGTGGCCATTTTGAAGCAGGCTGGGACTA
This sequence comes from Rhamphochromis longiceps, assembly GCF_057381845.1. NCBI lineage: Eukaryota > Metazoa > Chordata > Actinopteri > Cichliformes > Cichlidae > Rhamphochromis > Rhamphochromis longiceps. Next base: position 5,570,942 of record NC_140569.1, read on the forward strand.
CAGACAGAGAGAGGGAAAGGTTGAAGATGTGCGTGAACACTCCAGCCAGCTGAGCCGCGCATGACCTGAGGACGCGGCCGGGAATCCCGTCCGGACCAGTAGCTTTGCGTGCGTTCACCTTCCTGAAGCACTTCCGCACATCCTCCTCAGACACAGTGTGCGCACTGACGTCATCCGCGGTGCGCACACTGTCCGGTCTCATGGTGTTTTTGTCTTAAAGTGTGTGTGTGTGTGTGTGTGTGTGTGTGTGTGTGTGTGTGTGTGTCTCGTCTTCTGCCAGCTTTTTGTGAGGCCAATTCCCCCGATAATTCTCTCTAATCAGCTGCGTGCTCTCTATTTCCCAGAGCCTCACAGACTCACGCATACAAGCAGGCATGCATAATTACCAAAAATAAAACCTCAAACTATAACGCTGATGAGAGAGCCAGTTTCTTCAAAAGTCTTCAATGTCTCCACATCCTAAAGAATTTCATGCACATGCACGAGAAACAGTGGGTCACCAGGTTAGATTTCTGAACAAACTGAACAAATGTGGCGGATTTGTATGCAAATAGAGGCCCAGCTCAATCCAAGTCCAAAGGAAACTGCTCAAGGTGTCCTTTTGGCTTCACTTCCATTATATAAAAAAAAAAGCTGTTTTGGCGACCTTAACAGTAAACTGGGTCTAGACTGGGTCTAGAGAGTATTTTAAATTCAGGGAATTTAAAATAGAAAGTAGCTCGTCCACAGAAGGACTGGTAGCTCCCCTTACGATAAGGGTTCAGATCGCGCGAACAGGTGTGAAATGTGTGTGTTTAGTTAGTTTGTTTGTTTGCTTGTTTTAATCAATTTTAAATCATGCTTTTTATTTGTTTTTGTTTCTAATGTCTCTGTAAAGCACTTTGAATCACCTTGTTGTTGAATTGTGCTATACAAATAAATTTGCCTTGCCTTGCCTAAATCAGACACAAAGCCACAAACAGGGCACAAACTGTGCCTCCCTCATAAGCCGAAGAGCTAAACAGAGAACAAATCTGCACTATTAGATGCCCTGGGATGAGAACACACTGGAAATCCATACAAAAACACATCACTTGAAAAGACAACGTTGAAAAGCAACTGCTGCACTCAGATCCATAGCTGGGACAATAGCGTAGCTGTTCTCGATCACGCTTTAGAGTACCACGTCAGCTCAAACAACTGTTCGGGTTTGGCTGGGGTGGAAAACTTTGGAACAACCTTGTTTATCTTTTGTGTTTTTGCATTTAACGATTACCTAGATAAGACAGGATGTTAACTGGTCAGACAGACTGGCCAGCTACAGCCTGTAAAGTGGAATCAGTTCAGCATTATCCATTATAGAGAAAAAGAATGCTTCTGGATAAGAAAGTAAAACGTCCAGGTCAGTCAGAGTGGTTTGCGACAGGTAGCTCAAGTACATCACACTACACATAGCACATATTATCATTTTTACGGAGAAACAACCTGCTGCTTAACACCGAGAAGACCAAGGAGCTCATCGTGGACTACAGGAGGAATCCTG